>NC_042960.1:60443688-61061188 GCF_901001165.1 Salmo trutta
CTGCTCTGATTCCAGATGATTGAAGATTCACTTGTCTATGTCTTCACACTCCGTTATACACCAGCCACCCTGGGCAGCAGCCCCATTGTTCGGACTAGAGAAGTGGTGGTCTGGGTTGAGTGCCACTATCAAAGGTGAGTTGACTACACCTGCATTGTGTTTTTTGTTTTCTTCAGTTCAATCAACTTTGGATACACTTCCTTGGCCAGTTGGTTTCACATTTAAAGACTCCTTTACAGAAAGCATGATGTGAGCAGTGATTCAGTGAAGCCCACCTGGAATCCCTATGCCTCCACTAAGGTTGCAGAGGAGCTCCTCTACTTCTCCCTGAGGCAAATGACTGGTTAGTAACTGCTTGTCCTTGCCATATTGGCATTGCTCTTGACAGGCACTGACTTAAGTGCTGTCTCTGCACTTGTTTGTAAACTATGGTAGTGCCAACTGGCAAATGTAACCGCCACTGAGTTATTGGAATGAGGTGGCTACCCCAGAGTACAAAAGGATGGCAGTTATATTTGCCATGATAAAGCCACACTGCTGATAAACTAGAGCAGGGTCTGTACATCTGACTTGGAATGAGTATTGGACTGTGCCCTTGTCTTCGCAGACAACTGGCAGTTGGAGAGACCCAGCAAAGAGTACGTCCTTGGAGATAATATTAACTTTGAAGCTTCTGTCGTCCAGTTCTACCATGTGCCCCTCCGAGTCTTTGTGGACAACTGTGTAGCCACAGTCATCCCAAACACCAACACTGTCCCAAGATATGCCTTCATCGAGAACCGTGGGTGAGTATCCTTTGTAAGGTACTTGATCTAGATCAAGGACTAATTGTTTGCTTTAATCTGCTAAGAAAAGCATTTCCCATTCCCTCCACCTGCCCACACTTCAGATCAACAGCCATCTTGAATGGCATCCCTCCAGAGTTTCAGCAGTGTAGGTAGCCTAATTTTGTTTGTTTGTGGCCTTCAGTTGTCTGGTCGACACCAAGCTGACAGGCTCCAGGTCCCAGTTCATACCTCGCACCATGGATGACACGCTCCAGTTCCAGATAGAAGCCTTTAGGTTTCATGTTGTGAACACTGGCTCAGTGAGTCGTTAATCCTGAGATCTAGTGCAAATTAGCTTCGGAATGTCTAAATGTATAGAATTGGCAGGTTTGTTGAGCTTCAATCATAAATTAAGTATAGTATGCCCAATATGGCTTGTTGTACCCAACATGACGTTGCTTTAAATTGGTGTCAAATCTACTAATTCTTATGTGGTACCAATGCTGCGACTTCAACAAATGTCATTTCAACAGCTATACATTACCTGCCTCCTGAAAGCCACAACAGCTTCAGCCCCAATTGATCATGAGAACAAGGCTTGTTCCTTCTCGAATGGGTAAGTCTGGGTATATATGGCAGGGTGTGCACTTTGCTTGTACGTACTATATGCAACACTCTCTTTTCAATAGATGGAGCGAGGCCAGTAAGAAAGACCAGGTGTGTGGCTGTTGTGACACAGACTGTGGCATGAGAAGGGAACCGGCTCCAGGTACATGTGCACTTCAGTCCAGTGTTGCTCAATCCATTCCTGGATGCCTCCCTGGGGGTGCACATTTTTGTCCTACTCCAATACCTAGGTACTTGATTCACCTAAACCTTTGGCTAAATTGGTGGTCAGTGCTTGGCTGGAACAAAAGTGCACCCACTGTCACCCAGGAATTGACTGAGAAACAATGCTTTTGTGAAGTTTGATTCTGAGTTCTCCCTATATAGACATGGTCTTCTGCTCTTAGGTTTCCAGTGGGAGCAGGACATTTCTGTTGGTCCTCTCAACATAAAGGAAAAGCTTCTTGACTGATGGTGTAACTCTCAACTGGACTGACTTTCCTGCCCAAATGCATTCTGGATGATAAAAAAATATCTAGATTAAGGTTTTTGTCTTGTGTATTTTGTTCATTGACTAGCATGAGCTTTTGTAATGCCCAGGTCTAAAATGAAGTTCCTCAACTCCCTGATTCTGTATCTTGAAAGTTAAGATATAACTTGATTGCTGACATAATGTTTTGGTACAAAACTCAGCAAAAAAAGAAACGCCCCTTTTTCAGTACCCTGTCTTTCAAAGATGATTCTTAAATCTGAATAACTAAACAGATCTTCATTGTCACATGTGCCGAATACAACAGGTGTCGACCTTACAGTGAAATGCTTAAACAACTAATGAACATGCACCTGTGGAACGGTTAAGACAGTAACAGCTTACAGACAAGGGCAATTAAGGTGAAAGTTATGATAACTAAAGAGGCCTTTCTACTGACTCTGGAAAAACACCAAAAGAAAGATGCCCAGGGTCCCTACTCATCTGTGTGAATGTGCCAGCAAGGAGGTGTGAAGACTGCAGATGTGGCCAGGGCAATAAATTGCAATGTCCTTACTGTGAGACGCCTGCTACAGGACGGACAGCTGATCGTCCTCACAGTGGCAGATCATGTGTAACAACACCTGCACACGATCGGTACATCTGAAAATCACACCTGCGGGACCGGTACAGGATGGCAACAACTGCCTGAGTTACACCAGGAACGCACAATCCCTCTCAGTGCTCAGACTGTCTGCAATAGGCTGAGAGAGGCTGGACTGAGGGCTTGTAGGCCTGTTGTAAGGCAGGTCATCACCGGCAACAACGTCGACGTTGGGTTTGTACCCACCGTCGCTGGTCCAGACAGATAAAGCATAGCAGTTCGACACATACAACAACACAGTTACACATGGAATAAACAAAACAGTCAATAATATAGATGAAAATAGTCTATATACAGTGAGTAAGATAAGGGAGTTAAGGCAATAAACAGGCCATGGTGGTGAAGTAATTACAAAATAGCAATTAAACACTGGAATGGTAGATGTGCAGAAGATGAATGTGCAAGTAGTGATACTGGGGTGCAAAGGAGCAAGATAAATAAATACAGTATGGGGATGAGGTAGCTGTATGGGCTGTTTACAGATGGGCTATGTACAGGTGCAGTGATCTGTGAGCTGCTCTGACAGCTTGTGCTTAAAGCTAGTGAGGGAGAAATGAGTCTCCAGCTTCAGTGATTTTTGCAGTTCGTTCCAGTCATTGGCAGCAGAGAACTGGAAGGAAAGGCGGCCAAAGGAGGAATTGGCTTTGGGGGTGACCAGTGAGATATACCTACTGGAGCGCGTGCTATGAGTGGGTGCTGCTATGGTGACCAGTGAGCTGAGATAAGGCGGGGCTTTACCTAGCAGAGACTTGTAGATGACCTGGAGCCAGTGGGTTTGGCGACGAGTATGAAGCGAGGGCCAGCCAACGAGAGCGTACAGGTGGCAGTGGTGGGTAGTATATGGGGCTTTGGTGACAAAACGGATGGCACTGTGATAGACTGCATCCAATTTGTTGAGTAGAGTGTTGGAGGTAGGATGGTCAGTTTTACGAGGGTATGTTTGGCGGAGTGAAGGAGCCTTTGTTGCAAAATAGAAAGCCGATTCTAGATTTGATTTTGGATTGGAGATGTTTAATATGAGTCTGGAAGGAGAGTTTACAGTCTAGCCAGACACCTAAATATTTGTAGTTGTCCACGTATTCTAGGTCAGAACCATCCAGAGTAGTGATGCTAGTCGGGCGGGCGGGTGCGGGCAGCGAACAGTTGAAAAGCATGCATTTGGTTTTACTAGTGTTTAAGAGCAGTTGGAGGCCACAGAAGGAGTTTTGTATGGCATTGAAGCTCGTTTGGAGGTTAGTTAACACAGTGTCCAAAGAAGGGCCAGATGTATACAGAATGGTGTCGTCTGCGTAGAAGTGGATCAGGGAATCACCCGCAGCAAGAGCGAAATCGTTGATATATATACAGAGAAAAGAGTCGGCCCGAGAATTGAACCCTGTGGTACCCCCATAGAGACTGCCAGAGGTCCGGACAACAGGCCCTCTCATTTGACACACTGAACTCTCTCTGCGAAGTAGTTGGTGAACCAGGCGAGGCAGTCATTTGAGAAACCAAGGCTATTGAGTCTGCCGTTAATGTAATGTGTTTATATGGGACGCGAAGTCAAGTGCAGGAGAGCGGAGTAGAATAAACAGGCTCACTTTAATACCGGTTACCAAATGACAGCACATAACATACAAGTGCCAAAACACGGTCTTAAACAAAAGTGCAACGCCTGACAAATAATCCACGTAACAAATAACATTCACTCACAAATACAACATGGGGAATAGAGGGTTAAATAATAAACAAGTGATTGGTGAGTGAAACCAGGTGTGATAAGACAAAGACAGAACAAATGGAAAATGAAAAGTGGATCGGCGGTGGCTAGAAAGCCGGTGACGTCGACCTCTGCCCGAACAAGGAGAGGGACCGACTTTGGTGGAAGTCGTGACGATTAACTGTAATTCGAAAGTTCCCTGTAAAAATTACTCTAACATACTGTATTTCTTTACAGTAATAGTTTGTCTACTGTAGATTGAAATGATCAGTTTCAGTTGTCTACCTCATGCTGTCGGGTGAGACAAATGAAGCTCAGACTATTTTTGTGAATATCTTCTTGAAGAGGCTGTGAAGTGGAATAATATTTTCAGCAGTTGCTGGGTAGGTACCTTACCTTGTTTATAAGCATATTTATTGCTAGCCAATGTTGAATTACTGCATGTTTCCTTAGCTAACCTAGCTAGATAGCTGACTAATGTTTGCTAGTTAGCTAGCTCAAGTTGACAAAAGCCATTTCGGTCTGCTCTAAATTGCTCGTAGATATCTAGCTGTTCGACCTAGAAAAACATCACAGAGAATATTGAGAATAAAGGCTGTATCACAGCCTCTGAGTGCCATAGAGAATACACTGAATGCAGATTTGTGACTGTTAATACTACAGAGAAAATGGCTTGTTTCTAGCAGTTCAAAAGATGACCCATATTTTTGGGGATTGACGGGCCACATTTTACACATCAACCGCGTTGTGGGCCGTACTCGCGAGCCACTAAATCTGACACGAATGACCAGTGCACCATATTGTATAGAAGTGCCTGCCGACCTAAGGTGCTGGTCAGCTGTTACCTAACACAGTGTCGGTGGTAAAAACTAGTTACATGGCGAATTTTACCCTCCCAGGATTATAGAGTAGTTAGAGAAGGATAGCAGCCTTTACAAGAAATAGCCAATATTGGTAGCCATCTAGCTGTCCCTGTGATATATTCTACTCAATGGGGAGAGCATGAATTGCAAAAACACCAGGACAGAGTGACCACCTTAGGAGTGATTCAGTTCACTTTGCTCTCATCTGCGCGACATAAATCATTGTTTTGTAGGCCAGGATTGTCCATATTGCCTCTCCCTCTCACCATTTTTTAAATTTAAAAAACATTGTTACATAATGTTACAGTATTTGCTAAAGCTGTTCACTTTACCAAAAGTTCGTAAACATTTGGTGGCACAACTAAACTCAGCAAAAAAAGAAACGTCCTCTCGCTGTCAACTGCATTAATTTTCTGCAAACTTAACATGTGTAAATATTTGTATGAACACAACAGATTCCACAACTGAGACATAAATTGAACAAGTTCCACAGACATGTTGTCACGTCCTGACCATTGTAAGAAGTCATTTTTCAATAGTAGAGGGGCCAGGGCGTGGCAGGGGGTGTTTGGTTGGTTGTCTGGGTTGCTATTTCTATGTTTGGGGTTCTAGGGTTTCTATTTCTATGTCGGGTTTTGTTTGGGGTTGGAGGCAGCTGTTTCTTGTTGCCTCTGAATGGAGATCATATTTATGTAGGGGGTTTTCCCATTTGTATGCCGTGGGTTGTTCATTTTGTGAGTAGTGTATGCCTGCTCTGCGTCACGGCTTTCTTGTTTTGTATTTCAAGTTTATTGTATATTGCATTAGTTTCATGATTGAATAAAAGATGTGGAACTACGATCATGCTGCGTATTGGTCCGATCCTTCTGAAAGCCATGACACATGTGACTAACAGATATTGAATAATGTGTCCCTGAACAAAGTAGGGGTCAAAATGAAAAGTAAAAGTCAGTATCTGGTGTGGCAACCAGCTGCATTAAGTACAGCAGTGCATCTCCTCCTCATGGACTGCACCAGATTTGCCAGTTCTTGCTGTGATATGTTACCCCACTCTTCCACCAAGGCGCCTGCAAGTTCCCGGACATTTCTGGGCGGAATGGCCCTAGCCCTCACCCGCCGATCCAACAGGTCCCAGACGTGCTCAACGGGATTGAGATCCGGGCTCTTTGCTGGCCATGGCAGAACACTGACATTCCTGTCTTGCAGGAATTCATGCACAGAATGAGCAGTATGGCTGGTGGCATTGTCATGCTGGAGCCTCATGTCAGGATGAGCCTGCAGGAAGGGTACCACATGAGGGATGAGGATGCCTTCCCTGTAATGCACAGCGTTGAGATTGCCTGCAATGACAACAAGCTCAGTCCGATGATGCTCTGACACACCGCCCCAGACCATGACGGACCCTCCACCTCCAAATCGATCCCGCTCCAGAGTACAGGCCTCAGTGTAACGCTCATTCCTTCAACCATAAATGTGAATCCAACCATCACCCCTGGTGAGACAAAACCGCGACTCGTCAGTGAAGAGCACTTTTTGCCAGTCCTGTTCCTGTCTGGTTCAGCGACGGTGGGTTTGTGCCCATAGGCAATGTTGTTGCCTGTGACGTCTGGTGAGGACCTGCCTTACAACAGGCCTACAAGCCCTCAGTCCAGCCTCTCTCAGCCTATTGCGGACAGTCTGAGCACCAATGGAGGGTTTGTGCATTCCTGGTGTAACTCGGGCAGTTGTTGTTGCCATCTTGTAACTGTCCCGCAGGTGTGATGTTTGGATGTACCGATCCTGTGCAGGTGTTGTTACACATGGTCAGCCACTGTGAGGACTATCAGCTGTCCGTCCTGTTTCCCTGTAGCACTGTCTTAGGCGTCTCACAGTATGGACATGGCAATTTATTGCCATGGCCATATCTGCAGTCCTCATGCCTCCTTGCAGCATGCCTAAGGCAAATTCACGTAGATGAGCAGGGACCCTGGGCATCTTTCTTTTGGTGTTTTTCAGAGTCAGTATAAAGGCCACTTTAGTGTCCTAAGTTTTCATAACTGTGACCTTAATTACCTACCGTCTGTAAGCTGTTAGTGTCTTAACGACCGTTCCATAGGTGCATGTTCATTAATTGTTAAATGGTTGATTGAACAAGCATGGAAAACAGTGTTTAAACCCTTTTCAATGAAGATCTGTGAAGTTATTTGGATTTTTACGAATTATCTTTGAAAGACAGGGTCCTGAAAAGGGGACGTTTCTTTTTTTGCTGAGTTTAGAAAGGAAAATGTTTTGAGTCTGGGAAAATAATATGTGATATTTTGTAGGCTATACCAATGTTGTATTAGTTTGCTAGGGTTTGAAGTAGGTGTACCTAGCTGTCTTATTTCTATTTTGTTCAATACCTCAATTGATTTCACAAACTGTATTGGATATATGCTGTAGGTTCGAATCTACCCAAGATTATGAATCCTGAACAAAGTACATGACAAGGTGGCCCAGAGGAAGCCAGCCGTTTGTTCTCAATCCCTGCCATGCCCAATTCTTCCAAGAGCTTACTGAGTTTGAATGAAGACCTTTAGTGAGGTATGTGCACATACACACAACACCAGCTTGATATGTCCCTTGTCCCCTGTGTTTTTACCCACGGAGTAACAATTCTATTCTTTATTTTTCTATGCTTGTCCTAGGGGTGAGAAGAGCTGACAAATCAGAATTGAGGTTTGTTACGGAGCCCCAAGAGGAACACCTGATGCACACTGCCTGCTCTCCAGGATACCTACAACACCAGGTGTCACAGAAAGGCCAAGAAGAACATCAGGGACCTCGGCTATCTGAGCCATGGCCTGTTCTCCCCGTTTTCATTACCTCAACCCAGTTGAGATGGTTTGGGATGAGTTGGACTGCAGAGTGAAGGAAAAGCAGCCAACAAGTGTTAAGCATATGTGGGAACTCCTTCAAGACTGTTGGAAAAGCATTCCAGGTGAAGCTGGTTGAGAGAATGCCAAGAGTGTGCAAAGCTGTCATTAAGGCAAAGGTTGGCTACTTTGAAGAATCTAAAATCTAAAATATACACTGCTCAAAAAAATAAAGGGAACACTTAAACAACACAATGTAACTCCAAGTCAATCACACTACTGTGAAATCAAACTGTCCACTTAGGAAGCAACACTGATTGACAATAAATTTCACATGCTGTTGTGCAAATGGGATATACAACAGGTGGAAATTATAGGCAATTAGCAAGACACCCCCAATAAAGGAGTGGTTCTGCAGGTGGGGACCACAGACCACTTCTCAGTTCCTATGCTTCCTGGCTGATGTTTTGGTCACTTTTGAATGCTGGCGGTGCTTTCACTCTAGTGGTAGCATGAGACGGAGTCTACAACCCACACAAGTGGCTCAGGTAGTGCAGCTCATCCAGGATGGCACATCAATGCGAGCTGTGGCAAGAAGGTTTGCTGTGTCTGTCAGCGTAGTGTCCAGAGCATGGAGGCGCTACCAGGAGACAGGCCAGTACATCAGGAGACGTGGAGGAGGCCGTAGGAGGGCACCAACCCAGCAGCAGGACAGCTACCTCCGCCTTTGTGCAAGGAGGAGCAGGAGAAGCACTGCCAGAGCCCTGCAAAATGACCTCCAGCAGGCCACAAATGTGCATGAGTCTGCTCAAACGGTCAGAAACAGACTCCATGAGGGTGGTATGAAGGTGGTATGTGCTTACAGCCCAACACCGTGCAGGACGTTTGGCATTTGCCAGAGAACACCAAGATTGGCAAATTCGCCACTTGCGCCCTGTGCTCTTCACAGACGAAAGCAGGTTCACACTGAGCACGTGACAGACGTGACAGAGTCTGGAGATGCTGTGGAGAACGTTCTGCTGCCTGCAACATCCTCCAGCATGACCGGTTTGTCGGTGGGTCAGTCATGGTGTGGGGTGTCATTTCTTTGGGGGGCCGCACAGCCCTCCATGTGCTCGCCAGAGGTAGCCTGACTGCCATTAGGTACCGAGATGAGATCCTCAGACCCCTTGTGAGACCATATGCTGGTGCGGTTGGCCCTGGGTTCCTCCTAATGCAAGACAATGCTAGACCTCTTGTGGCTGGAGTGTGTCAGCAGTTCCTGCAAGAGGAAGGCATTGATGCTATGGACTGGCCCGCCCGTTCCCCAGACCTGAATCCAATTGAGCACATCTGGGACATCATGTCTCGCTCCATCCACCAACGCCACGTTGCACCAGAGACTGTCCAGGAGTTGGCGGATGCTTTAGTCCAGGTCTGGGAGGAGATCCCTCAGGAGACCATCCGCCACCTCATCAGGAGCATGCCCAGGCGTTGTAGGGAGGTCATACCGGCACGTGGAGGCCACACACACTACTGAGCCTCATTTTGACTTGTTTTAAGGACATTACATCAAAGTTGGATCAGCCTGTAGTGTGGTTTTCCACTTTAATTTTGAGTGTGACTCCAAATCCCGACCTCCATGGGTTGATAAATTGGATTTCCATTGATTATTTTTGTGTGATTTTGTTGTCAGCACATTCAACTATGTAAAGAAAAAAGTATTTAATAAGATTATTTCTTTCATTCAGATCTAGGATGTGTTGTTTAAGTGTTCCCTTTATTTTTTTGAGCAGTATATTTTGATTTGTTTAACATTTTTTGGTTACTACATGATTCCATATGTGCTATTTCATAGTGTTGATGTCTTCCCTATTATTTTACAATGTAGAAAATGTAGAAAATAAAGAAAAACCCTTGAATGAGTAGGTGTGTCCATACTTTTTACTGGTACTGTATATATATAATTTTTTCAGTTTCACACCAGCGACCCACCCAAAACCTTGCAACCCGTACTTTGAGAACCACTGATCTACACTGAACAAAAATATAAATGCAACATGAAAAATATTTTACTGAGTTACAGTTAATTTAAGGAAATCAGTCTTTTGAAATAAATGCATTAGTCCCTAATCTATGGATTTCAGATGACTGGGAATGCAGATATGCAACTTTTGGTCATAAATACTTTTAAAAAAAGGTAGGGGCGTAGATCAGAAAACCAGTCAGTATCTGGTGTGACCACCGTTTGCCTCATGCAGCACAACACATTTGCATAGTTGATCAGCCTATTAATTGTGTTCTGTGGAATGTTGTCCCACTCCTCATCAATGGCTGTGCAAAGATGCTGGATATTGAAGGGAACTGGAACACGCTGTCGTACACGTCGATCCAGAGCATCCCAAACGTGCTCAATGGGTGACATGTCTGGTGAGTTACAGGCCATAGAAGAACTGGGACATTTTCAGCTTCCAGGAATTGTGTACAGACCCCTACAAATCAGCCGGGCTAGACAATCTGGACCCTTTCTTTCTAAAATTATCTGCCGAAATAATTGCAACCCCTATTACTATCCTGTTCAACCTCTCTTTCGTGTCGTCTGAGATTCCCATAGATTGGAAAGCAGCTGCTGTCATCCCCCTCTTCAAAGGAGGGGACACTCTTGACCCAAATTGCTACAGACCTATATCCATCCTACCCTGCCTTTCAAAGGTCGTCAAAAGCCAAGTCAACAAACAGATTGCCGACCATTTCGAATCCCACCGCACCTTCTCCGCTATGTAATCTGGTTTCCGAGCTGGTCATGGGTGCACCTCAGCCACGCTCAAGGTCCTAAACGATATCGTAACCGCCATCGATAAGAAACAATACTGTGCTGCCGTATTCATTGACCTGGCCAAAGCTTTCGACTCTGTCAATCACCACATCCTCATCGGCAGACTCGATAGCCTTGGTTTCTCAAATGATTGCATCGCCTGGTTCTCCAACTACTTCTCTGATAGTTCAGTGTGTCAAATCGGAGGGCCTGTTGTCCGGACCTCTGGCAGTCTCTATGGGGGTGCCACAGGGTTCAATTCTTGGGCCAACTCTTTTCTCTGTATACATCAATGATGTCGCTCTTGCTGCTGGTGAGTCTCTGATCCACCTCTATGCAGACGACACCATTCTGTATACTTCTGGCCCTTCTTTGGAAACTTTGTTAATAACAACCCTCCAGACGAGCTTCAATGCCATACAACTCTCCTTCCGTGGCCTCCAACTGCTCCTAAATACAAGTAAAACTAAATGCATGCTCTTCAACCGATCGCTGCCTGCACCTGCCCGCCTGTCCAGCATCACTACTCTGGATGGTTCTGAATTAGAATTTGTGGACAACTACAAATACCTAGGTGTCTGGTTAGACTGTAAACTCTCCTTCCAGACTCACATCAAACATCTCCAATCCAAAGTTAAATCTAGAATTGGCTTCCTATTTCGCAACAAAGCATCCTTCACTCATGCTGCCAAACATACCCTCGTAAAACTGACCATCCTACAGATCCTCGACTTCGGCGATGTCATTTACAAAATAGCCTCCAATACCCTACTCAACAAACTGGATGCAGTCTATCACAGTGCCATCCGTTTTGTCACCAAAGCCCCATATACTACCCACCACTGCGACCTGTACGCTCTCGTTGGCTGGCCTTCGCATCATAATCGTCGCCAAACCCACTGGCTCCAGGTCATCTACAAGACCCTGCTAGGTAAAGTCCCCCCTTATCTCCGCTCACTGGTCACCATAGCAGCACCCACCTGTAGCACGCGCTCCAGCAGGTATATCTCTCTGGTCACCCCCAAAGCCAATTCCTCCTTTGGCCGTCTCTCCTTCCAGTTCTCTGCTGCCAATAACTGGAACGAACTACAAACATCTCTGAAACTGGAAACACTTATCTCCCACACTAGCTTTAAGCACCAGCTGTCAGAGCAGCTCACAGATCACTGCACCTGTACATAGCCCATCTATAATTTAGCCCAAACAACTACCTCTTCCCCTACTGTATTTATTTATTTTATTTATTTTGCTCCTTTGCACCCCATTATTTATTTCTACTTTGCACTTTCCTCTACTACAAATCTACCATTCCAGTATTTACTTTGCCACCACGGCCTTTTTTTGCTTTTACCTCCCTTATCTCACCTCATTTGCTCACATTGTATGTAGACTTCTTTTTCTACTGTATTATTGACAATATGTTTGTTTTACTCCATGTGTAACTCTGTGTTGTTGTATGTTGTCGAACTGCTTTGCTTTATCTTGGCCAGGTTGCAATTGTAAATGAGAACTTGTTCTCAACTTGCCTACCTGGTTAAATAAAGGTGAAATAAATAAACGTGGGGCCGTGCATTATCATGCTGAAACATGAGGTGACGGCAGCGGATGAATGGCACGACAATGGTCTTCAGGAACTCGTCACAGTATCTCTGTGCATTCAAATTGCCATTGATAAAATGGCTATGCCTGCCCATACCATAACCCATACCACCATGGGGCACTCTACAAACCGCTCGCCCACACAACACCATACACACTGTCTGCCAAACCGTGATTAATCCGTGAAGAGCACACTTCTACAGTGGCCATCAAAGGTGAAACTTTGCCCACTGAAGTCGGTTACGACGTGGAACTGCAGTCAGGTCAAGACCCTGGTGAAGATGACAAGCACGCACATGATCTTCCCTGAAATGGTTTCTGACAGTTTGTGAAGAAATTCTTTGGTTGTGCAAACCCACAGTTTCATCAGCTGTCCGGGTGGCTGGTCTAAAACGCTGGTCAAATTCTCCAAAACAACGTTGGAGGAGGCTTATGGTAGAGAAATGAACATTAAATTATATTGCAACAGCTCTGGTGGACATTCCTATAGTCAGCATGCCAATTGCACGCTCCCTCAAAACTTGAGACATCTGTGGCATTGAGTTGTGTGACAAAACTGCAAATGTCAGTGGCCTTTTATTGTCCCCAGCAAGCACAAGGTGGACCTGTGTAATGTCCATGCTGTTTAATCAGCTTCTTGATATGCTACAACTGTCAGGTTGATGGATTATCTTGGCAAAGGAGAAATGCTCAGTAACAGGGATGTAATCAAATTTGTTCACAACATTTTAGAAAAATAAGCTTTTTGTGAATATGTAACATTTCTGGGATCTTTTATTTCAGCTCACTTTACATATGTTCATATTTTTGTTTCGTGTAAAAGGTATTTATTCAGTGATTTTCTACTTTGCCTAATATGTATGCGTTTATTCATTCATAACTAGGATGTTGCTGGGTAAGGTACAGGCAGTGTGGTTCCCTGGTCTTCTGATACCAGTGCCATGAGAAAGGATGCTAGGCTTAGCAGAGATAGCTCAGGGAAGAGTGCAGTGGAGGTAGAAAGCAAACACAGAGAGAGAGACAGATGTACTGCCAGTTCTTAAATATGTAATAGTCATTAACAGTAGGGTAGGGGGGACACATATGACACAATCATCCTAATTGTGTCTACAAACTACAAACTATAATGTGTGTTCTCTATGGTTGTATTTGTTATTCGCTATTGTTATTTTACTGCTGCTCTTTAATTACTTGTTACTTTTTATTTGTTCTTTTTATTCGTATAACATTTTTTTTAACTGCATTGTTGGTTAGGGGCTCGTAAGTAAGCATTTCACTGTAAGGTGACCTGTTGTAATCGACGCATGTGACTAATACAATTTGATTTGATTTGTGTAATAAGTGTATTTGTTCATTCACAACTAGGATGATGCTAGGCTTAGCACAGACAGTGAACCAGATTCTGATGATGCTAGGCCTAACACAGATAGATGGGGGCTAAATTGCTAGGGCTGAATTTTTGTCCCAGTCTGCCCCTGGTTGAAGAGCCCTGCAGTAGACCTTCTGTTCCAAAAGAAAAACAGAGCAATAATGCTAGTTCCTCCACCGTCATGTGACCTTTCAATAGTATATAACATTCAGCTAATGGGGAGGCCAACACAACATAATTACTAGGCTACTGACAGGAAACTAACAAGCTAGGAAGTAAATAAAGGGCTCGCAGCTTAACTTCCTCCTCTTACTGGACCAGTGTGACATTAAACTGTCAATTAAGTCAGAAGGAAGCCTGGAAGGAATAGATTTCCCAGGATGCAGATTTTGAGATACTGTTACATTCAAGTCCCCAGGGCATCATTAACATTTCATTTCCCAATGTATGCGTTGAGCAATCATTGCAGTAGGTTCAGACTCAATGAATTAGTGGTGTATGGGTTAAAACAGAGGGAGAGGAAAACAACAGCAAGACAGCTACAGAGCTTGGTAATGTACTTCAGACTACAGACTTGACTAACTTGATTTAAATGTCTTGGCCCCCTAGGGAGCATAGGGCATCCACCATGGCTCTTTACCTCACTCTCCTCTGTGCAAGGGCCAGCTTCTCCAGTTATTTTCTGTCCCTCCCTGCTTTCTTAATTGGTGTGTGTTGTAGTCCAGTGTGCCTTGTAGTCCAGTGTACATTGTTGACCAGTGAGCATTGTCGCCCAGTCAGGGCCGGATCACAGGATCACGGATCAATGATAGCAAGATTTGTAGAATTGCAGGAAATTACCTTTAAAACTGCTAAGTTCTCTCTCAACCTCATGGCAAAATGTGTAGAAAAGCAGAACATATGCCTTAAAACAGTTTTTTTTCTTTCTCTTTGACCCATGTCAAAAGTGTAGAATTGCAGGAAATTAACTTTAAAATGGCAACATGTTCTCTTTGCCTCATGGCAAAATCATAGAACAGCATTATAAAACTGGACATTTGTTCAACACAAAATGTGTTGAAATGCAGGAAGTTAGATGTTTCCCACCCAAAACATACTGGTGCCCTGGGGCTCCAAATGCTGTAGTCCGGCCCTGAGTCCAGTGTGCGCTTTAGTCCAGTGCTACTGCTTAAGGCAGTAAGGAGGATACAATGTTCTTAGTAGGGATAACAGGTTGTGCACACAGCTTGATGATCGGATACAAACTCAAACACAATACACTTTGGCTCATAAATGAAGTTCAACTGTGTTTGGATAAGCGACCTTCATGATTATGTAGATAGTCGTTGCATTTGTGAAAGAATTTTGATGTGATATGAAAGTAGAGGGCTTTATGTTGAGAAACGTATCGCAATTGAGACTCGATACACAATGTAAGGAGTATTTGGCTGTTTTGGCTGCCAGAGCCAAATTGCCTGTGAACATAATATGTAAGTTCATTGGACTAAAGAAGTAGCCTCTTTTAGTATATTATTTGGCTAGGCAAGGTGTAAACCCAGGAACCAATAAATCCATTTGTTTAAATCATAGTTAGTGCGTTCATTTCACTGCAAAACAAGAGTTCACCTCCTTGCAGAAAATGTGACCAAGGGATTCATACTTACAGTGCATTCGGGAAGTATTCAGACCCCTTTACTTTTTCCACATTTTGTTACATTATAGCCTTATTCTAAAAAGGATTTAAAAAATCCTCATCAATATATACACAATACCCCATAATGACAAAGCAAAAACAGAATTTTAGAAATGTTTGAAAATTGCATAAGAAATACAACATAGAAATACCTTATTTACATAAGTATTCAGACACTTTGCTATGAGACTCGAAATTGATATTGAAACATCCTTTTTCCATTGATCATCATTGAGATGTTTCTACAACTTGATTGGAGTCCACCTGTGGTAGATTCAATTGATTGGACATTATTTGGAAAGGCACACACCTGTCTATATAAGGTCACACAGTTGACATTGCATATCAGAGCAAAAAACAAGCCATGAGGTTGAAGGAATTTAAAAAAATTTTTTTTACATTTACGTCATTTAGCAGACGCTCTTATCCAGAGCGACTTACAAATTGGTGCATTCACCTTAAGATATCCAGTGGAACAACCAAATTACAATAGTACATCTATATCTTTTTGGGGGGAGGGGGGGGATTAGAAGGATTACTATATCCTATCCCAGGTATTCCTTAAAGAGGTGGGGTTTCAGGTGTCTACGGAAGGTGGTGATTGACTCCGCTGTCCTGGCATCGTGAGGGAGCTTGTTCCACCATTGGGGTGCCAGAGCAGCAAACAGTTTTGACTGGGCTGAGCGGGAACTGTGCTTCCGCAGAGGTAGGGGGGCCAGCAGGCCAGAGGTGGATGAACGCAGTGCCCTTGTTTGGGTGTAGGGCCTGATCAGAGCCTGAAGGTACGGAGGTGCCGTTCCCCTCACAGCTCCATAGGCAAGCACCATGGTCTTGTAGCAGATGCGAGCTTCAACTGGAAGCCAGTGGAGTGTGCGGAGGAGCGGGGTGACGTGAGAGAACTTGGGAAGGTTGAACACCAGACGGGCTGCGGCATTCTGGATGAGTTGTAGGGGTTTAATGGCACAGGCAGGGAGCCCCGCCAACAGGGAGTTGCAGTAATCCAGATGGGAGATGACAAGTGCCTGGATTAGGACCTGCGCCGCTTCCTGTGTAAGGCAGGGTCGTACTCTGCGAATGTTGTATAGCATAAACCTACAGGAACGGGTCACCGCCTTGATGTTAGCGGAGAACGACAGGGTGTTGTCCAGGGTCACGCCGAGGCTCTTAGCACTCTGGGAGGAGGACACAATGGAGTTGTCCACCGTGATGGCGAGATCATGGAAAGGGCAGTCCTCCCCCGGGAGGTAGAGCAGCTCCGTCTTGCTGAGGTTCAGCTTGAGGTGGTGATCCGTCATCCACACTGATATGTCTGCCAGACATGCAGAGATGCGATTCGCCACCTGGTTATCAGAAGGGGGAAAGGAGAAGATTAATTTTGTGTCGTCTGCGTAGCAATAATAGGAGAGACCATGTGAGGATATGACAGAGCCAAGTGACTTGGTGTATAGTGAGAATAGGAGAGGGCCTAGAACTGAGCCCTGGGGGACACCAGTGGTGAGAGCACGTGGCGCGGAGACGGATTCTCGCCACTCCACCTGGTATGAGCGACCTGTCAGGTAGGACGCAATCCAAGAGTGAGCCGTGCCGGAGATACCCAACTCGGAGAGGGTGGAGAGGAGGATCTGATGGTTCACAGTATCAAAGGCAGCAGATAGGTCTAGAAGGATGAGAGCAGAGGAGAGAGAGTTAGCTTTAGCAGTGCGGAGAGCCTCCGTGACACAGAGAAGAGTAGTCTCAGTTGAATGAACAGCCTTGAAACCTGACTGATTTGGATCGAGAAGGTCATTCTGAGAGAGATAGCAGGAGAGCTGGCCAAGGACGGCACGTTCAAGAGTTTTGGAGAGAAAAGAAAGAAGGGATACTGGTCTGTAGTTGTTGACATCGGAGGGATCGAGTGTAGGTTTTTTGAGAAGGGGTGCAACTCTCGCTCTCTTGAAGACGGAAGGGACATAGCCAGCGGTCAAGGATGAGTTGATGAGCGAGGTGAGGTAAGGGAGAATGTCTCCGGAAATGGTCTGGAGAAGAGAGGAGGGGATAGGTTCAAGCGGGCAGGTTGTCACAAGACGCAAGATTTCATCTGGAGAAAGAGGGGAGAAAGAGGTCAAAGCATAGGGTAGGGCAGTGTGAGCAGGACCAGCGGTGTTGTTTGACTTAACAAACGAGGATCGGATGTCGTCGACCTTCTTTTCAAAATGGTTGACGAAGTCATCCGCAGAGAGGGAGGAGGGGGGAGAGGGAGGAGGATTCAGGAGGGAGGACAAGGTGGCAAAGAGCTTCCTAGGGTTAGAGGCAGATGCTTGGAATTTAGAGTGGTAGAAAGTGGCTTTAGCAGCAGAAACAGAGGAGGAAAATGTAGAGAGGAGGGAGTGAAAAGATGCCAGGTCCGCAGGCAGGCTAGTTTTCCTCCATTTCCGCTCGGCTGCCCGGAGCCCTGTTCTGTGAGCTCGCAATGAGTTGTCAAGCCACGGAGCAGGAGGGGAGGACCGAGCCGGTCGGGATAGGGGACATAGAGAGTCAAAGGATGCAGAAAGGGAGGAGAAGAGGGTTGAGGAGGCAGAATCAGGAGATTGGTTGGAGAAGGATTGAGCAGAGGGAAGAGATGATAGGATGGAAGAGGAGAGAGTAGCAGGAGAGAGAGAGCGAAGGTTGCGACGGTGCAATACCATCTGAGTAGGGGCAGAGTGAGTAGTGTTGGAGGAAAGCGAGAGGGAAAAGGATACAAGGTAGTGATCGGAGACTTGGAGGGGAGTTGCAGTGAGATTAGTAGAAGAACAGCATCTAGTGAAGATGAGGTAAAGCGTATTGCCTGCCTTGTGAGTAGGGTGGGACGGTGAGAGGGTGAGGTCAAAAGAGGAGAGGAGTGGAAAGAAGGAGGCAGAGAGAAATGAGTCAAAGGTAGACGTAGGGAGGTTAAAGTCACCCAGAACTGTGAGGGGTGAGCCATCCTCAGGAAAGGAACTTATCAAGGCGTCAAGCTCATTGATGAACTCTCCAAGGGAACCTGGAGGGCGATAAATGGTAAGGATGTTAAGCTTGAATGGGCTAGTGATTGTGACAGCATGGAATTCAAAGGAGGAGATAGACAGATGGGTCAGGGGAGAAAGAGAGAATGTCCACTTGGGAGAGATGAGGATTCCAGTGCCACCACCCCGCTGACCAGATGCTCTCGGGTGTGCGAGAACACGTGGTCAGACGAGGAGAGAGCTGTAGGAGTAGCAGTGTTTTCTGTGGTAATCCATGTTTCCGTCAGCGCCAAGAAGTCGAGGGACTGGAGGGTAGCATAGGCTGAGATGAACTCTGCCTTGTTGGCCGCAGACCGGCAGTTCCAGAGGCTGCCGGAGACCTGGAACTCCACGTGGGTCGTGCGCGCTGGGACCACCAGGTTAGAGTGGCAGCGGCCACGTGATGTGAAGCGTTTGTATGGCCTGTGCAGAGAGGAGAGAACAGGGATAGACGGACACATAGTTGATAGGCTACAGGAGAGGCTACGCTAATGCAAAGGAGATTGGCATGAAAAATTAACTAAACAACTAGGGAAGCGAGAGAGCAGGGCCTCCCTCACTAACAATTCACTGAAACACTACAACGCTAAAATGTAACTTTTCTAGCTACCACTAGAAATTAAAATTGATGTAAACTACAGTGGTTCAATGTTTCCAGGAATAGGCTCAAACTTAGTTTATTCCGCTAGATAACTTGGTACAGTATTCTTCCATGAAAACCCACCTAGTGCACCGTGTCCTATGACGCCGTAGCTAACTAGCATGCCAGCATCCTATAACACGCGGTTAGCACCAATACTTGGTAACAACAAGCTACCAATGGATCATCCGTGTCCGTGTCTAGTTCATAACGCAGAAGTAATTAAACGTTGGCTAGCTAACACAAAGTCAGTCCTGCTAGCTACACAAGTGGACTACACATCTCGAATGTTCAGAAAGTTAAGCTTACGTTGCGAAAATCTTATTGACTAAAAATGATACAGCTAGCTGGTAGGGTTAGCTAGCTAGCAGTGGGCGCGTTGTAGACTATGTTAGAAAATGTAGCTGGCTAGTTAACCTCGATAGTTACTCTGTACTACGCCTTTATCTTGATACAAAGACAACTATGTAGCTAGCTAACATTACACTAGTCAAATCGTTCCGTTGTAATGTATATAGTTTCTACAGTACTGCTAATTGGTAAAGTTGGCTAGCTAGCAGTGGCTGTGGTGTTATGGTGTTGGTGCCGTTTCGAAAACGGCGCAAACGAACAAATACAGCTGGCTAGCTAACCTTGTTAGTTCCTCAGAGCTACACCTTTATCCTTGACAGCAGATACAACTATGTAGCTAGCTAACAATACACTAATCAAATCGTTCTAATGTAATGTAATGTAATGAAATGTAATATTACCCGCGGAGCGAGGTGCAGCACGACCACTCACTCCAGCATCTGGAATTGTCCGTAGAGTGCCAAAACAGGATTGTGTCGAGGCACAGATCTAGGGAAGGGTACAAAAAAAAATGTCTATAGCATTGAAGGTCCCCAAGAACACAGTCACCTCCATCAATCTTAAATGGAAAAAGTTTGGAAGCACCAAGACTCTTCCTAGAGCTGGCCAACAAGCCACACTGAGCAATGAGGGGAGAAGGGCCTTAGTCAGGGAGATGATCAAGAACCCAATGGTCACTCTGACAGAGCACCAGAAATACTCTGTGGAGATGCGAGAACCATAAAGGACAACCATCTCTGCAGCACTCCACCAATCAGGACTTTATGGTAGAGTGGCCAGACGGAAGCCACTCCTCAGTAAAAGGCACATGACAGCCCGCTTGGAGTTTGCCAAAAGGCACCTAAAGAATCTCAGACCATGAGGAACAAGATTCTCTGGTCTGATGAAACCAAGATTGAACTCTTTGGCCTGAATGCCAAGCGTCCCGTCTGGAGGAAATCTGTCACCATCCCTATGGTGAAGCATGATGGTGGCAGCATCATGCTGTGGGGATGTTTTTCAGCGGCAGGGACTGGAAGACTAATCAGGATTGAGGGAAAGATGAACGGAGCAAAGTACAGAGAGATCCTTGATGAAAACCTGCTCCAGAGCGTTCAGGACCTCAGACTGGGGCGAAGGTTCACCTTCCATCAGGGCAACGACTCTAAGTACACAGCCAAGACAATGCAGGAGTGGCTTCGGGGCTAGTCTCTGAACATCGTTGATTGTCCCTGTCAGAGCCCGGTCTAGAACCTGATCGAACATCTCTGGAGACACCTGAAAATAGCTGTGCAGCGACACCATCCAACCTGACAGAGCTTGAGAGGATCTGCAGAGAAGAATGGGAGAAACTCCCCAAATACAAGTGTGCCAAGCTTGTAGCGTCATACATTGTGGAGCTGAAACTTGAAGAAGCAGCCACGGCACAATCAATCGGACATGGACAGCTCATGGTGCTGAAAGTAGGCAAATTCGTGTTGGCATAATTCACAACCGACTTCATTTTAATTTGACTTTACTAACAAGAGTGTTTTGTGTTGGAGCCTATTTCTTACTATTTAAAAAATACAGTACATGAGAGGTAGGCCTACCTGTTTGACAGATGCAATTAGGCTATAGCCTGCTATATCCATAGATGTATTGGTCTATTCCTCCACCCACCATGCACTCTTTAAAGAGCCTACCTCCGTGTCAGTGAAGGGCTGTTAAGTTAAAAGACTCGGCTTGAGGGGGATTGAGAGGGTATGCCATAGGCCTACCTTTTATTAAAGAAAATGGCAAAAAGCACAGTCCTACCCTTTGTTAGCTTAAGATTTGGAAGAAAATGTAACTGATCCGATATAAAGTGATCGATAACAGCGCTTTGGTCCACAATGCTTTATGTTAGAAACAAGCTGTTAAATACCCGTGAAAAATGTGACTCCAATGCATATGGGGATATCATTGAGGACATCATTGGTTCGTTTCTTTGACATTCAGAGGCTGACTCTGCTTGGGAAGTAATCTAACTATGTCACTATCAACTTTCTGTACAACGTTAAGCCACGGAAGAAGAGTAACCAGCAGTAAAGCTTACATTTTTTTCTGTATCAGTAGGCCTACTCTGTCTGGGGTGGAAAGGTAGGGCTACTCTGTCTGAGGTGGAAAGGTAGGCCTACTCTGTCTGAGTTGGAAAGGTAGGCCCACTCTGTCTGGGTTGTAAAGGTAGGCCTACTCTGTCTGGGGTGGAAAGGTAGGCCTACTCTGTCTGAGTTGTAAAGGTAGGCCCACTCTGTCTGGGTTGTAAAGGTAGGCATACTCTGTCTGGGGTGTAAAGGTAGACCTACTCTGTCTGGGGTGGAAAGGTAGACCTACTTACTCTGTCTGGGGTGTAAAGGTAGGCCTACTCTGTCTGGGGTGGAAAGGTAGACCTACTTACTCTGTCTGGGGTGTAAAGGTAGACCTACTCTGTCTGGGATGTAAAGGTAGGCCTACTCTGTCTGGGGTGGAAAGGTAGGCTTTACTTTTTATCCCTAATGACGTCTCAGATTTAATTATTTGCAAACAGGGACAGTTTTGTTGCAAACAAGACACTATTTTGGCATTGGGGAAATATGATAGGCCTGTGTATTCATCTTATCTCTCCATTATTAGCCTTAAATTCCGGTCATTTGTGTGATATAAAAAAAATATTCTGCTAATATGTCAAATTAAGTAGAATTGCATGAAATGTTTACAAAAGGTGATTTATTTTCTTGGACCTGCAAAAATGATTATAGATTAATGCAATGTTTTTACTATAAAGGAGATCTTTCTACCCCTACTCTTGTCCACGGTGGTCTGCGAACCCACAACCTTCTGACCCTCAGCTCTGTGCGTGCGTTGCCATGTAACGTTTACTGGATAACAAACCGTTTCTGAAACTGTAAATCTAAGGCTCTGGGCCTAGATTCACAAAACCTTCTTAAGAAGAAATGTATTCTTAACTGCCATTTTTTCCTTAACTATAGACTTAAGAAGAAAGTTAAGCAAAGTTGCTATTCCTCAAAAAGGATCTTGGAAATTGTATTGCGCTATTTCTTATCTTTCTCCTTAAGCATTTTCAAGAAATGTATTCCTGAAAATAAAATTATTGGAAATGTTCTTAATTCCAAGATAGCTAAATCCTTGTTTTAAACTCAGGGCAGTGAGAAAAAGCTTGCGAAAGCAACTGAACATGTTTAATTCACTCACAAACTTCATCTGAAAGTTTCAGTATTGTTTATTTAACCCTCCTGCTGTGTTCCGGTCGAATTGGACCAATTTACAAGTTCTCTCTCTGAAAATTTAATTTAATTTAATCTGATTGTCATGAGGTTCCATGACTTTGTCCACACAGGGCATCTGAACACATAAAATACATTTTGATGATTTTCATAACATTTTGGGTGTTTTATTTAACTTTTGTACACCTGTGGTGTTCCCGGTCAAAAATGACCGGTCATTAGAAATGAATGGGTGAGACTACAATTAGTGTATAAAATCGAGTTCAGGCACATGCCCATTCATCAGATGGACACACTTCCTCTCCCAGACCCCCATATGCATCTGTGTTTGAGCACACACACACACACACACACACACACACACACACACCTCACTCCCCTTCTTGGCTTCCATGGCATCCCCCACGGGAACCTTTCCCCAATAGAATCTTACCCCCACGGGAACCACACCTGTTGGCATTCTCACAAACAATCGCAGCATTGTTTCAATAATATATAGAACTTTTCTCACAGTTCTGGTATATACAGTTTTTCTGAGGCCTTGCTCACAATTCATTCTGTGGCAGCACAATGACCAAATTATATAATGTATGTGAGGCTCTTGATCATATCTTTGATCATGACACTGGTGAGGAGGAGAGAGTCCTTGTTTAACTTTGACACAAACTAGTCTGTGATAAACAGCACAAAATGTTTCATCTGAGAATTTGTTATAGTGAAAATAATCCATACATTATGCTTTTCTTTACTGAAAAACGAGTTGTATGAGATCAGATCAATGAGGCCTACAGGCCAAAAATAGCAAATAGAAGTTCAAAACGTGTAATGTTCACAAGAACTTAAGTTGTTAAAAAAATCGAACACAACATTACGGGATTATAAATTCATAACAATACATATATGAATAGCTATAATGGGGCGGTCATTTTGGACTGGGAACACAGAATTAATTAACATGAAACGAACACAACAGGAGGGTTAAACCCAAGAATTTTTCAGAACAGTAATCTCAGTAAAAAAAATATGCTAATATCATTGCCATTGCTAGCTAGATAGCAAGCTAAAATGGTTGCCTAGCAACAGACATCTTAAGAAAATGTGTAAGAATATATTTGAATATCATTCGATCTTAAGATATTGTTGAGGAATTGGAGTAAGAAGCTTCTTACGTTTTTGCGTAAGAAGTGTTTGTGAATCTGGGCCCTCGTCTGTTGAAGAAGTGAGGGCAAACGGTAGACATGTTCTCTGCTATCCACTTTGTTTTAATTATTATTTTGGGTACAGGGATGGTCGCAGTTTTTTTTCAAGCATTCAGGAAGGTTTTAGGTAAAACATATTTTGGTGAAGGGAGTGCTATCCATTTTCATTCCATTGAGGTCTTATTTTATCCATGTAACCCTTATTATAAATAACATTCACTCCTTTAGTTGTTCACTTTCTCTATATCTAAAGGCACAACCTAGAACATTTACTCAATACTTTGTTTAAGCACCTTTGGCAGCGATTACAGCATCGAGTCTTCTTGGTTATGACGATACAAGCTTGGCCAACCTGTATATGGGGAGTTCCTCCCATTCTTCTCTGCAGATCTTCTCAAGCTCTGTCAGGTTGGATGGAGAGTGTTGCTGAACAGCTATTTTCAGGTCTCTCCAGAGATGATCGATTGGGTTCAAATCTGGGCTCTGGTTGCGCCACTCAAGGACATTTAGAGACATGTCCCAAAGCCACTCCTGCATCGTCTTGGCTGTGTGCTTAGGGACGTTGTCCTGTTGGAAGTTTGCCCCAGTCTGAGGTCCTGAGTGCTCTGGAGCAGGTTTTCATCAAGGATCTCTCTGTACTTTGCTCAGTTCATATTTTCCTCAATCCTGACTAGTCTCCCAGTCCCTGCCATGGAAATCATCCCCACAACATGATGCTGCCACCACCATGCTTCACAGTAGGGATGGTGCCAGATTTCCTCCAGACGTGACGCTTGGCATTCATTCTAAAGAGTTCAATTTTGTTTCCATCAGACCTGAGAATCTTGTTTCTCATGGTCTGAGAGTCTTTAGGTTCCTTTTGGCAAACTCCAAGTGAACTGTCAGGCCTGATTGGTGAAGTGCTGCATAGATGGCTGTCCTTCTGGAAGTTCTATCATATCCACAGAGGAACTCTAGAGCTCTGTCAGAGTGACCATAGGGCTCTTGGTCACCTCCCTAACCAAGCCCCTTCTCCCCACATTGTTCAATTTGGCTTGGTGGCCAGCTCTAGGAAGAGTCTTGGAGGTTCCAAATTTCTTCCATTTAAGGATGATGGAGGCCACTGTAGTCTTGGGGACCTTCAATGTTGTTTGTACCCTTCCCCAGATCTGTGCCTAGACACAATCCTGTCTCTGAGCTCTATGGACAATTCCTTTGACCTCATGGCTTGGTTTTTGCTCTGACATTCAATGTCAACTGTGGGACCTTATATAGACAGGTGTGTGCCTTTCCAAATCATGTCCAATCAATTGAATTTACCCGGTGGACTCCAATCAAGTCGTAGAAACTTCTCAAGGACGATCAATGGAAACACGATGCACCTGAGCTCAATTTCGAGTCTCATAGCAAAGGGTCTGAATAGTAATGTAAATAAGGTATTTTTGGTTTTTATTTGTAATAAATTTGCAAAAATGTCTAAAAACCTGTTTTCATTTCATCATTATGGGGTATTGTGTGTAGATTGCTGAGAAAAAATAAATATTTAATCCATTTTAAAATAAGGCTGTAATGTAACAAAATGTGGAAAAAGTCAAGTGGTCTGAATACTGTACTGTCTGCTATTATGGGTCTTTAGGACCGTGATGGCGACAGGTGTGCCCTCTCGCGCTACAGTCCTTGCCTGACTCTCTCCCATGTGTTCTCTCTAATATATGTGACTCACCACCTGGATTCGGTCTTATGTAGCAACATTTTAATTTCTGTTTTTTTACATTGGATAAAAGTAGTGACTCAGAGCTAAAAAATTGTATATCATACAATGTATTGCAGGAAACAATGGGAAAGTAATTCTGCTTTGAAAGTTGATCAACTTGTAAACTCACTTTTGAGAAAATTGTCTTTCAATGTTTTGATACTACTATTGGAGAGCCCTTCTTTGTCTACACACATTCAGCATTGTTCATACCCTCTTAAGCCTTAGCCCCACCCATCTCCTTAAGGGTTGATCTGTGTGTTCTGTAATAACTTGCCAGCTACTTCCAGACATCTACAAGAGAGAGAACAGCACACTGAACATTACTCGCCCTTGCAGAGCTGGTTGGGCTGTTATGTTATCCAGAGCGTTGGTGACTGCAACTGTGCTGTCAGATTGTCCGTTCGTAAATTCAGAGTTTCACGTTCAGAGCGCACACTGGACATTCTGGCCAATAAGTAGGGTTGTTCCGAAAGCTCTGACCTCACAACGACAGTCAAGCACCCAAGCTAACTGGCTAACATTGGCTAGCTACTTCCGGACACATAATGAGAGAACACCCCACTCTAACCATTTTACTCCCCCTAGCAGAGCTGGTTAGGCAGTTTTCTTGTTATCCAGAGTGTTGGTGACTAACTGCTGCTGGCAACAATTGAATTACACTTTATTGCCAACGTTTACTGACACCGGACATATTCAACGGGTGTGGAGCATTCAAAAATGCATCAGTTATTCTGCGCTCTGGCACACTAAGACAAGACTCCTTTGTTAAGAAATGTAGCTAGATAGCTAGCTAGGTAAACAATGAATCCCAACGCATGACGTAACATTAGTTAGCGAGCCAGCCAGCTAACATTCGCTAGCTAGTACACTAACTTGAAATACAAATATTTTGTTAAAATTAGAGTGAAGTCTTTTCTTAAGACATGCAGCTAGCTAGCTAGCTAAACAATGGACCATAATCACAACTCATGACGTTACTACCCTGCATGAATCTGCAGGTAGCTAATCAACCAGGTTCTATGGCTATAACTAGTCAAGCAAATGTGTCTGAGATACAAAGAATAAGATCATACACATAACATTAGCTAGCAACCCAGCCAGCTAACATTAATTAGCCTCCAAAACCCTACTCAACAAGCTAGATGCAGTCTATCACAGTGCCATCCGTTTTGTCACCAAAGCCCCATATACTACCCACCACTGCGACCTGTACGCTCTCGTTGGCTGGCCTTCGCTTCATAATCGTCGCCAAACACATTGGCTCCAGGTCATCTACAAGACCCTGCTAGGTAAAGTCCCCCCTTATCTCCGCTCACTGGTCACCATAGCAGCACCCACCTGTAGCACGCGCTCCAGCAGGTATATCTCTCTGGTCACCCCTAAAGCCAACTCCTCCTTTGGTCGTCTCTCCTTCCAGTTCTCTGCTGCCAATGACTGGAACGAACTACAAAAATCTCTGAAACTGGAAACGCTTATCTCCCTCACTAGCTTTAAGCACCAACTATCAGAGCAGCTCCCAGATCACTGCACCTGTACATAGCCCATCTATAATTTAGCCCAAACTACTACCTCTTCCCCTACTGTATTTATTTATTTTGCTCCTTTGCACCATATTATTTATATTTTAACTTTGAACTTTCTTCAAATAACAAACCTACCATTCCAGTGTTTTACTTGCTATACTTTATTTACTTTGCCACCATGGCCTTTTTTGCCTTTACCTCCCTTATCTCACATCATTTGCTCACATTGTATATAGTCTTATTTTTTTCTACTGTATCATTGATTGTATGTTGTTTTACTCCATGTGTAACTCTGTGTTTTTTTATGTTGTCGAACTGCTTTGCTTTATCTTCGCCAGGTCGCAATTGTAAATGAGAACTTGTTCTCAACTTGCCTACCTGGTTAAATAAAAGTGAAATAAATAAAACAATTAATAAAAAATTAGCTAACAGTACACTTGAAATGAAACCACTTTCTGTCAAAATTAGAAATGTGTAATATCTGAAAATGTAGCTAGCTAGACTATCTTACCAGTATACATCATGGTTGGACGTGTCTCCTGTCTGATGCCATGCATGGTTGCCCTTAGTTTGATGGTGTAATCCAGACTGGTGTTTTCTCCATCTCCTTAGCTATCATACTCGAATTCCACTGATTTCAAAACTCGGTCCTCCAGAAAGTGGAGGGACTACACATAATGTTAGCTAGCGAGCCAGCCAGCTAACGTTAGCTATCTAACAGTACACTAAATTGACATTAGGTTTATGCAGTTTTACTACTTGATACATTTTTTAAAAAGCCACGTTTGACACGATTTCCTAGACATACTGACCAGCTCCAATAGATATACGCGTGCTGTATGGCAGACCAATCCAAACTCACCTCTTGGCATGTCCAGCCCACTCATTATCTTAGCCAATCATGGCTAGCGAGAAGGTTCCTCACTTTTTCTGTGGCTAAACCAACTAGGCTCATAATTTAACAATTTTATTTGTATTTACAGATGGCATACAAGTGTGATATTAATTAAGGCATATGAAAGTTCACATGTTTGAGAAGGCATTTCTGCCAAAAAACGCATTTTGATAAAACAATATTCAAACTCTAAACCCTCAGATGTAGTAATCACACCTGTGGGGAGAGGGGCGGTCTTCTTAATAAACCACATTACCTTTGTTTTGGAGGTGTTCAGAACAAGGTTAAGGGCATAGAAAGCTTGTTGGACACTAAGAAAGCTTTGTTGTAGAGCGTTTAACAAAAAATCTGGGGAGTGGCCAGCTGAGTATAAGACTGAATCATCTGCATGTAAATGGATGACAGAGCTTCCTACTGTCTGAGCTATGTTGTTGATGTAAATTGAGAAGAGTGTGGGGCCTAGGATTGAGCCTTGGGGTAATCCCTTGGGGACAGGCAGTGGCTGAGATAGCATATGTTCTGACTTTATACACTGCACTCTTTGAGAGAGGTAGTTAGCAAACCAGGCCAAAGACCCCTCAGAGACACCAATACTCCTTTGCCCTGCCCCCAAGAATGGAATGGTCTACCATATCAAAAGCTTTGGACAAGTCAATAAAAATAGCAGCATAACATTGCTTAGAATCAAGGGCAATGGTGACATCATTGAAGACCTTTAAGGTTACAGTGACACATCCTTAACCTTCCAAGCAATGGGAACTTCCCCAGAGAGGAGTGACAGGTTAAAAAGGTCAGAGATAGGCTTGGCGATGATAGGGGCAGCATCCTTAAAGAATAAAGCGTCAAACCATCTGACCAAGATGTTTTTTGTGGGGTCAAGTTTAAGAAGCTCCTTTAGCACCTCGGACTCAGTGACCGCCTGCAGGAAGAAACTTCGTATCGGGGCAGGGGGGAAAGAGGGAGGAGCATCGGGGCTAGTCACATTAGAAGGGGTTGGACATGAGGAAATGTTGGACAGGCAAGAGGGCATGGCTGAGTCAAATAGGAATCCTGACTTAATGAAGTGCTGATTTAAAGAGCTCAGCCATGTGCTTCTTGTCAGTAACAACCACATCATCAACATTAAGGGACATAGTGAGGAGCTATGAGGAGAAGGGTTTATTCTCCAGGTATATTTTCCAGAACTTCTTGGGGTTAGACCCACAGAGAGAGAACTGCTCCTTAAGGTAACTAACTTTGGCCTTCCGATTAGCCTGAGTGCACTTATTTCACATTTTCCTGAACGAGAGCCAGTCAGCCTGAGTATGCTTGTGCCGAGCCTTTCACCAAATGCAATTCTTGAGGTGGTGTAACTCTGCAAGAGTCGAGCTGATCAAGCTGATTCTATTCCATTTTACAGAGGCCAGTTCATGAAGGCCCAGCGTCATCCGGGTTTGGCCGGGGTAGGCCGTCATTGTAAATAAGAATCTGTTCTTAACTGACTTGTCTTGTTAAATAAAGGTTCAATTAAAAATAAATACAAAATAAAAATAAATTAAAAATAAATGAAGGAAGGCTTGGTCATGAAAGTTTTTTAGCAAATCAGGACAGGCCGTTTCACTGAGCAGCCAGTATGAACACCCGCTGTAAAACAGTGATCACTAAGGTCATTACAGAAAACACCAGACTGATATCTGTCAGGATTATTTGTGAAGATAACATCAAGATGAGTACCTTTTCTGGGTGTTTGGAGTAATACCTTGTGGGATTGGTAATAATCTGAGCTTTAGGGAGTCCCATTGCTTTAGGACTTAGGTTTAAGCATGTCCCAGTTTAGGTCACCTAGCAGGACAAATTCAGACTTAGTGTAAGGGGCCAGGAGAGAGCTAAGGGCAGGTAGGGTACAGGCCAGTGCTGATAGAGGACGATAGCACCCAGCAAACAGTCATCAAAGAGCTATTTGAAAGTATAATGCTTAAAACCAGCAAATCAAATTGTTTGGGGACAGACTTGGTGGAGACAATCGAGCACTGAAGGTGATCCTTGGCAAAGATTGCCACTCCCCCATCTCCCCCATGAGCTAGTTACTGTTCTTAAACATGTGTACAACTGCTAAATACTCTCCATTGTTGTTTTCCTTCAAGTTGTGTATTTATGACAACTGTCAAGTGCTTAGTTTGGTTGTTTTGTGTTAGTTCCCGTGACTCGGAGCTCAGCTCATCCACACAATTATTTTCTTTAATGATATCTGTCCTATTGAAAATGTAAACCGGTTTAATTGAGAAATACCTGTGAATATTATGTGACGTTTGTGTTCTTCGGCTGCGTTTACACAGGCAGCCCAATTCTGATCTTTTGCCCAATTAATAGCGAAAGGGCTGATCTGATTGGTCAAAAATACAAATTTTTGAACAAAATATCAGAATTGGGCAGCCTTATTTGCATATCTGATACCTATCTGCTATTTTCCCTAATGTGCAAACAGCAACAAAAAGAACACATGGAATCTGATCTTTTGACTTCGGTTTATTCCACCTCCATATGGCTCCATTTACACAGGCAGCCCAAATCTGATATTTTTTCCATTATTCGTTATCACATCAGATCTTTATCAGAGCTGATCTGACTGGTCAAAATACCAATTAGTGAAAAAAAAGATGAGAATTGGGCTACCACACAGCTTTAGTTGATCTGAATCCTGATACAAACCCGATCCTCCCTATGGGACCTCTGTCTGGACATTCAGATTAGATTTTTTTCCTCTGAAGTGGTTTTGTTGCACATGACCTACCATTAGAACTACTCCAAAATGTAAAGAAACTGTGAAGGGAAATGAGTATTGCATCTGTGAGCTACTTCAGTGGCTACATCAGTGTGAATGTGCATATCTGATATGGTTCACATGTAAAACTATATGTGGACAGTTAGAAAAAAAGATCAGATATAGAATTTAAATCAGATTTGAGTTCTTAGGGTGGCTGTGTAAACACAGCCATATATACATTTAGCCTTCAGCTGGTAAAGAAGGTTTCAACCATTGCTTAGGTGCACCCCTTCTTGTTGAGGCAATGGATTTGCCCAGGACACAAGGTATATGTATTTGACCAAAGAGTATCTATTATATTGACAAGATAGTCGAGTGACCACTCTAACAAAATAAATACATGTCCTCAAAGATGGAAGGCAGGCGGAAGGAGGCGAGAGATACAGTATTTTTGGCCCAGCTCAACACGCAGTGATGGCACCAAGGTGCAGCGGAGTTAGTGTTCATCATTATTTTAATTACAGAAAGAACACTATACACAAAACAAGAAAACCGACAGCCAAACAGTCCTGTCAGGTGCAAAACACTAACAGAAACAATTACCCACAAAACCCAAAGGAAAAACATGCTCCTTATGTGTGACTCCCAATCAGCAACAACGAGCTTCAGCTGTGCCTGATTGGGAGCCACACACGGCCCAAAACAAAGAAATACAAAAACACAAAAAAAGGAACATAGAACGCCCACCCAATGTAACACCCTGGCCTAACCAAAAGAAAGAACAAAAACCCCTCTCTATGGCTAGGGCGTTACAGTACCCCCCCAAGGTGCGGACTCCGGCCGCAAAACCTGACACTGAAGGGGAGGGTCCGGGTGGGCCTTCTTAAGGCGGCGGCTCAGGTGCGGGACGTGGCTTCTGTTCCACCCTTGGCGTCGCCCTCTTAGGTGGCGACCTGGCCGCGCCGAAGGTCTGGCGGGCGGCGATGGCTGCGCCCGGCGGGCATCCCTGGCGGCTCCGGCGGCACTGACCCAGGATTCACCAGGCTGGGGAGATATGAAGGAGGCCTGGCCCTGGGCGCAGGCACAGGACTCAACAGTCTGGCGGGCGGCTCTGGCGGCTCCTGAATGGTGGGCGGCTCCGGACTGGCGGGCGGCTCTGGCGGCTCCGGACTGGCGGGCGGCTCTGGCGGCTCCGGACTGGCGGCTCCGGACTGGCGAGACCCACTGGAGGCCTAGTCCTGGGAGGTGGCACAGGACGGACCAGGATGGGGAGACCCACTGGAGGCCTAGTCCTGGGAGGTGGCACAGGACGGACGAGGATGGGGAGACCCACTGGAGGCCTAGTCCTGGGAGGTGGCACAGGACTGACCAGGATGGGGAGACCCACTGGAGGCCTAGTCCTGGGAGGTGGCACAGGACTGACCAGGATGGGAGACCCACTGGACACCTGGTCCGTGGAGCAGGCACAGGACTGACCAGGATGGGGAGACCCACTGGAGGCCTGGTCCGAAGAGGAGGCACAGGACTCACCAGGCTGGGGAGACATGCAGGAAGCCTGGCTCTGGGCGCAGGCACAGGACGTGCAGGGCTGGAGAGGTGCACAGGAGGCCTGGTGCGTTGGCACAGTCTTCAGACGGCTAGCACGCACCTCAGGACGAGTATGGAGAGCTGACATCAACTCGAGGACACGCTCCGTAGGGCGAATGTCATGCCTCATGCACCAACACAGCAGCTCTCTCATATCTCTCTCCTCCAATCTCCCCATCAACTCCTTCACTGTCTCTGCTTCGCTCCCTTCGCTCACCTCCAACTTCACCCCGACTGGCTCTTGTTCCATCCTCGCATGGCACTTGCGGGGGGCTGGGATGTAGCGCACCGGGCTATGAGCACGTACTGGAGACACCATGCGCTCCACCGCATAACACGGCGCCTGACCAGTACCACGCCGCTTCCAGCAAGCACGGGGAGTTGGCTCAGGTCTAACGCCTGACTTCGCCAATCTCCCCGTGTGCCCCCCCCCCCAAAGAATTTTTGGGGCTGCCTCTTCACCTCCACCTGCTTCCCCGGCAGGTTGCTGCAATGGTCAAATAGCTGTTCCCAAGTCCAGTCTATTCTTACCTCCAATACTTCCAGCGACCAGGATGCCATCTCCTCCCGAGCGCGCTGCTTCCTATAGTCCTCCTTGACTTCCATCTGCCCTCTTCTCTGCTGCTTGGTCTTCTTGTGGTGGGTAACTCTGTAACGGCTGTCTGAAGAGAGAGTAGACCAAGGTGCAGCGGAGTTAGTGTTCATCATTATTTTAATTACAGAAAGAACAATATACAAAATAAGAAAACCGACAGCCAAACAGTCCTGTCAGGTGCAAAACACTAATAGAAACAATTACCCACAAAACCCAAAGGAAAAACATGCTCCTTATGTGTGACTCCCAATCAGCAACAACGAGCTTCAGCTGTGCCTGATTGGGAGCCACACACGGCCCAAAACAAAGAAATACAAAAACATAGAAAAAGGAACATAGAACGCCCACCCAATGTAACACCCTGGCCTAACCAAAATAAAGAACAAAAACCCCTCTCTATGGCCAGGGCGTTACACGATGGAGGACATGGAGAGAAGTTTGGAGAAGCAACAGCTGCGCTGGAATGCAATCAATATGGTTGATAGTTCTGATGATATGGGTCGGGAGGATGATGGTCAAGGACCTGAATGTCCTGTAGTGGAAAGTAATACGAAAAAGAGAGACCATGCTACTGAAAGCAGTGGCGCTTCTAGTGCAGAGAGAGTGAAGAGGGTAAAGGTAGGGAACAAGAATAATGATGTGTCGGTGTGGAAATTTCCACTCTAAAATGTGCCGTTTAGTCACCCAAGACAATGCCACAGATGTGTCAAGTTTTGAGCTGTTGCCAGAGAATTTAATGTTCTCTATGATAAGCCTATGTTCTCTATCGCAATGTCGTTTTTGATAATTTGACAGTACGTCTAAACAGTCTCACAACCACAGACCACGAGTAACCACGTCACCCCAGAACCTCCACATCCAGCTACTTCAGCTACGGGATCGTCTAAGACCAGCCACCCGGACAGCTGATGAAACTGTGGGTTTCCACAACCAAAGAATTTCTGCACAGACTGTCAGAAACCGTCTCAGGGAAGTTCATCTGCGTGCTCATCGTCCTCACCAGGGTCTTGACCAGATGGCAGTTAGGCTTCGTAACCGGCTTCATGCTGGATAAGTGTGCTCTTCACGGTTTTAACTGTACCGGGCAGATGGCAGACGTATGTATGGCGTTGTGTGGGCGAGCGGTTTGCTGATGTTAACGTTGTGAACAGTGTGCCCCATAGTGGTGGTGGGGTTATGGTATGGACAAGCAAAAGCTACGGACAACGAACACAATTGCATTTTATCAATGGCAATTTGAATGCACAGAGATACCATGATTAGATCCTGAGGCCCATTGTTGTGCCATTCATCCTCCGCCATCGCCTCATGTTTCAGCATGATAATTCACGGCCCCATATCACAAGGATCTGTACACATTTCCTGGAAGCTGAAAATGTCCCAGTTCTTCTATGGTCTGCATACTCACCAGAAATGCTACCCATTGAGCATGTTTGGGATGCTCTGGATCGACGATAGTGCTCAAATTCCTGCAAATATCTAGCAACTTTGCACAGCCATTGAAGAGGAGTGGGACAAGATTCCACAGGCCACAAACAACAGCCTGATCTACTCTATGCGAAGGTGATGTGTCACACTGCATGAGGCAAATGGTGGTCACACCAGATATTGACTGGTTTTCTGATCCACACCCCTACCTTTTAGGTATTTGTGACCAACATATGCATATAAACTCAGCAAAAAAAGAAACGTCCCTTTTTCAGGACCCTGTCGCTCAAAGATCATTTGTAAAAATCTAAAAAACTTCTCAGATCTTCATTGTAAAGGGTTTAAACACTGTTTCCCATGCTTCCCATAAACAATTAATGAACATGCACCTGTGGAACGGTCGTTAAGACACTAACAGCTTACAGATGGTAGGCAATTAAGGTCACAGTTATCAAAACTTAGGACAATAAAGAGGCCTTTCTCCTGACTCTGAAAAACACCAAAAGAAAGATGCCCAGGGTCCCTGCTCATCTGCGTAAACGTGCCTTAGGCATGCTGCAAGGAGGCATAAGGACAGCAGATGTGGCCAGGGCAATAAATTGCAATGTCCGTACTGTGAGACGCCTAAGACAGCGCTACAGGGAGACAGAACGGACAGCTGATCGCCCTCACAGTGGAAGACCACGTGTAACAACAACTGCACAGGATCGGTACATCCGAACATCACACCTGCAGGACAGGTACAGGATGGCAACAACAACTGCCGAGCAACATCAGGAATGCACAATCCCTCCATCAGTGCTCAGACTGTCTGCAATAGGCTGAGAGAGGCTGGACTGAGGGCTTAAAGGCCTGTTGTAAGGCAGGTCCTCACCAGACATCGCCGGCATCAACGTCGCCTATGGGCACAAACCCACCGTCACTGGACCAGACAGGACTGGCAGAAAGTGCTCTTTACTGACGAGTCATGGTTTTGTCTCACCAGGAGTGATAGTCAGATTCGCGTTTATCGTCAAAGGAATGAGTATTACACCAAGGCCTGTACTCTGGAGCGGGATCGAATTGGAGGTGGAGGGTCCGTCATGGTCTGGGGCAGTGTGTCAGAGCATCATCAGACTGAGCTTGTTGTCATTGCAGGCAATCTCAATGCTGTGTGTTACAGGGAAGACATCCTCCTCCCTTGTGTACCCTTCTTGCAGGCTCATCCTGACATGAGGCTCCAGCATGACAATGCCACCAGCCATACTGCTCGTTCTGTCTGTGCATGATTTCCTGCAAGACAGGAATGTCAGTGTTCTGCCATGGCCAGCGAAGAGCCCGGATCTCAATCTCGTTGAGCACGTCTGGAACCTGTTGGATCTGAGGGTGAGGGCTAGGGCCATTTCCCCCAGAAATGTCCGGGAACTTGCAGGTGCCTTGGTGGAAGAGTGGGGTAACATCTCACAGCAAGAATGGGCAGATCTGGTGCAGTCCATGAGGAGGAGATGTACTGCAGTACATAATGCAGCTGGTGGCCACACCAGATACTGTTACTTTTGATTTTGACCCCCCTTTGTTCAGGGACACATTATTCCATTTCTGTTAGTCACATGTCTGTGGAACTTGTTCAGTTTATGTCTCAGTTGTCGAATCTTGTTATGTTCATACAAATATTTACACATCTTAAGTTTGCTGAAAATCAACGCAGTTGACAGTGAGAGGACATTTCTTTTTTTGCTGAGTTTATGTATTCCCAGTCATGTGAAATCCCTAGATTAGAGTCGAATGAATTTATTTCAATTGACTGATTTCCTTGTATGAACTGGAACTCTTTGAAATTGCTGCATGTTGCGTTGATATTTTTAGTTCAGTGTACTAGGCTGATGGAGTTACCATGGCTGTAAGTGGACCTACTGTCAGAACTGGTGCTTCTACTAGTCTGATGGTTTTTGCTGTGTCAAACTTTGATTGTAAACAAAATTGACTTCATAGTTTTGATTGGAAAGTATGTTACAAGATTATTGTCAATACAGCAACAGAGTTATTAGGGGTAACAGAGGTCACAATTTAACAATATTTTTTAACTGCTGAATATTCCTAAAGATGTATTGTCTCTGCATGAAATAGATACGTTTTGAAGAATTTGTTAGAAGTTATTAGGGATGTGTTTGGTTTTTCTTAGTACTACAGAACTAGACAAATCATAATTGATTGTGTAAAGGATGTCGCACTGTTTGCATACCTTTTCACAAGGACTATAACCAACCTAAGAAGAAAACTGTTCACACACAGGGCATAGAAATGGTATGGGTAGGCATACACATCATGTTTTTTACCCTCAGATTAACTGGCAAAAACACTGAGAACCACATGATGTGTAAGTCCAAGTAGGCAAGAGATGATTCTGTCATCCTAGAGACATCTCCCTTTGTGGCTGATTGGCACACGCAATGCCATAGTGGGACCACAGGTATGTTGCACAACACGTGAGACCTGCCTCTACAAACAAGGTCCTTCCTGTCACCTGACACAGAAAGAGAAGCCATGTGGCAGAAAACACAATGGTTCATTGCCATATAAATTAGATATATGTGACTCAGTTGGTAGAGCATGGCACTTGCAACGCCAGGTTTGTGGGTTTGATTCCCATGGGGCACCAGTATGAACAAATACAAAAATGTAATTCGCTCTGGAAAAGAGCGTATGTAAATAATACAAGTATAGTTTTCAGATCCTTATACACCTATTGACCAACTTCAGATACTTTCCCCTGGCTCACCTCTTCGGGAGGTCGAACCATCCCACTAAGTGAAATACTGGCTAAATGCTCGATACTGATGCACAGGCACTGGGCTCTTCCTCAGTGAAATTGCCATTGAATTTTGATTATGTGGCCCTAATAGAAAGTCATGAGAAGGGATTCATGCTCTACTGGCTATGCTTTGAGCAGCATGTGGACCAGTCCTTAGACACAAGCCCCAAGCAAAGAACACCTGATTGGGAGAGACACTTGGGTACAGAGCAGCCCATGCTCTTTCCTCATGGTCATTCCCTCACAGGCTCTCATTCTGATTGGCTGAAACCTCTGTGGCAGGAATGTGAATTCTAAATACTGCCATCTTTTCCCTCCTCCTCCTTCTCTGCAATTAGTAGATGAGGTAAAGAGGCCAATGGAACACAGGATGCTGTGAAGCCGTCATTGGCGTACATTCAATATATGTGATTTAACAAAGTGGATTTTCGTGAAATCCATAATGATTTGTGTATTGTAACAGGCCCATAATGTTCTTACTAAAGTCTGATTTTGAGATATTGGGCTGTTTTTGCTGCATAATATTTACAAGTTGTTCCTTTTCAGGTTTTGAAGAAGTGACTGCTAAATGCTAACTCCCATTCGTATGAGCTGGTAGCATAGCTAGCATACAAAAATTGGTGGTGGTAGTCAAAGCTGTTTTTAGCTGTAATTCAGTTGATTGGTGATGATGACATGAACATACAGTTGAAGTCGGAAGTTTACATGCCCTTATGTTGGAGTCATTAAAGCTGGTTTTTCAACCAGTCCACAAACTTCTTGTTAACCAACTTTTGTTTTGACAAGTCGGTTAGGACATCTACTATGTGCATGACACAAGTCATTTTTCCTACAATTGTTTACAGACAGATTATTTCACTTATAATTCACTGTATCACAATTCAAGTGGGTCAGAAGTTTACATACACTAAGTTGACTGCCGTTAAACAGCTTGGAAAATTCCAGAAAATGATGTCATGGCTTTAGAAGTTTTTGATAGGCTAATTGACACCATTTGAGTCAATTGGAGGTGTACCTGTGGATGTATTTCAAGGCCTACCTTCAAACTAAGTGACTCTTTGCTTGACATCATGGGAAAATAAAAAGAAATCAGCCAAGATCTCAGAAAAATTATTGTAGACCTCCACAAGTCTGGTTCATCCTTGGGAACTATTTCCAAACGCCTGAAGGTACCACATTCATCTGTACAAACAATAGTACGCAAGTATAAACACAATGGGACCACGCAGCCGTCATACCGCTCAGGAAGGAGACGCATTCTGTCTCCTAGAGATGAACGTACTTTGGTGCGAAAAGTGCAAATCAATCCCAGAACAACTTCAAAGGACCTTGTGAAGATGCTGCAGGAAACAGGTACAAAAGTATCTATATCCACAGTAAAACGAGTCCTTTATCAACATAAACTTAAAGGCCGCACAGCAAAGAAGAAGCTTGGTCTGATGAAACAAAAATAGAACTGTTTAGCCATAATGACCAATGTTATGTTTGGAGGAAAAAGGGGGATGCTTGCAAGCCGAAGAACACCATCCCAACCGTGAAGCACAGGGGTGGCAGGATCATGTTGTGGGGGTGCTTTGCTGCCGGAGGGACTGGTGCACTTCACAAAATAGATGGCATCATGAGGCAGGAAAATTATGTGGATCTATTGAAGCAACATCTCACGACATCAGTCAGGAAGTTAAAGCTTGGTCGCAAATGGGTCTTCCAAATGGACAATGATCCCAAGCATAATTCCGAAGTTGTGGCAAAATGGCTTAAGGACAACAACGTCAAGGTATTGGAATGGCCATCACAAAGCCCTGACCTCAATCCTATAGAAATTTGTGGGCAGAACTGAAAAAGTGTGTGCGAGCAAGGAGGCCTACAAACCTGACTCAGTTACACCTGCTCTGTCAGGAGGAATGGGCCAAAATTCACCCATCTTATTGTGGGAAGCTTGTGGAAGACTACCCGAAAAGTTTGACCCAAGTTAAACAATTTAAAGGCATTTCTACCAAATACTAATTGATTGTATGTAAACATCTGACCCATTGGGAATGTGATGCTAGAAATTAAATCTGAAATAAATCATTCTCTCTACTATTATTCTGACATTTAACGTTCTTAAAATAAAGTGGGGATCCTAGCTGACCTAAGACAGGGAATCTTTCATAGGATTAAATGTCAGGAATTGTGAATAACTGAGTTTAAATGTATTTGTCTAGGGTGTATGTAAACTTCCGACTTCAACTGTATATCGGGGTTGACATCCATATAAATATTTTACTCAGATTTTTTCCTCAACATAGTGTGAAATACACAAATAAACAATGGCCTAAATGTAGGCCAATTTTGATGGGGGGCAATGAGGATATTCAGAATCTTTCCCCCACACGTTTCCATGTTATTTCCATTGTTTTGGTCAAGCTCCATTGACCTCTTTACCTATACTAGTGATCGATCGGGCTAACCAGCTTCTTCCAGAGCTGTTCCACTGCGCAAAAACTGTTAGAATCAACATTGTTTCCATGTACTTTCATCAAGAAAAAAAAAAATCTGTGACATTGTTGAATTGAACGTGGAAAACTGATTGGATTTACAAAAAGTCATCAATGTAAGAGAATTGCGTCTTGTTTACACCCAACTTTCATCCTAAATCCAATGACATGGTCAAATTTTTTGTTGATTTCACATTGAATTCACGTAAGTTGATAAATATAAATCAAAAATTAGATACTGAAATGACGTCTGAGCCCAGTGGGGTGGCTCACTGTAAAATATCACAGTCTAGAAAACTGAACAGAATGAGAGAAGAACAACTGGGAATTCAGAGCCTTGTTACAGTTGAACATAAAAGCCTTTGAGGTATGTGTTAATTCTAAACAATCTGTCACTGTAACTATAGGAATTGGCATCTGTATTTAATCAGCAATTAAGTAACACAGGACTTTACCTATTTAGGGAGTGGGAACTGAAAACGGGTTAAATTAAGACGAAGGGTTGGAACCGGTTCAGGGAACAGAACCCAAAAACTGAAAAATAACGAAATTATTTGAGGAACAGAACCTAAACCAAAACCTAAAGTAATCTATACTGTTCTATAACAGAACTGTTATTTTAAAAGCATGGGAACCGATTAATAACATTATTTTACATTCTGGTCATTTTTTTCCAGTCCCACAAAAATCGCAACAGAGCTCCTATGGAAAGCCCTCACTCTGTGACTCAGAAACTTATTGCAAAATACAAAATGCTCTTAACGACTTTCCTATACAGATTAAATCGCTTACCCGCTCCACAGCAAGCTGCTCTATCCGCACTGATTGGTTAAGTCATTTAATGTCGAGCTAAGTAAAAAACTATACAATCTGAGGTTTAAAAGGAACCGAAATGAACGATATAAACCAGAATTATTTTTTGCTTCGACCTGGTTCAAGTTTTTAGTAGAACCTTTTTTTTTCGGAGCAGTGGAACATAATGAACAAAATAATGGTTCTGTTCTGATTGAAAAATGATTTTGGTTCCAACCCCTGATTAAGACCAGCAGCTACTCACTCCATCATAGACCGGTGGACAAGATCCAATGCAGTGACCCCCTAGCTGAAGACCAAACGGATTAAGGCGGCAGCCCTATTCACTATATTAATCATGGGATCAACTGGGTTTTTCCATTGGCTGTGGCTATGCTGCTTTTTCTCCATCTGAATGTGCGGTGATTTCCTGTGAAATCACAAAGCAGGGTCAGTCTTAAGCATACATTAAGCTAGCATAATTACCTCTGCCTTATTAAAGGTCCTCCGGACTCAAAGCTTTTAATGAAGGCTCCAGCGGTAGATAGAGAAAGACGCTAAATCAGTGGAGGCCCTGAGGTGAGGTCTACGTTCACACACCCAAATGTCTGCAGACAGAGAGATATTGATACACGCACACACGCACAAACACACACATGGACACACACATGGACACACACACACACACACAGAAATGCTCACATGAATTTGTTGGATAAAATGTGTCTGCTAAATGGCATATATTAAAAGCATAAGCAGACCCACACACACAGTCATAGTTTTTAGTAGAACCTCTTATCCAGAGCGACTTACAGGAGCCATTAGGGTTAAGTGCCTTGCTCAACAACAGATTTTTCACCTTGTCGGCTCTGGGATTTGAATCAGCAACCTGTCAGTTACTGACCCAAACAATCTTAGCCACTAGGCTACCTGCCACCCGGTCACATGAATGCAAACACAACACAAACATTAACACATGAACACGTTGACATACTTATACATAAGTCATATGGCCATGTGCAGGCAAATATCTTGCTCTCACATATACCCCAGCTATCTATTGATGAGAAGGCATTTTCAAGGTTAAAACTTGTATGGCTCTGTTTGCAGCCCAGATGCTTATTAACTGGGTCACTGGGGTGCGTACCTCACCTTTACCCTACACTTTAAAAGTAGCATTGTAAAACTGGAGGGCTATCTGGACCCGGTGCACCAGTGAGACCACTAAAGAGACAACCAGGAAAGGCGGAGGCAAATAAAACCCCATGTCTCTGGTGTGAATCGATTCCACAACCTTCGAATCTCTTCACCAATCAAGAGTAGAAGTCCAATGTTATCCATTGCGCCACAGAGCCTATGAGCAGGAAAGGCCAAATAGATGTCCACTAGAGAGAAGATTGAGGGGGAGAGAACACTTCAATAGACAGCTGTAGTTAGGCTCAGTGCCTCTGGCTTCTCCTCATGGCTTCCCAGGGTTTCTGAGATTATACCTATCACTGGCAGGAGAGAGCGAGAGAAAGAGAGCATCTGACAAGATGAAAGAGAGCAACAGAAACACATTGTCAATATTGGCATGGTCCAAATGGTGTTCTCTGGACAGTCCCTGCCCTGCCAAGCCTTTTTACAGACACAGGGCAACACACGTGTACCCACACACACATACACACGCACGCACAGACACACTCTCACATTGCCTGTAATAAACCCTCTCAAGCAAACAAAGCTCCACCTCCCACTGCCATGATAGCAGTAGACTGCTATCACACAGCCAGGGAATCCATTTTACCAGTCAATCATCTGTGGGATAAATACAGTCCGGGAACAAGTAGTAAATTACACACTGAAAAAAAATACTGTTGTTTTTATGGTAAGCCAGTAAGTTACTGTAAAAAAAAAAAAAAACGTTTTACAGTGCACATACAGGTGGACTCCAATGAAGTTTGAGCCTGTGCTAGATGGGAGTGGAGAGCTAAGTAGTAGCGTTCGCAAAGTACGTCTTTAGGTGTGTGTGGCATAGTGGAAAATAAAGGAAAGCCGCAAAAAAAAGCCGTGTGGCATAGTGAACATCTGTGTTTGCCTTTGTGGATGTACTGTGAACATCTGTGTTTGCCTTTGTGGATGTAGAAAGTATTCAGAACCCTTGAATTTTTCCACATTTTGTGACGTTACAGACGTATTCTAAAATGGATTTATTTTCTCATCAATCTACACACAATACCCCATAATGACAATGTCGAAACAGGTTTTTAGACATTTTTGCAAATACCTTATTTACACAAATATTCAGACCCTTTGCTATGAGACTCGAAATTGAGCTCAGGTGCATCCTGTTTCCATTGATAATTTTTTTGATGTTTCTACAACTTCATTGGAGTCCATCTGTGGTAAATTCAATTGATTGGACATGATTTGGAAAGGCACACATCTGTCTATATAATGTCCCACAGTAGACCATGCATGTCAGAGCAAAAAAAAGCCATGAGGTCAAAGGAACCACCGTAGAGCTCCAAACCAGGATTGTGTCGAGGCACAGATCTGGGGAAGGATACCAAAAAATGTCTCCAGTATTGAAAGGTCCCCAAGAACACAGTGGCCTCCATCATTCAGTCACGACTTCCAACGAGGTCGGTCCCTCTCCTTGTTCGGGCGGCGTTCGGCGGTCGATGTCACTGGCCTTCTAGCCATCGCCGATCCACTTTTCATTTTCCATTTGTTTTGTCCTTGTCTCACACACCTGGTTTCAATCCCCCAATTACTTGTTCATTATTTAACCCTCTGTTCCCCCATGTTTGTTTGTGAGTGATTGTTTATTGTATTGCGGTCCGTTATTGTGGCCTTGGATTTATTTGACGTGTATTTGTGATTATTGTTGAGTAAAATTGCGTACATTACTCATATCTGCTGTCCCGCGCCTGACTCATCTACACCAGCTACACACAGACGCATTACACATTCTGAAATTGATGAAGTTTGGAACCGCAATGACTCTTCCTAGAGCTGCCCCCCCCCCCCCCCCCCCCGGCTAAACTGAGAAATGGGGGAGAAGGGCCTTAATCAGGGCGGTGGCCAAGAACCCGATGATCACTCTGACAGAGATCTAGAGTTCCTCTGTGGAGATGGGAGAACCTTCCAGAAGGACAACCATCTCTGCAGCACTCCACCAGTCAGGCCTTTGTGGTAGAGTGGCCAGACGGAAGCCACTCCTCAGTAAAAGGCACATGACAGCCCACTTGGAGTTTGCCAAAAGTTCCCTAAAGACTCCCAAGCACCTCAGATTGCAGCACAAATAAATGCTTCACAGAGTTTAAGTAACAGACACATCTCAACATCAACTGTTCAGAGGAGACTCTGTGAACCAGGTCTTCATGATCGAATTGCTGCAAAGAAATCACTACTAAAGGACACCAATTAGAAGAAGAGACTTGCTTGGGCCAAGAAACAAGAGCAATGGACATTAGAACGGTGGAAATCTACTTTAGTCTGATGAGTCCATATCACACCTCCTCCAACCCTGTGTGAGACATAGAGTAGGTAAACGGATGATTTCCGCATGTGTGGTTCCCACCGTGAAGCTTGGAGGAGGAGGTGTGATGGTGTGGTGGTGTTTTGCTGGTGACACTGTCAGTGATTTATTTAGAATTCAAGGCACACTTAACCAGCATGGCTACCAGAGCATTCTGCAGCGATACACCATCCCATCTGGTTTACGCTTAGTGCGACAATCATTTGTTTTTCAACAGGACAATGACCCAAAACACACTTCCAGGCTGTGTAAGGGCTATTTGACCAAGAAGGAGAGTGATGGAGTGCTGCATCAGATGACCTGACCTCCACAATTACCCGACCTCAACCCAATTGAGATGGTTTGAGATGAGTTGGATGCAGAGTGAAGGAAAGCAGCCAAAAAGTGCTCAGCATATGTGGGAACTGCTTCAAGACTGTTGGAAAAGCATTCCAGGTAAAGCTGGTTGAGAGAATGCCAACAGTGTGCAAAGCTGTCATCAAGGAAAAGGGTGGCTACTTTGAGGAATTTAAAATCCCCCCAAAAAACCTACCGTTCAAAAGTTTGGGGCCAGTTACAAATGTCCTTATTTTTGAAAGAAAAGCAATTTTTTTTGTCCATTTACAATAACTTCAAATTGATCAGAAATACAGTGTAGACATTGTTAATGTTGTAAATTACTATTGTAGCTGGAAACAGCTGATTTTTAATGGAATACAGTGGGGGGAAAAAAGTATTTGATCCCCTGCTGATTTTGTACATTTGCCCACTTACAAAGAAATGATCAGTCTATCATTTTAATGGTAGGTTTATATGAACAGTGAGAGACAGAATAACAACAAAAAAATCCAGAAAAACGCATGTCAAAAATGTTATAAAATGATTTCCATTTTAATGAGGGAAATAAGTATTTGACCCCTCTGCAAAACATGACTTAGTACTTGGTGGCAAAACCCTTGTTGGCAATCACGGAGGTCAGACGTTTCTTGTAGTCGGCCACCAGGTTTGCACACATCTCAGGAGGGATTTTGTCCCACTCGTCTATGCAGATCTTCTCCAAGTCATTCAGGTTTCGAGGCTGACGTTTGGCAACTCGAACCTTCAGCTCCCTCCACAGATTTTCTATGGGATTAAGGTCTGGAGACTGGCTAGGCTACTCCAGGACCTTAATGTGCTTCTTCCTGAGCTACTCCTTTGTTGCCTTGGCCGTGCGTTTTGGGTCATTGTCATGCTGGAATACCCATCCACGACCCATTTTCAATGCCCTGGCTGAGGGAAGGAGGTTCTCACCCAAGATTTGACAGTACATGGCCCCGTCAAATGATGCGGTGAAGTTGTCCTGTCCCCTTAGCAGAAAAACACCCCCAAAGCATAATGTTCTTGGGGTCATAGGCAGCATTCCTCCTCCTCCAAACACGGTGAGTTGAATTGATGCCAAAGAGCTCCATTTTGGTCTCATCTGACCACAACACTTTCACCAGTTGTCCTCTGAATCATTCAGATGTTCATTGGCAAACTTCAGACGGGCATGTATATGTATTCTTGAGCAGGGGGACCTTGCGGGTGCTGCAAGATTTCAGTCCTTCACGGCGTAGTGTGTTACCAATTGTTTGCTTGGTGGCAATGGTCCCAGCTGCCTTGAGATCATTGACAAGATCCTCCCGTGTAGTTCTGGGCTGATTTCTCACCATTCTCATGGTCATTGCAACCCCACGAGGTGAGATCTTGCATGGAGCCCCAGGCCGAGGGATATTGACAGTTCTTTTGTGTTTCTTCCATTTGCAAATAATCACACCAAATGTTGTCACCTTCTCACGAAGCTGCTTGGCGATGGTCATGTAGCCCATTCCAGCCTTGTGTAGGTCTACAATCTTGTCCCTGACATCCTTGGAGAGCTCTTTGGTCTTGGCCATGGTGGAGAGTTTGGCTAACACAACATGCCATTGGAACACAGGAGTGATGTTTGCTGATAATGGGCCTCTGTACACCTATAGTATGTAGATATTCTATTCATAATCAGCCGTTTACAGCTACAATAGTCATTTACAACATTAACAATGTCTACACGGTCTTTCTGATCAATTTGATGTTATTTTAATGGACAAAAAATGTGCTTTTCCTTCAAAAACATTTCTAAGTGACCCCAAACGTTTGAACGGTAGTGTATGTTGATTTGTTTAACACTTTTTTTGTTACTATATGATTCCATATGTGTTACTTCATAGCTTTGATGTCTTCACTATCATTCTACAATGTATAAAATAGTACAAATAAAGAGAAACCCTTGAATGAGTAGGTGTGTCCAGACTTTTGACTGATACAGTATTTCTGGTTGTGTTTGCCTGTACAGTATGCTTGTTAAAATTAAAGTTTTTATTGTCATAATAAAATGTGTTATTGTTTTATTCACAAGTACAGTGAAATGCTTAACTTGCATGCTGTACCTGCAAGCTACTACTTGCAAGCTCTATCTTATCCACATGCCCATACTCTGACACAGACCTGTGGGTGGCAGCAACAATACCACATGGAGGTCGAAGCCCTCCCCTCCACCTCCATCTCCGTACGGTATACCCGAAGAGGTCAGGATGAGATGCCAATCAATGCTATCCATGAAACAAATGCACCAACAGGTTTCCAGAAAAGTGTTAGAGCGGGAGCAGATCTCCATAAGTCATTAACATGTTGGCCCTGCTGCCTATGTCAATAAACCTCTTGGGCCTGGCCCACAGAATTGTTTGCCAAATCGAACGGGTGGGGAATGGGATCATCATCTGTGGCCGCTTTATCAGTTTAATTTAATCTCTCAATGAACACATGTTAATCTTCTATTGAGTGATTGTAGAAAGGGCAACCTAATTGAGATACAAATGGTTGTCTCGTCAAATCAGGATGATGTTCCCACTTCACAAAGCCAACTTAAGCAGATGCTTTTAAATCTACAGGTTTGGGAATAGTTCTTCCTGACCAGGAACAAACAACACTCTGACATCACCAAAGAGCATTGACCAATCACAACGCATCATCAGCAAGAAGGCAGTAATGCCCCTGGTGCACTTAACATAAATAAGGTCTGCTTAAATGTGCTGTTATCATCACCAAATTGGCTGTTTCGAGAAAAAACTCAATGACGTCCGTGCAAAAACCTCTTGCGACATTGAGCTAAATGGTTGCCCTCTTTTTTCCCCTTTCAGTTAGCGAATAATAAATAGGCTGAATAAGCTGCGAAACCTCATTAATATCACTGAAGGTACATTTCAGCGCCTAAGAGCCCCACGAGGCTGCTACTATTTATTGATGAAATTAATACAGAAGGCAGATCAGCCCTGTTTCTCGGACCGTTGCAAATGCTGCAATCTGTCCGCAGCAGCAGTTTATTAATTTTTTGGGGGCGCCCTGATTTGAGCCCCACCACCAGTAGGGGCTGTGTGTGTGTGTGTGTGTGTGTGTGTGTGTGTGTGTGTGTGTGTGTGTGTGTGTGTGTGTGTGTGTGTGTGTGTGTGTGTGTGTGTTCGTGACCTTGGCTCTGGCTAATTATATAGAGGACACTGGGGGAAAACCACGTTTCCCAACCCCTAATGATTCATAAACAATTTTAACAGGCTTGAACTCCATTATGACCTTAATTAGTTTGTGATCTTTCAGTCCAACGAGTCCAATCCCCCCCTCTCCTCGTCTCTCCACCCTTGATCCCACAGCTGGAGGGAGTGGGGGCTTCTGTGGTAGGACTGGTAATCTTACTCAGCATGCAGGAGGGCTGCCTCTATGCACACCTGCAACACAACTTCAGGCTGCTGACGCTATAAGTAGCAGCCACTCTGCCCTCGCTACAACCCTCAGCTTGCTGGTTTCTGTAGGGGGCTAAGCAGTGTCAGGCCTGGTCAGGAGCTGGATGGGGGTTGGAGGGCCAGTAAGGGTTCTTCTGGCCTAAAGCTGAGATCCGCGATAGGTGAAACAGCACACTGGCCGCCCCGGGCACATTTGTTATTGTTTCGAGGACATGAGCATCCAGCATTGTGGTAAAAAAAATACAATCGTAGTACATACTCTGCTGTTCAATCGAGCGTGCAATGATGTTCAATGATGTCAGACGGGAAAAAAAACTGTGTTCGTTGTTTGAAGTAACGTCTTTGTTGTTGTAATATTGCAAACGGACGTGGCAGTTTTCCTGCTATAGATTGCAGCTTTAATAAGTGATCACAAAGCCCTGAGGGCAGTGGCAGGGACCCGTTCTGTACATGTACAGTATGTTAGCCAGTGTGTTGTTGCCTTTGTTGATCTGTTGGGTGGATGACGGTTGGGTAGTTTTGACCTTGTTATGTACGAGAGAATGTAGTTATGTGTGTCCGTTGAGTAAATGCGTATGTTAGTTTGGGTGATCCCAGGATGGGAGACTCTGTATTTGATGTTTTAGGGCATGTGTGCATATGTGTGTGTATTCTCACAACCACTATGTTTGCCTGAATACAAAGCTAATAATCCCCCAGTAATGCTCCCCCTCGCAACACACACACTTCTTGCTGGGAGTCTTCTCCTGTATCGACATGAAAAGCAAAGCACTAGCTCTACAGACGACCCAGCATACACCCCCTGGGAATTCTGCCTCCACCTAGCTCTGTGCACTTTAAATATAATGGCATATCGCTTTAGTCCCAGCCAACCACCTACCTGGCAGCACTGTCTATCCAGGAAGTCTCATGGGCCCGTTACATCAAGGCAGGACACAACAGTACGGATGCCTTTATAGGCTTCAATCAATTAGAGACAGAGCGGGGGAAAGAGAGAGATGGAATATGGAGCAAATGGGCGTCTCACTCCCCGGGCAAGTGTTTGTGCCCGGTCCTCCTGGGTAAAGGAAACAGCTCCTGACTCAAGAGCAGGAGAGGAATATTCATCAGAGGGAGTGAGAGAGAGAAAAAGAAAACAGGATGGCACACCTCAACACAGGGGACCTTAATAAACACAGGGGACCTTAATCAACACAGGGGACTTTAATAAACACAGGGGACCTTAATAAACACAGGGGACCTTAATCAACACAGGGGACCTTAATAAACACAGGGGACCTTAATAAACACAGGGGACCTTAATAAACACAGGGGACCTTAATCAACACAGGGGACTTTAATAAACACAGGGGACCTTAATCAACACAGGGGACCTTAATAAACACAGGGGACCTTAATAAACACAGGGGACCTTAATAAACACAGGGGACCTTAATCAACACAGGGGACCTTAATAAACACAGGGGACCTTAATAAACACAGGGGACCTTAATAAACACAGGGGACCTTAATCAACACAGGGGACTTTAATAAACACAGGGGACCTTAATCAACACAGGGGACTTTAATAAGCACAGGGGACTTTAATAAGCACAGGGGACCTTAATCAACACAGGGGACCTTAATAAACACAGGGGACCTTAATAAACACAGGGGACCTTAATCAACACAGGGGACCTTAATCAACACAGGGGACTTTAATAAGCACAGGGGACTTTAATAAGCACAGGGGACCTTAATCAACACAGGGGACCTTAATAAACACAGGGGACCTTAATAAACACAGGGGACCTTAATCAACACAGGGGACTTTAATAAACACAGGGGACTTTATTAAACACTACTTTCCTTCGATCCTTTCTTCTTCTCCTCAATTTCTGGTCAAACACTCACACACAGAGATGGGCAGTATTTAAATTACATATTTAATTACTTCTGAGTATTTTGTCATTTGTGTTTTTATTTAACCTTTATTTAACTAGGCAATTCAGTTAAGAACAAATTTTAATTTACAATGGCAGTCTACCAGGGAACAGTGGGTTAATTGCCTTGTTCAGGGGCAGAATGACAGATTTTTACCTTGTCAGCTCGGGGTTCAATCTAGCAACCTTTCGGTTACTAGTCCAATGCTCTAACCACTAGGTTACCTACCTGGCCTGAACTACAATCCAATGTATTTTGTAACAAGATTCTTCAAGGCCTGTAATTTGTCATTTTAATATGCTAAATACTTTTCTATGCTGAGAAGAAGGCAGTGGGAATGTAGGCCCCTAAATGGCAGGTAATCCAAAGAAAAAAGACGAATGGACGGCCGGTACTTGCAATAAATTTTAGTGAACTATTAACATAATATATATACAAAAGAATACATATGGGAGCAGTCAGCCTAGTACATCAGAATGCACAACTGCAATGCATTTCGACTACTAGAGTCTTCTTCAGATGGCTGACTGCTCCCATATGTATTATTTTGTAAATATATGATGTTAAGTTTATTGCAATTCTATAATTATAGCGGTTCAAAATTGTGTGGCCCCCTTTCACCCTGCATTGGTATCAGAAGTCTGATGGCACTATGGTGTGATAAGAGTACCTGCTAAATGACAAAAATGTACATGTAATTGTAAAAAACAAACACTTGGGTATTATTATCATGAGCTCCACCCCAAAATGGAAAGACAAATAATAATACCCAGAGCCATATGAATAGAGAGTTAGGCCAGGTTTTAGAATGGTCGCCATGTTAGAGCCCATATAGAACTTTATTCTTGAAATGTTGGCGATGTAACAATACGAGAGCACCTCCAACAGTTCCCTGTTAAATGACCTGCTGTAAACAAGCAAAACAGAGCAGCAAATATAACAGACAAATGTATTGATTAGCATTCGGGATACTGTGTATCAAAGTCTTTTGTGTTTGTAGTGTCAACAAATTGCATATCTGCTTTTCACTGAACATCTTCATAGGTTTGGAAAACTATCGGGAGTGTTAATTATCACTTAGCAACGGCTATGGAGGATAAATTGGCGCTCTCAGAACGTTCAACCGCATTGGCCTAACTCTCTTTATATGTCTCTGATAAAACCCAGTGTGCTTTGCAATTGTTCATTTTTACATTTAGGTCATTTTGCAGACACTTTCCTCCAGAGTGACTTAGGTAGATAAACAACCACATGCTGTATCACAGTCATAGCAAGTAAAATATTTTTTGGTTACCGTTATTGAGAATGTTGTTGTAGTGAACACGAGTACTTGCAAATGTGTTTAGTATTTTGTACATTTGAAAAATACAAAATACCTGTATTTTATCTAGATACAATACTTTGCAAAAGTATCTTGTATTTTAGTCTGATACACTGGTTTAATAGTGTATCCTCTACAGGATTCGCGTCCCCCCCCTCGGGACGGTTGAGATAACGTAGGCTAATGTCATTAGCATGAGGTTGTAAGTAACAAGAACATTTCCCAGGACATGGACATATCTGATATGGGCAGAAAGCTTAAATTATTGTTAATCTTACTGTACTGTCCAATTTACAGTAGCTATTACAGTGAAAGAATACCATGCTACTGTTTGAGGAGAGTGCAGAGGTTTGAACTTGAAAATGTATTAATAAACCTATTAGGCACATATGGGCAGTCTTGAACAGAAATACAATGGTTCATTGAATCAGTCTAAAACTTTGCACGTACACTGCTGCCATCTAGTGGCCAAAACCTAAATTGCACCTAACGTGGAATAGTACATTGTGATCTTTCTCTTGCATTTCAAAGGTGATGAAAAAATGTAAATAAATAAAACACATAATTTTTTCTTTATTATCTTTTACCAGATCTAATGTGTTATATTCTCCTACCTTAAATTCAGATTTCCACAAACTTCTTGCATATCCTTGCTTCAGGTCCTGAGCTACAGACAGTTAGATTTGGGTATGTCATTTTAAGCGAAAATTGAAAAAAGGGTCCGATCCTTTAACGCATCTTTTGCCCATTTCTTCTCACACACTAGGTAACACAAACACACTCACATATTTTCACTCAAGCACACAATGTTAAATACACAGGCGCAAGGGCACACACACACTTCTCTCCAGGGGCCCTCCACACAGTTGTGGCATTAATCAGCCTGTATGCTGGTGGCGGACAGAGGGGGAATCAATTTCCCTTCCTGCTGCCGCTCTCGTCCACTCACTCCCTCACTCGATTCCGCAGCCTCAGTGTTCCGCAGCGCCTCACCCTGCAACACTGGCAACATCCAAATGTTCCAGCTATTTCCTCAGGGAGGACACAAAAGACACAGGGCAGAGAAAAGGGAGGGAGAGGGGATAGGCCAGGGAGAGTATAAGATTTTATTTTGGTCATGATGTGATGACCAACAGACTGTACGTATTTTGAGCCCTACTGAATGTGTTAAAGGTGTGTTAATGTTTTTTTAAATTGTTGTCATGCTTAAGCCAATGCGAAGCTTTTGATGTTGTTATGCCATTATCATCCTGCCGTTCTGATAATGGTAACCTTTCTTTAGTGAGTTTCTTTGTCTCTTTGGTCTACTTGGGTCCAAGGTCAGTTGAGATTTTGAAGTCAGTTGAGATATTGAAGGTCAGTTGAGATTTTGAAATGCTCTGAACACTGGCAAAACAAGGGCAAATAAGTTCCACCCTGTCACCTTGATACTTACAGGAAGTGTGGAGCATGCCCAAATGGATGTCTCTGCAGAGAAGTTACCTAATTAATAGTAAGAAAGCAATAACAGCACAACAGAAGTTATACTATTCAGTTTACAATAGGTATTCTAAGGACAATAGCCCAAATAACACGTTTCTCTTCAAGGGGCAAGCTGATTCGACATCATTTTGGACATAATAAACTAAATGCACATTATTGCATGGAGAAACAAAAACCTTGTCCCTGAAACCCAGTTACCGGTTGATTCAGTAAGGCTCTTAAAAGGTTGTTGAGTCACTGGTGGTTTACTCATGCAAGAGTCAAACGCAGTGTCTTCAGAGTTCCTCCTAAGGGCTCATGCTCACTCTCCATCACTTCAGCTCTCATTACAGAGATATGTCAGTAGGGCTCTCACTGTATCCAACTTGACATGACTTACCGGGGGCCTTGGGTTACTCTCATTCAGGAAGTAGGTCAGCCTTCAAATGACGATGAGCAAGACACTTATTAATACATCACTCCTCATGATCTCAGGAAGAGGATGAAACGAGGGAGGCCCTTGTCATGGAGAAGAATCTCGTTGTGCCCTGATCATCATTGTTCAGTGTGAACTTCCACTCCCAGGATTCACTGCTGCTAATGGGGAGGTCCCATGGCACCTGAAGCAGAGTGAGAGGAGATTGAGGAAAAGTGGATTAAGTGAATGTTCGACACACAACGTCATTAGGACTGTTCACTGGGGTCTGCAACTCTGGACTTAACGTTTTACGTGTCCCCAACCTATTGTGTTTTTTTGTTCGTTTATAACTTATTTGTTTACTTATTTTGTACATAATATTGACGCTACCATCTCTTTTGACCAAAAATAACTTCTAGACATCAGGACTGCGATTACTCAGGGACTAGCAGAATCCTTTTTTTCATTTCATGACTCTGACGAGCCCGACGCAAAGGATATACTGCTTTCTCGGGAACAGGCCCAGATCCCCGCAATTTGCGTGAAGAGGCGGCGGAGAAAAAGTGGCCAAAGGGCGGACTGCCTTCTGAGAATTCATAGGCAATTGAATAAACCCCCACTTCCCTCCATTCTGCTAGCAAACGTGCATTGATGAGTACACCACATCCGTCATTGGCTTCATCAACAAGTGCATCAATGACGTCATCCCCACAGTGACCGTACATACATACCCCAACCAGAAGCCATGGATTACAGGCAGCATCCAAACTGAGCTGAAGTCTAGAGCTGCCACTTTCAAGGAGTGGGACTCCAACCCGGAAGCTTATAAGAAATCCCGCTATGCCCTCCGATGAACAATCAAACAGGCAAAGCATCAATACAGGACTAAGATCGACTCATACTACACCGGCTCTGACGCTTGTCGGACGTGGCAGGGCTTGCAAACCATTACAGACTACAAAGAGAAGCAGAGCCAAGAGCTGCCCAGTGACACGAGCCTACCGGACGAGCTAAACTACTTCTATTCTCGCTTCGAGGCAAATAACACTGAAACATGCATGAGAGCACCAGCTGTTCCGGAAGACTGTGTGATCATGCTCTCCGCAGTCAATGTGTGTAAGACCTTTAAACATGCACAAGCTAAACAGGTCAACATTCACAAGGCTGCAGAGCCAGATGGACTACCAGGATGTGTACTGCGAGCAGGTGCTGACCAACTGGCAAGTGTCTTCACTGACATTTTCAACTTCTCCCTGTCCGTGTCTGTAATACCAACGTGTTTTAAGCAGACCACCATAGTGCCTGTGCCCAAGACACTAAGGTAACCTGCCTAAATTACTACCGACCCATAGCACTCACATCTGTAGCCATGAAGTGCTTTGAAAGGCTGGTCATGGCTCACATCAACACCATTATCCCAGAAACCCTAGACCCACTCCAATTTGCATACTGCCCCAACAAATCCACAGATGATGCAATCTCTATTGCACTCCACACTACCCTTTCCCAAAAGGACAAAAGGAACACCTATGTGAGAATGCTATTCATTGACTACATCTCAGCGTTCAACACTATAGTGCCCTCAAAGTTCATTAATAAGCTAAGGACCCTGGGACTAAACACCTCCCTCTGCAACTGGATCCTGGACTTCCTGATGGGCCAACCCCATGTGTTAAAGGTAGGTAACAACACATCTGCCACGCTGATCCTCAACACAGGGGCCCCTCAGGGGTGCATGCTCAGTCCTCTCCTGTACTCCCTGTTCACTCATGACTGCATGGCTAGTCACAACTCCAACACCATCATTAAATTTGCCGATGACATAACAGTGATAGGCCTGATCACCGACAATGACCAGACATCCTATAGGGAGGAGATCAGAGACCTGGCCATATGGTTCCAGGACAACAACCTCTCCCTCAACATGATCAGGAAAAAGAGATGATTGTGGACTACAGGAAAAAAAGGACCGAGCACGCCCCCATTCTCATCAACGGGGCTGCAGTGGAGCAGGTTGAGAGCTTCAAGTTCCTTGGTGTCCACATCACCAACAAACTAACATGGTCCAAGCACACAAAGACAGTCGTGAAGAGTGCATGACAAAACCTATTCCCCCTCAGGAGACTGAAAAGATTTGGCATGGGTCCTCAGATCCTCAAAAGGTTCTACAGGATCACCATCGAGAGCATCCTGACTGGTTGCATCACTGCCTGGTATGGCAAGGCACTACAGAGGGTAGTGCGAGCGGCCCAGTACCCTACTGCGGCCAAGCTTCCTGCTATCCAGGACCTCTATACCAGGCAGTGTCAGAGGAAGGGCCTAAAAATTGTCAAAGACTCCAGCCACCCAAGTCATAGACTGTTCTCTCTGCTACCGCACAGCAAGCGGTACCGGAGCGCCAAGTCTAGGTCCAAGAGGCTTCTATATAGCTCCTACCCTAGCCATAAGGCTCTTGAACATCTAATCAAATGGCTACCCAGACTATTTGCATTGCCACCCCACCCCCCCCCCAGTGTGCTGCGGCCAGTCTAGCATCTTATCAAAAAGGAAGCTAATTACTGTAGACGTTAGGTTACGAGAGAGACGTCATCAGAGCGCACAACAGGACACTGTACTGTCTACACTCGGTTTGTTGTTTACATTAAAACTATCATTCAATTGATTTTAATCCGAACTAAAGTTTTGTTACTAAAGATTCCACAACGCGGTTAGCCTTTTACGGCTGGGACTGCAAGTGTGTGTTCCTTTTTTGTTGTTGCGTGGATTCTGCGAGTGCTAGCTGGCTGTACTACAGACACCTGTCATCGTGGGAAAGACTCATTGTTATCTTTTCGTAAAACAACTGGTTGCAGTATAGAGCCAATCTGGATACCAAGCAGATCCTGAGGGAAATCAACAAGTACCAACAGCTTTACGCTATGGAGGAACAACATACCCCTTCGTGGAAAGATCCGACCACCTCACAAAATAAATTTAACCCGACAAAAAAATGAAAAACAGATTCATCTACAGACACGTACGAGTTACTTACCATTGAGGTAGAGGCTAGTGCTCTGGCTGGAATCCATGCAACAATGGGAAAGTTGTATGAGGTAGCAGGGCTGAGGGGGAGTTTGGAGTTCAGCCAGAGTGAAATTCTCAAGTTCCAAAGAGAAAACAAGATACTCACAGGTAAAAATACACGATTCCAACATGGATTGTCTACTCAGGGAAAACAGCGTGATGAAGGAGACGCTACTAGACATACAAAGTCGTAGCATGCATGAAAATCTAATTTTATCAGGTATTCCTGAGGACGTGTCCAATAATCCAGATGGCGCGATCAGAGAATTCATGAAATCCGCATTGAAACTTCCTGTAGAGACTGTAAACAAGGTGGCTTTCCACCGAGTACACAGACTTGGAGCTCGGAGCGACAAGACCAAGGGTTCCCGATCGATCATCGCAAAATTTGAACACTTCCAAAAAAAGGAGCTGATCAAAAGCAGAGAAAGGGAGCTTAAAGGGACCAAATTCGGTCTCAATTACCAATTTCCAAAGGACATAAACGAACGTCGTAAGAGACTGTATCCGGTACAAAGACAACAAAGGATGGATGGTAGGCGTGCCTTTATCATTGTGGACAGATGGACAGCTATTCCGAAACAGCTCCATAACACTGTGGCTGTAATAAATTTGATAGGGACTTCAGGTTACAAAAAAAAGGTATGGGAACTGTTTAAAATATCTGAACATTATGAAGTGGATATGAACACACACGTACTCAACTACATGCTTGCTTACACATACGGACTTATACATACACACACACACCTGATCTCGCTCTCTTCTCTCACTCTCTCTTTCTCTCTTCTCTCCCTCTATTGTCGAGAACTGCTTTATAATTTAATGTGTTTATTGTTTGTCTATCTTTTTATGTATTTGTCTACAAGTTTATATATGTTTGCTACAAGCAAGGGGAAGATATCAAAATAGGGGCATTGGGGAATAATAACATATTGTACGGAATACATTTGTACTGTAGTGAAGCCGTCTATAGAGTAATGCAAGGTCTCTTTCATGATCATGTGAAACGTCAATTGCTATGGAAATGCTGGGATGTGTTTTTCAATTATGTTAAAGGTAATTATGAAGCAACTATGATGGTGATACGATATGGATTACAATTGTGAATATTAAGGCTATACGCACTACATGTTACACACATAGACACTCAAACATGCAAATTGGCAGAGTTATTTATTTGGACATCACACATTATAGTCTTACTCTTATACAGACATCATACACATTCTCATTATATCATATCCAATATCATACACATCAACCTACTCAGATTTGTTACACACATAATTGGTCTCAATTTTCTAACATCTGTGGCATTGGCTCACAGGTAAACAGGCAAGGGAATAAACCAAATATTGCTAGAAACTATTTCTTGAATTCTAAATATCAGACATTTGAAAGCTCTAGTTTTGACCTTCATAATACCTCTGATGGCAGTAACTTTACACTAATTATGGTCGATTTAGCCTGAGAATAGTATCTAGTTATGCTAAGGGGGGAAATTAGTATAGCTAGTTATAATTGTAAAGGTTTAGCAGATTATAAAAAAAGATCAGTCTTTACATGGCTAAAAGAAAAGGAATATAACATATACTGTTTACAGGAAACTCACTCTACATCTTTAGATGAAGTTGCGTGGAAAAAGGAATGGGGTGGTGAAATAATTTTCTGTCACGGACAAAGGAACTCAAAGGGTGTGATGATATTAATTAACAAAAATTTAGATGTGAATGTGCAAATTATCAGGAATGATTCGCAAGGAAGGTGGATCCTTTTGAATATGAAAGTGGACGAAAAAGAGATTTGGCTCGTTAATCTATATGGTCCAAATCAGGATGATCCACACTTCTTCGAAAACATTTATACCAATTTATTGAACTTACAGGCAACAAATGATCTAATCATTATGGTAGGAGACTATAACACAGTGTTAAATACCTCAATGGACCGTAAAGGTAATCACTCTACAAACTATCATCACCGTACCCTTAAGGAAATCACAAATATGGACACATTAGAAATAGTGGATATTTGGAGACTAAAAAACCCCGACCTAGTGAGATATACATGGAGGAGACTTAATCAAGCTAGTCGTCTTGACAACTTTCTTGTCTCTTTCTCTCTTGCGTCAAAGGTTAAAAAAGTTTTAATAGGAGACAGAACACGATCGGATCATTATCTAATTGGCATTCACATAACTCTTATAGATTTTCCACGTGGATGGGGATATTGGAAATTTAATCAAAGTTTACTGGAGGACAACTTATTTTTAACTAAGACAAAATAATTTAGAACTGATTTTTTCCAGCATAATATAGGTTCAGCAAATCCCCTTATTGTTTGGGATACCTTTAAATGTACCTTCAGGGGTCATTCAATGCAATATTCATCAATAATAAAAAAGCAGTTTCTGGCTAAAGAAACAAGACTAACAAGGGAAATCCATGAACTAATAGTACAGGTAGATAGCAATAAAAACGATACTACAGAGATACAAAATCAGTTAAGAGGAAAAACAAAAAGAACTTGAGGAACTTATTGAAGAATGATCTAATGTAATCTATTACAAAAATAAAGCAAATTGGATGGAATATGGAGAAACATGCACAAAATTCTTCCGGAATCTCCAATACAGGAACGCGATTAAAAATAATTTGCAGAAACTGGTTACTGAAGACGGAGTCATCTATGATTCTCTGAATTATATTTTAAAAGAGGAAGCTAATTATTTTAGGTAGATGTTCTCTTTTCCGTCTCATTCTCTCCCACTGAATGAAGATTACGGTAAGGAATTCTTTCCAAATAATATAAAAAATTGAAAATTAACAAATGTACAGAAAGATCAGTGCGAAGGCCAAATTACAGAGGAATAACTTTTTGAGGGTATTAAATCCTTTCAGTCTGTAAAAATCCCAGGGCTTGATGACATACCGGTAGAGGTTTATATCAAGTATTTTTTTATATACTAAAAGCTCCATTGTTAGATTGTTTTAACTACTCCTATAGAAATGGTAGTCTGTCAGGTACTCAGCAGGAAGGTCTGATTTCTCTATTATTAAAACTAGGCAAATATGGCAAATATAAACACCCGGTCTATCTAAAAAAACTGGAGGCCCCTTACACTTCATTGTTGTGATGCAAAAATACTAGCAAAATGCATAGCACTCAGAATTAAAAGGGTTTTACCAGGTATTATTCATCCTGATCAGACAGGTGTTTTACATGGACAATACATTGGAGATAATATATGATAACTACTAAAAATAATAGAACATCATGAAACATATAAGAAGCCAGGAATGGTATTTATAGCGGATTTTGAAAAGGCATTTGATAAAGTAAGACTGGATTTTATTTATTTTTTCAATTTTGGTAATTCTCTTATAAAATGGATAAAAATAATGTATAGCAACCCCAGGTGTAAAATAGTAAATAACGGCTACTTCTCAGAGAGTTTTGAATTGTCAAGAGGAGTTAAACAAGAGTGTCCACTGTCACCATATCTATTCGTTATGGCCATCGAAATGCTAGCTATTAAAATCGGATCCAATAACAACATTAGAGGATTAGAAATCGAAGGCTTAAAAACAAAGGTGTCCATGTATGCCGATGACTCAAGTTTTGTGTTAAGTCCGCAAGCTAGATCCCTGCAATGTCTCATTAAAGATCTAGATAACTTTTCTGTACTCTCTGGACTAAAACCTAATTATGATAAGTGCACAATATTACGTATTGGATCCTTAAAAAATACAACTTTTACATTACCTTGCAGCTTACCTATAGAATGGGCTGATGGTGAAGTAGACATACTCGGTATTCATATCACAAAATATATAAATAAGCTCTCCACAGTGAATTTCAATAGAAAACTTGTAAAAATAGACAAGATCCTGCAACCATGGAGAGGTAAATACCTGTCTATTTATGGAAAATTGCCCTGATGAACTCCTTAGTCATATCTCAGTTTACTCAATTACTTATGGCGCTGCCTACTCCTGACGCTGCCTACTTCAAATCATATGACCAAAAAATATTTCGCTTTATCTGGGACGCTAAACCAGACAAAATAAAACAAGCTTATCTATATAATGAATATGAATTGGGTGGGTTGAGATTATTAAATATAAAAACACTAAACCTCTCTCTAAAATCTTCACTCATTCAAAAGTTTTATTTGAACGCTAAATGGTTCTCAAGTAGATTAATAAGAAAAGCTCATCCATTGTTTAAAAATGGCCTTTTTGCCTTTGTGCAGATTGCCATGTCTCATTTTCGATTAATTGAAAATTATACTTTTTTCAAAGTATCTGTCTTTTTCAAACAAGCATTGCAGAGCTGGCTACAATTTCAATTTCATCCCCCTGAAAAGATAGAACAAATAATATGGCTGAACTCAAATGTGCTGGTTGATAAAATACCTGTATTTATGGGAAAGATGTTTGAAAAGGGTATTTTGTTCTTAAATGATATTGTAAATTGTAATGGTAGAGTTATGTCCTTCATGGAGTTATCAGAATTGTACGGGAAGGTCTGCTCAATCCAAGAGTACAACCAATTGATTACAGCATTGCCCCAAAAATGGAGGAGGCGGGTGGCAGCGGGAGGAGGTAGGGAACTGGTCTGTCTGCCTAATATAAAGGATCAAAATTGTCGGAGGAATAAAAGTAGCATAAATAGGAAAGTATACCAGTTTCATTTGAGGACCAGGATGTTGACAACTGTGCCATACAGATTGCAAAATAGTTGGGAAGACATTTTTGACGTACCAATTCCATGGTACAGGGTGTATGAGTTGATATATAAAACAACGCAAGATTCAAGACTTCGTGCTTTTCAGCTAAAATTATTATATAGAATTCTTGACACCAACAAAATGTTGAATATTTGGGACATAAAATCATCGAAGCTCTACAGATTTTGTTGTGAGGATACAAAATCAATAGACCATTTATTTTGGTATTGCCCTCAGGTAGCCTGTTTCTGGTTTCAGGAATGGCTGAAAATGCATAGCATTGATCTAAAATTGACCCTAGAAATAGTACTGTTAAGAGATCTGGAGAGATCCTGTTAGTCAATAAAGTATTTATCTTCAACACGCAATCTGTAGATTCTATTCGATTAGATAAATGTAAATTGTACGTTAAAAATCATAGCATAGTTGAAAGGTATGTGTTGCGTAGAAACACGAAGTGGGTGGCCAGCAGAGATAATGAGATGGGCTGAGGGAAGCTGAGGGTTGGAATGTGGAATTGGAGACAAGTGGGAGTGGAGTTGCTGTGTGAGAGAGAGAATGACGGTCAAAAGATAAAGGAAAAAATACAAAATAAAACATAATAAAAGTACATTTGAATGACACTATGACAGTGTTTTTACAACTAATGCTGGTTTGCCTGAGGCTGATGCCGTGCAGGTGTTTGTACACATGCATATAGACACACTCTCATTCAAATAGACACATACAAGAACACACACATACATGTAATAGTGCCAGACATGCACACAAACATATAAAGTAGGCATTGCTGTTTTGATTTCAGTTGTCCTTGATGTCCTTTGTTTAAAAAACTTTTTTTGCATTGTTGTTTGCTGTTTTCTTCTGTCTTTTCCTTTTTTCTCTTTAGTTCATTCTCTTGGTTGTTGGTGCATTGGGGGGTTCTTGGGGGTGGGGAATGGAATTAATTGTATCTTAATTTTTTTTTACGGGGGGGACTGTGGGAGGGGTCTCGAATGGTTGAGAGACAGCTATTGGGGAACTGTGGGGGATCTTGGAGGGTTCGGGTTTCACAAGATTGTGATCTTGAAAAAGGAAACTATGACATATATTTAATATCACTATCATGCACATGCACCCTCACACATAAGGATGCCTCTGTTGCGTAAAAGACTGATACATGTTTGATAGTGTCTTGATGCTGTAGTGTTTGTCCTTCATGTTCTAATACTTTAATGTCACCCCTTCCTTGTGTTTTTGTAATAAATAATTATTTAAAAAATAAATTAAAAAAGGAAGCTAATTAGCACATTCGACAAACAGTAGCACCGTCTCTGTGACACTCACATATCAAGCCTGACACTTACGAGTCTGGAGCTTAATTATCAAGAAGGAAATAACAACAGCACGCTTCATGCAGTACAAACAACTTCATAACTCCTTTCACACTCCCTGACAGGGAAGGAACACAAACACCATTTCTTTTTCTCTTTTTTTTCATCCCTATTTTCCCCACAGATGTAATTGTTCTGTGTTGTGTTGCACTCGAGTGTGCTGTGATCAAAACTGTGGAAGGAAGGAGGCTGAGAAGGATTACAATGCCAGCTGAGGAGAAGAGCAGATAATTAAAACACCAAATCCAAGTTTCCACAGCAATGAATGTTGTCATGAGTGCCTGGATGCCTCAGAGGCTGTAAAGTAAGGGGACTAGGCTAGGCTAAGTCAGGCTGCACCATCAAAGCCTTACAGATGTAGGATCTTAATTTGAGCCAGTTTGATACAGCAGGAAAATAATCCTGCTGCAACAGGAAATCTGAATTGTTATGTGGATTATAATTAATGGAGATATTTGTAGGGGTTGATACATTTTTCATAAGGGTAAATCAAGTAAGACATTTAAAAGTGGAAATTACACATTTCTGAAGCCTTTTTAATCCTCAAATACACTACAAGTTTTAAATGTCCTGCATTGGGTGATCAAATTAAGATCCTACATCTATCTGTACACGAGCCTTCCATCTGCCCAGGGCCTGTTTCCTCTCCACCCAGGGAGCATTTCCTGTTGGCCAGGGCAATGGGCTAACGATGGGGTGGATGGTCTGCCTCAGACTTAAAGCCTGGCCATCTGTCCCTAAGCCAAACAAGGGATACTGGCTGCCCTTTCCAAACACCTGTGTCAAAGAATCAAAGCCCCCGACCCCCACAACTGCCATAGCCAAGGGAGGCCAGCAAAAGCATGCAGTATTAAAAGGCCATTAACAGGCACTATAATGAGAGTCAATAGTCTGTTGAATCTACAGCGGAGTTCAATTCCACAAAGCAGAAATAATATGTTCGATATTTGAAAAAGAATCGCCAGCACACTGTTATGCTATTAAAAGTACACCCTTACTCTCAACCAAAATTCAATAAACCAGTGAAGGGATGGGTCTGTGTGTGTACTTGGATGCGTGGGCATGCATGCTTTCACCTATAGCCATGTGTCAGCCTGAGTCATAAACTCCAACCCAGAAAAATATTAAAATAGGCTCATGAAAGTATATTCTCAACAGCACCACACCCCTTCCAATCACCAAGTTGAATGAAGCTGACACTTGTAATTACTGGTGCTAAATATGAACTGGTTTCATTTAATGGAATGTGAGTGGTGGATAAAAAAAGGACAAATAAAAGTGGTAAAGAATATAAATGAAATAAATAACAATCTAATCAGATCTTTATAATCAAAACATTATTATGTTCCACTTTCATTGTTATTAGACCAATCGGTTCACTGAATAAGAAAATGCTGCTGATGCAGTATGGCATTCCCTTTAGGAATCAAAGAAATCCACTGTGCTGAATCAGCCAGAAAACAATGACTCAGTAAGTCATAGCAGTACCCTTCGGCATGTCTGGACCAGATAATGACTGTGAAATCCCATTATTACAGTAGCTTTATTTGATGGTGGATAAAGTAAATGGACCAAAGGTCTGTGAGAATGAATTATACCTTACCATAAGCCTTTATCCAATGCTTTGTGATAAGGTTGGAGATATCTGCCTGATTTTGGCCCTTTTAAAAGACTATAGTCATACAAGGATGTCTTCATTACATGGCTGCAGTCTACTCTCATGTCCTTATCTTCTCCTTAAATATGTGCCACATAACTGGAATAGCCTTAATGCAATGTTATTACCTTGGTAGCTTTTTAAACTGGTCCTGTGGAGCCCCTATGCATGCAGATTCTTGTTCTAACCTCCACTAAGGTAAGAATCTTGATTTGTGAGAAGCCTTTACATTTGAGCTCTCCATGCACATCTGAAGTAAGGATTCACCTATTAATCATCATAAATTGAAGGTAGTGGAAGTTGGAATGAAGACCTAGCCTACACACAGAAATTCCCAAGCACTGACTTTTAAGAACCTCGGCTTGTTAATGTGGAAAATGTTAAATCAAGTGAGTGACCAGTGAGGCCGCAGAAGTTAATTTTGCCGCTGAAAGTTAGACAATTACTTTGAAAACCACGGGGGAGGGAAAACAAAGTTTAAAATGAATTCCAGTCAAAGGATAGAAGTGAAAAGTTCTAGCAAGAGAGATTTGAGGAAAGATGTCTATTATAAAAACACATGATTAAAAATCTGCCTCCATTGAAATATCATCACTTATTAGGGTGCCATGTAATCAGATATACAGTGAGCTCTACTATTATTGGGACAGTGACACATTTGTTGTTGTTTTGGCTCTGTAATCCCGCATTTTTAAATAATACAATGCCTATGAGGTTAAATTGGAGACTGTCAGCTTTAATTTGGGGATATTTTCATCCATATCGGGTGAACAAACTAGAAATTACATCGCTTTTTGTACGTAGTCTCCCCATTTTAGGTGACCAAAAGTATTGGGACAAATTCACTTATGTGTATTAAAGTTGTCAAAAGTTTAGTATTTGGTGCCATATTCCTAGCACGCAATGATTACATCAAGCTTCTGACTCTAAAAACGTGTTCGTTGTGTTTCAGATTATTTTGTGCCCAATAGTAATTAATGGTCAATCATGTATTTTGTCATTCGAGTCATTGTTATTGTACACTGAACAAAAATAAACGCAACATGCAAAAATGTCTACGATTTTAATGAATTACAGTTCATATAAGGAAATCAGTCAATTTAAATAAATGAAGTAAGCCCTAATCTAGGGATTTCACATGACTGGGAATACAGATATGCATCAGTTGGTCACAGATGCATAAAAATACAAATAAAGTAGGGGAGTGGATCAGAAAACCAGTCAGTATCTGATGCCTCATAACACATCCCATTCGCATAAAGCTGATCAGGCTGTTGATTGTAGCCTGTGGAATACTGTCCTACTCCTCTTCAATGGTTGTGCAAAGTTGCCGGATATTGGCGGGAACTGGAACACGGTGTTGTACTTGCCGATCCAGGGCATCCCAAACATGCTCAATGGGTGACAGTTCTGGTGAGTATGCAGGCCATGGAAGAACTGGGACATTTTCAGCTTCCATCAATTGTGTATACAGTAGATCCTTGCAACATGGGGCTGTGCATTATCATGCTGAAACACGAGGTGATGGCGTCAGAATGGCACTACAATGGGCCTCAGGATTTCGTTATGTAATTTTCTCAGTTAGCATTACTCACGATTCATTCAGGACTATCCATAATCATGGTGCATCAGCATTAATGTAGAAGTGTTTAGAAACATACTCTATTCTTATTTACAATAAAAGTGACTCCAAAATGACAGAATACATTATTTACGTGCACAAAATAATCTGAAACACAACCAAAACAAACAGCAAATACAACCAACAAGTTTGTAGAGTCACAAACTTTATGTAGTTATTGCGTGCTAGGAATATGGGACCAAATACTAAACTTTTGACTACTTTAATACAAATATAAGTGAATTTGTCCCAATTCTTTTGGTCTCCTAAAATGGGGGGGACTATGTTCAGAAAGTGCTGTTATTTCTAAACGGTTCATCCGATGTGGATGAAAATACCCTCAAATTAAAGCTGACAGTCTGCACTCAAACCTCGGCCGTTATACCATTTCAAATACAAATTGCTGAAGTACAGAATCAAAACAAACCAAATATGTGTCACTGTCCCAATACTTTCGAAGCTCACTGTAATTTGCGGTAGCTGAAATGATTAGCACATACAATATAAACTACTTTGAGATTCAGTAAGTCCTATTTGTGTAACTACCATTGCATGATAAACCAATAAAAAGGCATCGTTTCATTAAATCAGAGGAAGTTGTGTCAACATTAATTGCATTGTCTAACCTGGGGCCGAATATACATTTGGTTTTACAAATTCAACTGAACAAAGTTTATAATACTAATAAATACACTATTTTATTTATTTAACCTTTATTTATCATTTATTTAACTAGGCAAGTCAGTTAAGAACAAATTATTATTTACAATGACGGCCTACCAAAAGGCAAAAATCCTCCTGCGGGGATGGGGACTGGGATTAATAATAAAAAAAATATAGGACAAAAACACATCACGACAAGAGAGACAACACAACACTACATAAAGAGAGACATAAGACAACATAGCATGGCACTTAGATTCAAATGAAGAAAGTCAAGAATTAGACATTAACTAAGCACTGATCTGACAGTACTAGATGGGCATTGATGGTGAAAAATGGGGGAAGCCTACTCTAAAAGGCTGGGGTTTGTTCACTAGGAACCAGACGGAAGCAAACAGAATGAAACATGGAGGAACCTACTGTACCTGAATTTGTCCAATAGAAACTTTCCGTTTGCAGTAATGATTAAACCCCTGGACAGAGTTGCTGCCATGTTACTTTTTCCTATCCAGTCATTTAACGTTAGTGAGGAGTATGAGATGTGTCTCTCCGTGGTATTCGTTAGTTGTATGCCGTGGAAAATCGTTTTGCACTATAGCAAAATGTTTTGCAACACAAATGTTTTGCACTATAGCCAAACGTTTTGCAACAAACTGTTTACTCCAAATGGAAAACAAGAGTTTTTTTCGGACAAATTCAGGGGTGTATTCATTAGTCAGACACCGTTGCAGAACGTTTCGAAAAAGACAACTTTTTGCAATGAAAATATGTGTTTCTATTAAGCAAATTCAGGTATGTCCCTCCCTGTTTTGTTATTTTTGCTTCCGTCTGGTTTCTAGTGAATATACCCCAGGTTGGTCCCATTTGTTCTGTTTGGTTCCTAGTGAGTACACCTAATGATGTTACGTTTGATACCGAGGCATGCATAAAAATCGCTAAGCAGTTTACTTTCAAAGCAGTGTTCAGATACCTGTTTCAGGAAGAAGACAAACTACCTCTGGGGGATGGCCACCAGGAGAGGGGAGCTATTCATGAACGAACCATTAAGACGGTGGCAAATCTGGAATTTATGTTATAATTTAAAGATAATCGTCTTGTGTTCCTTTTCCATGTAAAGAAGAAGATTTATGTTTTCCTTGGGAGATCCTCATTGATTGTGTTGGAGTGTTTGAGTTGAAAGAAATCCCTCAATAGAGAACTTTGTTCAATTAAGGAAACCTACTCCTGAATCGTTTATTCCACCTTTCCACTTTAGAGTAACACCAAATTACTTGGTCAGCTCACAAATATTATAGAATATTATATCTACCCGCAAAACACCAGTCTCAACGTCAACAGTGAAGAAGCGACTCCGGGATGCTGGCCTTCTAGACAGAGTTCCACTGTCCAGTGTCTGTTTTTTTGCCCATCTTAATCTTTTCTTTTTATTGGCCAGTCGGAGATTTGGGTTTTTCTTTGCAACTCTGCCTAGAAGGCCAGCATCCCGTAGTCGCCTCTTCACTGTTGATGTTCAGACTAGTGTTTTGCAGGTACTACTTAATGAAGCTGCCAGTTGAGGGCTTGTGAGGCGTCTGTTTCTCAAACTAGACACTAATGTACTTGTTCTCTTCCTCAGTTGTGCACCTGGGCCTCCCATTCCTCTTTCAGAAGGAATGGTAAATTGCATGTCAATAAATAAACCATGTGCAATTGAATCGGTACTTCGAAAAATATCTTCCCAACAATTTTGCAATCTATATGGCACAGCTGTCAATTTTTTGTTACTTAAATGAAACTGTTGTATATTTTTATTCATCACAATTTTCATTCACCAATTTTGGTCTTTAATGCAGTTCCTTAATTTTTCCCCCTTCCAATTGATGAAGTAATTTCTAATTTCTGTTCTCCGAATTCATTATATAAATAGGCCCTTTTCATTTTGTTGAATATTTTTTTTGCTCATACAGTAAAATTTAAACAGGCCGCTAGGTGTAGGCAAAACCATAAGCAAATAGGTAAACTAATTGAGATTTTTCCACAAATAGACAGGTATTTTCATCAAAGACACGTTGTTTGCAGAGTCCACAAACAGGAGGTGGAGTTCCAGAGCTCACAGGTGTGCCTGGCACGGATTGTGACTCCATCTCATTCCTTGTTCTCTTCAACGCGTCATTCTCCGCCTGACTCTCCTCCAATGACGTGACTCTCCGCCAATACCACCTGGCTCTGGACCAATGCATCAGCTGATTAATTTTACAATCATGGCTAAAGCGATTTAATTAAGAGTTTGGTTAGGAAAATATGGCACTGTACAACGGGACCGGTCGAGAGTCCTGTAGGCCTAAACTACTAAGTGACTGCAAGTGAAGAGCAAAATAATCCTAACATTTCCAAATAAAAATATTATTGATTTATCAAGACATGTCCCCATGCTGTCATTCAGTAATAATATTTGGATAACAGATTATAGAAAAATATATGGATTTAAAGGTTTTTGTCTTCAGTTCCTTTTGTTAATTTACTAGTATGACCCAGGTCTAAAATGAAGTACCTCAACTCTCTGATCCAATGTGAAAAGGAAAGCAGGGTTCTTACGCGAATTCACAGTAAGTGAAAAGGGGAACTATTTGGCTCAACCAATGGTATGACTGGGTGAAATCACAAGCTGTGCAACCAAGTAGGGAATGACTGGCTATCGCTTCAGCCCAGCATGATCTGGCTTAGCCTTACTGCTGAAGTTAGAAGGTAAAATTTCAGATCTTGGAATCGTCCGGTTTGATACCTTATTACCCTCACACACAATATTGGTTAAGCTTAGAATACCACTCAAAGATGACACACAGGAAGCATCGGGTGGAATGTTCAATACAAAAACATGATTTACATAATTTCCCATGAGCCTCAAGGGGGAGGGCATAGAAGTGGTCTTTTCCAATGTACTACATCTAGCCCTTAGATGTGTTCTGTGGTAATCTCTGCACTGCAAATTACATAGAGCATCACACATTCTACAGTAAAAATAGTAGCCAATACCACACCATTACAGGCTGCATGTTTACGTGACTGAACTACTGGTGTTCAATATGGTTTTCTGGACATAACGACAGGTGTCCCGCAGGTGTCAGTTCTGGGTCCTGTACTGTTTACATTGACTTGTCTGTAAAACAATTGTAATCTGCACTTGCATGATACTGTTATGTATGCTATTTCCCCCACGGTTGACCAAATTAAAGTGTATTTGTCACGTGCGCCGAATACAACCTTACAGTGAAATGGTTACTGACAGGCCCTAACCAACAGTGCAATTTTTAAGTACAAAAATAGGTATTAGGTAAACAATAGATAAGTAAAAAAAAACAACTGTGAAAATAACAGCAGCGAGGCTATAAACAGACACCGGTGAGTCGGGCTAATTGAGGTAATATGTACATGTAGGTACAGTTTAAGTGACTATGCATATAAGATAAACAGAGACTAGCAGCAGGGTAAAAGAGGGGTTGGCAGTAGGGGGGTGGCAGGACACAGTGCAGATAGTTCGGGTAGCCAATGTGCGGGGGCACCGGTTATTCGGGCTAATTGAGGTAATATGTACATGAATGTATAGTTAAAGTGACTATGCATAGATGATTAACTGAGTGTAGCAGCAGCATAAAAGAGGGGTGGGTGGGTGGCGGGACACAATGCAAATAGTCTGGGTAGCCATTTAATTACCTGTTCAGGAGTCTTATGGCTTGGAGGTAAAAGCTGTTGAGAAGCCTTTTGGTCCTAGACTTGGCGCTCCGGTACCCCTTGCCATGCGGTAGTAGAAAGAACATTCTATGACTGGGGTTGCTGGGGTCTTATAAACATTTTAGGGCCTTCCTCTGACACCTCCTGGTGTAGAGGTCCTTGATGGCAGGCAGCTTAGCCCCAGTGATGTACTGGGCCGTACGCAATACCCTCTGTAGTGCCTTGCGGTCGGAGGCCAAGCAGTTGCCGTACCAGGCAGTGATGCAAACAGTCAGGATGCTTTTGATGTTGCAGCTGTAGAACCTTTTGAGGATCTGAGGACCCATACCAAATCTTTTTAGCTTCCTGAGAGGGAAATAGGCTTTGTCGTACCCTCTTCATGACCAAGCTCTGAACTACAGTCTGCCTTCGTATTACGGAAAAACTTTATTAACGTGAAATAAGTATTGAATTTAGGTAAAAATACGTTTGAGAATGCATTCAAAATAACTGATTTAAGCATATGTTCTTTGGATGGTGTCCATACTGATCATGTCCTTGCTTACAAATATCTGGATAGATGAAAAGCCATCTTAAAGCATATTGTGATGTTCGTGCGTACGAATTGATTCCATGACAAGGATATTCGTTCAGGGGGTTTACTGATGATCAGGTTCTAAAGTAAATAATACATAGCACTAAAACTGTCTCATACAGAGTGTGGGCTAGCCATCTCTGGCACAAAACCAGGAGATCCATCATCCATGCAGTGAGATACAGTGGGAACATAACATTAGTGAACAGACCTGCACTCCATCCCACAACAAGCTCTTATGCTGCCTTATGCAAATGACTCAACACTTGAGCATACTTGACTGGGTGGCCAGCACTACACTCCCCTCTTAACAATGCTGAGTCCTTTCAGCAAACATTTTAATAGACTACACATAATGCTTCACTACAGTCAATATCCTAACGCCTAAACTTGTCCTTTTACTGTAAACATGAACTACAGCGCAATAATTTGTCCTTTAAGTACATCAACAGTATGTTTCTTTGTGTCACAACAGTCTTGCCAGAGTTAGCTCTGTAGCGAGCAGATCTTTTTTTACACCTTCCTCTCAAGTCTACATCTCTTCAGTCTCTTTCTCAGACATAGTGTTTGGTGGGGCTGTGAACTACACGTTTGGTTTTGCTCTTTGGGGCCAGTGTTGTGCAGCAGGTCTAGTGGTGTGGTGCAGCCCTTTGTGTGAGGAGTGGCAGGCCCTTCCATAACATCAGTGTGGGAATAGGAGGGGGTCACATTGGGAGACCTTACATGTGCATCTTTGCTTGTGGAGGCAGTTGGTGCTTCAGAGTCCCTCTCCAGGTTCATTATTGGAATCAGGTATGTTAGCTGGGGCAAAATTGTGACGCCACTCAGGCCCCCGAGGACTGGAGATGCCCATCCCTGTTATAAAAGATACTTTAAAGCAGAGCTCTCCAACCCTGTTCCTGGAGAACGACTTCCTGTAGGTTATCGCTCCAACCCCAGCTGTAACTTACCTGATTAATTTTATCAACCAGCTAATTATTAGAATCAGGTGTGCTAGATTAGTGTTGGATTGAAAACCTACTGGATGGTAGTTCTCCAGGAATAGATTTGGAGAGCCCTGGTTTAAAGTATTGAGATAAATTCAGTTCCGATTGTAGTCATGTGCAGCTGTGTAACATGTCTGGAAGATCATTCTGTAAATCAAACAATGGGTGGTCAAACTAAGACAAAGGGATACAAAATGGAAGTTCAGTGACACTATGGTTGATGTTAACATATAAGAATAATCAAGAAATATATAACATAGCAAAAAAAAGAAAACGAATCGCGATCAAAATAGAGAACAATGGAATTTTGTATTAAAATCCTTCTGCTTCTTACCATTAGCTGTATAGCTAAAGTTGAGAAGATTTATCGGGGTGAAGAATCACACAGTCAAGCTGCGATTTGTTCCACAGTATAGGCCTGCACCAAAACCAGCCAGCTTTCAACCAAGGCCTGTGCAATGGCCCGCCAGGGTCCAGACACCGACGCAAGTTCAAAACCCTTTCCTCCAGTCAAAGCAGAACTTCAATGAGTCTTTGACCTGGAGATTTCCTGAAGATCCAGTCAAAGAGGTGCAGCTGGCTATTGATGAGCAGAGACCACTGCCTGTGCCTGCCAATAGCGTGGCAGTTCAATGTGGGGAGACTGCTGCCCATGTGGAAGTCAAGCGAGATCTGCTCGGTATCGGCCAACTCATTCACCCAGCGGATCTTACCTGGGGAGGATGTGCTGTCACTGGGGAGGATGCTTCCGCTCAAGTTCTGATCTTTGTCACTGAGCTACACGGATGTGGCAGCACTCTGACGGTAACATTGAGCATTAGCATCGTTATGACTTTTCTCCGTTGACTACCATTGATTTTCTCACAATGTCGTTTACTGCTCTGATTCCAGATGACTGAAGATTCACTTGTCTATGTCTTCACACTCCATTATACACCAGCCACTTTGGGCAGCAGGCCCATTGTTCGGACTAGGGAAGTGTTGGTCTGGGTTGAGTGCCACTATCAAAGGTGAGTTGACTACACCTGCATTGTGTTTTTTTTGTCAGTTCAATCAACTTTGGATACACTTCCTTGGACATTAGGTTTCACATTTAAAGACTCCTTTACAGAAATCATGATGTGAGCAGTGATTCAGTGAAGCCCACCTGGAATCCCTATGCCTCCACTAAGGTTGCAGAGGAGCTCCTCTACTTCTCCCTGAGGATGGTGACTGGTGAGTAACGGCTTGTTCTTGCCTTATTGTCATTGATCGTGACAGGCACTGACTTAAGTTTTGTCTCTGCACTTTTTTGTGAAATGTTGGTGAGTCTTGCCAACTGGGAAATGTAACCGCCACTGAGTTATTAGAATGAGGTGGCTACCCCAGAAAAGAAAATGACAGCAATTAACTTGTATTCACAGACAACTGGCAGTTGGAGAGACCCAGCAAAGAGTACGTCCTTGGAGATAATATTAACTTTGAAGCTTCTGTCGTCCAGTTCTACCATGTGCCCCTCCGAGTCTTTGTGGACAACTGTGTAGCCACAGTCATCCCAAACACCAACACTGTCCCAAGATATGCCTTCATCGAGAACCGTGGGTGAGTATCCTTTGTAAGTTACTTGATCTAGTTCAAAGACTATTTGCTTAAATCTTTTGCTGAAGATGGGCATTTCACTCCCCCCCCCCCCCCCCCACCTGCCTGCACACACTTCAGCTACACGGCCATCTTGAATGGCATCCCTCCAGAGGTTCAGCAGTGTAGGTAGTCTAATTTTGATATTTTTGTGGCCTTCAGTTGTCTGGTCGACACCAAGCTGACAGGCTCCAGGTCCCAGTTCATACCTCGCACCATGGATGACACGCTCCTGTTCCAGATAGAAGCCTTTAGGTTTCATGTTGTGAACACTGGCTCAGTAAGTAGTTAATCCTGACATCTTCTGCAAATTAGCTTCGGAATGTCCAAATGTATAGAATTGTCTGTTTTGATGAACTTCAATCATAAATTAAGTATGCTATGCCCAATATGGCTGGTGTTGTACCCAACATGACGTTGCTTTGAATTAATGTCAAATATACTAATTCTTACGTGGTACCAATGCTGCGACTTAAACAAATGTCATTTCAACAGCTATACATTAACTGCCTCCTGAAAGCCACAACAGCTTCAGCCCCTATTGATCATGAGAACAAGGCTTGTTCCTTCTCGAATGGGTAAGTCTGGGTATATATGGCAGGGTGTGCACTTTGTTTGTACATACTATATGCAACACTGTTTTCCATAGATGGAGCGAGGCCAGTAGGAAAGACCAGGTGTGTGGCTGTTGTGACACAGACTGTGGCATGAGAAGGGGACCGGATCCAGGTACATGGGCACTACAGTCCAGTGTTTGTCATTCCTGTTGATTGCCTGGGGTGCCATTTTTGTCCTACTCAAGTACCTACAGACTTGATTCACCTACGCCCTTGGCTGCATTCTGTTAGTGCTGGGCTGGAATTAAGTGCACCCTCTGCGTAATGTATGTAAAGTATTTTGTCTGTTTTTTTTTCTCGCTATGTTAGACCCCAGTAAGACTAGCTGTTGGTGTCGGCTAATGGATCCTAATAAATCAAATCAGGATGGTTTTCTGCTCTTCCTAGGTTTCCGGTGGGAGCAAGAAGCGTCGATTGGTCCTCTCAACATCAAAGAAAAGCTTCTTGACTGATGGCCTATTTAATAGTTTGGACTGACTTTCCTGCTGAAAAAAACACGTTATGGATGATTAAAAAAATATGTGTATGGATTTGAAGGGTTTTGTCTTGAGTGTGTTTTGTTCATGAGCTTTTGTAACATGTAACTAGGTCTAAAATGAAGTACTTATCTTTTGCTTACTAGCTACTCTGACAGTTTAACAAGAGGTGGTAGCTAAGCTTGTTTACAAACAAATTGGTGAATGTGCTAAACGGCTACCTAGCTAGGTTACTGTGGCTAGCCAAAAAGAGCTTGTTTTGAAAGTTAGATTATGTCCTTTGAATAAGTATTTTCACCATAGGATTTGTAACATTCAAAGCAACTGGTAAAAGTCCATGGCAGGCATTGTCACCTTAGCTTGCTACAGAACTTCTGAGTTATTGGTGGTACTTGTGTCTTATCAGCCTACAACACTGCACAAACCTGTTACTATGACAACTAGTCATTTGCCTTGTCAGCAAATGACTGCTGTCTGAACACTTCCAATTTGCAACTTGTTTGGACAGTCTGTAGTCAAACTGATTTGAGCATTAAGGCCTGCAGTGTGAATAAGGCTTTAGGCTATTACCATCCACAAGAAACATCTTAACCTTTTAATACCAAACGATGACTTGCACAATTTCCCATCAACCTCTGGGGGCGGGCATTGAAGCAGTCCTTCCCAAAGTATTGTAGCTAGCCCCTAGAAAATGTTCTGTGAATCGCTGGACTGAAACGATGCAAATTACGTTATAGAGCATCACACATGCTATAGTAAGAATAGTAGCCTATACCACACCATTACAGGCTGCACTGAACTACTGGTGTTAAATATGGTTTTCTGGTCATAATGAAAGGTGCAGCTGGCTTCCGAGTTAAGAAGCAGTGTGGCTTGGTTGTGTTGTGTTTCGGATGGACAAATAGCTCTCAACCTTCACCTCTCCCGAGTCCATACGGGATTTGCTGCGATGAGACAAGACTGTAACTACCAATTGGGGGGCCTTCCCTGTAGCTCATTTGGTAGAGCATGGTGTTTGCAACGCCAGTGTTGTGGGTTCGATTCCCACGGGGGGCCAGCACAGAATTTTTTTTTAATGAAATGTATGCATTCACTACTGTAAGTCGCTCTGGATAAGAGCGTCTGCTGAATGACTAAAATGAAAATGTAATTGGATACTATGACATTTGGGAGAAAAAGGGGGTACAATTATTTTGGTATATATAATAAAAATGATTCAGACCCTTTGCTATGAAACTTGAAATTGAGCTCAGGTGCATCCTGTTTCCATTGATCATCCTTGAGACGTTAATACAACTTGATTGGAGTCCACCTGTGGTAAATTCAATTAATTGGACATGATTTGGAAAGGCACACACCTGTCTATATAAGGTCTCACAATTGACAGTGCATGTCAGAGCAAAAAATAAGCCATTAGATCGAAGGAATTGTCCGTAGAGCACCGATGCAGGATTGTGTCGAGGCACAGATCTGGGGAAGGGTACCAAAAAATGTCTGCAGCATTGAAAGGTCCCCAAGAACACAGTGGCCTCCATCATTCTTAAATGGAAGAAGTTTGGAAGCACCACGACTCTTCCTAGAGCTGGCCCCCCAGCCGAACTAAGCAATCGGGGGAGAAGGGCCTTGGTAAGGGAGGTGACCAAGAACCTGATGGTCACTCTGACAGAGCTCTAGAGAGATGTGAGAACCCATCTGTGGAGATGGGAGAACCTTCCAGAGGGGCAACCATCTCTGCAGCTTTACACCAATTAGGCCTTTCTGGTGGCCAGACGGAAGCCACTCCTCTGTGAAAGGCACATGACAGCCCATTATGAGTTTGCTAAAAGGTACCTAAAGACTCTCAGACCATGAAAAACAAGATTCTCTGGTCTGATGAAAGCATGATTGAACTCTTTGGCCTGAATGCCAAGTCATGTCTGGAGGAAACCTTGCACCATCCCTACGGTGAAGCATGGTGGTGGCAGCATCACAGATGTTTTTCAGTGGCAAGGACTGGGAGACTATTCAGGATCGATGCAAAGATGAACAAAGCAAAGTACAGAGAGATCCTTAATGAAAACCTGCTCCTGAGTGCTCAGGACCTCAGACTGGGGTGAAGGTTCACCTTCCAACAGGAAGGTGAACCTAAGCACATAGCCAAAACAATGTAGGAGTGGCTTCGGGACCAATCTCTGATTGTCCTTGAGTGGCCCAGCCAGAGCCTGGACTTGAACCCGATCAAATATCTCTAGAGAGACCTGCAAATAGCTGTGCAGCAACGCTCCCCATCCAACTTGACAGATCTTGAGAGGATCTGCAAAGAAGAATGGGAGAAACTCCCCAAATACAGGTGTGCCAAGCTTTTGCGTGATACCCAAGAAGACTTGAGGCTGTAATCGCTGCCAAAGGTGCTTCAACAAAGTACTGAGTAAAGGGTCTGAATACTTATGTAAATGTGATATGAGGGTTTTTTTGTATATAAAATTGCTAAAATTAAAAAAAAAATGTTTTTGCTTTGCCGTTATGGGGTATTGTGTCGCTTGATGAGGGGGAAAAAATATTTAATCTATTTTATAATATTGGTCTAACTTAATAAAATGTGTAAAAGTCAAGGGGTCTGAATACTTTCCGAAAGCACTGCATGTACTTGGATGGTGTCACTGCTTACAAATATCTGGGCATCTGGATAGCTGTCTTTTAATAGCATATTGCAGAGTTAGGCTGACATGTACTCAGAGCATGTGCAGACCAACTGGCAAGTGTCTTTACTGACATTTTCAACCGTGACCGAGTCTTTAATACATACATGTTTCAAGCAGACTGCCATAGTCCCTGTGCTCAAGAAAGCGAAGGTAACCTGCCTAAAAGACTACCGCCCCATAGCACTCACGTCGGTAGCCATGAGGTGCTTTCAAAGGCTGGTCATGGTCTAGGGTTTCTGGGGTAATGGTGTTGATGTGAGCCATGACCAGCCTTTCAAATATTTTCATGGCTACAGACGTGAGTGCTACGGGTTGGTAGTAATTTAGGCAGGTTCCCTTAGTGTTCTTGGGCACAGGGACTATGGTGGTCTGCTTGACAGTCTCAGACAGGGAGAGGTTGAAAATGTCAGTGAAGACACTTGCCAGTTGGTCAGCGCATGCTCTGAGTACACGTCCTGGTAATCCGTCTGGCCCAGCGGCCTTGTGAATGTTGACCTGTTTAAATGTCTTACTCACATCGGCTGCGGGGAGAGCGTGATCACAAAGTCGTCTGGAACAGCTGATGCTCTCATGCCTACCACTTTGAAGATACAAAATATTATTTATTGTGAAACAAACAAGAAATAAGACAAAAAAACTGAAAACTTGAGCTGCATAACTATTCACCCCCAAAGTCAATACTTTGTAGAGCCACCTTTTACAGTAATTACAGCTGCAAGGCTCTTGGGGTATGTCTCTATAAGCTTGGCACATCTCGTCACTGGGATTTTTGCCCATTCTTCAAGACAAAACTGCTCCAGCTCCTTCAAGTTGGATGGGTTCCACTTGTGTACAGCAATCTTTAAACATAAGATATTACAGTTTTTAGTGTCCCGTTGGTAGGATATACGTGCTTTCAGTTTGTCCCATTTATTTTCCAGTGATTCAACGTTATCTAGAAAAACGGAAGGCAAGGGAAGATTAGCCACTCGTTGCCTGATCCTTACAAGGCATCCTGATCTCTTTCCGCGAAACCTATGTTTCCTTTTCCAGCGAATCACAGGGATCTGGGCCTGGTCTGGTGTCTGTAGTATACACCTCGCATCCGACTCATTGAAGAAGAACTCCTTGTCCAATTTGAGGTGAGTAATCCCAGTTCTGATGTCCTGAAGCTCTTTCGGTCATAAGAGACAGTATCAGCAACATTAAGTACAAAACAAGTTACGAATAATGCAAAAACAAACAAAATAGCATGGTTGGGTAAGAGCCTATAAGACGGCATCCCTCCCCTCCGGCGCCATCTTGAACAATATGACCATCCATGGAGATCACGTCACTCAAGTTGAAGAAAGCGTCCTCTGGCAACAGGGTTCTCCTTGGAGATGTTAGCCCAGACCTGACACCGACCAGAAATGGTTTTGCTGCCCTGGATCCAGAGGTTCCGGGACATTCTTCCTTAGGGGCTTCCCATTCGAGATCGGATCAGGAGGTACCTGCGTCTTCATCCTCTGGTTTGTCTCCCTTTCCGGTGGCTTCTACCTCGGGTACAGATCCTGAACACTCCCAACCTCATTAGACCGTGAGATTGCCCTAGGAACCGGCCCAGTCAACATCACCAGATGTCATTATCGGCAGCTCTATGGTGAGAAACATCTCGGTTCCCAATGCAAAAACCCTGTGCTACACAGGAGAACAAGTACAGGACAACACAAGGCTGCTTCTGACTGTCCTACGGCAGATGCCGGGAGCTGACGCTGTCATAGTCCAATTGGGGTCAAACAACATCAGGAGGGCTAGCTTGGAACATCTGAAAATAGATTTTAAAGAACTGATTTTAGCATTAAAAAACAGACAATCATTTCAGGTCCAGTACCATCACTGGGTCGCGAGTGTGAAAGATTCAGCAGGCGACTGGTATAACACATCTGGCTAAAATATTACTGTAGCTCTGCTGGAATCATTTTTATAGATAACTTTGCCACCTTCTGGAAACAGGTTCCCAAACTTTTTATAGTCCCGTACCCCTTCAAACACTCAACCTCCAGCTGCATACCCCCTCTAGCACCAGGGTCAGCGCACTCTCAAATGTTGTTTTTTGTCATCATTGTAAGCATGCCACACACACTATACGATACATTTATTAAACATAAGAATAAGTGTGAGTTTTTGTCACAACCCGGCTCGTAGGAAGTGACAAAGAGCTCTTATAGGACCAGGGCACAAATAAAAAATATATATCTTTATTTAGCCATCTTGCATATAAAACCTTATTTGTTATTCAAAAATGGTGAATAACTAACCACAGGTTAATGAGAAGGGAGTACTTGAAAGGATGCACATAACTCTGCAATGTTGAGTTGTATTGAAGAGAGTCTCCGTCTTAAATCATTTTCCACACACAGTCTGTGCCTGTATTTAGTTTTCATGCTAGTAAGCGCTGAGAATCCAGTCTCACATAGGTACGTGGTTGAAAAGGCATCAGTGTTTTAACAGGCAGGATACTATGAGCGCAGCCCAATCCAGAAATCTGGCAGTGGCTTCTGATTAAAATACATTTTCACAGAACCGCTTGCTGCAATTTCGATGAGACTCTCTTGTTCAGATATCGGTAAGTGGAGTGGAGGCAGGTCATGAAAGGGATAACAAATCCAGTTGTTTGTGTCATCTGTTTCGGGAAAGTACCTGCGTAATTGCGCACCCAAATCACTCAGGTACTTCGCTATATCACATTTGACATTGTCTGTAAGCTTGAGTTCATTTGCACACAAAAAAAATCATACAATGATGGAAAGACCTGTGTCTTGTCCTTGATAATGCAGACAGAGAAGAGCTCCAACTTCTTAATCAATTTTGTCCCGCACATTGAATATAGTTGTGGAGAGTCCCTGTAATCCTAGATTCAGATCATTTAGGCGAGAAAGGCCACTCGTGTGAGAAACTCGTCATCATGCAAGCGGTCAGACAAGTGAAAATGATGGTCAGTAAAGAAAACTTTAAGCTCATCTCTCAATTTAAAAAACGTGTCAATACTTTGCCCCTTGATAACCAGCACACTTCTGTATGTTGTAAAAGTGTTACATGGTCGCAGCCCAAATCATTGCATAGTGCAGAAAATACACGAGAGTTCAGAGGCCTTGCTTTAACAAAGTTAACCATTTTCACTGTAGTGTCCAAAACGTCTTTCAAGCTGTCAGGCATTCCTTTGGCAGCAAGTGCCTCTCGGTGGATGTTGTAGTGTACCCAAGTGGTGTTGGGAGCAACTGCTTGCACGCGCGTTACCACTCCACTATGTCTCCCTGTCATGGCTTTTGTGCCGTCAGTACAGATACCAACACATCTTGACCACCAAAGTCCATTTGATGTCACAAAGCTGTCCAGTATTTTTAAAATCTCCTCTCCTGTTGTCCTGGTTTCCAGTGGTTTGCAGAAGAGGATGTCTTCCTTAATTGACCCCACATAAACGTAAAGGACATATACCAGGAGCTGTGACAGGCCCACCAATGTATGTTGACTCATCCAGCTGTAACGCATAGAAATCACTGGCTTGTATGCGAAGCAGTAATTGTTTCAAAACATCTCTGCCATGTCACTGATGCGGTGTGAAACAGTGTTGTCTGATGAAGGAATTGTCTGTATAGTTTTTTTGGCCTTTTCCCCCAGCATTGTCCCAGCCATATCTGTGGCAGCAGGAAGAATGAAGTCCTCCACAATAGTATGGGATTTGCCTGTCCTAGCTACTCGGTAGCTCACCATATAAGATGCTTCTAGAATCTTCTTATTAATGGTATCTGTTGATTTTATACATGTCTTACTTCTCAAAAGTCATCTTAATTCTCGCTCAAAAAAACTCCCGTGGATTATTTTTCAAATTGTCATGTTTTGTTTCTAAATGTCTGCGCAAGAGTGAAGGTTTCATTGAGTTGTGAGATAGTACTTTTGCACATATAACACACATATAACACACGCTGAGGAAAGGCACTACTCCCAATATAAGTGAACCCCAAATCAATGTAGTTCTCATCATATGTGTGCCTCTTTGATGGTCCAACATCCCTGTCTGTTGTTCGGTGCTTTCCCGGGTAAGTGGGCAGTAGCTCTTCGGCTGCATCAGATTCACAACTGTCAGTATCCATGCTAGCTGGGCTAACAACAAATGTAGAAATACTGATGCTAGAATTGGATGTGCTCGTGGAAGCAGAACAACTGGTGTCATCGACGGGTGCAGGTGTATTAATGCTGGTGGTAGCAGTACTACCAGTAGAGCTGGTATGTGTCTCTATGTATGTGGGCCTTACTTTTTATAACTTCTTTGGGGTAGGGGGCAGTATTTTCATGTCCGGATGAAAAGTGTGCCCAGAGTAAACTGCCTGCTACTCAGGCCCAAAAGCTAGAATAGGCATATAATTAGTAGATTTGGATAGAAAACACTCTTAAGTTTCTAAACCTGTTTGAATGATGTCTGTGAGTATAACAGAACTCATATGGCAGGCAAAAACCTAAGAAAAATCCAACCAGGAAGTGTGGAAATCTGAGGTTTGTAATTTTTCAAGAGATTGCCTATCCAATATACAGTGTCTATGGGGTCATATTGCACTTCCTAAGGCTTCCACTAGATGTCAACAGTCTTTAGAACGTTGTTTCAGGCTTTTACTGTGAATGGGGAGAGAATAAGAGCTGATTGAGTCAGGTGTCTGGCAGTCAGCCATTATTTTAGTTACACGCACCGCCATGAGCACGAGCTCAGTTCTCTTTCCTTTTCTGAAGACAAAGGAATTGTCCGGTTGGAATATTTTTGAAGATTTATGATAAAAACATCCTAAAGATTGATTCTACAGATTGTTTGATATGTTTCTACAAACTGTAATATAACTTTTTGGACTTTTCGTCTGGACTTCAGTGCGCGCACCTTCTGCATTTGGAATAGTGAACCTAACGCACGAACAAAATGGATGTATTTGGACATAAAGATGAACTTTATCGAACAAAACTAACATTTATTGTGGAACTGGGATTCCTGGGAGTGCATTCCGATGAAGATCATCAAAGGTAAGTGAATATTTATAATGCTATTTCTTACTTCTCTTGACTCCACAACATGGTGGGTATCTGTTTGGCTTGTTTTGGTTTCTGAGCGTTGTACTCAGATTATTGCAAAGTGTGCTTTTGCTGTAAAGCTTTTTTGAAATCTGACACAGCGGTTGCATTAAGGAGAAGTTTATCTATAATTCTGTGCATAACACTTGTATCTTTTATCAAAGTTTATGATGAGTATTTCTGTAAATTGATGTGCTCATTCACTGGAGGTTTTGGAGGTAAAACATTTCTGAACATAACACGCCAATGTAAAATGGGGTTTTTGGATATAAATATGAACTTTATCGAGCAGAACATACATGTATTGTGTAACATGAAGTCCTATGAGTGCCATCTGATGAAGATCATCAAAGGTTATTGATTAATTTTAGCTGTATTTCTGTTTTTTGTGACGCCTCTCCTTGCTTGGAAAATGGCTGTGTGGTTTTTCTTGTCTAGGTGCTGTCCTAACATAATCTAATGCTATGCTTTCGCCGTGAAGCCTTTTTGAAATTGGACACTGTGGTTGGATTAACGAGAAGATTATCTTTAAAATGGTGTATAATACTTGTATGTGTGAGAAATTTGAATTATTAGATTTTTGTTGTTTTGAATTTGGCGCTCTGCTATTTCACTGGCTGTTGCTAGCGTGCCACATACCCTAGAGAGGTTTTAACCATTTATCAATTTTCGAGCAGCAGCTACATTTGGCTACATACAAACCATTAGTGGAATTCCTGTCACGCATGCTATCTTCGAATTCCCTGTCATAAATCAGCCAAGGCGCAGCGTGCCGGTAGTTCCACATATTCTATTAGTGAAACAGGTGAAACTGAAACAAACGTGACGTTCTGGGGCTGCATAAACACAGCTGCACAAAAACAAGATCCCCCGGAAAACACAGGGAAAAACAGGCTGCCTAAGTATGGCTTCCAATCAGAGACAACAAATGACAGCTGCCTCTGATTGGAAACCATACCCGGCCAAAACATAGAACACAAAACATAGAATGCCCACCCACCTATCACACCCTGACCTAACTAAACAGAGAAAACACAGCTCTCCTAGGTCAGAGCGTGACAATTCCCATGAAAGAGTAAGGGTTAATATGATTGGATGTTAATTAATTGACTAGGCTACCTCTATTTTACATTGTGTTGTTATTTTGCTGAACACTAGATGGTTTAATTTTATTTTTGACAGTGAAATGAGGCTACTCAGGCATGAAAAAAACCTCACCCAAATGTATAGCCCCATTGGAAAATATAAATGGACTGTTTGAAAATGTAAATAAAAAAATACAAAATATGTATATATATATATATATATATATATATATATATATTGAAAGAAAAATGTGAATCACATTTTTTTTGGCGTACCACTGTCGGAATTGCGCATACCCCAGTTTGGGAATACCTGCTCGAGTCCATCCAAATCATCTTGGCTCCTGGACTCTGTCCACGCATTTCAAGGCTGCGTTGAAACATTGACTTATCAATGACCCAAGACCAGTTCAGTTAAGCCCTGCCATTGTGACAATGAGTCGTCATAATGCTGCATCAAATGTACATTATCCTAGGGGCGTTGGCAGACACAATGTAAGTAACGTAAATTATGTCCCCCTAATTGCCCTGAATACCTCTGTTGATCCTACAGCCATTGTATGCAGTAATCATGAGCCTATGAACCAGAGTTATACTGTTAGTATTGAGGCGGTGTGACATAGTAGGAAGACAACTGTGTGCAGCTCACCCTGCACAATCAGCTCCAATTTAAATAACATGAGCAAGTCTACTTCTGATAAGCTTCCCAGATAAGCATTAAAAATAACCACGCAACCCAGAAAAGTGCTAAAAAATAGCCCATATTAACATATGCAGCCTGAGAAACAAGGTTCATGAACTCAATAACTTGCTTGTAACAGATGACATTCATATTCTGACTATCTCAGAAACTCACTTAGATAGTACCATTGATGATACAGTGGTAGCAATACATGGTTATAACATTTACCAAAAAGACAGAAATGCCAACGGGGGTGGTGTTGCTGTCTTTATTCAAAACCACATTAATGTAAAGTTTAGAGACGATCTCATGTTAAATACTGTTGAAGTAATATGGCTACAGGTTCATCTGCCTCACCTTAAACCCATTTTTGTGGGAAGCTGCTATAGACCACAAGTGCTAACAGTCAGTATCTGAATAATATGTGTGAAATGCTTGATAATGTATGTGATATCAACAGAGAAGTATATTTTCTGTGTGATTTAAATATTGACTGGCTCTCATCAAGCTGCCCACTCAAAAAAAAAATGCAACCAATGCCTGCAACCTGGTTTAGATTGTCAGTCAACCTACCAGGGTATTTACAAACAGCACAGGAATGAAATCATCAACATGTATTGATCACATCTTTACTAATGTGTAATGAACACGAGGGACCACAGGAGGAGGCAGGTAGCTGGGTCCAGGGGCAGGCAGAAGGTTAAACACAGGGGGTCCAAAAGGGCAACGGTACAGACAGGGAAAAGGCTAGTAACGTAGTCAGCCAATAGCTAGATAACAGGAAGTCCGATAGGCTAAAGTACTGGCAGGGAATAGGCAAAAGGCGTTGTTAGTGAGGCAGGCAAAAACTATCGTACACGGGAGGAGTAAATCACAGGAAAAACAGAGCTCTGAAAGGCATGTCACAAAACAAACAATACCTCACAGTGATGGGGTGCAAAGAACTGAACTAAATAGTGTGTGATAATGACATACAGGTGTGTGAATATGTGGTTAGAATTCTGGTGATTGGGATCTGGAGAGTGAGCTGCATTCATGGGATCTACGTGTTTGAGGGTGTGAGTTGGAAGCAGATGTTACATAATGCTGCAGATATTTGCTTTAAAGCAGTATCCAAATCCATAGTGATCACAATATAGTAGCCATATCTAGGAAAACCAAAGTTCCAAAGGCTGGGCCTAATATAGTGTATAAGAGGTCATACAATAAGTTTTGTAGTGATTCATATGTTGATGATGTAAAGAATATTTGCTGGTCTGTGGTGTGTAATGAGGAGCAACCAGACGCTACACTTGACACATTCATGAAATTGCTTATTCCAGTTGCTAATAAGCATGCACCCATTAAGAAAATTAAAATAAAAATTGTTAAATCCCCTTGGTTTGATGAGTAATTGAAAAATTGTATGGTTGAGAGGGATGAGGCAAAAGGTCTGGCAAATAAGTCTGGAAGCCCAACTGATTGGCAAACATACTGCAAACTAAGAAATCATGTTACTAAACTAAATAAAAAATAAATAAAAACTATACTATGAAACAAAATTAAATGATATAAAGAATGATAGTAAAAAGATTTGGGGCACCTTAAATTACATTTTAGGAAAAAAGGCTAACTCGACTCCATCTTTCATTGAATCAGTTGGCTCATTCATCACAAAACCCACTGATATTGCCAACTACTTTATTTACTTTTTCATTTCGCAAGTTAAGCAAACTTAGGTATAACATGCCAGCAACAAACATTGACACTACACATCCAAGTATATCTGACCAAATGATGAAAGACAAGAAATTTAGGAGGGAAGCTAAAGTCATTCCGCTACCCAAGAATAGTAAAGCCCCCTTTACTGGCTCAAATAGCCGACCAATCAGCCTGTTACCAACCCTTAGTAAACTTCTGGGAAAAAATGGGTTTGACCAGATACAATGCTATTTCACAGTAAACAGATTGACAACAGACCTTCAGCATGCTTATAGTGAAGGACACTCAACAAGCACAGAAGTTACAGAAATGAGAAATTGATGATAAAATTATTGTGGGTCTGTCTTGTTAGACTTGTTAGATTTTGAACAATATCGATCATAGTCTGCTGCTGTAAAAACATATGTGTTGTGGCTTTCCACCCCCTGCTATAATGTGGATAAAGAGTTACTTGTCTAAAAGAACACAGAGGGTGTTATTTAATGGAAGCCTCTCAAACATAATCCAGGTAGAATCAGGAATTCCCCAGGGTAGATGCTTATGCCCCTTACTTTTTTAAATCTTTACTAACGACATTCCACTGACTTTGAGTAAAGCCAGTGTGTCTATGTATGTGGATGACTCAACACTATACACATCAGCGACTACAGCAACTGAAGTGACTGCAGCACTTAACAAAGAGCTGCAGTTAGTTTCGGAATGGGTAGCAAGGAATAAGTTAGTCCTAAATATTTCCAAAAATAAAAGCATTGTATTTGGGACAAATCATTCACTAAACCCTAAACTTCAACTTCATCTCGTAATGAATAATGTGGAAATTAAGCAAGTTGAGATGACTAAACTGCTTGGAGTAACCCTGGATTGTAAACTGTCACGGTCAAACATATTGATACAACAGAAACTAAGATAGGGAGAAATCTGTCCATAATAAAGCGCTACTTTGCCGATAGGGAGAACAACACTATCAACAAGGCTAGTCCTACAAGCCATAGTTTTGTCCCATCTAGACTACTGTTCAGTAGTGTGGTCAGGTGCCACAAAGAGTGACTTAGGAAAATTGCAGTTGACTCAGAACAGGGTAGCACAGCTGGCCCTTAAAAATACACGGAGAGCTAACATTAATGACATGCATGCCAATCTCTCATGGCTCAAAGTGGAAGAGAGATTGACTTCATCACTATTAGTTTTTGTAAGAGGTGTTGACAAGCTGAATGTACCAAGCTGTCTGTTTAAAATACTTGCACACAGCTTGGACACCATTTTTTACATTTACATTTTAGTCATTTAGCAGATGCTCTTATCCAGAGCGACTTACAGTAGTGAATGCATACATTTTCATACAATTTCATACATTTTTATTTTTTTTCTGTGCTGGCCCCCCGTGGGGGTGCTGGCCACCCATGCATACCCCACAAGACATGCATACCCCACATACCCCACAAGACATGCATACCCCACAAGACATCCACAAATCCAGAACAGACTATGGGAGCGCACAGTACAACATAGAGCCATGACATGAAACTATTCCACATCAGGTAACTGATGCAAGCCTTAGAATCAGATAAAAAAAAAACAGGTAAAAATACACCTTATGGAACAACAGGGCCTTTGAAGAGACACACACAAAGGTACAGACACATGTATATGCATATGTTGTGATATTGTTGTATGGTGGTATTAAACATTTTGTATTGTAGATATGTCATGGTGTAATAATGTTATGTACTGTTTTCTTTTGTTTAATATGTAATGTAAGTGCTTTAATATGTTTGGACCACAGGAAGAGTAGCTGCTGTCTTGGCATAATAAATATGACACCTTTTCCCCCTCAGGAGACTGAAAAGATTTGGCACCGTCAAGAGCATCTTGACCGGTTGCATCATCGCCTGGTATGGCAACTGCTCGGCATCCAACCGTAAGGCGAGGGTAGTACATACGGCCCAGTACTTCAATGGGGCCACACTTCCTGCCATCCAGGACCGAAGAACTAGGCGGTTTCAGAGGAAGGCCGAAGAAAATTGTCAAAGAGTCCAGTCACCCAAGACTAACTGTTCTGCTATCGCATAGCAAGCAGTACCGGAGCATCAAGTCTAGGTCCAAAAGGCTCCTTAACAGCTTCTACCCCAAGCCACAAGATCTGAATGAATCAATTGGTCACCCGGACTATTTACATGGACCCCCCCCCCAAATGTTTAACCCCCTGTATATAGCCTCGTTATTTTGTGTTACTTTAGTTTATTTAGTAAATATATTTTTTAACTCTATTTCTTGAACTGCATTGTTGGTTAAGGGCTTGTAAGTAAACATTTCACAGTAAGGTTTGATAAGTAAATTTGATTTGATTTTGATTAGAGTAGCTGTCACAGTTTAGTGTGAACCCCTTTACTCCACCCGACAAGAGCCATATCCCCTCTAAATAAAATAAACATTTCTGTATGGTGATATCCAGATCCGCACAGCTCCCTGTCCTGGAACCCGCCCAGTCAGACTCTGCTAGGCGACATCAGCGATGGCCCCACCGCCAGTGCTAAACAGTAGTGTCTTTCAGTGGCGTAGCAAAACGGTCCAGAGAGAAAGAGTAGTGTAAGGGAACAGAGGAAGAATCACGTCCTTTACTTGTCAGAGCTAAAGCTCCTAGATGTGTGTTGTACCAATGCCTCTCGGTCCTCTGCTCTCGGGTCACCACTCAGCTCTACAGCCCCAGTTCATCATCAACGCTGCCACGCACTTCCTAACTCAGATTTGCCAGTAAGACTTCTCGTCCCGCAGACACCGATCCAGTGCGATCACAGCAACCGCCCCAGACATGGACACTTGCATAGAGGCCCGATCCCCACAGAGAGACATTCTCCGCTCAACTCCCAGCCCCGAACATGACAAAACACAGGGCTTTTAAAGGAAATTATAGCCAATCCCTAGCTACCTGTCTGATTCACTAACGGTCTGCAGGTGCATCTTATCACACCAGCCCCGCCATCCACTTATCTACCGATCCATCTCGTGACATAGCTATAGTGTAAAAAAAAGCTGTAATGGTATTGATTTACAAACCTCTAAAAGGGTGGCCTTGCAGGCTTTGGTGCTGTGAATGCATTGTTTTACAAACTCAAATAATTGCTGGTATTTTCAGTGTGCGGATGTTTTAAAGCATATGGTCTGTTTGGACCATGGCACTGCTGCTTTGTCCTGTCAGTAATGTACTCTAATAATTCCATATTAAACTGATTATGGCAGTAGGCCGAGTATGGCATTAATCAAGTAAATACCTTACTCTGGTTATCTTAATTGGCGTAAGGTCATAATCGAATTAAGCATATTCCAATTAAAACACTTGGTTTTCTGAGCAGTCTTTCAAATGATTAGGACATGTAGAAGCCTTAATCAGAGTTCCAGCTGTGTATTTGATATGTGCATGTACTAGCACAAGCAGAGCAAGCTTCCTTCATTTCCTTGAGTGAAGTGAGTTTGGAAAAACAAATGATGCATCTTAGAACTAGTTTTCACATACACACTTTATGTGTCTGAACTCAGAGTCAAATCGTTTTTCACAAAGATAACATGGCCACTGTTGTAGAAATGCTATTTTGGATGTATGTATTAATCCCATCAAGTAGCCTGATTTCAGATGTGTCCATGTAAGCAGGATTATTAGGGAAATCGTTCTTCTTAAAAAGCATGTAAACGTTGAAATTGAACTATTATATTAATCTGACTGTTAACAATAATCGTATTATTGTGTGAATGTAACCGTACTGTTACCACAGTGTTACATCTGAAACAAACCTTTAGTTGGCCTTTAGGTCCGGAGTGACTGCAATTTGTACATTTTCGTAAAAAGGTTTATGTTGATCCTTTTGTAGTGTGTGTTGAACTAGTGCTGAAGGTATTGGGTATAAATGATTTACAATCTGGCTGGCTTTTTATTTTGTGTCAGTAATGTTGCCAATATGCCAATTCCATTTCAAATCGTGTTTGACGCTCTATTTGATGCATTTCACACAACTCCATGAAACACATCTTATTCCTCCACACATTCATAAAAATCCATATTTATCCACCATAATAGAAGTGGAAAGGGTCCAACGGATTTGCAGACTTCCATTCTTCTGGAGTTCCCCAGCTGTAAAAGAAATTATGCAATATTCAACTTCAAAGCATGGTGAAAACTTGTAGACAAAAAATAAAACAATTAAATACTTTAATAACTTTTGATTTACAGTAAATACTGTGAAGGACTTCGAAAAGGTTATAAAATAATTACATTCAGCATTTGTTTGCTATGTTCTGTGTAATTGTTATTACAATGAAAGATCTTTAAAATTAATGAGATTCATTTAAACTTTCATAACTGAGCAGTGGGTGTAGCAAGAAACTCAATCTCAAAGCAACCCATTATTACCTTCATTAACCCTTATGGCTTTGCCTTTTGCAGTGATAGAAAACTATTACAATGTTACAGTAGAAGCGTCATCAAAATTATTCAATTGAACATTTATTGAGGTAGACCCGGAACTTGTACAGTGTTAAGTGCATGCTAACAAAGTTTTCAGAATTTTTTTACGCTTTTGAGTAATTTTTTGAAAACTTTTCGATGGCTCTAATTTACACCTCTGGGGTGTTGCGTCTGTCATTGTGTTTATTGCTCTCTGTTAAAGACACTCGCTCTGATAAAGCCACTCTAGCAGCCGAGCTAAGAAAATAAGAGATTTTTTTTAAACAAATTAGATGGTGTTGATCCAACAGGCACCTCAGACAATAGACTTCATCAGTTCATCACAGAGATAATTCCAACCCATTTCCTGGCCTCCCCCTCTGGTTGTCAGTCAAAGTCTCATTTACACCTCTGTAATTGGGCTGTGTGAGTGGCTTACTGCATGGCTGACATTCGCCTAATGAGAAATCCCATGCACTGCTGCCCCTCTTTCTGCCTCCCCTGGGGGAGTTCTGCAGGAGATTCTGTGTGTGTGTGTGTGTGTGTGTGTGTGTGTGTGTGTGTGTGTGTGTGTGTGTGTGTGTGTGTGTGTGTGTGTGTGTGTGTGTGTGTGTGCCTGCATGCAGGGCTGGCTCTAGCCTTTTGGGGGCCCTAAGCGAGATTTGATTAGGGGGCCCAACATCTCATGTCCAAACATTTTAGTGGCCCCTCTCTTCACCTGTGGAGAGAATTTATTGTGTGCATGTGGTTGGTGTGTAGCACATGGGGATGTGTGATTAGCTAGCATTTGAGGTTTTGCGATTGGCTAGTACGCTTGAGGAGGGCGGTCACGTGTGGTTGTGAGGCACAGTTCCCGAGTTCGAGCCAGGTATGAGCCAAATTGGGAGGAAGTGGTACTTGCTAAGTAAGCAGCGTAACATCCTTTACAGGTGCCTGTGTGTGAAGACGGGATATGGTAAAGGATTCATCACTTGTCAACCCCATAGCTAATTGCCCCGTAAAAGAGCACACACTTCACATGCCAATGGCTACTCCAATCCCAGGTTTATGGTGATCCAGTGAAAATACCACCTGCCCAGCATAAATTAGGTCCTAAAATATATCCTTGCTTAGATCTCCAACGGACAGAAATGTAAGGTTAATTGTAAACCATTTCTGCCTATGTAAGAAAATACAGGGAAAAACACTGAGTTAGTCTTATAATGAAAGAGACAAAATCGAAATAGCTGTTACAAATTGTATTAGAGCAACAATCTGTAACATCTGTACATTTCCAGTGAAAAGTGCTGCCCCCACTTATTTGTAAAGAGATACTGTAGTAAGATAAAAATGACAGATATTTTTTTTACAAAGGGTTGATATAATAAAGTGTTACTGCCTTTTTTCTCTCAATCACTCCCGGCCCAAACCCAATGGCTGGAAACGGTAAACTTAATAAAGTGCTAAGGCCATAGAGTATTATAGAGGAACAGCAAACCCCTGGTGGCAGAGGTAATCCCGTGAGCTAGTATTGTCACTGGGCATTGGGCTGTGGATGCTACCAGGGCATCTGCCTGCCTCTCAACTCAGTTGAGTTTGTTTGTTTGTGTGGTCGCTGGCTCAGAGAAGAGGCAATTAAAATTGGGAACACAGCCATTCAAAAATAAATAAATAAACAGTCATTAAGGCAGCCATTCAAAGTCATCAGATGTAACCAAAGCATTGGGCTGTCAAATATCCAAACGTTTCAATGAAGCTGGGGACATGGCAGTGAACAAAGTTGCATACCGTAACTATATGATAACATGCTATACTGACTTAAGAAGGCATCCTTCATGTATTATCCACTAGTCTGGCATTGATTTATGCATCTAATGGCACTTACAAACACAAGTGACCAGAAACTAACAACCAAAAATATTTTCCTCTTCTTTTTGGTATTTCCTGGCAGGTATACTTGCCAAAACTTTCCCCCTCCAAAAAAGTGCCTGTCAGATCATCAGAATAAAAGCGTTGGAACAAAAGTTTTCACTGGAAATAAGGAGTTTGCCTCCCCCATCTAAATGCATCTGAAATATAATTAGAAGGTAATGCAATGAAGTAGGGAAGTCCTTCATCAGAAAACACGCTTCCCAAGCTACAGTTCTCCACACTACAACATTGTCAATATCAAATTCTACTGTCACAGTCAGTCTTTGTTCAGTTAGCTAGGTGGCCCAATTACTGTTCCGTCTGAGCTTTAAGAACAACCTTGGCAACAAAGTTTATTAGGTAAACCAACAGTATATCAGAGAAGAATTATATATTTTTTCATGCAGGCTTGTGACTAGTTTGCACACTGTAAAAAAATAATAAGAATCAAATGCACAATTGTGAGGCAACCAGCTGCAATATAATTGTCAGTTTGCTCAACTTTTGGGCATATAGCTGAACCAACATACAGTGTTGCCTCCAAAGGCAAATATGAACTTGTAATTCGACTCAATTTTTTTTTCTTCACATTCAGCTCACTGTGTGCAAAGTTTGTTGAGTGAGCAAACGTTCACACATCAGCTCAATTTGTTGTCCTTAAGTCCACCCAACTCACAGAATAACAGTGATTAAGCAATTGGTTAAGTTGGCTTTTTTATAGTGCATGAACGTATGCATGAATTTCTGTATTTACAGTCTTAGGTCAAGGTAAATGAAGGTTTATTAATGGGTCCAGGAATTTGCAATTTAGGAGGAAATAAATCATCCATTTCACTATCAATTTTCATCAGTATTTTGAGCCTGCTTTTGCTGTCGCCTAGCAAGGACATTCATTTGACTTCAGCTTCCTTCCTCCTTTTCATCTTTCCAAGCAAGGAAAACACTTCCATCTTCATTAAAGCCAACGTCTACTATAGTTTTTTTCATGTTTCACCCTAGCTCTTGTCAACTCATGTGAATTAATAGGAAAAACTCATCTGAATTAAAAGTAGCCTCAGATTTCCCCTACCTTTTGCTCGACTCGTACAATGACATGTAATGCGTGTTACATGCTTTAAGTTCTTACATTTGCATGTAACTTCCATGAATAAAATCATGAATAAATATCAAATTTGTCACTTAGATGGGAGCTTTCAGCACCTGTACTCAATGCCTGTAACATAAACATTACTCTAGTCTCAAATGTTCCTTTCCTCATCATCAATGTCCCACTTACCCTGTATTGGAGAAGCGCTAGGAGGGCTTTCTGATGTGAACTGCCTTTCAATTAACCTCCTTCCCCTTCTCCATCTCCTCCTAGGAATTCACCAGCAGAATGTTCCACTCCACTAATCTGTCAAAGGCGAGAAATGAGACACTGAACCAGGTAATGGAAATCAATGACCAGTTGGAGTATACTGAGGTTGAAGGAGCAAGAAAGTGGCCACTGCAGCGCATTATCATCAGTCATTATCATAAGTCATTATCATCAGTCATTTGCCTAACTGATGCCTCATATCCAGTGCACACAACGATTATTCCAGTATAAATTGTAGTTGTGCTGTGAAAGGGTTATGTGGCTATTGCTGTGTTTCATCAGGAGCATTTGAAATGAAGGACTTTTCTGAAGGACACTTACTGATTAAAGCCACTCATTCTGTTGGTAGTCTAATCAGGACTGTGCGTCTGAGGGAATGTTACAAAAACAACCTAGCTTGCTAAATGTTTTCAGGTATGAGTAACATGTTAATCAAAACCACAAAAGACATTATCCTCCCAGGTATTGTCTGTGAAGTTATTATCAGATGCAGCCGAAAATCTGTTGTTTAAAAAATAAAAAATAAGATATTGTAATTACCTGAAGTTTGCATTGGCATACAATGGTCACATTCCCATGTTTATCACCAGGGACGTTATACAGTTGTTCTCTAATATATTGACACCTGTGCACAATTCACTATTTCTTCTCAAATAAGTTGAGATTGAAAAGACTTTTAGTGTTTACACGTGTATTTGTTTGATAAAGAACTAACAAAAACTGAAATTGAGATTTTTAATTTCAAAGTAAAACAGAAATGGCCTGGACTAAATTATTCATAGTTCAAATTAATTTGGTTGAAGGCGTGTGATTCTAGTTTACTGTGTAGTTTATCTTACCTCTGGCGAGATTTTACAGGGTAAAAATAGCCATTCAACCAGTTTTGAAAGAAAAGTCTGCTCCATTGCAGGCTCTGCTCAAAACAAATCCTTTAAATAGTCAATAACAGACAAAAACAACAACATTAAGGATCTCTTACTTTCACAAAGTACAATTTCAAAGTAACATTTTAAATCTTTTCATCAAACTAGTCAATCGAAAATACATTTTTTGGGTAATTCCACTCATAAAGTTTTGGCATATTGAGCATAAGCATAATTTGTATTTTTCCTTACCTGAGCCCAATCCACTACACCTCAGATGAAAGAAAGAAAGGCGGTGCCACTTGCGCAGGTTTAAGTCATGTACAAAATCCTGAACAAGGCACAGCTTTTTATTAATTTTCTTTCCCTGCTGTTCACAGGGAGTAAGGCCATTTGTCAAATAGTCTCACCATCAATATTAACTACACAGGAAACATTGTTTAATCGCCTGCACCCGTTTGTCCTTCAGAATAATGAAATGTGGCCCACAATGCAGTCTCAGTGGCCTTCATTAAAGAGAACACAGGACAGTCTCAAGGGTTTAGCTAGACTCTGCAAGTAAATCCACTGTTCCAGAAACGTTTTAACCACAGTCAACAAAAACTGCCAGGTCTCTAAGCATATTTAGGCTAAGATAAAGATTTGATCTAAGCAGTGTCAGTGTTTCAAAAGTCCTATGATGACACTTCTTCGAGTTAAACAGCCAGTACGGTGAACAAACATTGTCCAAAATAAGTGTAACATTTCAAATGCCTAGATGACAAGTGACAAAGTTTTATAAATACAGTCGTGGCCAAAAGTTTTGAGAATGACACAAATATTAATTTTCACAAATTCTGCTGCCTCAGTTTGTATGATGGCAATTTGCATATACTCCAGAATGTTATGAAGAGTGATCAGATGAATTGCAATTAATTGCAAAGTCCCTCTTTGCCATGCAAATGAACTGAATCCCAAAAAACATTTCCACTGCATTTCAGCCCTTCCACAAAAGGACCAGCTGACATCATGTCAGTGATTGTCTCGTTAACACAGGTGTGAGTGTTGACGAGGACAAGGCTGGAGATCACTCTGTCATGCTGATCGAGTTCAAATAACAGACTGGAAGCTTCAAAAGGAGGGTGGTGCTTGGAATCGTTGTTCTTCCTTGCACAAAAAGGGCTTCAGAGGCAAGGTTATTGCTGCCAGTAAGATTGCACCTAAATCAAGCATTTATCAGATCATCAAGAACTTCAAGGAGAGCGGTTCAATTGTTGTGAAGAAGGCTTCAGGGCACCCAAAAAAGTCCATCAAGCGCCAGGACCGTCTCCTAAAGTTGATTCAGCTGTGGGATCGGGGCACCACCGGTACAGAGCTTGCTCAGGAATAGCAGCAGGCAGGTGTGAGTGCATCTGCACGCACAGTGAGGAGAAGACTTTTGGAGGATGGCCTGGTGTCAAGAAGGGCAGCAAAGAAGCCACTTCTCTCCAGGAAAAACATCATGGACAGACTGATATTCTGCAAAAGGTACAGGGATTGGACTGCTGAGGACTGGGGTAAAGTCATTTCCTCTTATGAATCCCCTTTCCGATTGTTTGGGGCATCCGGAAAAAAGCTTGTCCCATTGAGAACTTGTGGTCAATCCTCAAGAGGCGGGTGGACAAACAAAAACCCACAAATTCTGACAAACTCCAAGCATTGATTATGCAAGAATGGGCTGCCATCAGTCAGGATGTGGCCCAGAAGTTAATTGACAGCATGCCAGGGCGGATTGCAGAGGTCTTGAAAAAGAAGGTCAACACTGCAAATATTCACTCTTTGCATCAACTTCATGTAATTGTCAATAAAAGCCTTTGACACTTATGAAATGCTTGTAATTATACTTCAGTATTCCATAGTAACATCTGACAAAAATATCTAAAGACACTGAAGCAGCAAACTTTGTGGAAATTCATATTTGTGTCATTCTCAAAACTTTTGCCCATGACTGTAGATGGCAAGAGGTTGGAATTGTAACGTTCGTCATTAGAAGGAGAAGTGGACCAAGGCGCAGCGTGGTAAGTGTTCATGATACTTTATTTCAAGAAACACTCAAACAAGAATAACCAAAAGCAACAAAAACGAAAGCGACCAGTTCCGTCAGTCACTAAACAGAAAATAACCTCCCACAAACACAGGTAGAAAACAGGCTGCCTAAGTATGATTCCCAATCAGAGACAACGATATACAGCTGCCTCTGATTGGGAACCACAGTCGGCCCACAAACAAAGAAACAGAAAACATAGACTTTCCCTCCCGAGTCACACCCTGACCTAACCAAACATAGAGAATACTAAGGATCTCTATGGTCAGGGCGTGACAGGAATACTGCAGCCAACTAAATCAGTCAACTAAATCCAGTTACTTTTTCAAAGCATTACATACGGTATAGCGTCACTTTAGATAATGAAAACGTATAAAACTTCCTTCACTCAAGGTTAATTGAGAACTTACGTTAGAGGAATTGTAGAGGCCTATTCTGTACTTTGTCAGGTTTTTATTGAACTGTAACTGTCTGTGTTGATAGAGCAGCAACCACAATTCCAGAGAATTACCTCCAATGTCTTAAAAAGAAAATAAGTAACCCAGACGGCTAAGGAATAAGGAGTAGACACAGTGCCAGCCAAGTCTTCCCCAGACCCATCCTTCCAAACACTGAGTTATCCCCTTGACACTAGCTAATCTTTCACAGACTCCTCAAGCTAATGGACTGAACTACTGTAAACAGATGATCACTTCTTCTCCTTATCTGGAGACCAAAAAAGAGGCTTGGAGAAATCAATTTTTAGGGTAGTAAATGAAATCTGTGTTTTTTCTTCAGGGGAACTGACAAACAAAAATGATTAGTGCTTAGGGTAGCGTTTGATTGGGCTTGCCTGGGGCGATGTTCTGCAGTTTGTGTGAAGTCAGCAGGACGGCCTGCGATTGATCAGGTATTAAAAACAAGTAGCCTCTGATGAAGACACGGAAACCAGGGCTCCTTACCCAAACACAACAGAGTTTTGTAGTTTAAGAACCGTTGCTGCGGGTGCCATGTTTCATCTACACTGAACAAAAATATAAACGCAACATGCAACAATTTAAAAGATTTTACTGAGTTACAGTTCATATAAAGAAATCAGTCAATTGAAATAAATCCATTAGGCCCGAATCTATGGATTTCAAATGACTGGGAAAACAGATATGCATCCGTTGGTCACAAAATAAGAATACCAGTCAGATTCTGGTGTGGCCAGAATGAGTACAAGTGAGGCTGGTTAGACATACTGCCAAACAAATACATTGGAGGCGGCTTATGGTAGAGAAATGAACATGAAATTATCTGGCAACAGCTCTGGTGGACATTTCTGCAGTCAGCATGCCAATTGCATGCTACCTAAAAACTTGGTACATCTGTGGCATTGTGTTGTGTGACAAAACGGCCACATTTTAGAGTGGCCTATTATTGTCCCCAGCACAAGGTGCAACTGTGTAATGATCATGCTGTTTAATGAGCTTCTTAAAATGCCACACCTGTTAGGTGGATGGATTATCTTGGTAAAGGAGAAATGCTCCCTAACAGGGATGTAAACAAATTTGTGCACCAAATTTGAGAGAAATAATATTTTTGTGCGTATGGAACATTTCTGGGATCTTTTATTTCAGCTCATGAAACATGGGACCAACACTTTACGTGTTATGTTCATATTTTTATTCAGTATAGTTTCAAAAAGTCTTTCAAACAAAATAGTACATGTGGCAGAAACTCAAAATAATACTGCCACAAACAATACATATTTTGGCAACAGTATGAATATGTTGCACTGATTGCTGCTCACAGGAGAGTAGATCTTGCTGCAAAACCATCCAAAAGCTGTCTAATTAAGGGAATAGTGCTTTTTTAGGTGTTTGGAGACAATAGGGCTCTCTCCCCTTGACATCTTTCATTTTCAAAACAGATGAAGATGAAGGGAGACGTAGTGAGCAGAGATGAGGAGCGGAAGCTACCTTGGACAGCTGAGACACAGCAGTATCGATTGCCATTAGTGAGGAGAGCTTGCCAAAGCAACAATAGTTCAAGGAGGAACACCATTTTTATTTACGATAATAATCCATCAACAAGGAACCAAGGCTTTTACATTTGGGCACACAATAGTGTCTTACTGTATTGCCACCAAGGCTGTGTAAAGAAGTTGTTTAATTTTACAAGATCAACCCCCCATCAATGTACATGAAACCACCTAGGATACAGAACGTGTGAAACCTTACCTCTTCAAAGAGTATCTTAATCCTTAGCCTGCAGTTTCTGCAGAACATAATAACAAAATCCCCATCAAAATCTGTCTGTTTAAAACTTGTTGTGGATAGGGGCAGTATTTTCACGGCCGGATAAAAAACGTACCCGATTTATCTGGTTACTACTCTTGCCCAGAAACTAGAATATGCATATAATTAGTAGATTTGGATAGAAAACACTCTAAAGCTTCTAAAACTGTTTGAATGGTGTCTGTGAGTATAACAGAACTCATATGGCAGGCAAAAACCTGAGAAGATTCCATGCAGGAAGTTGCCTGTCTGACAATTTGTAGTCCTTCTGTTGCCTCTCTATCGAAATTACAGCATCTGAGCTGTTACGTGACACTTTCTAAGGCTTCCATTGGCTCTCTAAAGCCTTCAGAAAGCGGATTGACGCGTCTCCTGTCTCTGGGCAGATAACAGGAGCAGAGTTTGTCAGTGGTCTGCCTGGGGACAGAGAGACTGGAGATGCGTGTTCACGAGACCTCGCCATTTTTTTCTTTCCCTCTTTGAATGAATACAACGTTGTCCGGTTGGAATGTTATCGCTATTTTACGAGAAAAATTGCATAAAAATTGATTTTAAACAGCGTTTGACACGCTTCTAAGTCCGGTAATGGAATATTTAGAATTTTTTGGGTCACAAAATGCTCTCGCACGTTACCCTTTGGATAGTGACCTGAACACACGAACAAAACGGAGGTATTTGGATATAACTATGGATTATTTGGAACCAAAACAACATTTGTTGTTGAAGTAGAAGTCCTGGGAGTGCATTCTGACAAAGAACAGCAAAGGTAATCCAATTTTTCTAATAGTAATTCTGAGTTTAGTGAGCCCCGAAGTTGGCAGGTGTCTGAATAGCTAGCCTGTGATGGCTGAGCTATGTACTCAGATTATTGCAAAATGTGCTTTCGCCGAAAAGCTATTTTAAAATCTGACACAGCGGTTGCATAAAGGAGTTCTGTATCTATAATTCTTAAAATAATTGTTATGTATTTTGTCAACGTTTATGATGAGTAATTTAGTAAATTCACCGGAAGTTTGCGGTGGGTATGCTAGTTCTGAACATCACATGCTAATGTAAAAAGCTGGTTTTTGATATAAATATGAGCTTGATTGAACAAAACATGCATGTATTGTATAACATAATGTCCTAGGAGTGTCATCTGATGAAGATCATCAAAGGTTAGTGCTGAATTTAGCTGTGGTTTGGGTTTTTGTGACATATATGCTTGCTTTGAAAATGGCTGTGTGATTATTTTTGGCTGGGTACTCTCCTGACATAATCTAATGTTTTGCTTTCGCTGTAAAGCCTTTTTGAAATCGGACAATGTGGTTGGATTAAATAGAGTCTTATCTTTCAAATGGTGTAAAATAGTCATATGTTTGAGAAATTGAAGTTATAGCATTTTTAAGGTTTTTGTATTTCGCGCCACGCTCTACCATTGGATATTTGGCGAGGCGTTCCGCTAGCGGAACGTCTGTCCTCAACAGGTTTTAAGCTAAAGATATCTGTTTTTTTGCATGGGCTACGTCCCAAAACTTGGTCTTCTCACAAAAACGTCTGTAACGTCTGTAACGGTTTGGTGACCACTCTAAACGGTTTGGTGACCACTCTAAACGGTTTGGTGACCACTCAAAACTGTTTGGTGACCACTCTAAACTGTTTGGTGACCACTCTAAACGGTTTGGTGACCAATCTAAAAGATTTGGTGACCACTTTAAACTGTTTGGTGACCACTCTAAACGGTTTGGTGACCACTCTAAACTGCTTGGTGACCACTCTAAACGGTTTGGTGACCACTAAACGGTTTGGTGACCACTCTAAACGGTTTGGTGACCACTCTAAACGGTTTGGTGACCACTCTAAACTGTTTGGTGACCACTCTAAACTGTTTGGTGACCACTCTAAACGGTTTGGTGACCAATCTAAACGGTTTGGTGACCACTTTAAACGGTTTGGTGACCACTCTAAACGGTTTGGTGACCACTCTAAACTGCTTGGTGACCACTCTAAACGGTTTGGTGACCACTAAACGGTTTGGTGACCACTCTAAACGGTTTGGTGACCACTCTAAACGGTTTGGTGACCACTCTAAATGGTTTGGTGACTACTCTAAACGGTTTATGACCGCTCTATTGAATAGTGAGATTCGCACGAACACAATGGCGTTTTCCATTTTGCTCTAGGACGTACACAAGCCTCACAACCAGTACCAGTTTAAAAAATGAATGGAAGTATATATGGAGATAGTTTAGTGCCTGAAATAATGGGATAAATACATGTAAAAAAATATATAAAAATAGTTTCCTGATCTTTCATATCTCTCAGATATAGGACAGGCACTTCAGAACAAATTTGATTTTCTTGTTCCATGTAGGGAATCTGTTATTCAAAGCATTTCTATTGGCTAATAGCAGTAATGCCAAATTCAATGTATCATCCAAATATATATATATATTTTTAAACCTTTAAGGAGTCTTAAAATTCATAATCAAATAGCTAAATTACACTTGTATTTTCCTACCAGCACTGACTTTGCTGATAACTTCTTTATTGAGTAAAAATGTACTACGACTGTGATATGTGGTTGTCTCACCTAGCTATCTTAAGAGGAATACACAAACTGTAAGTCTCTCTGGATAAGAGCGTCTTCTAAATGATTACATGTAAATGTAAAATGGGTATGTATCAATCACTACTGATAGCAGCAGTACCCATCACAGACTGAGAGGTTTTCTCTCTTTCCCAACAAAAGCCTATTTTTGAGCTGATACGACTGGAGGAGATGTGGGATAACTCCACCCATGTTGTTTTTCTATCACTGTGTTGTGCCTGTTTGATGATCACTGTGTTGTCTAACTGGCTGTAAAGCTATGAGTGGTACGAGATGGAAAGATAAGGACGAATGTCTGATTACAGGGTGGGAGTTTTTGGAGGGACAAGAGGAATCTAGATAGGGAAAGAACCACTGAGCAGAGGCCCGAAAATAATGATTATATAAGTAGAATGTGTGTGTGAGAGAGAGAGAGAAAGAGACAGGAGAGAGACAGGACAGAGAGAGAGAGAGAGAGAGAGAGAGAGAGAGAGAGAGAGAGAGAGAGAGACAGAGAGAGAGACAGAGAGAGAGAGAGAGAGAGAGAGAGAGAGAAGAGGTTAAGAGCAAGGTGTGCAAATACTGTTAGCCAACCTCTATCATGAGGATGGTAATAAGGCCAGTGACAGGGACTCTGAAGAGAGCGTCCTGATATGCATTCAGACAGTGGCAAAGTGAAAGGAACCCCACTTTATGGGTAAACAAAAGTCTCTGTTGAGTAAATAATCCAGTGTTTTAGCCATGAATATTTCATTACGAGAGAATGCGATCGGCAAGAAAGTTTATGCCTTCTCGCAAATCCCTTGGAAGGAGTAAGGGACAATGTTACAACGCAGGGTTCATTAAAAAAGACAGATGGGCAAGGTCCAAGCAAAGGCGGGGGGTCACTTACTGAGAGGGACGCGCATATGATTGGTGGTGCCTGTCAAATGAATTCGGGACTAGTTTGGTTTGGCTGAACTCCCTTTGCAGGAAAAGGACGGAGAGAAGCACAGATCACCTCCGACAAAGGGAGGGGGGTAGCTTGGGTCCCCGAGGTAGAGAGTCCTGGGGATTACAGACAATGACTTTCAGTGCCGAAGAACTTCATTAGTGATGGTAAAGGAGGAGCGGCAGTCTGCTTTTATTTCCCAGAGCTAGATTCTCTCTCCCTCCCTTACTCTCTTTCTCTCCCTCCCTCTCTCTCTCTATCGCTCTCTTACTCTCTCTCTCTCACTCTCGTTCTCTTCCACCAGACCTGTCTCCAGCTCCTCTCACGTAGAACCCCCCGCTGGCCCTGTCGCCGAGTTCCGAAGCAAAAATAGCAACCCTAACAAAAAAGCTTGCCCCCGGACCGTCTGGGATTTGGTATTTTAGAAATCTCAATTATAACCTGCCTTATCCATATTTTTCCCTGAACAGAACATGGCTAATCCTCCTGTGAAAAGGCCCAGTGCCTTGAGCCTCCTCCGCCCTTGCTAAAAATACACTTGGAATTCAGTCTCCAGCACCATCCTATTTTTACCCTTGCTATCAAGATGGGGTGTAGAGAGTTGTCAAGATTTTGTTGTCTGGAAACACCAAGTTTTCAGGGTTTTTTTTACATTTCTGTGTTGGAGAATCTTGGTGATGTACTACTCCTTCATGAGAAAGGTGTGTTTGTGAGTGTCTAGCTATTTGTGAATTTCCATATTGTTAAAAAAAGTTAACATGTTGCCTATCATGCTTATTATGATTTCCAGTACTCATACTTCAACTCAAATTTCCTCCCATAATCAGCTCTGCCTTCCCAATTGTCTGGCTTGTGCGGTGAGAGCAGGGGAAACTGATCTGAGTGTAAATGAAACAACCTTGGAGTGAGCACAGATACTCAGTGGAAATCAGGAATCCCACTGCAGACACCATCTTCCACCTGCGCTCAATTAAGACAGACCTGCCTGTATTGCAACACAACTGATTTGAAACGGTCCACACCTGAGGCAAACACATTTTGTTACATTGGTAAGTGATTAAGTCATGATTTGTCGCAGCATTACAGTTGTTTCTCATTTTTCTGGCCCTCTAAAATGTGAGCTTTCAAACTAAATGTTATACTGTACCCAGTAAGGTACACTTGTCAATGATGAGGTGTACTAAACTTCACTATGACTGACAAATGTTTTATTGAAGAAGGTTCCATGCCCTTGAGAATGTGTTTTTGTAGAAGACTTAAAATATGTTGAGTCCAATGGCTGCTTTGAGGAACTCTCCTCATCATTAATGCCATAACTCATCATTTTATCCTCTCCAGTCATCTTAATGAAAATGTGCCTGCAGATCAAAACTATTACCATCAATACCATACATAACATACTGCAGTAACACTCACTAAGGGCCAAAGAGACACTAATGTCTTGCAGCCAAATACCAAGAAATAATTCATAAACTAGGCATCATTATAGCCTTGAAGAGTTCATTTTTCATCTTACTATGCGGATGGTGCCATACCAGCGCTTCAAACTTTATATCTATTTTCAACTTTTACCTGAAGGCCGATTGACAGCCAATGAAATTAAGTGAACTGGGTCGTTCCAAGAAATTAGTCACTTATGCGTCCTTTCTATATTTTAACCCTTTACACTCATGTGAATTGGCCTATATGGATAGGGCTAAATTTAAATGTTTCTTACAAAATAAATATGAAATGCATATGCATAACCATGGTAGCAATTGAAAGGGTTTGGAGGTTATGGGAAAAGTATGAGACTAAAGTGTGAGGTCACAACTGTTCACATGACACAAGACTGAATCCAAACATTACACTGTTGATGTTATGTGCATTTTACATTTAATGTACATTTTCTTGTTGATAACGAAATCAGAAAAAACTCAGTAACATGATAAAAATATTCCTGGAAAATGTATTGTAGGTTCAAGAGTTTGAGTGAGAGGACTTAGGTGTCTCTAAGTGGTCACACTCCTCTCCAAATTGTGCACATTTCCTAAGTAACATTAATGCACTTTTATCACTCAAAGAAGAATCTTCAACTATAAGGTGCTTTTTTGAGTTCTCCTAGCTGTGCTGCTGAGGAACTAAAGCAAGCACACTTACTGTTGTTGTTTACACAATCCAAAAATGGTCCACTATAACTTGCAATCTGGGTCAGGTGGGCATCATTTGAAAACTTGTTCTATTGCCAACATGATTAGCTAAGTTATAAAAAAGGATATTACAGTGTTAGGCTTTCACAATAAAATTCGGGGAAACAGATCGTAATGGTGCGCATAGGAGTCATGAGCGCATTCAGGTGCGTATGCCATGGCAAATGTTCTTCACAGTAGACAAACAGGCTCATTCTGTTCAGAATAACCCAGGGTATGACCTCATCTTGTAACTGTACATCAAATATAATGATCATAAATGTTGACACAATATGACATGAGTTTAATGATATGGAAATGTGAAGTGCAAATTTGGACTCACGGGTGTTTAGCTTGCTTGTATGACATCAAAGTAGTATTTATTATAGTCCTTAACGTCTCATCTTTCAAAATGCATCGAGTCCTCTGAAGTGCAGAGCCTGAGGTCTGGCGTCATGTATAGCATGCTACTGTACAGCCACTGCGTTCCAATTTAGGCATTTATCAGTGGCATTTTCAACCCGTATACTGTACCTGCACGAGTGTCAAGGGCTATGTAAAAATTGTGCACCAATATTGCATTTTTAAAAGCCTGTTATATTAAATGAAGTTCCCTTTAACTTCTTGGTGACAGGGGGCAGTATTCGGAAATTCAGATGAATAATGTGCCCAAATTAAACTGCCTGCTACTCGAGCCCAGAAGGTAGGATATGCATATTATTAGTAGATCTGGATAGAAAACACTCTGAAGATTCTAAAACTGTTTGAATGATGTCTGTGAGTATAACAGAACTCATATGGCAGGCAAAAACCTGAGAAAAAATCCAACCAGGAAGTGGTTTGTAATTTTTCAAGTGATCATTTTGCACTTCCTAAGGCTTCCACTAGATGTCAACAGTCTTTAGAACGTTGTTTCATGCTTCTACTGTGACTGGGGAGAGAATAAGAGCTCCTGGAGTCAGATGACTGAGAGAATGACATGAGTTCAGTGGCGCGCACTCCCGTGAGAGTTAGCTGTGTTCCTTTTCTTTTCTGAAGACATTGGAATTGTCCGGTTGGAATATTACTGAAGATTTATGATAAAAACAGCCTAAAGATTGATGCCATACATCGTTTGACATGTTTCTATGAACATAAATATAACTTTTTTTACTTTTCGTCGTGACATTTTGCGCTCACTTCCTGCATTTGGAGTAGTGGACTAAACGCGCGAACAAAAATGAGGTATTTGGACATAAATGATGGACTTTATCAAACAAAACAAACATTTCTTGTGGAACTGGGATGCCTGGGAGTGCATTCTGATGAAGATCATCAAAGGTAAGTGAATATTTATAATGCTATTTCTGATTTTAGTTGACTCCAAAATGCGGGTATCTGTATTGCTTGTTGTTGTTGTCTGAGCGCTGTACTCAGATTATTGCAAAGTGTGCTTTCGCTGTAAAGTTTTTTTGAAATCTGACACAGCGGTTGCATTAAGGAGACGTGTATCTATAATTCTTTGAATAACAGTTTAATATCTTATCAACGTTTATGATGAGTATTTCTGTAAATTGATGTGCCCATTCACCAGAAGTTTTGGGAGGCAAAACATTTCTGAACATTACACGCCAATGTAAAATGGGTTTTTGGATATAAATATGAACTTTATCGAGCAAAACATACATGTATTGTGTAACATGAAGTCCTATGAGTGCCATCTGATGAAGATCATCAAAGGTTAGTGATTAATTTTAACTGTATTTCTGTTTTTTGTGATGCCTCTCCTTGCTTGGAAAATGGCTGTGTGGTTTTTCTTGTCTCGGCGCTGTCCTAACATAATCTAATGCTATGCTTTAGCCATAATGCCTTTTTGAAATCGGACAATGTAGTTGGATTAACAAGAAGTGTATCTTTAAAATGGGATACAATAGTTGTATGTTTGAGAAATTTGAATTATGAGATTTTTGCTGTTTTGAATTTGGCGCCCTGCTATTTCACTGGCTGTTGAATTGTGTGTCCTGCGGGTGTGTCCCACATTTCCCAGAGAGGTTTAATATAGACCACATGTAAAATTCAATAAATCCGATTGTTTTCTATGAATAAAGACTTGCTAAAGTGCCAAAATTCTGCATTTTGGCATGTCCCTCTGTGCACTCTCTGTGACTTCTAGGAAGATATCAACCCACTTAACCACATAATTCCCCCAAGTTTTCAGCATCATTGTAAAGCCCTGGTTATTTTGTTGCTTTGACAAAGTCATTTCTGGAGAATGTGATTTATTTAATGTGATTAGTGATTCATTTTAAAGGGGTAATCAGCAGTAGCTACATCCATTTTTGCACTTATAAATGAATGGTATGTATCCATTGATTCTTGAAGAATAGAACCTATAAATGCCTCATCAGATTAGTTCAACTGTCGTATTCCATCAGAACTATACGCTTGTTTTACTCTGATGTTTGTAAACAAACACTGTATAGCCTCAAAACATTGTTAAAAGTATACGTTTTATATCATGGATGGTCAGTCCTTGCTTCCGTAGCTCTGTATTTGAATTTGAAATGTATGACATTTCTCCAGCCCTATCCCTGAGCGTTTTACTAAAACAAGGGCAGGGAGAACGCTTTGTTATTGTTTATACTGCTGATTGCTGCTTTAAGGTAAAACAAAAATGTAAAATGTTTTTTTTTAATAATGGTGAAACTATTCCTATTATTATAATTTTTGTTTACAAAAGAAACATTGAACATCTAATAGTAAAATCCTAGTGTATAAACAGCTGAGCTGGTTCTACTATTTGCTGGTGTTTTGTGGTGGAAAACTGAGTGAGTCATTCATAACACATCAATCAGGTTACCCATAGACAGGCTTGATATGTCTTAACATCCCAGTGCAGTCACAAATGAGGTTGGAATAATACCAGGCTGTATCACCATGCTGTATTTTTTCTTATAGACCAATAAGAAAGAGAGTTCCATACCTCTCTGCCGATAACAGCACATTTTCAGTTTTCCCCTCCCCACTCAGACCGCTGTGAGCATCCTAAGCAAAATTCTTGCTTGAGAAATAGCCCATTGTTAAGAAGCTATTTTTGTTTCTTTTCGACAATTTTAATTTAAAAAAATCCAGAAATGATACGATATTGAGATAAAAACGACTCCATTGGACTTATAATTTTTTATAAATGGTGAAGTTTGCATTCAATTGCCCCTCCCTGTTGAACACAACATGCTTCCATTCCTCCTGTCATAAGGGGATTTATGGCTCATTTAAGAAGAAATCGTCAACCCTGTTATGGTCAACCCTGTTACGGTCAACTCTGTTACTTTATTTGGCAATTAATAGGCACTGGCTATAGATGTTTCTTTACTCATGAGATGGGAAAACATAGATGTTTTTAAAAAATTTGACATGTGCTCTTTATGATATAATGTTACAATGATTATTTTTCACCAAGTTACACTACCAAAAATGGACTGATTTTGTGGAACAACCCAACTACAATTTCAAATAACACCAGTGTTAGGGCAGAAACTTTGTGGCAGTTTTCATCTTTTGAGCTTGAGTGCTTTTGTTTGAGTGGAACATTTGGGAATTTACACTAACAACTTAATCCCAATGAGAGTACAGACCAGCAGACAACACAGGTTGAAATTTAAACCACCTGGTCTGTTGAGGGGCATCTCTCAAGGGGAACTGTGGGGGGGATCTTGGATCCGGTTGGGAACTTGGTCTGGGTCTCCGATTCTACTGGGTGGGTGATCTGTCCTTGTGCCCTTGGGCGGGGCGCTTGACCCTGGTTGCTCCTGTGGGTCTCTCTGGATGTGAGTGTCTGCTAGATGACTGAATGTAATGTAAATGTTGAACAGCTTCACTACAGGTAGATTGTATGTTTTAAAATTCTATAAATAAAAAATAAAAATAACCCTGCTCTGAAATATCCCCCACAGTGTAGCTCTGGCATCTTCATTCTACCCATAGCAGTCATGGCCAATAGATAACTATGGCATTTACAGCCCTTTATTTTATCTTCATTTATTAATTCAACCATTTTAAAATCAAGCACACATAAAACTTGAAAAAGCCATACATGCACAAGATTAAAATCATGGGGGATAACGCACAATACAGTCTGGAACCTATTTCCATTGTGGTCCTCTTGTGACAAGATGGAAACACGTATACAGTACGTCAGTGAGACAAAAAGTACAAAAACAAACATTAAAACAAAGAAACCATAGCGCCTATTTAATATTTACAGCAGAGTACACCACAAGACTACTGTGACTGTCTCTGTCTCTTTGGGCTCTCCCTCCATTCAACACAGATGATAAGTATGATCATTACGCTAGGCTTGGTGAGCCAAAGCAGATCACAGTTCCTTAAGTGTTAAGAGTGCAGTGGTCTCAGCCCACTACCAGCCCATAATTAAACGCCTCTGGAGGTCCCAGCAGGTCGAAGGAGGAAGTGCTCACTTGTCAGAACATAAGGGCACACTTTATTTAAAGCGTGCTACGCGGCCTCCCTCGGATATCATGGAGACAATTAAAATGAAGAGGAGGAGGTAATTAATTATGATCCATTTCACTGGCTCCAGACAGTGGGCTCCAGGTGGGGTGAGATTCCACACACACACACACACACACACACACACACATATCAATGTGAGCACACACTGATCACACACTTGCACATGAGCACACCAGCATAGACACTCATATAAACTTGGAGATGTTTGAGAGCTTGACACACAGAGTTCTAACTAGCTGTATAACGGGCAAGGCAATAAAACTTAATGGAGGAAAGCACACAACTCGTTAAACCTGAAGTCGTGCATGGGCTGTCTGTTCTCTTTGTGCACGTTTGAATCCTCATTGGCACAGGCAGACGCAAAAATTAGACAATAAATCTTGTCTGCCCCTTTGTTAATTAAACAATCTATTATCTTTCCCCAATGTTGCATTTATCTCAGTCAGACAGTAATGTACATTTTCTCTCCCCAGGGAGTGTACCTGTGACCCCCATTCAATACCAGTTTCATTGCCTTGCTCTAAATGGCAAACACTAGAACTGTTGTTGGGAGAGCTGACCAGCGATCAGTTGGTAAGGCAGAGAGTATGGCTCCAGCCGTATGGCGCTGGGGACATCTGCTCCAGTGCACCGGAGTCGTCCATTTGAGATGACATCACCTGAGTGGACACAGCTGGGGTGGCCTCATATAATGATGCATCACAGAGCACAAGAGCGGTAACAAAGGCCACACCATCTGTATTCTATAACCCTGACCTGTCTGGAGAATGACCAATCTCCCCGTATCGTGCTGTGGTACCTGCCGGTGAGGGACGAGTCATTTATCATGGGCAGACGGAAAGGTGGCAGAGAGGGGTGCTCTCTTGTTGGACTCATCTGTTTAATCTCTTCCTCTCATGAGAGCTGTGTGGAAGTCTCTTCACTATGTGTGTGGAAGTCTCTTCACTATGTGTGTGGAAGTCTCTTCACTATGTGTGTGGAAGTCTCTTCACTATGTGTGTGGAAGTCTCTTCACAATGGCCCGTGCATCCTGAAAGAATTGCAGACCTGTTCAGAGTAAGGGGATGGAACCCGGAACCCCAGCGATAGCCAATAGTCAGAAAGAGGGAGCTTCCATGGTGGCTCACACTGGTACTGTATTCTAATTGCACTCTGGCCCATTAGAAACATACATTTAATCAGGTTAAAAAAATACATTTCTGACAGAATCATAATGCTCAAAACATCCTTCAACAAGTCTAAGTATTTTGGCAGAGGCCAATTTTCATTTTACTTCACTCAAGGAAAGATTAACACATGTATCACTGCTAGAAAAGCTCCGATATCTCTGTCCAGCAGCTGGTTATGTCAATGCTTATTCTAGACCATAATCCTCAGGAGACCTACGTCCCCATGTTCTATGGGGCTGTGGCTCTGTCTGAGACATGTTGCAGGGGCCACTGCCTGGGGTTATATTCATTGAGGTTCAGAAAGTTTCAGACAGAAATGTAATCACTAGAGCAGGCATGATTCACTATTCATGACAGACATATCCCTCCCAATGTATTTCTATCTGAACATTGTGTAAGGTTTAACTTCCTTGGACGGACACACCTCCGTCGGTTGATGGTTTGGCTGATGATCTCAAGGTCGCTACTTCCAAGTTGTGTACGAGACCCACCTCTCAGACGCGTCGGACTGGAAAAGCTGGGATGGTGTGGGCCTCGTCCCCAAGACAGGATGTAAGCTCCCTTCTCAGCAGGCTGTGGCTTTAATGGGGATTCAACTCCTTAGCACTTTAGACAGTTTTTATCATCGTAGTTTTGAAAGAAATGCTGAAGGCTAAATGGCGATGTTCACCCCCTGAGCGCATTCACAACATCAAAGAAGCACACCAAAACACACAATAAAGAACTCTGATTCTGATGTATGGTTTCATATTGTTTTGGATGATTGCACTCATATATCGCATCCATTGCAATAGCATCCATCGCACTAGGGTAGCGATGTCTCTGGCAGGTTTATTTATAACACGGTAAACAAGATCACGCAGGAAAGGAAACAAAGAGATGTCTCTCTTGTTCTTCCGCCAAGAGCTTGGCAGCTGATACCTTTCTAGCTGAGGCGACATGCCAGCCCATTGAATCTGAATGAAAGTGCCAGCGACTGGGGGTCCTTTGAGCCAAGATGGAGACCTGCTCTGCTACAGTACAGCATGTGGAAGTTAGCTATAAGACAGGGATAGGATACCTTCTCAGAATGTCAAGCTCTTTGTTATCCCTCATCTCTAGCTCAAGAGCAAAGAACGAAGAAAAAAAAACAGGAGAAGAGAACATAGTACAAATATTTCACGTATAATACATGTACCAATACACATTGTACTGTATTGTCAAAGATTCTGCTAGAATCAATATAACATTTATTTACCCTCAATACACAACACTGAAACCACCTCCATTTCCAACGACATAGCAATACAAGTTACCATACTTCACCCTCAATAAGAAATAAAAAGAAAACCCAAGAGCACAGACGTGGCAAATAAACCAGCTGAATATCAAGCATCTATTTGTGAGCATAGCCCATCTCATTGCTGTGTGCAAATTCCATTTCCAATATTCATTCTTTAGTAAAAGCACAAAAGATAATCTAGCTGGGAGTCAAGTGAAAGCAGGTCCTCTGAGATTTTTCCTGTGGCTCAATGACTGAAGTGTTGAGAGCAATACAAATTCATTTGACCAGGCTGGTCTCTACACAAAGGAAGAGTTCACATATGAAAAAGAATATCAGAGACATATATAACCTTTATGTAGCAGTGAAAACCTTTCAATGACTAATGTGAAGTGCTTATTAAGCTATAAGGTTCATGGTCTGTAAAGTATATCAAGGAAGATGATCTTCTACCCTTTTTAAGGTGGAGATTAATCCAAGTAGGGCCGAACAGGGTTGGTTGTCTCACGGATTGGTTGTCACAGTGCTAATTAGTCCCAATCTAAATGGCGCTGTGTAATATTTTTAAGGTTAAAATGTGAATTGTTTGAAAAACTGTATCCACCTGGTGAGTTCATGTCATCACGACAAAACATTGATGTGAGGGGGATTGATCTGTTTTAGTAAAAAATATATATTTTGGTATTTTCTTTGTAAATGTTTGAATTATGGGAGTATCCATAAAAAAATATGTTTGTTGAAAATAGGAAAGGGAGAGTTATATTTCAAACCTATTTCTGAGTTCATAGGTCAAGCCATGTAGTAGCTACTGTAGCATATGAATTAGCATTGGGGGGTGGTAGAGGATGGTTGTCACATTCCAATTGCTCGACGACTCACCCTGAATTTAATTCCTCTGCTCTATCAATCACTACATACATTCAGTCTGAGTCTGCTGTACTACAAGTCATTTGTGTATGTGACTTAATTGTACAGAGCAAATTCATCAGTGATTGGATCGTCTATAACAAATCTAACCAGAGTATCTAAGTTGATGACGTCATCATGTATGCCGGCTCTGGCCCAACCCATCGGTTTCTGGGACAAATCAGAACGGTCAGAATGTGTTCGCATTCTAGAAGAAACATGGCCAGAGCCATGTGGATGGGTAGCCAGGCAAACAATCTAACCCATTGTAACATACTGTATTGTTGGGGACATTGCAACTGTCAGTATACAATAAATCCCAAGCTCTTTTGCGCTTGTGCCATAAATCAAATCAAATTGTATTGGTCACATACACATATTTAGCAGATGTCATTGTGGGTGTAGCGAAATGCTTGTGTTCCTAGCTCCAACAGTGCAGTAGTGTCTAACAATTCACAACAATACACACAAATCTAAAAGTAAAATAATGGAATTAAGAAATATATACATTTTAGGACGAGCAATGTTGGAGTGGCATTGACTAAAATACAGTAGAATAGAATACAGTATATACATATGAGATGATTAAAGCAGTATGTATACATTATTATTATAAAGAGCTCCCTTCGTTGCCTCTCTCTCACACACATATGTTTTCTGTCACACACCCACACACACGGACCCAGGGAGAGTAGTGGCTGCCTTGGCAACAGCTAAAGGGGATACTAATAAATACAAATATATGAGTGTGCAAACACACGCATACCACACAAATTTACTCAAAATGTAATATGTTATTCTCAAGGCATAAAATGCTGATTTTTTTCAGGAATATCATTTGATCAAAGAAAGGCTATGTCTAAGACTGTGGTCTATGTAGCTTCATTACCTGTTACAAAAGGAGTAAGTTTACTAGCAAACATTGTGACAACCAAGCCCATACCGTGTGACATCTAACCCAGCGATGGGGCTTGTTGTCATTAGTGGACAAAGTGTGTTTGATGGCTTATAACTCTATGTTGGAATAAGATATGAGGATTAAAGTGTCTCCATTTCAACCCAAGACCTTGGTCTTTCTCCTGATGTTGAAAAGTTTTGTAAGATATACTGGTGCTGAGAAATACACACCAGTGTAAAAAGTGTGACAACCAACCCCAGTCTCCCGTATATCTCCACCTCAACTCCACCAATGCGGTAGGACGGATGTTTGAAACAGAAGCATGAAACTCTTCCCACAGGTGACACCCGTCTCTGGCCATATGGCACAAAGGCTGGGTACCTTGGCACCGTCCTCACCTTGGTCACACTAACACACTGGAGAGATGTTGGTGACAGGCACACCTCGCCCCATGCATGTCTAAACACCTGTGCTAGCCTTCTGTTCTCTGCTCAGCGTTGCCTCGTTCAACACTCGTCGCCTTGTTGCGTGTCTGAGAAATGTTCCTGGTCTTTTCAGGGGCAGTCTGTAGGATTTTCTGTGCAAAAGGGCCAGGGTGACACAGAGTAGGATATTGTTTAGGTTTGAAGAAGTGACAAACCAAAGTGCCACCTACATATTGTGAATCTTTTGTTTGCACAAAGAGACTACATCCCACATCACGGACGTGGGTCCACATCTGAACAGATAAACCAATATTGTGTGCAAGACACAGTACACAAACCGTTTCCCTTCTTGCCATGCATAAATGGCTAAACATGGCCAAACATGTCAATAAAGGAAGAGAAAGACATACAAGCCAGGTTGTTGTCATCAAAGGTCATGTGGTGTGTGTGTGTGTGTGTGTGTGTGTGTGTGTGTGTGTGTGTGTGTGTGTGTGTGTGTGTGCGTACTTCTACATTTGCGTGTGTGAGCGTGTGCCCCAGAAAGCAGTGTCCAGCAGTGCAGTGAAAGAGCAGGGGGTTGATGAGCTTAAATCATGCCTCTATTCAATCACTCAACCACTGTAGTGCATTGACCACCAGCCCTCTGCTAAAGTTGGTGTGCTGAATTGATAACTCATGTGAATAAATATAAGCTTGGCAGTTCTCTGATGTCTGGCGATAGATCACTATTTAGCATTGACCTCTCCCCCTCCACTATTGCACAGTATTCATCATCTAACACATTATTTGTTTGCAAACATGTATGACATTTACTGTAAAATATAATAATCAGAGATTCAGAGATGGTTGGAAAAAACTAATCAATTCTTCTTATTAGGTCTTATAAAAGTCAAATTGAGCATTTATTTGATACTTCTTGTCATTGTTGGGGAAAAGTGTGATGCAGACGACACGTCAACTGAAGGGCGATGTGGCATACAGCACGGCTCATAAACTAATGGAGCATCTTGTAAAAAGATACTTCGCTGTATTACCTGCTCAACGATTAAATATAGTCCAGATGGTTTGGGAGTGTAAGGACACGTTGTCTGTTGCATCAGATATTTCACAATATCTTTGGAAATGAAGAGGATCAGTGATCAGGCACTGCAAAAAAGGGTCTGATTGACGAAAGTAGCATGTCAGTTGAAAAAGACAGTTTGAAGAGACTGTTCAAATTGCAGCCCAAACTCCCGCTTTCCAAAATTGTATCATGTTTATGTGTCATTCTACATGCAATTTCCACGTTCAAATAACTTTAAATGTCAATAGTAATACATAACGTATCTCACAACTTAGCCAAAGTAGTCTCAAACATGTATTGTATATTAGCTGGAGGGAGAAACTTGAGTCTAGAAGCTCAGGCACTTTCTCTGTCACTCAGTGGAAGAGACATCCGTCAACCACTCAGAGCAACCACGCAGCTCTCTGGGGCTTCAGCACATCAATCACACAAACATAGATAGACACACACACACACACACCTACTGAGGCTGCATCTGTCAGAATGTATGTGCGAGCTCATAAAAATGTGTGGATTTGTTTATGTGTGTACTTGAGAGAAAGATATACTGTAGCTTCTGTATGTTTAACTATCTTTACCTGTTTATAACCCATTTCTCTGCTCTGTTAAATCCACACCTGTGTTTACATCCTTCATATTCTCGTGTTGTTAGGAGGCATGACTGGACGGTCTGATGGTCTGCAGAGCTGCCTTTGAAAGAATGCAGAGTGTAGACATCAGTAGACTAGTACGTCCTATACATACATTATCTTACTTATCCCCAGTGATCCTGCATGCCTTTCATAGAGAAAAGTCAAATCCATCACTGCCACTCAGTGGCTGCATCCCAATACTCTAAAATGGCACCCAGCTTGACTCTCCTAGTGTCTCAAACTGAAAATAATTGATGTGAGAATGTCATAGAGGGACCCATGGGTATGCTTTCACCGGTCCATTCTTTCTAGATAGATGTAGATGAAGGAAAAAAGACACAGGTTAGCGTTTTTCAGCATGAATCTTGTTCTGGAGGCAGCTCTGCAGAGTGGTCACTAGCTGGATTTAAACCTAACCTAATCTTAACCACACTGCCTAAACCTTACCTTAAATTAAGACCAAAAGGCACAATTTTGTTTTCCTGAATTTTTACAATATAGCCAGTTTTTACTTTGCAGCTGGCAAATGGGAAATCTCTCAGTTCTGCCTCCAGGACAAGAGTCGTGACAATAAACGTCAACCTGCAAACAAGACAAGGAAAGAGCCACTTTAGGGTATGTTGGGAGGATACTACTATCATCAATGTTCTCTATTCCTGGTTTTACGTTTCCAGAGTCATTCAAGGCAGGCCTGCAAGGGATGAGGGCACAACAGCACAAACTATGCCTTGTCATCTAAAGGGTTTGGCCAGACAGGTATCATTTTCCTCAATTACAGGTATTATCAGGAAAATGGTAGCCATTTCTATCACAGCAGTGTCATAGTCAATACCATAGTGCAGTATGAATGACCTCTGGTGAGCTACAGAACACAGAGGAAGAGCTAGCTACACAGAGGAAGATGACCGTATCGTACCAAGTAAAAAGCTCAACATTTGTTATGCAGTCTTTTGCTTTTCATTTGCCCAAACCGGGTGACTAGTGTCAATAAAATTAGCATACAAATGTTTTTTCACAGCCATTGTTTATGTATATTTTATGTATAATTTTTAGCACATGCTATCAGTGAATGAATCTCTTCTATCTCTGCTTGGATTCTGATTATTATCCAAAATCACCAGATATATGTTAACATACTGTGCACGCTTCTGTGTGTGTGCATGTGTGTGCATGGGTGTGTGTCTACATTCGTTAGGGAACAGAGCCGTAGTATGGAACAGCAGCTCCCCCAGCTGTAACACTGAGAGTGAGGCAGTAAGAGAGAAAGGAAGTGAGTGAGAGAGAAAAACAGAGAAAGGTGTGAAGAAAGCAAGAGAAAAACAGAGAGAAAAAGGAAGGGGACATAGTGTAGAGAAGCGAGAGAGAGAGAGAGAGAGAGAGAGTTGTGAGGAGAGATAAAGAGTAAAAACACTGGAGTGAGGCAGAGCGAGAGAGAGAGATAGAGAGAGAGAGAGAGAGAGAGAGAGAGAGAGAGAGAGAGAGAGATAGAGAGAGAGAGAGAGAGAGAGTTGTGAGGAGAAATAAAGAGTGAAAACACTGGAGTGAGGCAGAGCGAGAGATAGAGAGAGAGAGAGAGAGAGTTGTGAGGAGAGATAAAGAGTAAAAACACTGGAGTGAGGCAGAGCGAGAGATAGAGAGAGAGAGAGAGAGAGAGAGAGAGAGAGAGAGAGAGAGTTGTGAGGAGAAATAAAGAGTGAAAACAGTGGAGTGAGGCAGAGAGAGAGAGAGAGAGAGAGAGAGAGAGAGAGAGTTGTGAGGAGAAATAAAGAGTGAAAACAGTGGAGTGAGGCAGAGAGAGAGAGAGAGAGAGAGAGAGAGAGAGAGAGAGAGAGAGAGAGAGAGAGAGAGAGAGAGAGAGAGAGAGAGAGAGAGAGAGAGAGAGAGAGAGAGAGAGAGAGAGAGAGAGAGAGAGAGAGAGAGAGAGAGAGAGAGAAGAGAAAGAGAGAGAGAGAGAGAGAGAGAGAGATGTGAGGAGAGATAAAGAGTGAAAACAGTGGAGTGAGGCAGAGCGAGAGAGAGAGAGAGAGAGTGAGTTTTGACCGTGCATGCGGGAGAATCACCATGGCAACCGGTGAGCCATGAAGGCTGCTCTCCTCTTTTAAAACTGAAATGGTAGAAATAAAAGTAAGCATGTGACTCAACACATATCTCCCAATCTCACATGTAATATCTCCCAGTTTCAGCCATGCCAAACTGAGATTGCCTACCTGAAAAAGGCATTTTCCAGCTGAATTTTCTGGCTGTTCTAGTAAGTTTTAACACACTAATGATCATGCCAGACACTAGCCTGATGACTCTTCCGCTGCTCTGTCGTTCACTACATACTTTAGTCTGAGACTGCCGTCATTGAAGTCCTTTGTATTGACGAGGGGCATGAGGGGCGTTGTACAAAACAAAGTCAACAGCGATTGGATCGTCTCCAACCAGAGTATCAAAGCCAATGTTGAATTTTCAAACCGCCGCTTTACCAACGTTGTGTTTTGGCTCTGGTCCTGGCCCAAACCATCGGTTTCTGGACCAATCAGATGGCCCCAAATATTTGCATTCAGTGGAAGGTCGGCGAGGTACTCAGATCCAGACTCATTGCAGAGAACAAACTAACATCCATGGGTGTGGCGTAGTGTGTGGCCGGAGAAAGGAGTCTGCGTAGCCAGGCAAGCTTAACACATCATCTGCAGGCTGACAAATGATGTGTAAATATCATACCAACCTTTGCTTGATGTCAACATGTATGAAGGTTTAAATTTGCTGACTGTACTGTTTGCTCACAAATATGCAACATCCTCCTGATATAGTGATGTTAACTAAATTACCTATTTAGTTGTATCTGTGCTAGCCAGACATTTACATAATAACTAAACTGCCTACTAAATTGTATCTGTGCCAACAAGACATCTACAGATTAACAAAAAATGGCATCAAACAGACATTTTATAGCATACTCTGTCTTAAGCAACAAATGCAGAAGATCATAAGTATTCCCCAACTCCCTCATGAAATGACAATGAAGTGATGCACACTTCTGAAGAGGAAGCTCAGGAGAAATCCCCCCCTAGTCTGGATAGATGAGCCAGGGCATTAGAGGTAAATCTCAATCTGGCAACCGTCAATCTGCCAACCGTCAATCTGGCAACTGTCAATCTGGCAACTGGGGGCATATCTGAGCCTGTTCATTTCAGCTGAGCTTTCATGCAACCCTCACAGTTTGTATGGAGAAAGAGAACTGCCATCTATGGGTACGTTTGACATCAGGGTGAATATCTCGTGATGTTTCCCAGCAATGGGAGCTGACTTTCTTTCCGAGTATCTTTTCCTAGTCTCCTTTCTTTGTTTCCTTATCCAATTGGCAAGGATCCTCCAGAACCTATTTCTCAATAACTTATGGTACATACTCAGAATGGCTGTCAGGCAGGCATCCCTGTGGCTGATTTCTATATACACCTACTTTAATAGACTGCAATGACTGGATTATTGATCACATCCTGAACTAGACGGAACTATCCCACACCATTATCCAGCTGAGAATATGTGTTTGAAAATGTATTCATGCTGACATATAGGCATTTTACTTGTATCTCTATTAAGCTGATGTATTGACATGCACAGAGACAGAGAGACGGTGAGTGAGAGAAAGAGAGAGAGGGGGGCGAGAGATAGATAGAGAGATAGATAAAGATAGAGATAGAGAGAGGGGGGGATAGAGATAGATAGAGAGATAGATAGAGATAGAGATAGAGAGAGAGGGGGATAGAGATAGAGAGGGGGGCGGAGAGAGAGACCGACAGACAGACAGACAGACAGACAGACAGACAGACAGACAGACAGACAGACAGACAGACAGACAGACAGACAGACAGACAGACAGACAGACAGACAGACAGACAGACAGACAGACAGACAGACAGACAGACAGACAGACAGACCTAAAATAGACTTGAGTAAACATCAAAAAGTTATATTCCAATTGACTATCAGAGCCTATGTGCTTGTGTGGTCTGTCTCTGTTTCTCTCTCTCTGTGTCTCTATCTGTCAGTCAGTCTGCCTCTCTTTCTATTTCTCTGTCTCTCTCTCTCTCTCTGTCTCTCAATCTGTCAGTCAGTCTGCCTCTCTTTCTATTTCTCTGTCTCTCTCTCTCTCTCTGTCTCTCAATCTGTCAGTCAGTCTGCCTCTCTTTCTATTTCTCTCTTTCTTTTGCTCTCTCTCTCTCTCTCTCTCTCTCTCTCTCTCTGTCTGTATGTCTGCCTCTATCTCTCTATCTCTCTATCTGTCAGTCAGTCTGCCTCTCTATTTCTGTCTGCCTCTCTATTTCTGTCTGTCTGTCTGTCTGTCTGTCTGTCTGTCTGTCTGTCTGTCTGTCTGTCTGTCTGTCTGTCTGTCTGTCTGTCTGTCTCTCTCTCTCTTTTTCTCTCTGTCTCTCTCTCTCTCTCTCTTTTCCTTTTTGTCTCTCTCTCTCTCTATATCTCCCTTTTTACCTGTACCTCACTGTGCCATCAAATACATTTTGAAAGTCTGTCCCTCTCTATCCCCCTTCATTTTTTTCCTTTGCATTTTACTGGCTGTTGATCCTACAGGTCCTTGCTCTTTAGCCCTGATGCAGTGAAAATAGAGTAATCTAAGGACAGAAAGGAATATATATGAATGGAGATTTGATAGGACAATAACACACAGCAATAAAAGTATAGTTAAGGCCTATAAGCTGTTTCAATGTACTCGAGGAGTACTGTGTTAATAAACTGCAGTCACACATAACTCAGTACCTTAGCGAGATGCACTGCTGTTACTTAAATGTAATAGTTTTATTAGCCTCCCCATGTGGATTAAGATGGCATCGTCTGAGTACAATGTGATGCTAAACCACCCTGAAGAAGGCTGCAGTTAAAATATATATTTTTTCAATCTAAAAATGACGTAAGCTTTATGCAACATCTTTTTGAGTGCAGACCATCGCATTGTTTTACTTATTTGAATTTACGGGTTTTACGCACCAACCTAACTTTTGGGAGAGGGCGATGGTGCTCTTCGCTATTAAACCACAGCAAATGAAATGTTTTGTGTTCGAGTTCCCTGTCACTTTGCCTGGTCCTACCTTTACACTGTGGTTGTCTGGTCTGTTTGCTTGTCCCTTCCTGATTCTCTACCCTGTCCAGGTGATCCTGCAGGGCCTTCTCATTCCTCAGCCTGCGCTGCTCTTCTTTAGACTCCTCCTTTTTCTTTCCCTCTGTCTCATTGGCCTTGACTTTATCTCTCCTATCCTTCTGACCAAGCCCCCGTCTCCCCTCTTCCACCATCCTCTCATATTTGTCCATAATGAGCTCTGCATCTGTCTTTGGCTCTGTCACTTTGTCATTCCCATCTTTCTTTTGGACAATCTCACTTTTATTACTCACTTTGGCCTGCTGAACCGGGGGGACCTTGGCCACGCCTTGACTGCTCAAGGAAAAATCTGAGAGAGAGAGAGAGAGAGAGAGAGAGAGAGAGGGAGAGAGAGAGAGAGAAGTAGGAAGGGAGGTAGGGACTATAAGTGTTTTTTAGGAGGTGAAGCCACATCTTGAATTTCCATACTGTATGACCTGGACACTTTTTAATGAAGGCTAGAAGAAAGGATGAGTCTGGTGTGGTTCTCTCACTATGAGATGAAAGGATGAGTCTGGTGTGGTTCTCTCGCTATGAGATGAAAGGATGAGTCTGGTGTGGTTCTCTCGCTATGAGATGAAAGGATGAGTCTGGTGTGGTTCTCTCGCTATGAGATGAAAGGATGAGTCTGGTGTGGTTCTCTCGCTATGAGATGAAAGGATGAGTCTGGTGTGGTTCTCTCGCTATGAGATGAAAGGATGAGTCTGGTGTGGTTCTCTCGCTATGAGATGAAAGGATGAGTCTGGTGTGGTTCTCTCGCTATGAGATGAAAGGATGAGTCTGGTGTGGTTCTCTCACTATGAGATGAAAGGATGAGTCTGGTGTGGTTCTCTCACTATGAGATGAAAGGATGAGTCTGGTGTGGTTCTCTCACTATGAGATGAAAGGATGAGTCTGGTGTGGTTCTCTCACTATGAGATGAAAGGATGAGTCTGGTGTGGTTCTCTCACTATGAGATGAAAGGATGAGTCTGGTGTGGTTCTCTCACTATGAGATGAAAGGATGAGTCTGGTGTGGTTCTCTCACTATGAGATGAAAGGATGAGTCTGGTGTGGTTCTCTCACTATGAGATGAAAGGATGAGTCTGGTGTGGTTCTCTCACTATGAGATGAAAGGATGAGTCTGGTGTGGTTCTCTCACTATGAGATGAAAGGATGAGTCTGGTGTGGTTCTCTCACTATGAGATGAAAGGATGAGTCTGGTGTGGTTCTCTCACTATGAGATGAAAGGATGAGTCTGGTGTGGTTCTCTCGCTATGAGATGAAAGGATGAGTCTGGTGTGGTTCTCTCGCTATGAGATGAAAGGATGAGTCTGGTGTGGTTCTCTCGCTATGAGATGAAAGGATGAGTGGTGTGGTTCTCTCGCTATGAGATGAAAGGATGAGTCTGGTGTGGTTCTCTCGCTATGAGATGAAAGGATGAGTGGTGTGGTTCTCTCGCTATGAGATGAAAGGATGAGTCTGGTGTGGTTCTCTCGCTATGAGATGAAAGGATGAGTCTGGTGTGGTTCTCTCGCTATGAGATGAAAGGATGAGTCTGGTGTGGTTCTCTCACTATGAGATGAAAGGATGAGTCTGGTGTGGTTCTCTCACTATGAGATGAAAGGATGAGTCTGGTGTGGTTCTCTCACTATGAGATGAAAGGATGAGTCTGGTGTGGTTCTCTCACTATGAGATGAAAGGATGAGTCTGGTGTGGTTCTCTCACTATGAGATGAAAGGATGAGTGGTGTGGTTCTCTCGCTATGAGATGAAAGGATGAGTCTGGTGTGGTTCTCTCGCTATGAGATGAAAGGATGAGTCTGGTGTGGTTCTCTCGCTATGAGATGAAAGGATGAGTCTGGTGTGGTTCTCTCACTATGAGATGAAAGGATGAGTCTGGTGTGGTTCTCTCACTATGAGATGAAAGGATGAGTCTGGTGTGGTTCTCTCACTATGAGATGAAAGGATGAGTCTGGTGTGGTTCTCTCACTATGAGATATGCTAGTATATGATGGTTTGCTAGAGTGTAGACTACCTGTGTTGCTGCTGCCCTGACACACATGTGCAACTCCCGACTGAAGAAGGGGTGGAGATGGGTCGGAGGGTCGGAGACGCAACCGCTCCTCTCTATGGCTTTCTGCCTCTCTCTGTTGCGTGTAGTCCAGCCAGACCGAGTATTGATGATGATATAAATCAAGTGTTATCAAGTGTTAATCAAATGGTATGCTACTGGGGCAGTACTGTTGATATTTAAACTAAGGTGCTCAGGCACAGGTAGACCCTTATCTGTTCCACGAGGTTTCATTTACAGTTTTTAGGACTACAAACTGGCGAGCTCTATGGCCACAACCATCTGTGACAATTTAAAGAGAGAAAGAATGCTTTGAGTTCAAAAATGTGGGTACATTAGAGACCATTAGAGACCATTTTCACTGGCATGCTCAATTCTGTTAGCATATCTTTCAAGTCTAATGTGACAACAACAAAAAATGGGAGAATCTAAGGCTGGTGAATGTTTTTTTGAAAGACTTTGCAAACCCTAGAGGTTAGGAATCTGGGATAATATCCATACTGTTTCTCTCTAGCAAAACACAGGACACAGAATTTGTCACGACTTCCGCCGAAGTTGGTGCCTCTCATTGTTCGGGCGGCGTTCGGCGGTCAACGTCACCGGCTTTCTAGCCGCCACCGATCTACGTTTCTTTTTCTATTTGTTTTGTCTTGATTGTACACACCTGGTTCCCATTACGTTATAATTTATTCCCTATTTAACCTCTCTGCTCAACAGCCAGTGGAATCCCGTGGCGCGATATTCAAATACCTTAGAAATGCTATTACTTCAATTTCTCAAACATATGACTATTTTACACCATTTTAAAGACAAGACTCTCGTTAATCTAACCACACTGTCCGATTTCAAAAAGGCTTTACAACGAAAGCAAAACATTAGATTATGTCAGCAGAGTACACAGCCAGAAATAATCAGACACCCATTTTTAAAGCTAGCATATAATGTCACATAAACCCAAACCACAGCTAAATGCAGCACTAACCTTTGATGATCTTCATCAGATGACACTCCTAGGACATTATGTTATACAATACATGCATGTTTTGTTCAATCAAGTTCATATTTATATCAAAAACCAGCTTTTTACATTAGCATGTGACTAGCATGTGACTAGCATTCCCACCAAACACTTCCGGTGAATTTATTAAATTACTCACGATAAACGTTCACAAAAAACATAACAATTATTTTAAGAATTATAGATACAGAACTCCTTTATGCACTCGCTATGTCCGATTTTAAAATAGCTTTTCGGTGAAAGCACATTTTGCAATATTCTGAGTAGATAGCCCGGCCATCACAGGCTAGCTATTTTGACACCCACCAAGTGTGGTACTCACCAAACTCCGATTTACTATTAGAAAAGTTTGATTACCTTTGCTGTTCTTCATCAGATTGCACTCCCAGGACTTCTACTTCAATAACAAATGTTGGTTTGGTTCCAAATAATCCATAGTTATATCCAAATAGCGGCGTTTTGTTCGTGCGTTCAAGACACTATCCGAAGGGTAAAGAAGGGTGACGCGCCCGACGTGTTTCGTGACAAAAAAATTCAAAATATTCCATTACCGTACTTCGAAGCATGTCAAACGCTGTTTAAAATCAATTTTTATGCTATTTTTCTCGTAAAAAAGCGATAATATTCCGACCGGGAGTCGTTGTTTTCGTTCAAAGAGAGAGAAAATAAACATGGTGTCGGCTCGTGCACGCGCCTCCAGTCTCATTGTCCTCAGATCGACCACTATCCAAATGCGCTAATGTTTTTCAGCCATGGCCTGCAAAGCCACCATTCATCGTTCTGGCGCCTTCTGAGAGCCTATGGGAGCGTTAGAAAATGTCACGTTATGCCAGATGTCATGACGTTGGCCTCTTTGAGTACAGGGAGGACAGTTGACCCCCTCCCCTTTGTACCATCCCCCAACCTACCTTCCCCAACCACCCAGGCCCTGTGTGAAAGGGTTGTAAAAACTCTAAGAGGAGAATCTTCTACCACATGTTTCATAGAGAGACAAAGGAAATTCTTCCAACTCATAGAATTGGAGAACCGAGCGACATTTGTGTTCTGGAGAAGGTATGGAAGATTGGTGAAGAATCCAGCTACGAACTGGTGTCACGGTTGTCGTCGGTGAAGGAGGACCAAAACGCAGCAGGTACGTGTATGCTCATCTTAAATGATTATTTATTTTTAAAACAACTGAATACAAAAATAACAAAACCACTAGAACTAACAAACGAACGAACAACAAACAGTCTGGTAAAGCCTAGGCTCAACACAGAACAATCACCCATGAATAACAAACACACCCTAATATATGGGACTCTCAATCAAAGGCAGATAGACAACACCTGCCTTCAACTGAGAGTCCCAACCCCAATCAGCACAACATAGAAACACACTCACCAGACTACACATAGAAATACATAAACATAGAACATCAACCCAAAACCCCGGAAATACTAAATCAAACCCCCCTTTGAACAAACACACCACCCTGAACCACATAAAACAAATACCCCCTGCCACGCCCTGATCAAACTACAAAACAATTAACCTTATATACTGGCCAGGACGTGACAGTACCCCCCCCCCCCCTTAAAGGTGCTACCCCGGAAGCACCTTAACAAAAAAATAAATAACCCCAAACAATACCCAAAAGAAAAATTCCCACTTACTAAAGGGAGGGAAGGGAGGGTGCATGCCATCAACGACGGCACTGTGCTACACCCCCCCTCCCCAACCCACCTATTTTTGGAGGTGGCTCCGGCTCAGGCCGTTCCAGGCTGTCTGGGCAGTCTGGCAGCTCGGGACAGTCTGGGCAGTCTGGCAGCTCGGGACAGTCTGGGCAGTCTGGCAGCTCGGGACAGTCTGGGCAGTCTGGCAGCTCGGGACAGTCTGGGCAGTCTGGCAACTCGGGACAGTCTGGGCAGTCTGGCAACTCGGGACAGTCTGGGCAGTCTGGCAACTCGGGACAGTCTGGGCAGTCTGGCCACTCGGGACAGTCTGGGCAGTCTGGCCACTCCGGCAGTTCAGGGCAGTCTGGCCACTCCGGCAGTTCAGGGCAGTCTGGCCACTCCGGCAGTTCAGGGCAGTCTGGCCACTCCGGCAGTTCAGCGCAGTCTGGCCACTCCGGCAGTTCAGCGCAGTCTGGCCACTCCGGCAGTTCAGCGCAGTCTGGCCACTCCGGCAGTTCAGCGCAGTCTGACCACTCCGGCAGTTCAGCGCAGTCTGACCACTCCGCCGACTGTTGACTGGCGGGCAGCTCTGACGACTGTTGACTGACGGGCAGCTCCGACGACTGTTGACTGACGGGCAGCTCCGATGACTGTTGACTGACGGGCAGCTCCGACGACTGTTGACTGGCGGGCAGCTCCGACGACTGTTGACTGGCGGGCAGCTCCGACGACTGTTGACTGGCGGGCAGCTCCGACGACTGTTGACTGGCGGGCAGCTCCGACGACTGTTGACTGGCGGGCAGCTCCGACGACTGTTGACTGGCGGGCAGCTCTGACGACTGTTGACTGGCGAGGCTGGGTTTACGCACTTGCAGTTTAGTGCGGGGAGCGGGAACAGGACGAGTCGGACTGGGTGGATGCACTTCCGGGTCCGCACGAGAGACAGGAGCTGGAAACCCAGGGCTATGGAGGCGCACAGCCGGTCTAGATCTTACCTCCTGCACAACCCGCCTTGGCTGGATGGAACTAGTAGCCCTGTACGAGCGGGGTGCTCGTACAGGGCAGACTGGGCTGTGCAGGGGCCTGATGGTAGCCGTGCGTAGAGCGGGAGTTGGGTAGCCTGGTCCTCGGAGGCGTACCGGCGACCAGATGCGCTGCGCAGGCATCCTCCTACCAGGCTGGATGCCCGCTCTAGCACGGCACCTGCGAGGGGCTGGAATAACTCGCACCGGACTGTGCGTGCACATTACTCTACCAATTCTTTATGATGATAATTACTGTTTGTATACTTTATGTGAATTACTTAGTTTAGTAAATAAATTATTTTAAGACAATTGATGTATGGATGACTCTTAGTAAAGACTGGGTTCGTGCAGATACAACAATTTACGACGTTTGGAATGAGACTGGACGCGAGGTAAAATACACCATTTAAACCAGAAGATAATCGGCCTATACTATAACAGAATATAATATATAATGTTATAATATAGGAAAGTTATATTAGGAAAATTATAGCTTTGTAATCTGAATATTTTCCTTGGTGCCCCGATCTCCTAGTTAATTACAATTAAACGATTAATCAGTTTAATCGCGTGATAATAATTAAAGGGAGTTAATTGATAAACATGTCTTCAGTTTAATGGTACCCCAAAGACACGACACAGAGATCCCCTGTTTTGGTTAGAGATGATCAAGAAGGCCAAGAAAAAGTCAGAGAGAGCGCTTCCTGTTTGGAATCTTCTCAGGTTTTGGCCTGCCAAATGAGTTCTGTTATACTCACAGACACCATTCAAACAGTTTTAGAAACTTTAGGGTGTTTTCTATCCAAATCAAACAATTATATGCATATTCTAGTTACTGGGCAGGAGTAGTAACCAGATTAAATTGGGTACGTTTTTTATCCGGCCGTGCAAATACTGCCCCCTATCCCCAACAGGTTAACCCTCTGGTTCCCACATGGTTTTGTGCGTGTTTGTTCTTTGTTAAGTGGTCGCTCTTTTGTTTCGAGCTGGATTGTTTTCCTTGTATGGAATTAGTTTGTGATTTATTTCAAGTAAAGTACGTTTTTACTCAGTTCTGTGTCCTGCGCCTGACTCCGTCCTACCCGCTGCACACAGACACCTGACAGAATTGGTCTTGACCTGACCCTTAAAAACAATGTGCACACACAAACCATTGATGCTAAAATGAGTTTATTATTTTATAATGCTTGAATAATTTTTAAATGTATATAGAAAACATCAGAAAGACTGAGAATGAATTTCAGAAAATATTTGTCAAATTGCAGAGGTCACTTCTTAGCAAGGAAAATGTCAGGAACTGAAAAAAGACAAAAAAAAGTATCACTGTTAGAATCATGTAATACTGTGTCCAACAAACTTCACTTATCAGTTTTAACATTCTCCTCTCTTACCTATGCATTCTGCCTTTTTGCACACAAGGGGTTTCAAGACTTTAGCCAAATGATTTTTCCCAGCTGCAAATATAGAGACATCTGAGAGAGAGAGACAGAGACAGAGATTAGCATTGACTATGTACAGACTAAGTGAGCATATCCTTGCTATTGAGAAAGACCACCGTAGGCAGACCTGGCTCTCAAGAGAAGATAGGCTATGTGCACACTGCCCACAACATGAGGTGAAAACTGAGCTGCACTTCCTAACCTCCTGACAAATGTATGACCATATTAGAGACATATATTTCCCTCATATTACACAGACCCACAAAGAATTCTAAAACAAATCAAATTTTGATAAACTCCAATATCTATTTTGGTGAAATACCACAGCGTGCCATCACAGCAGCAATATATGTGACCTGTTGCGACAAGAAAAGGGCAACCAGTGAAAAACAAACACCATTGTAAATACAACCCATGTTTATTTATTTTCCCTTTTGTACTTATAACACTGTACATAGCCATAATCTGACATTTTAAATGTCTCTTTTCCATTGAAATTTTTGTGAACGGAATGTTTACTGTTAATTTTTGATTGTTTATTTCACTTTTGTTTATCTATTTCACTTGCTTATGTTTCCCATGCCAATAAATCCATTTGAATTGAATTGAAAGAGAGACGGGGGATAAGGGGGAAGAGACTCTGGGGGTTTTGAAGATTATTAAAACTGGTTGCTCTTATACATTCCTATTGACGAGCCAATGAATCAACCTGCTCTTGTTATTACCTTTGCGGTGGGAGGTTGTCTTATTCTTCTGGGCTGGAGGGGGCTGTGCAACCCGCTGCTGGCCCACAGAGAAGATGGAGTAATCTGAGCGAGAGAGAGAGAGAGAGACAGAGACAGAGATAGAGGAAAACAGAGTGAACGCGTGTGCGTGACCGTGCATGCGTACGCGTGTAAGAGAAAGAAAGAGAGAGATAGAGACAGAGTGAGAGATATATAGAAAGAAAGAAAATGATCCAAAACAAACATCAGCCATGTTTCCTAAAATAGACTTGAGTAAACATCAAACGGTTCTATTCCAATGGAGTACCAGAGCCTATAGTGTACTTGTGTGCTCTGTCTCTCTCTCTCTCTCGCTCTCTCTCTCTCTCTCTCTCTCTCTCTCTCTCGTTCTCTCTCTCTGTCTGTATGTCTTGCTCTGTCTGTCTGTCTGCCTCTCTCTCTGTCTCTTTCTCTCTCTCGTCCTTTTTTGTCTCACTCTCTCTGTATCGCTCGTCCTTTTTACCTGTACCTCACTGTGCCATCAAATATAATGTCTAAGTCTGTCCCTCTCTATCCCCCTTCATGTTTTACCTTTGCATTTTACTGGCTGTTGATCATGCGGGTCCTTGCTCTTTAGCCCTGATGCAGTGAAAATAGAGTAATCTAAGGACAGAAAGGAATATATATGAATGGAGATTTGATAGGACAATAACACACAGCAATAAAAGTATAGTTAAGGGCTATAAGCTGTTTCAATGTACTCGAGGAGTACTGTGTTAATAAACTGCAGTCACACATAACTCAGTACCTTAGTGAGATGCACTGCTGTTACTTAAATGTAATAGTTATATTAGCCTCCCCATGTGGATTAAGATGGCATCGTCTGAGTACAATGTGACGCTAAACCACCCTGAAGAAGGCTGCAAAGCTGAAACATCTGTGTACGCCATCCCTGATGCAGTTAAAATATATATATTTTTTAATCTAAAAATGACGTAAGCTTTATGCAACATCTTTTTGAGTGCAGACCCTCGCATTGTTTTACTTATTTGAATTTACGGGTTTTACGCACCAACCTAACTTTTGGGAGAGGGCGATGGTGCTCTTCGCTATTAAACCACAGCAAATGAAATGTTTTGTGTTTGAGTTCCCTGTCACTTTGCCTGGTCCTACCTTTACACTGTGGTTGTCTGGTCTGTTTGCTTGTCCCTTCCTGATTCTCTACCCTGTCCAGGTGATCCTGCAGGGCCTTCTCATTCCTCAGCCTGCGCTGCTCTTCTTTAGACTCCTCCTTTTTCTTTCCCTCTGTCCCATTGGCCTTGACTTTATCTCTCCTATCCTTCTGACCAAGCCCCCGTCTCCCCTCTTCCACCATCCTCTCATATTTGTCCATAATGAGCTCTGCATCTGTCTTTGGCTCTGTCACTTTGTCATTCCCATCTTTCTTTTGGACAATCTCACTTTTATTACTCACTTTGGCCTGCTGAACCGGGGGGACTTTGGCCATGCCTGAGAGAGCGAGAGAGAGAGAGAGAAAGAGAGAGAGAGAGAGAGAGAGAGAGAGAGAGAGAGAGAGAGAGAGAGAGAGAGAGAGGGGATTGGAAATTAACATCATCGCTGTTATTTGGAGCCTAATGTGTCTCAGTTGGTATTGCATGGTGCTTGCAACACCAAGGTTGTGTTTTCAATTCCCACGGGGGGCCAGTATGAAAAGTATTCACTCACTACTCTAAGTCGCTCTGAATAAGAGCATCTGCTCAATGACTAAAATGTAAATGTTAAATGTAAAAAGACAGCTCTACAGGTTATAGCATGGTCCTCCAACCCTCCTGACCTTTACACTTAGCTGGCTGTTCCTGACGAGACCTCTGAACGACCTCTATCTCCGTCTTCTCTTGGTTCATTCCCCCACTTGTCAGGTCATTTTCACATTTGACCTTTACTGGCTGATATGTCTGAGGGTTCTGAGTTTTTCCCTCCGCTGCAGCCCTCTGCTCTTGGTTTATCTTTCCAATCTTTTCTCTTGAGATCTCTCCATCAATCCTGTCTGTATTCCGTAATGGTGTAACTGTGTAATCTTTGTTTTGTCTTTTCTTCTCATTGTCCTCTTTCCACTTTTGCCATACTTCTTCAGTTATGAATTCATCGTCACTATCATGGTCACTCTCTGACCAGTCTGTGTCAATGTCCAGGTCCTGTTCACCTTTGACCTTTGTTGCCTGGTCTGTCTGAGTGTTCTGAGTCTTTCCTCCAGCTGCAGCAAATACAGACAAGAGAAAAGAGGAAGGGTCATTACTAGACAGATATAACACCTTGAACATGCTTTCAAACTAGCTCAGCACGCATCATTGTAAAAATGTGCTTCAATTCAGACTTAAATGGTGTCTTTTAACCTTTGCACTTAGCTGGCTGGTCCTCGCGAGGGTCCTGAGTCTTAACCTCCTCCTCAGCAAAGATGGAGAAATCTGTTTTCTCAAGGGTGTGGTTTGTAATGTCTTCATGACGCATCTCTTTGTCTATCTTGACGTTTGTTTTCTCACTCTTGTCATCACTGCTATCGGTGGTTTCCTCGTCACTCTTCTCTGTCTTCCTCTTACTTTGGAGGTCATCTGTCTGTTCTTCATCCTTCTCTTTCTTTTCTTCAATTTGGTGAATTTCCTTTATTTCACTGTCACTTTCAATTACTTCCTCAATCTCACTGTTGTCACTCTCTAACCAGTTTCTGTCCAGGTCGTTTTCACCCTTGACCTTATCCCTTGCTGCAGAAAACCCAGAGAGATCTAACACGAGGAGGAACAGGAGTATCATTAAAGGAACTTTCACGCAATGAGAACACAAAGCCATAATGACTTGAACATGGTTTCAAACATGCTCAGCACTCATCGCTGGATCCATATACACTACAACTCCAAATAAGGGCCTTTTAATATTTGCACTTTGAAAATATTCTGCAGTTGAGAAATATATGAATGCCGTCAATCACGCAAGCTCATTCTTACCTTTGCACTGTGAATGTGTGACCTGAGCACCAGCTGAAAATATGGAGAAATCTGGGAAAGAGGGAAGTAGGAGAGAGAAAATATATACATATTAGTGAGGGTGTCAGTGAGGGTTTCAGTGAGGGTGTTTCAGACCACCTTACATTCTGAACTTCAAACACATTTATTGTTCTATATATCATCTTTCTTTTTTTAGAATCCTCTCTATATCTCTCCATCTTTTTTTACCTTTGCACTTTGCTCTCTGGTTCTCCCGAACGACCTCTTTCTTTTCATATCCATCTTTCTCATCCTTCTCTGAGTTTATTCTGTGTCTTTGAAAATCATCACTATCTGTCGTTTCTCCACCAATCTCATCAGTATTCCCATCAGTCTGGAGTTGTAGAAGACCTTTCTCTTCATCCATTGGGTATATTTCTTCACTCGTGAACTCATCGTCACTGCAGCTGTAGTCAGTCTCTGACCAGTCTACATTAATATCCAGGTCCTTTTTACCTTTGACCTTTGCTGAGTCCTGAGTCTTTCCTCCAGCTGCAGCAAACACAGACAAATCTGACAAGAAAAGAGAGAGAATGGACATTAACACACACAGAAAAACAGAAATAAGAGAAGTGCCTTGAACATGCTAATAAACTATCTCAGCATTCAATATTTTATCAATATGTTATAATCCAGGGCCCGGTTTCCCAAAAGCATCATAAGGCTATGTTAATCGTTAGAACCTTCATAGGAGCTTCGTTAAATCTCAGAGCTGTTTCACAAAACCATAATGAGTAAAGTGCAGTTGAAAACACTGCCTCAGGGTACACGTAGAACAGCTAAGTGCTTTGTTAAATGCTTTTTTTGCCCTTCCACATCACTTTCTACACAGAAGATCTCCCCTAAACATAGAAACAAGCTGTTTATCTGTCTCTCTGTGACTGACGATAACTTCGGCACAAAGTTGACTATAAAATAAACAGTTGCCAATGTCTTGGCAATTCAACAAGCGAAGTTCAGTAGGCTACATAGGCCTATATTTCAATCATATTGAAATCAATTTAATCTTCAGTCAATTGAGTTCTATTTGTAGACAAAACGGTCTGTCATTTTTGCCTCAATATATATTTCATGATGTTTAACTACATGTGCCAAATGAATCTGTGATTTAGTGCATTATTATAGGGTAAGCATCAGAATAAGCCGCCTCAATATTTTGCAGCCATAAGGTGGTAATAGCTCTCTAGGAGCTGATCCGTCATCAGTATTGTGGAATAATTCTAATGTTAAGATAAGATTTGAATGGAGAAATCTGATCACAGAGCAGCCCTGCTTTTCTTTCAATCAGTATCGACACCTACTCCAACGATGCACTTAGTGAACGTTCTCTTTGCGTGGTGTTTTGGGAAACGCATGTGACATCTTCGGCCGTTACAAGAAAGCTGCATCACTTAAACACTAGGAAGCTTCAGTTCCATCGCTATCGGGAAACCGGGCTTTGGTCTTTACCTTTACGCTTTGCTGGCTGATCCTCCTGAGGGTTCAGAGTCTTTGACTCAGCTGCAGCAACCAAGGAGACATCTAACAAGGAAAAGGAAAATGAAGGATATTAATACCAACAGGGGGGAGGGGGGTGTAGTTGTTTAACACTTTCAATGTACAAAAGAACTGTAAACTAAGATGACCTTTGCACTGGGTCTGTTTGACCTCAGCACCAGCCGAGAAGATGGAGGAATCTGGGGGAGACAGTGTAAGGGAAAGTTTTGAAGCTACCCTCACATATCACACTTTATTCTCTGTCTATGCCCTTTTTACCTTTGAGCTTTGCTGGTTGATCCTTGTCAGGGTCCTGAGTCTTATTAACCTCCGCAGCAACAGAGATGGAGTAATCTGACATTTGAAAAAAATGGTGTGTGAAAATGTGGGTGAAAAGGTAAGTGTTAATGATATCATGGGAGTTTTCTACAATTAGAAAATATTTGTGATGATTTTCACATGCTGTCAAACAAGATCAGCACTCCTCATTGTATTTCCACTGACTGCCTTCTTACCTCCGCACGTTGCTGGTTGGTCTGTTTCCTCATCAATCTCAAAATCAGATGTCATTTCCTCAGTCTCACTGTCACTCTCTGACCAGTCAATGTCCAGGTCCTTTTCACCTTTGACCTTTGCTGAGTCCTGAGTCTTTCCTCCAACTACAGCAAACACAGACAAATCTGACAAGAAAAGAGAGAGAATGGACATTAACACACACAGAAAAACAGAAATAAGAGAAGCGCCTTGAACATGCTAATAAACTATCTCAGCATTCAATATTTTATCAATATGTTATAATCCAGGGCCCGGTTTCCCAAAAGCATCTTAAAACCTGTTTGGGATAGGGGGCAGTATTTTCATGACCGGATTGAAAAAACGTACCCGATTTAAACTGGTTACTACTCTTGCCCAGAAACGAGAATATGCGTATTATTAGTAGATTCGGATAGAAAACACTCTGAAGTTTCTAAAACTGTTTGAATGGTGTCTGTGAGTATAACAGAACTCATATGGCAGGCAAAAACCTGAGAAGATTCCAAGCAGGAAGTGGCCTGTCTGTGAATTTGCAGTTCTTCTTTTGGTTCTCTATCGAAACTACAGTATCGGAGCTGTTACGAAGCACTTTCTAATGCTTCCATTGGCTCTCTAAAGCCTTCAGAAAGCGGATTGAGGTGTCTCCTGTCTCTGGGCAGAGTATACTAGCACAGTTTGTTAGTGGTCTGCCTAGTGACAAAGAGATTGGAGATGCACGGTCCCGCGACCATGCTGTTTTTTCGTTTCTCTCTTTGAATGAATACACTATTGTCCGGTTGGAATATTATCGCTATTTTACGAGAAAAATACCATTAAAATTGATTTTAAACAGCGTTTGACATGCTTCTAAGTACGGTAAAGGAACATTTTGACATTTTTTGTCTCGAAATGCCCTCGCGCGTTACCCTTTGGATAGTGACCTGAACGCACGAACAAAACTGAGGTATTTGGACATAACTATGGATTATTTGGAACAAAAACAACATTTCTTGTGGAAGTAGCAGTCCTGGGAGTGCATTCTGACGAAGATCAGCAAATGTAATACCATTTTTCTAATAGTAATTCTGAGTTTAGTGAGCCCCGAACTTGGCGGGTGTCAAAATAGCTAGCCATGATGGCTGAGCTATGTACTCAGAATATTGCAAAATGTGCTTTCGCCGAAAAGCTATTTTAAAATCTGACATAGCGATTGCATAAAGGAGTTCTGTATCTATAATTCTTAAAATAATTGTTATGTATTTTGTCAACGTTTATGATGAGTAATTTAGTAAATTCACCGGAAGTTTTGGGTGGGAATGCATGTTCTGAGCATCACATGCTAATGTAAAAAGCTGTTTTTGGATATAAAAATGAACTTGATTGAACAAAACATGCATGTATTGTATAACATAATGTCCTAGGAGTGTCATCTGATGTAGATCATCAAAGGTTAGTGCTTCATTTAGCTGTGTTTTGGGTTTATGTGAAAATGGCTGTGTGATTCTTTTTGGCTGTGTACTCTCCTAACATAATCTAATGTTTTGGTTTTGCTGTAAAGCCTTTTTGAAATCGGACAATGTGGTTAGATTAACGAGAGTCTAGTCTTTAAAATGGTGTAAAATAGTTTTATGTTTGAAAAATTGAAATTATAGCATTTTTGAGGTTTTGTATTTCGCGCCACGCTCTACCATTGGATATTGGCGAGGTGTTCCGCTAGCGGAACGTCTGTCCTCAATATTAATTAAGGCTATGTTAATCGTTAGAACCTTCATAGGATCTTCGTTAAATCTCAGAGCTGTTTGCCAAAACCATAATGAGTAAAGTGCAGTTGAAAACGCTGCCTCAGGACACACGTAGAACAGCTAAGTGCTTTGTTAAATGCTTTTTTTGCCCTTCCACATCACTTTCTACACAGAAGATCTCCCCTAAACATAGAAACAAGCTGTTTATCTGTCTCTCTGTGACTGACGATAACTTCGGCACAAAGTTGACTATAAAATAAACAGTTGCCAATGTCTTGGCAATTCAACAAGCGAAGTTCAGTAGGCTACATAGGCCTATATTTCAATCATATTGAAATCAATTTAATCTTCAGTCAATTGAGTTCTATTTGTAGACAAAACGGTCTGTCATTTTTGCCTCAATATATATTTCATGATGTTTAACTACATGTGCCAAATGAATCTGTGATTTAGTGCATTATTATAGGGTAAGCATCAGAATAAGCCGCCTCAATATTTTGCAGCCATAAGGTGGTAATAGCTCTCTAGGAGCTGATCCGTCATCAGTATTGTGGAATAATTCTAATGTTAAGATAAGATTTGAATGGAGAAATCTGATCACAGAGCAGCCCTGCTTTTCTTTCAATCAGTATCGACACCTACTCCAACGATGCACTTAGTGAACGTTCTCTTTGCGTGGTGTTTTGGGAAACGCATGTGACATCTTCGGCCGTTACAAGAAAGCTGCATCACTTAAACACTAGGAAGCTTCAGTTCCATCGCTATCGGGAAACCGGGCTTTGGTCTTTACCTTTACGCTTTGCTGGCTGATCCTCCTGAGGGTTCAGAGTCTTTGACTCAGCTGCAGCAACCAAGGAGACATCTAACAAGGAAAAGGAAAATGAAGGATATTAATACCAACAGGGGGGAGGGGGGTGTAGTTGTTTAACACTTTCAATGTACAAAAGAACTGTAAACTAAGATGACCTTTGCACTGGGTCTGTTTGACCTCAGCACCAGCCGAGAAGATGGAGGAATCTGGGGGAGACAGTGTAAGGGAAAGTTTTGAAGCTACCCTCACATATCACACTTTATTCTCTGTCTATGCCCTTTTTACCTTTGAGCTTTGCTGGTTGATCCTTGTCAGGGTCCTGAGTCTTATTAACCTCCGCAGCAACAGAGATGGAGTAATCTGACATTTGAAAAAAATGGTGTGTGAAAATGTGGGTGAAAAGGTAAGTGTTAATGATATCATGGGAGTTTTCTACAATTAGAAAATATTTGTGATGATTTTCACATGCTGTCAAACAAGATCAGCACTCCTCATTGTATTTCCACTGACTGCCTTCTTACCTCCGCACGTTGCTGGTTGGTCTGTTTCCTCATCAATCTCAAAATCAGATGTCATTTCCTCAGTCTCACTGTCACTCTCTGACCAGTCAATGTCCAGGTCCTTTTCACCTTTGACCTTTGCTGAGTCCTGAGTCTTTCCTCCAACTACAGCAAACACAGACAAATCTGACAAGAAAAGAGAGAGAATGGACATTAACACACACAGAAAAACAGAAATAAGAGAAGCGCCTTGAACATGCTAATAAACTATCTCAGCATTCAATATTTTATCAATATGTTATAATCCAGGGCCCGGTTTCCCAAAAGCATCTTAAAACCTGTTTGGGATAGGGGGCAGTATTTTCATGGCCGGATTGAAAAAACGTACCCGATTTAAACTGGTTACTACTCTTGCCCAGAAACGAGAATATGCGTATTATTAGTAGATTCGGATAGAAAACACTCTGAAGTTTCTAAAACTGTTTGAATGGTGTCTGTGAGTATAACAGAACTCATATGGCAGGCAAAAACCTGAGAAGATTCCAAGCAGGAAGTGGCCTGTCTGTGAATTTGCAGTTCTTCTTTTGGTTCTCTATCGAAACTACAGTATCGGAGCTGTTACGAAGCACTTTCTAATGCTTCCATTGGCTCTCTAAAGCCTTCAGAAAGCGGATTGAGGTGTCTCCTGTCTCTGGGCAGAGTATACTAGCACAGTTTGTTAGTGGTCTGCCTAGTGACAAAGAGATTGGAGATGCACGGTCCCGCGACCATGCTGTTTTTTCGTTTCTCTCTTTGAATGAATACACTATTGTCCGGTTGGAATATTATCGCTATTTTACGAGAAAAATACCATTAAAATTGATTTTAAACAGCGTTTGACATGCTTCTAAGTACGGTAAAGGAACATTTTGACATTTTTTGTCTCGAAATGCCCTCGCGCGTTACCCTTTGGATAGTGACCTGAACGCACGAACAAAACTGAGGTATTTGGACATAACTATGGATTATTTGGAACAAAAACAACATTTCTTGTGGAAGTAGCAGTCCTGGGAGTGCATTCTGACGAAGATCAGCAAATGTAATACCATTTTTCTAATAGTAATTCTGAGTTTAGTGAGCCCCGAACTTGGCGGGTGTCAAAATAGCTAGCCATGATGGCTGAGCTATGTACTCAGAATATTGCAAAATGTGCTTTCGCCGAAAAGCTATTTTAAAATCTGACATAGCGATTGCATAAAGGAGTTCTGTATCTATAATTCTTAAAATAATTGTTATGTATTTTGTCAACGTTTATGATGAGTAATTTAGTAAATTCACCGGAAGTTTTGGGTGGGAATGCATGTTCTGAGCATCACATGCTAATGTAAAAAGCTGTTTTTGGATATAAAAATGAACTTGATTGAACAAAACATGCATGTATTGTATAACATAATGTCCTAGGAGTGTCATCTGATGTAGATCATCAAAGGTTAGTGCTTCATTTAGCTGTGTTTTGGGTTTATGTGAAAATGGCTGTGTGATTCTTTTTGGCTGTGTACTCTCCTAACATAATCTAATGTTTTGGTTTTGCTGTAAAGCCTTTTTGAAATCGGACAATGTGGTTAGATTAACGAGAGTCTAGTCTTTAAAATGGTGTAAAATAGTTTTATGTTTGAAAAATTGAAATTATAGCATTTTTGAGGTTTTGTATTTCGCGCCACGCTCTACCATTGGATATTGGCGAGGTGTTCCGCTAGCGGAACGTCTGTCCTCAATATTAATTAAGGCTATGTTAATCGTTAGAACCTTCATAGGATCTTCGTTAAATCTCAGAGCTGTTTGCCAAAACCATAATGAGTAAAGTGCAGTTGAAAACGCTGCCTCAGGACACACGTAGAACAGCTAAGTGCTTTGTTAAATGCTTTTTTTGCCCTTCCACATCACTTTCTACACAGAAGATCTCCCCTAAACATAGAAACAAGCTGTTTATCTGTCTCTCTGTGACTGACGATAACTTCGGCACAAAGTTGACTATAAAATAAACAGTTGCCAATGTCTTGGCAATTCAACAAGCGAAGTTCAGTAGGCTACATAGGCCTATATTTCAATCATATTGAAATCAATTTAATCTTCAGTCAATTGAGTTCTATTTGTAGACAAAACGGTCTGTCATTTTTGCCTCAATATATATTTCATGATGTTTAACTACATGTGCCAAATGAATCTGTGATTTAGTGCATTATTATAGGGTAAGCATCAGAATAAGCCGCCTCAATATTTTGCAGCCATAAGGTGGTAATAGCTCTCTAGGAGCTGATCCGTCATCAGTATTGTGGAATAATTCTAATGTTAAGATAAGATTTGAATGGAGAAATCTGATCACAGAGCAGCCCTGCTTTTCTTTCAATCAGTATCGACACCTACTCCAACGATGCACTTAGTGAACGTTCTCTTTGCGTGGTGTTTTGGGAAACGCATGTGACATCTTCGGCCGTTACAAGAAAGCTGCATCACTTAAACACTAGGAAGCTTCAGTTCCATCGCTATCGGGAAACCGGGCTTTGGTCTTTACCTTTACGCTTTGCTGGCTGATCCTCCTGAGGGTTCAGAGTCTTTGACTCAGCTGCAGCAACCAAGGAGACATCTAACAAGGAAAAGGAAAATGAAGGATATTAATACCAACAGGGGGGAGGGGGGTGTAGTTGTTTAACACTTTCAATGTACAAAAGAACTGTAAACTAAGATGACCTTTGCACTGGGTCTGTTTGACCTCAGCACCAGCCGAGAAGATGGAGGAATCTGGGGGAGACAGTGTAAGGGAAAGTTTTGAAGCTACCCTCACATATCACACTTTATTCTCTGTCTATGCCCTTTTTACCTTTGAGCTTTGCTGGTTGATCCTTGTCAGGGTCCTGAGTCTTATTAACCTCCGCAGCAACAGAGATGGAGTAATCTGACATTTGAAAAAAATGGTGTGTGAAAATGTGGGTGAAAAGGTAAGTGTTAATGATATCATGGGAGTTTTCTACAATTAGAAAATATTTGTGATGATTTTCACATGCTGTCAAACAAGATCAGCACTCCTCATTGTATTTCCACTGACTGCCTTCTTACCTCCGCACGTTGCTGGTTGGTCTGTTTCCTCATCAATCTCAAAATCAGATGTCATTTCCTCAGTCTCACTGTCACTCTCTGACCAGTCAATGTCCAGGTCCTTTTCACCTTTGACCTTTGCTGAGTCCTGAGTCTTTCCTCCAACTACAGCAAACACAGACAAATCTGACAAGAAAAGAGAGAGAATGGACATTAACACACACAGAAAAACAGAAATAAGAGAAGCGCCTTGAACATGCTAATAAACTATCTCAGCATTCAATATTTTATCAATATGTTATAATCCAGGGCCCGGTTTCCCAAAAGCATCTTAAAACCTGTTTGGGATAGGGGGCAGTATTTTCATGACCGGATTGAAAAAACGTACCCGATTTAAACTGGTTACTACTCTTGCCCAGAAACGAGAATATGCGTATTATTAGTAGATTCGGATAGAAAACACTCTGAAGTTTCTAAAACTGTTTGAATGGTGTCTGTGAGTATAACAGAACTCATATGGCAGGCAAAAACCTGAGAAGATTCCAAGCAGGAAGTGGCCTGTCTGTGAATTTGCAGTTCTTCTTTTGGTTCTCTATCGAAACTACAGTATCGGAGCTGTTACGAAGCACTTTCTAATGCTTCCATTGGCTCTCTAAAGCCTTCAGAAAGCGGATTGAGGTGTCTCCTGTCTCTGGGCAGAGTATACTAGCACAGTTTGTTAGTGGTCTGCCTAGTGACAAAGAGATTGGAGATGCACGGTCCCGCGACCATGCTGTTTTTTCGTTTCTCTCTTTGAATGAATACACTATTGTCCGGTTGGAATATTATCGCTATTTTACGAGAAAAATACCATTAAAATTGATTTTAAACAGCGTTTGACATGCTTCTAAGTACGGTAAAGGAACATTTTGACATTTTTTGTCTCGAAATGCCCTCGCGCGTTACCCTTTGGATAGTGACCTGAACGCACGAACAAAACTGAGGTATTTGGACATAACTATGGATTATTTGGAACAAAAACAACATTTCTTGTGGAAGTAGCAGTCCTGGGAGTGCATTCTGACGAAGATCAGCAAATGTAATACCATTTTTCTAATAGTAATTCTGAGTTTAGTGAGCCCCGAACTTGGCGGGTGTCAAAATAGCTAGCCATGATGGCTGAGCTATGTACTCAGAATATTGCAAAATGTGCTTTCGCCGAAAAGCTATTTTAAAATCTGACATAGCGATTGCATAAAGGAGTTCTGTATCTATAATTCTTAAAATAATTGTTATGTATTTTGTCAACGTTTATGATGAGTAATTTAGTAAATTCACCGGAAGTTTTGGGTGGGAATGCATGTTCTGAGCATCACATGCTAATGTAAAAAGCTGTTTTTGGATATAAAAATGAACTTGATTGAACAAAACATGCATGTATTGTATAACATAATGTCCTAGGAGTGTCATCTGATGTAGATCATCAAAGGTTAGTGCTTCATTTAGCTGTGTTTTGGGTTTATGTGAAAATGGCTGTGTGATTCTTTTTGGCTGTGTACTCTCCTAACATAATCTAATGTTTTGGTTTTGCTGTAAAGCCTTTTTGAAATCGGACAATGTGGTTAGATTAACGAGAGTCTAGTCTTTAAAATGGTGTAAAATAGTTTTATGTTTGAAAAATTGAAATTATAGCATTTTTGAGGTTTTGTATTTCGCGCCACGCTCTACCATTGGATATTGGCGAGGTGTTCCGCTAGCGGAACGTCTGTCCTCAATATTAATTAAGGCTATGTTAATCGTTAGAACCTTCATAGGATCTTCGTTAAATCTCAGAGCTGTTTGCCAAAACCATAATGAGTAAAGTGCAGTTGAAAACGCTGCCTCAGGACACACGTAGAACAGCTAAGTGCTTTGTTAAATGCTTTTTTTGCCCTTCCACATCACTTTCTACACAGAAGATCTCCCCTAAACATAGAAACAAGCTGTTTATCTGTCTCTCTGTGACTGACGATAACTTCGGCACAAAGTTGACTATAAAATAAACAGTTGCCAATGTCTTGGCAATTCAACAAGCGAAGTTCAGTAGGCTACATAGGCCTATATTTCAATCATATTGAAATCAATTTAATCTTCAGTCAATTGAGTTCTATTTGTAGACAAAACGGTCTGTCATTTTTGCCTCAATATATATTTCATGATGTTTAACTACATGTGCCAAATGAATCTGTGATTTAGTGCATTATTATAGGGTAAGCATCAGAATAAGCCGCCTCAATATTTTGCAGCCATAAGGTGGTAATAGCTCTCTAGGAGCTGATCCGTCATCAGTATTGTGGAATAATTCTAATGTTAAGATAAGATTTGAATGGAGAAATCTGATCACAGAGCAGCCCTGCTTTTCTTTCAATCAGTATCGACACCTACTCCAACGATGCACTTAGTGAACGTTCTCTTTGCGTGGTGTTTTGGGAAACGCATGTGACATCTTCGGCCGTTACAAGAAAGCTGCATCACTTAAACACTAGGAAGCTTCAGTTCCATCGCTATCGGGAAACCGGGCTTTGGTCTTTACCTTTACGCTTTGCTGGCTGATCCTCCTGAGGGTTCAGAGTCTTTGACTCAGCTGCAGCAACCAAGGAGACATCTAACAAGGAAAAGGAAAATGAAGGATATTAATACCAACAGGGGGGAGGGGGGTGTAGTTGTTTAACACTTTCAATGTACAAAAGAACTGTAAACTAAGATGACCTTTGCACTGGGTCTGTTTGACCTCAGCACCAGCCGAGAAGATGGAGGAATCTGGGGGAGAGGGAGGTGGGATACAGACAGTGTAAGGGAAAGTGTTGAAGCTACCCTCACATATCACACTTTATTCTCTGTCTATGCCCTTTTTACCTTTGAGCTTTGCTGGTTGATCCTTGTCAGGGTCCTGAGTCTTATTAACCTCCGCAGCAACAGAGATGGAGTAATCTGACATTTGAAAAAAATGGTGTATGAAAATGTGGGTGAAAAGGTAAGTGTTAATGATATCACGGGAGTTTTCTACAATTAGAAAATATTTGTGATGATTTTCACATGCTGTCAAACAAGATCAGCACTCCTCATTGTATTTCCACTGACTGCCTTCTTACCTCCGCACGTTGCTGGTTGGTCTGTTTCCTCATCAATCTCAAAATCAGATGTCATTTCCTCAGTCTCACTGTCACTCTCTGACCAGTCAATGTCCAGGTCCTTTTCACCTTTGACCTTTGCTGCCTGGTCTGTCTGACTGTCGTTAGTCTTTCCTTCAATTGCTAGTTGATCCTCGCCTGGGCCCTGAATCTTAACTGTCGTTGCTGTGAAAATTGAAAAATCAGAAAGAGATGACAATGGTGTGAAAAGGTAAGTGCCATTGATATCAGTGGAGTTAACTACATTTAATCACAGATCAGTGATAATTTACATATGCTGTCAAACAACTGTATTTTTTTACCTTTGCACGTTTCCGATTGGTCTTCCTGAGGATGCTGAGTCTCTTCCTCTGCTCCAGCAAGTATCCTGTCCTCCTTCTTCTCCTCCTGACTCTCTAACTGTCCTTTGTCCTTTTGGTCATCCTTTTCTTTCTCTTTGTTGGATTTGACACTCTCACTGTCATTGCTATCTGCCCCCTTTCCAGGAGCCAAAGTGAGCTCGTCAGATTCTGTTGCGCCATTGGTTTTGTATGTCTCTGTGTCTTGGCTTTGACCCTCTTTTCTTTCACCCTCCTCTCTCTTTGTGTTGCTTTGGGTTGTTTTCTCTTTCTCAATGTTGTTGTCTGTATTGTCTTTGTCAACCATGTCTTTCTTCATGTTTGGTTTCCCACTCTTATCATCATCACATTCACTTCTTATCACATTTCTTCCTGTTCTCTCATCACTCTCAATATCTGTCTTTTCTTCAACCTCCTCCTCCTCATCCGTTTCCTTTATTTCTTCACTAATGTCCTCAGTGTCACCGTCGATTATTTCCTCAATCTCGATGTAGTCACTTTCTGACCAGTCTATATCACCTGCCAGGTCATTTTGAACTTTGACTTTTGCTGGTTGATCATTCTGACAGTAATTTGTAGCTACCTTCTCCTCAACAAGCATATTTTTATGTCCATCCTTTTGTTTTATCTCAGTGAAATCATCATCATCATCACTACTGTTACCTTTTTCCTCGGTCAGGAGTGCTTCCATCGTTTCATTCTTCTCTTTGTCTGTCTTCTTTTGGTGTGTTTTGGCACTTTTACTGTCATCACCATCTGAACATTCTGCATCACTTCTGTATTTCTTCCCATCACTCTTGGAGTCATCATCCTGGTCGCCATCCCTCTCTTCATGCTTTGGGTTGATTTCCTCGATCACAGATGTGTCACAATCTTGCCGCACACCTACACTGTTGTCTTTCTTCTCATCTGCACTGTTTTCCTTCTCAACCTTTTTGGTTGTTTTGACAATTGCAGTATCACTGTCTGGTGTTTCCTCATTTTTGCTATCGTCAGTCTTCGGACATTCATCACTTCCAAAGTGAAATTCCCACACATCCAAGGCTGTCTTTTTTAGCTCTTTCATCCTCGCTGTGTCTTCCACCCTCTTTCTTTCCTCCTTCTCCTCCTCCATCATTGTATTCTCTGCATGCTGTTTTTCCATCTTTATCATCCTCTCCTCCAACTCTCTCAATTTTCCAAACATTTCATTCTTCATGTCTTCCAGTTTCCTCATTTTCATTTCCTCCTCGTGCTTTCTTTCCTCTTCTTTAATCTGACTCTCATGTTCTCTCTTCCTCTCCTCCTCCCTCTCCTCCAGCTCTCTCATTTGTTTCTCCACGTGTGTCATATTTTCTTCTGCAATCTGTCTCTGCCTCTTTTCTTTCATTAGATCCTCTTCCAGTTCCTTCATTTTCATTTCCTCCTCCTGCTTTCTTTCCTCTTCTCTTTTTCTCATCTCTTCTCTAATCTGACTCTCAAATTCTCTCTTCCTCTCCTCCATCTCTCTTATTTTTCCAAACATTTCATTCTTCATGTCTTCCAGTTTCCTCATTTTTATTTTCTCCTCGTGCTTTCTTTCCTCTTCTCTTTTTCTCATATCTTCTCTAATCTGACTCTCAAGTTCCCTCTTCCTCTCCCCCTCCCTCTCCTCCAACTCTCTCATTTTTCCAAACATTTCATTCTTCATGTCTTCAAGTTTCCTCATTTTCATTTCCTCCTCGTGCTTTCTTTTCTCTTCTCTAATCTGACTCTCAAATTCTCTTTTCTTCTCCTCCTCCCTCTCCTCCAGCTCTCTCATTTGTTTCTCCATGTGTGTCATATTTTCTTCTGCAATCTGTCTCTGCCTCTTTTCTTTCATTAGATCCTCTTCCAGTTTCCTAATTTTCATTTCCTCCTCATGCTTTCTTTCCTCTTCTCTTTTTCTATCTTCTCTAAACTGACTCTCAAGTTCTCTCTTCCTCTCCCCCTCCCTCTCCATCATTTGTTTCTCCATGTGTGTCAAATTTTCTTCTGCAATCTGTCTCTGCCTCTTTTCTTTCAGGAGCTCTCTCCTGTCTCTTTCCCTTGCTTCCTCCACACACTTTTCTCCCATTTTATTTTCATCTTCCTTTCTCTCTTCCAGGTCTCTTCTCTTTCCATCACTCAGTGTCTCTGTTAGCCTGGCTTGCTTTTTCAGCATCTGTTGTTCTTCTCCCATCTTTCTCTTTCCTTCTTCCACCTTTCTCTTTGCCTTCCTTTCTGCTTTCATCCATGCCTCTTCCTTTCGGATGTCTTCTTCCTTCCAGTAAAACTCTTCCCATTCCTCCACTCTCTTATTTTCAGATATCTCCCACTCATCTCTCTCCTTCTGTCTCTTCTTCTGGAGCTCCATCCATTTCTCTACCTTCTGCCTCTCAGATTTCTTCTTGAACCTCCTCCTTTCCTCCTCCATCTCTCTCTCCCTTTCCCTCATTCTAATATCCATTAACAGCAACTCTTCATCCTTCATCTGATTTATTTTTGCAAGCTCCTTCTTCTCCTCCCTCTTCATCCTCTCAAGTCTGTCCCTCTCCACCTCCTTCAACACCTTCTCTCTATTAATCTCCAGATACTGGTAATCCTGCTGTTGTCTCTCTTCTCCATACATCTCCATCTTCTGTCTCTCTATCCGTCTCGTCTCCTCTATACAGGCCCATTGCTTTAGCAGGCCCACCTCCTTCCTTAGCAGGCCCACCTCAACATGCCAGTCGCTCTGACCAATACTGTGCACTTCCATAACGAATGAGCTCTAAAAGAGAGTTCGTAAATGTTAGCATCCTACAGGATGCTGCTAAAGAAAACAAATCCTTAAACAACCTAAAGACGGCATCGGCATCAAAAGGCATCAAGTAAATCACTTTTAACAGTTCCATCTTTCTTTTTTACCCAATTGCCAAAGATGAATTTGACCTTAATGTACAGTATCTTCCAAATTGACAGAAATGTTATTATTGTGAAAATTACTGACAATTTCCCAGAAGATTGTCAATTGGAAGTTTATTTTACTTCTGTGTCCTTGTGCAAACTTCAAAAACCCTTCTGTAAACTACTCTCATATAAATAGAATGTCTAGAATGGAAATAGCCCCTCAGGCCCTGGCAATTTGACTGCACCCTCTCACGGTTACACTGAAAATGGCTAGCTTGGCATTGTTATACACAATTGCCATGGTTATTTGAAACGCCATAGCAAGGACTTTTCATTGAAATGTGTGTAATGTCAGTTGACATTAAATGAGCACAATACAATCCTGTACTTGTTGGTTAATGGAGGACACTTCTTCCTGCTTTGCTAAGGGTGCACCCATCAGCACGACATTGAATTGAATAGGGATGTCCTTTCTAGCAATTATATTTCTATGCCTACTCTAACCATCTGTAGAATATCACCTCTCAACCATATTGTGACCATAGAGATCCTATTAAATTACTAGAGGGACTATGTCATAAACTATCAAATTTCCATAATGGGGTGAAATTGGCAGCCATCTTGGTCAGGGAGAAATCCAAAGCCAGTCTAATTGGAATGAATGGCTGTAGCGGCATAGGTGATGCATTTCCTGCTTTTACTTATGCAGGAAAATAAAAGTAAGGCATGTGATGTAATGAAATTATAGTCAACCTAAAATACTGTCATATAATTAATTGGAAATACAGTTTTTATACCAATTGTTTTACACAATATCCTATCACAGCACTGGGAAACCATGGTTAACCAACTCCCTGACCAACATCGCTGACGTTTGGACCATCATAAGAAGGTTAATTTCCATTCTAGTATTCTAATTCCTAATTCTATGAATTTGACAATGTGTTTCTCACTGTGACACAATAGCAACGTAACGTTTGGATGAATTGGCTCAGTAGTGTGAAAAGGGTATATAGCCCTCTGTACCTCTAACCTCTTACCAGTAAGAACCATTGCACCCTGTCATGGATGAGGGAAGATGTGTGGGCGGGTACTGAGGAATAATTTTCTCCGCTCTGCTGTTGAGTATTTTTCTCCACTCAAAGGCCTAATGCACTAATTTGGTGGGAAAATACATTTGTAATAATAAAAAATATCAAATGTATTTATTTGTATTTATTTATTACAATTTATCAGGGGGTGCTGCAGCACCCTCAGCACCCCTACTTCCTGTGGCTATGTATCCTGTGATTATAGTGACAGTATTTCCAAAAAACATGACCTCCCAGTTTCCCCAAACACAATTTACATGCATTCATTATAGCCATTCAAACTACTATTAAAGCATTTTAACCTATGTGGTGTCTTTCATCAATGCCTACATTTCTAGTACCTCTAATACATTATTTTGCATCTCACCATAAGACAGCCCTGTATCCAAACTTAACAAGCTGTGACCAACCAATTATGCAAACTTCTCTTTATACTATAGATTTGTGTAAATCTTTTAAAAATGTTTATAGTATAGTACACTATGCTGTTAAATGTGTTTTAAGACATTACTAATCAATTGAAACTCCTCAGTAATCAAGCTCAGGTTCGGTAATCCAGATTATACAGTTATCAGTTTAGATAAATGAATGCAAACCAATATATAACCAAGAAAATATTAATTTAAACATAAGACAGGAGTTAGATACTTACAGTAGGCTACACAAATGGATATGAATTTCTATCATATTTGCCTAAAACCGTCCTCTCCGTTATAGTAGATTCACCATAACTTTTGGAGAAATGTATAAACATGACTTACCAATATGATGACCTTCTCCAACTAATCTTCTCTCAGAATGTTCTCCCACCTAAGATTCTAGCCTAATGGCAAGAGGATTCTATCTTCTTATGACCGCATGATCCATTATGACATCACTCCAAGAACACAATTACTCATCCTCAATGCTTCACTGTGTACAACTACAGACTCCAAGTTCATTGTTTTATTTATTTCACCTTAATTTAACCAGGTAGGCCAGTTGAGAACAAGTTCTCATTTACAACTGCAACCTGGCCAAGATAAAGCATAGCAGTGCGACAAAAACAACAACACAGAGTTACACATAAACAAACGTACAGTCAATAACACAAAGGAAAAGGAAAATAGAAAGATCTATGTACAGTGTGTGCAAATGTAGAAGAGTAGTAGAACTCACACAGCCACTACATAACAGAGATGTGTTGTGTTCCAATAAAACCAATGTGGCTTTGTTAGTGGGATCATTGATTATACAGTACTGGCCATTGAAGACGTTGTTTTCCTGAATGATCTACTGCAGTGACTAACTGGCACATAAATTGATCTGCTTTGCAGCAATACATTTGGTAAGAAATGCATTCATTCCCTTTCAACATCCAAACTTCATGGAATTAACAAAAGCATAATTTTAGAGTACTGTTTATGACCTGCTTGACCTTAAAATGAGTCCTCAAACGAGAGTCCAGAGAAAGAAGAAACACTGCCTCACGCCATGGAAGATCTAATTACAAACCACCTCCAGGAGAGTCTAAAGACCTACTGCACCCAAATGTACTAGGTGCTTTTAGCAATGCAGCTGTACTTACAGTACATACACTAACGTTGCTTTCAATTGTACTGGGTGGCACAACAACAGTCTGTGGGAAGCAAGAAGCTAAATACAATTCCATTTACACTCACTGTACTGGTGGGTAGGGCGGTTGAACATTATGACGGGGGAATATGAGACAAAATATCTAAAGGATAATATTATTGAACAAACTTTACAAGCGTGGGTCTGTAGTAGACCCACTTCCTCTCATCTTACCTCATGCCAAAATAAAACTCCCCCACAAGTTATTCATTTTTTTGTCCACCTATGGCGGAAGTGCAAGGACTATAAGTGCTAGATAGAACATAGACTTAGATAGACATGGCATCATTGTATCTGTTCTATTATAGCATCTGTGCGAGTACGGGCAATGCCATTGAGATCATCTCCATTTTGAAGAAGTCCATGTTCTTCTACTACTACGTTTATGAGTTGGCAAACAAACTGAAAGGGTGCATACTGCCATCTGGAGTGTGTTGTTTGAACAGATATAAAGCCACGTTTGGCGATTTACTGCCAACTGCAGCTATGGAATGTTTGCTCACAAGTGTAATTCATTGGCTGATCCCTCCTGGTGACCTGGATGGAATTATGTAATCCTTCCTTAACTCCTAGGAAGTCCCACCCAGTTGACTACTTTGAAATGGTGAAAGTCCTCAATGGTGCTGCCCATGCTAAAACGAGTGGCTTTTGGGCACTAGAGTCCTCTATCTATCTCTATGGGATAGAAGTAGTAGGCCTAACATGAAAGTGAAATAATAATGGTCCGTTTGAGTGTCAATCTGAAGTTTAGAAAATACATAACACTTATTTAATTGTATTTATTTTACCCATATATGGCTACACATAGGCCTACAATCATATTAATTCCATTTTATTGAAATATTTGCTGCTCTAAACCTACTCATCTCAAAGCCTCTTTCTCAGCACCAAAATTATAATACGTCGTGACGCCATGCGTAATTTTCAGCCCTTCCCCTTTTGGTGAATCCCGAAGAATCCGCTATCCAATTGTGTCTGTCGAAAACAGCAACATTATTTCCTTATGTATAGAATGGTTCTCAGTAACCCTATAAATTACTAAAGAAATGCTTAGACTAAGATAATATTGATACGGTCTCTAAGTCACCCAGTGCGGTGGCTTACTGGTGAAGGCATGGAAAAACAACCGAGGTTATTGGCATCTCAACTCTTCCTGAAAAACAGCGTCTTCGAAGTATTGTTAAACGGTGTGCTTCTGACATGGAAAGAGATTCCGGCCAATAAAAAAGTTATTTCGGGCAGCATACATCACCCCTTGAAAGTCGGTAAGTGTCAAAAGATAAACTGGGTATTAAGTGTGAAGATATATGCTACTAAAATACTCCGAATGAGACAGAGGTGATTTATAGCCTATAGTATGTTCTCTTTGTTGGATATAATTCGCTGTCCACGTGACGTGCGCACGCACAATTGTAAGGTTAGTCTTAAAATATGTAAATTATTCGTTGCCTGCATCCTCATCTTTTTGCTGATGAAAGACAATACAGTATTGTTATTGTCAACGAATGGCATGGTATGTTAAAGCCTACGGTATAGGCCTATTTGAAACCGACAGTGACAATTTAGTGCAGTCTTTTATTTTAATGTACATTTTTATTAGATACCTTTGAATCATAGCAGCGAGACTATCCATTTCCCAGAACTACGTTTTAAATACGCAAGCTGTTCGATGACAACTGCGGCCCTGGTTTGGGTAGCGTCGCTATGTCGGGTCAATTGGATGGTACGCTATTTGTTCTAGGAGGTTTATGAGTAGCCTGACATTTGTCATCACCTCATACGGTAGGGCTAATAACCACTATAGTCAGTCTATTCCCAGTACATTTAAACGCACGAAGCATCATAATTCTAGGCTGTTCATTATGTATTAGTCTTTATTATAGGCTAATTAGATTCAGTAATGTATTGATATTCAGATTGATTAAATTGTTATTATAGCCTACTAGGTTACATGAGCCAACATGTCTGAATGGAATAGGCTGCGTTTATTTACACAGGCAGCCCAATTCAGAAGTCTGTCACTAATTGGTCTTTTGACCATTCACATCAGATATTTTCACATTAGATATTTTTCAGGTCAAAAGACCAATTACTGAAAAAAAGATCAGAATTGGGCTGCCTGTGTAAACTGAGCCATAGTACGACATCCCTTGTCACCTGAGATTCAGATGAGGAGCAAACATAGAGACAGGGGACTCCTCTTTGTGTCTGTGACATTATAGCGTCTAACAGCATGGGCAGTGCCATTGAGGCTATCTCCATTTTGAAGTAGTAATTTTTCTTCTTCACGATTGGCTGATCCGTCAAGATGACCGTTGGACATGACTCCAACAAGTTCACCAGGAAAGATCAGCCAATGAAGTGGAAGTCCCACCCAGTTGACTACCGTAATTTCCGGGCTATTGAGCGCACCTGATTATAAGCCGCTCCCACTGAATTAAAAAAATATATATATTATTTTGAACATAAATAAGCCGCACATGTCTATAGGCCGCAGGTGCCTACCAGTACATTGAAACAAATTAACTTTACACAGGCTTTAACGAAACATGGCTTGTAACAAAAATAAATAGGCTTTAACGAAACACGGCTTGTAACAAAAAAATATTATTAGCAGTAAACTTTAGTTGTCTTTTTGCACTGAGTCAATTCCTAACGCTGCTGTTTCCAACGTCTTATCATTGACTCATTAAGACCAAGCTCCCGTGCAGCAGCTCTATTTCCTTTTCCAACAGCCAGATCAATCGCCTTCAACTTGAAAGCTGCATCATATGCATTTCTCCGTGTCTTTGCCATGATGAGGGTGACAAAATGACTACCATAATCAGAATGATGGGAAGTTTGAGAGCGCTCGATTTAATCTAAACAGTAAACCAAAAAGTTGTTTGACCTTAACCCGTTCGGCAAGTTCATTGGTCTAATGAAAGCTTCATGCCGCCAAAAAACTGAGCACGTCACAGAATGTGTTTTTTTGGAGAAAGAAAATTTGAAAGCGGGAAAAATCCATATATTAGCCGCGTCATTGTTTAAGCTGCGAGGTTCAAAGCGTGGGAAAAAAGTTGCGGCTTATAGTCCGGAAATTACAGTACATTGAAATGGTGGAAGCCCTCAATGGCACTACCCATGCTAATACGGCTTTTTTGCCTCTATCATTCTCCTATGGGAGCAAAGCATATCCACATGGGGACGTATGGAATGTGCTTACGTTTGACATTTGAGTCATTTAGCAGACGCGACTTACAGGAGCAATTGGAGTTAAATGCCTTTCTCAAGGGTACATCGACAAAGATTGCATCTAGTCGGCGCAGGGATTTGAACCATCAACCTTTCGGTTACTGGCTCAACGCTCTTATTGCTAGGCTACCTGCCGGCACTGTTTAACTCGGTATGGTCTGTTGAATTAAATGTGGCTTTAGGCCTACCACCCCTGAAACCAGGCCTAAATGGAAATTGACTCTACTAAAAGCCTTTAGGATATTCAAAGCATCTTATTGTGGTGAATTCAAAAGCATAGCCTACACTAGAGATATGAGGGAAGAGAGCGGGTTCACGCTCCTTATGGTCAATGATAGGCCACGTAGAATCTATAGGAATCCACGGACAATTGTCGTCACCAATTCAAACAATTTAGATTTCCAAGTCAGGAAATCAACAATATAACATGTTTGATGCTAATTTGGATATTTAATAACATATCTAAAAATATTACGGATTTCTATGATTTTTATCCCACAGTCTTGACAGCAGCCTCTGTTTATTATTTATTAATACCCTTGAACCACCCCTCAGTAGCTCGAACAGTATCACCTTTGCAGTTTAGTCGTTATCACAGACTGAGTTGCAGTCTTGTCTGCAGCCTAATTCAGTAGTAGACCCTGTGCCATTCACATTCTCTCATTCTAACAACGGACAGGACAGCCTCACCAAAAGCAAACATGGGAGCCCATCCATATTTGTATAAAGATATTTGTATAAAGATGAATGGTGAACACTCTGAATCAGAGCTGAGAAGGGCATTCACTCATGATGTCACTCACCACACTGATGGATAAGGACCTGCTCTTCTGTTGACATTTTCCCTCTGCTTGCTTGGCTCTTTGACATTTCCATAGAGGGCTAATGCTAGCTAGTCTGATTTGGTGTTAGCAGCAACATATGTCCTGCAAAGCAGGCCCATGACCTACAAAGGGTTTGAATTTCTCCCGCTCCTCATCCCCAACCCAACTTTCTTTCTATGGCTGTTATTAGCAAAACCAGTACACTAGTTGCACAACTAGGAAAGATCCGGCTAGTGCATAGGAAAATTGTGACTCGTGTTTTCCAGAGCAGCTCCATACAGCATAGGACAACGGTGACTTGTATTTTCCAGAGCAGCTCCATACAATATGGCTGGTACAGTATGTTGTTGACCTACCCTTGTTGTGAGGAGCTAATGTATTTGAGTTATGTAATACTGTTTAATAAGTCATTGGGGTCAACCTTGGGGTTCAGTTTGAGCTTTATGGGTATGAGGAGGAAAGTCATGAAGAATTGCTGTGTGTGTCAGTATATTTCAAAGGAGAGAAGATTATCTTCAAACATTCCAAATATCAATTGTATTGATCTTCTCATTCAATGGAAAAATGAGAACCTATGGTTTAGGGTCAAACTTGGTCGGCCTTGATGAGTACAGTTTGTCTGTGACGACTCAGGCTGAGATTCAATCTGAAACCGCGCCATTTAAAGGCTGCTACACACCCAACTCAAACAGAACGATGGAGCCCGTATACGTTCCGTTCTAAAATTTGAGCCAAACAAAAGTACGTAGAAAACAACGCCCGTTACCTGCAGCGTTTACCATGAATGCGATCTCTGCTAACACGGTCACATTGCCTTTTAAAGGCTGCCTTGTCTACTGGCATGATCAGATTGAATCCCGGCCTTAATGACATAATTTTCATTGACAACAGAGAGGAGTTGACATAATGACCCAGAGCACTGGAGCAAAGGCCCTCCCCCCTTCACTTCACAATCACTGGCCTCCCTTCAGTATTGTGAATATTTCATGCCTGACCCATATCCAGATAGCTAGGTTAGCCTTTATTTTCATTGTTTGTCTTGTATGTCTCGAGCTAAAGGGAGTCGGTAAACATCGGTATCTACAGACCTTTTATTCTTAGCTCGGCACAATATCATGTTGGCTCGTTCTGTGACTATGTATTATGAATAACTTCCAAATATTGAGTTGCACCCCTCCCCCCCACCCTCAGAACAGCCTCAAATTATTGGGGCATAGAATCTACAAGGTGTTAAAAGCATTCCACAGAGATGCTGGCCCATTTTGACTCCAATGCTTCTCACAGTTGTCAGGTTGGCTGGATGTCCTTTAGGTGGTGGACCATTATTGACACACAGGAAACTGTTGAGCATGATTAACCAAGCAGCATTGCAGTTCTTGACACAAACCGGTGCGTCTGTCACCTACTACCATACCCTGTTCAATGACACTTAAGTCTTTGGTCTTGCCCATTCACCTTCTGAATGGCACACATACACAATCCATGTCTCAATTGTCTCAAGGCTTAAATCCTTCTTTAACCTGTGTCCTCCCCTTCATTTACACTGGTTTTAACAGGTGACATCAATAAGGTATCATAGCTTTCATCTGGTCAGTCTGTCATGAAAAGAGCAGGTGTTCTTAATGTTTTGTCTACTCAATGTTTATCACTAGAAAGATGATTGTTGATATTAATAAACCATGACCCAAGGAGTTGATAACATTGGCCAACTAAGTATCTGAGAATCAAGTGTGTTATGTAGCATTTAGGCCTGCGATCAAATATGGTATGACTAACTGTTATAATGTCCTCGGCTACAAGGACCAATGGTGTACATTCAGCAGGCCAATGTTAAGAGCTATATCTCTTACAGTGACATTGTTATAGCTGTAAGTTGTCATAACAAAATGAAATTATCCTGTCATACTTATGTGGTGGCTTCCCATGTGGACAATATATCTGTCTAGAGATAAAACGGACTAGTGACCTCCCTGTGTCGTTAGTTCTTTCATCTTGAGGCTGTCAAAGGTCTCCATTTATTTCAGAATGGATGGGCTTTGGCGTCGAACCTATTCATTTCAGAAGCTGGAAAAAGTCCATTAAATTCAGAGATATCTGATGTTCCAAGGACAAAAGTCTGGAAAATGAGCAATCACAAGCAGCGTTGTTGAAATAATCATCTCTCCAGATGAAAGGGGAATAGTCTTTGATAAAAACACATTTTTTCAGGCTTAAAGGGTAAATTAGTTTCTACTTATTTCTCATAAGATTATTATTTTCCATTCTCCAGCTAAAAGGGATCAAATGACGCAAGACCTTATCTCGGAGTAAATTGAAACCTGGCTCCACTGTCTTCAGTGCCAAAATCTGCTGCATCTGAGAGAAATGCACATTGAACTAAGACAGAGAGGAAGCGGTGAAGGGAGAGGCCCAACTATGCTAAAATCGGTCTCCTTTCTTGCAGGTGGAATTTCTATTTTTTTCATTCGTTTTTTATTTTATTTTTGACCACCAAGCAAGGAGTTTTTGTATGGAGGTCAATGAGTGTCGGATTTGACCAACAAAGAAATGAATGGCTTATTTGTTACGTGAGGTTTATTTGATTGAATAGAAGTTTCATAATAAGGAGGACACATGACATCCCTGCAACTTCCAGAAAAAAGTTGTCTTGAGATGGATGTGCATATTCATGGTATGAGGCTAGTAGCATAGCTTCTCTCCATTGAATACAGGCGGTTGATGTCAACAACCCTCATTGAGTATTCAAAAAAAAAAGTATTACAATAATGAGATGTATCCACCAATCCAAAGAAGGTATAGGCCGGAGCTAGACTGTCTGCTTTAATTTGAGGGTATTTTCATCCATATCGGTTTAACTTTTTGTACATGGGCCCCCCATTTTAGGGGACCAAACGTATTGAGACCGATTCACTTGCATTAGAGTAGTCAAAAGTTTAGTATTTGTTTCCATATTGCTAGCACACAATGATTACATCAAGAGTCACTTTTATTATAAATAAGAATAGAATGTTTCTAAACACTTCTACATTAATGTGGATGCTACCATGATTACGGATAGTCCTGAATAAATTGTGAATAATGATGAGTGACAGTCAGCAGCTCAAATATCATACCACCAAGACATGCTAACTTCTCACCATTATAATAATGTGAGATTTGTGTTTTTTGGGGGGGGGTTGATATTTATGCCTCTAACTTTCTCATCAATATTCAAGATTCATTCATATCTATGGTAGCATTATCTATGGTAGCATTAACAGTAGTGTTTAGAAACATTCTATTCTTATTTACAAAAGTGACTCCAAAATGACACTACATTGTTTACCATTAATTTCTATTGTGCACAACATAATCTGAAACACAACCAAAACAAACAGCAAATGCATCAAACAAGTTTGTAATGTGACAAGCTTGATTTAATCATTGCGTTCTAGGAATATGGGACCATATTAGTGAATTTATCCCAATACTTCTGGTCCCCTAAAATGGGGGGACAAAATACAAAAAATACTGTAATTTCTAAGCGATTTACCTGATATGGATGAAAATAACCTCAAATTATAGCTTTAACTTTAACCTAGTAGTCATTATATCAACTTGAAATCCAAAGTGCTGGAGTACGGAGCCAAAACAACAAATGTGTCACTATCCCAATACTTTTGAAATGCTTTTGCCAGCTGTATTTGACGGGGTTCCTTTTGCTTGACAATGTTCCTATATCTCCGATCAGATTTAAAGGACGTAAAAGTTGGAGAGATTAAATGAAATCCATTTGCTATGAAGAGGCCTAGTGAATCGGGCTGGATTTTGAAGTTCAGCTTGACGAGTATGCTTTTAAAGTAATTGCAAAAAGTTTCCTATGTAGTGACAGGACACAGAACACCTTTGACCCCCATCTAGGCTTACATCAAATACAGTGAGTTTTTTGTGTAGTGGTGACTCCAGTGCTCCTAGTTGTAATGGAGTGTGGTGTGGTTTCTTGCCCTCAGCCAATGGTGATGTTCCCACAGGGAATTTCACACACACATCATAAATGGCTCTGTATGTTCACAACCTTGGTAAGCATGTACAAAATGTGTGGTCAAGGAAGAGGTCAAGTATTACGGAGATGTTTTTGTACAATATCTAAAGAAAAGTGGTGCAAGTAAGCACATTCTCTGCTGTAGCAGCAGCATGTTTCACGTTTATGTGAAAATGGGGGAACTTTTGTGAACACAAGGTTCTCTAACCGAATTGGTTTGACCTGACCTGGTTTGTAAAAAAGGGATGGCATCTCTTGGGACATTGTGAAGCGTGAGGAGTTTAGGGCTGGGTGATATATGAAATTAAGTTGATTATGTGTCTCTCATATATACACACACACACACACTCAGCAAAAAAAAGAAATGTCCTCTTGCTGTCAACTGCGTTTATTTTCAGCAAACTTAATGTGTAAATATTGGTATGAACATAAGATTCAACAACTGAGACAAACTGAACAAGTTCCACAGACGTGTCTAACAGAAATGGAATAATGTGTCCCTGAACAAAGGGGGGGGGGGGTCAAAAGTAACAGTCAGTATCTGGTGTGGCCACCAGTTGCATTAAGTAAAGCAGTGCATCTCCTCCTCATGGACTGCACCAGATTTGCCAGTTCTTACTGTGAGATGTTACCCCACTCTTCCACCAAGGCACCTACAAGTTCCCGGACATTTCTGGGGGGGAATGGCCCTAGCCCTCCGATCCAACAGGTCCCAGACTTTCTCAATGGGATTGAGATCCGGTCTCTTCGCTGGCCATGGCAGAACACTGACATTCCTGTCTTGCAGGAAATCACTCACAGAACGAGCAGAATGGCTGGTGGCATTGTCATGCTGGAGGGTCATGTCAGGATGAGACTGCAGGAAGGGTACCACATGAGGGAGGAGGATGTCTTGCCTGTAACGCACAGCGTTGAGATTGCCTGCAATGACGACAAGCTCAATCCAATGATGCTGTGACACACCGCCCCAGACCTTGACGGACCCTCCACCTACAAATCGAACCCGCTCCAGAGTACAGGCCTCGGTGTAACGCTCATTCATTCGACGATAAACGCGAATCCGACCATCACCCCTGGTGAGACAAAACCGTGACTCGTCAGTGAAGAGCACTTTTTGCCAGTCCTGTCTGGTCCAGCAACAGTGGGTTTGTGCCCATAGGCGACGTTGTTGCCAGTGATGTCTGGTAAGGACCTGCCTTACAACAGGCCTACAAGCCCTCAGTCCAGCCTCTCTCAGCCTATTGCGGACAGTCTGAGCACTGATGGAGGGATTGTGCATTCCTGGTGTAACTCGGGCAGTTGTTGTTGCCATCCTGTACCTGTTCCGCAGGTGTGATGTTCGGATGTATCGATCCAGCTGTTGTTACACCTGGGCTGCTACTGCGAGGACGATCAGCTGCCCGTCCTGTCTCCCTGTAGCGCTGTCTTAGGCGTCTCACAGTATGGACATTTCAATTTATTGCCCTGGCCACATCTGCAGTCCTCATGCCTCCTTGCAGCTTGCCTAAGGCACGTTCACACAGATGAGCAGGGACCCTGTGCATCTTTCTTTTGGTGTTTTTCCAGAGTCAGTAAAAAGGCCTCTTTTTAATGTCCTAAGTTTTCATAACTGTGACCTTAATTGCCTACCATCTGTAAGCTGTTAGTGTCTTAATGACCATTCCACAGGTTCATGTTAATACATTTTTTTGTGTTTCATTGAACAAGCATGGGAAACAGTGTTTAACCCTTTACAATGAAGATCAGTGGAGTTATTTAGATTTTTACGAAATATCTTTGAAAGACAGGGTCCTGAAAAAGGTATGTTTCTTTTTTTTTTTTTTTTTTTTTTTGCTGAGTTTTATATACAGTTGAAGTCGGACGTTTACATACACCTTAGCCAAATACATTTAAACTCAGTTTTTCACAATTCCTGACATTTAATCCTAGTAAAAATTCCCTGTCTTAGGTCAGTTAGGATCACCACTTTATTTTAAGAATGTGAAATGTCAGAATAATAGTAGAGAATTATTTATTTCAGATTTTATTTCCTTCATCACATTCCCAGTGGGTCAGAAGTTTACATACACTCAATTATTATTTGGTAGCATTGCCTTTAAATTGTTTAACTTGGGTCAAACGTTTTGGGTAGCCTTCCACAAGCTTCCCACAATAAGTTGGGTGAATTTTGGCCCATTCCCCCTGACAGAGCTGGTGTAACTGAGTCAGGTTTGTAGGCCTCCTTCTTCGCACACTCTTTTTCAGTTCTGCCCACAAATTTTCTACAGGTTTGAGTTCAGGGCTTTGATGGCCACTCCAATACTTTGACTTTGTTGTCCTTAAGCCATTTTGCCACAACTTTGGAAGTATGCTTGCGGTCATTGTCCATTTGGAAGACCCTTTTGCGACCAAGCTTTAACTTCCTGACTGATGTCTTGAGATGTTCCTTCCTCAATATGCCATCTATTTTGTGAAGTGCACCAGTCCCTCCTGCAGCAAAGTACCCCCACAACATGATGCTGCCACCCCTGTGTTTAATGTTTGGGATGGTGTTCTTCGGCTTGCAAGCATCCCCCTTTTTTCTCCAAACATAACGATGGTTATTACGTTCAAACAGTTCTGTTTGTTTCATCTTTGTCCCCATGTGCAGTTGCAAACCTTAGTCTGGCTTTTTTTATGGCGGTTTTGGAGCAGTGGCTTCTTCCTTGCTGAGCGGCCTTTGAGGTTATGTCGATATAGGACTCGTTTTACTGTGGATATAGATACTTTTGTACCTGTTTCCTCCAGCATCTTCACAAGGTCCTTTGCTGTTGTTCTGGGATTGATTTGCGCTTTTTGCACCAAAGTACATTCATCTCTAGGAGACAAAATGCGTCTCTTTCCTGAGCAGTATGACGGCTGCGTGGTCCCATGGTGTTTATACTTGCGTACAATTGTTTGTACAGGTGAACTTATCATCAGGCATTTGGAAATTGCTGCCAAGGATGAACCAGACTTGTGGAGGTCTACATTTTTTTCTTTCTGGGGTCTTGGCTGATTTCTTTTAATTTTCCCATGATGTCAAGCAAAGAGGCACTGAGTTTGAAGGTAGACCTTGAAATACATCCACAGGTACACCTCCAATTGACTCAAATTATGTCAATTAGCCTATCAGAAGCTTTTAAAGCCATGACATAATTTTCAGGATTTTTTTCAAGCTGTTTAAAGACACACTAAGTTGACTATGTAAACTTCTGATACACTGGAATTGTGATACAGTGAGTTATAAATGAAATAATCGGTCTGTCAACAATTGTTGGAAAGTGTGTTTGTGTGTGTGTACCAGTCAAAGTTTGGACACATCTACTCATTCAAGGGGTGTTTCTTTATTTTTCCAATTTTCTACATTGTAGAATAATGGTGAAGACATCAAAACTAGGAAATAACACTTGGAATCATGTAGTTCCCAAAAAAGTGTTAAACAAATCAAAATATATTTTAGATTTGAGATTCTTCAAAGTAGCCACCCTTTGCCTTGATGACAGCTTTGCACACTCTTGGCATTCTCTCAACCAGCTTCACCTGGAATGCTTTTCCAACAGTCTTGAAGGAGTTCCCACATATGCAGAACACTTGTTGGCCACTTTTCTTTCACTCAGCGGTCTATCATCCCAAACCATTTTAATTGGGTTGAGGTCAGGTGATTGTGGAGGCCAGGTCATCTGATGCAGGACTCCATCACTCTCCTTATTGGTCAAATAGCCCTTACACAACCTGGAGGTGTGTTTTGGGTAATTGTCCTGTTGAAAAACAAATGATAGTCCCACTAAGTCCAAACCAGATGGAATGACTTCATGGTGGGAACTACACATGCAGAGATCATCCCTTCACCTACTCTGTGTCTCACAAAAACACAGCGGTTGGAACCAAAATTCTCACATTTGGACTCATCAGACCAAAGGACAGATTTCCACTGGTCTAATGTCCATTGCTTGTGTTTCTTGGCCCAAGCAAGTCTCTTCTTATTATTGATGACACCTTTTAGTAGTGGTTTCTTTGCAGCAATTCGACCATGAAGGCCTGATTCACGCCATCTCCTCCGAACAGTTGATGTTGAGATGTGTCTATTACTTGAACTCTGAAGCATTTATTTGGGCTGCAATTTCTGAAGTGCTGTTAACTCTAACTTGTCCTCTGTAGCAGAGGTAACTCTGGGTCTTCCTTTCCTGTGGTTGTCCTCATGAGAGATGGTTTCATCATAGCGCTTAATGGTTTTTGCGACTGCACTTGAAGAAACTTTCTTGAAAGTTCTTAATGTTCAGGATTGACTGACCTTCATGTCTTAAAGTAATGATGGTGTGTCATTTCTCTTTGCTTGTTTGAGCTGTTCTTGCCATAATATGGACTTAGTCTTTTACCAAATAGGGCTATCTTCTGTATACCACCCCTACTTTGTCACAACACAACTGATTGGCTCAAACGCATTAAGAAGGAAATAAATTCCACACATTCCAGGTGACTACCTCATGAAGCTGGTTGAGAGAATGCCAAGAGTGTGCAAAGCTGTCATCAAGGCAAAGGGTGGCTACTTTGAAGAATCTGAAATATAACATATATTTTGATTTGTTTAACACTTTTTTTTGGTTACCACATGATTCCATATGTGTTTTCATAGTTTCCATGTCTTCACTATTATTCTACAATGTAAAAAATAAAGAAACCCTGGAAGGAGTAGATGTGTCCTAACTTTTGACTGGTAGTGTGTGTGACTATTATTATTATAATTGGTGGTTGCCACTATTTAGCTGCGCCAGTATGCCGCTGCTAAATGCGTATAGGGGAACCACTGCAGCTGGATAAATGCAACCACTCTCAAATTTATAGACAGAGCTATAGAAGCAAGGAATGACCCAATTATCATTTTTTAAGCTATACAATATTCGTTTAGAATTACATTGTTTACAAACAATGCAGTTAAACAAGCGTATATTTTAGGTTCGGGTGAACTAACCTCATGAGGAATTTGAGTTATATTCTTCAAGAATCAATGGCTATATCATTACTTTAGAAGTCAAGTCAAAAGTTTGATGTACTGTACCAATCCCAGGCTGCCCCTTTCTTGAATTGCTCTCTGGTGACCGTAGCATGTTGCTACCATTTGGCCTTGACTCTGTGCCGTGTTTCTCAGTTAGGTCCTCTGAGACATTAAGCTCAGGACTGACACCATCAGATTAGTCTCTCTCTTTGAGGCAATCATTAGCCAGATTGGTTTGCTGCTCCTAAGAAAAAGTCATACACATCAGTGACTGGAGACGTGCCCTTTAGCTTCTGCCTGATTGTCTGTGTCTTAGCTAAACTACCTTTTCACCCAGACCTGAATAAAAACTTGACATCTGTGCACATAACTCTAGTTTTCACGCAAATCGTCCGTGGATGTTGTATGACGATGACTTCTGGGCTTTTCCTGATGTTTCTCAATCACTCATCTGTGTTTTAATTCTTCCTCACACAAAAACACCTTTCCAAAACCCCCTCTCCCTCCCTGCATGTTGTCCCATAGTCCGTGTGCTCATGGTAGCGTTTTAAGGCATGGGTTCCCAAACATTTTCACTCAGGCCCCCTTCCAGCATTGGGGAACATCCCGCGCCCCCGACGTCTATTTTTATGGGCAAGTACTGTTCATGACACACACTGTTCACACCCCCTCGTTGGTGGAGAGAATTTTGCAGGTTTAAGCTTATTTCCTGCAATTCTAACACATTTTGCCATAGGGGGGCAGAGAACATTTTGCAGTTTGAAAGAAAATTGTTGCAATTCTACACATTTTGCCATATGTAATGATATTCATGTGATATTTGAGTGACTCAAACATAACAACAAAATCTTTGGGCTAAAAAACCCAGCAATTTTTTTTAGCACATGGTCTAGTTATAAATAACTCTAAGGTATGCAATGACTGACATGATGAGGAAATCTGATTCACTACCCAATTTTGAAATTGCACTACCTGCCGACCCCTCGCACCTCACTGTTTTTAGGGACAGGGATGGTGCCTCACAGTAGAGGCCTTCACTGGTCCAAAAAGTTTCATCCGGACCCGATATGCATGAATATTTTTTTTTTTTATAGATACCTGTTCCAAACGGACCTGAGAACCACTCGACCCATTGCATATAGGCCTGGTCGGCTCCAGACTCCGAGTGAGGGAAGCAGCAGAAAAGGATACATTTTTAAGTAACTTTATTAACCAGAGCTGATAGCGCGAGGTAGAAAGTGGTGACGCTCTAGCAGGTGCCGTGCTGTGTGTAGACTACAGTGAGAGTGAGTAAGTGACTCAGGGTGCAGGAAGGGAGACGCAGCAACCAATCAAGCCAATTTGCGCTATAGTAGACTAATAGCTGCCAGATCTAGGTTATTTATCATCCAATAGGATTACGTAGTACTTGTCTTGACTGCATCAAACCGGGATAAGCTAGCTAGGCTAATTGAGGCTGCATGCACTTTCTCGTCCTACAGTTACAAACAACATCTCCATTCAGAATATTAAGTAACAGCCTACCTGTTGGTTCTTGGTCGTTGTAGCCGATCCTTGCCTTTTAACTTTTAATTCCATCTTCCATTGATTAGATATCTCAACTTTTACTGCACACTGAGGCTCTATGACTGTAGCCTGTTGGTGCTTTCATGACTTATGATTGGCCAACAACAAACTACACACATCACTACTGAAAAGCAAGAGCAGCAGCATCAATTATACAAGCACTTGCTCCCTCTCCTCTTCTCTCCCCTGTAGCAGTCTCGTATTGGTCCTTCCGGACATGTCAGTTAAATTTGCACATACCCGATAGTAAGACCCATTAAAATCAGACCTGTGACATTAGTTAGAATTCTGGATCTGGACCCTCTCGGGTATTCGTGTACAGGTGGATCCAAGACCTCTACATCAGCTTGTTGAGCCAAGTCACTCCCGCCATACCTCTCCTCTATAGTGGCCTTTATTTACACTCCTTAGCCAATGGGGTTGTTGGCACCTCCAGCAATGGTGGACTTGGTCATATAGTCTTTTGATAAATCTCACAGTACTATCTAGAAAAAAGAAACGCACATCTATAAAGGCGAGGTGCTGGCTAGCAGAGTAGAAAACTAGAAAATAAGGGAAAGCCGCACACTCTAAGAGCTCAGATGCAAAAATGTAATAACCAACGTTTCGACAGCAAAGCTGTCTTCATCAGGGTATCATCACAAACACTGCGAGATGAGTCATTTATATAGTGTCAAGAGACACACAGGTGTTTGTAGTCATGGCCAAGTGTGGCCTAATATCATTGGTTAACTCAAATATTTAAAAAAAATGGCATACAAAGAACATACATGTTCTTAACTGACTTGCCTAGTTAAATAAAGTTTACTTTTTTTATTATGTGAGCTACATAAAATTATACTTGAAGGAAAATTGTTCCATGTTTTTGGCCAGGGAGCACGTGCCTGGGGTCAAAATAAATTGATAAGCCTCTTGAAACCTTCCTTTTTGACTGTGCTAATTGATAGCATGTCCTTAGCAATGCAATGCATAATAGCATTTGTGATGTCTTTTGTCTTTTCTATGTTTGTTTGTAGGGCATAAACGCTGTCAGTGTTGACTGCTTCGGGCAAACATCCCTAGATTGGCTGGTGCTCGAGGGGCGTTTATCAATACCGTGGTGCAAACTCAAACTTCCTGCATGTTCCAAAGAGTGATTTTGCTTCAGATGTTGAAAAAGGTTTGTCGTATTAACAGACTTCGTAGCCACCTGTCTACGGCACAATTTGCACCGAACATTGCTCTGGTCTTTGTCAGACTTCAAAAAGCCAAACCACTTTCAAATTACTGAAACAGTTTAACCCTTTATCAATAATTTATTTGTTGGAAGCTGCTCCTTCTCCATGGCTATCACTGCCGCTGTTTTCGCCTACATCACTCATTTTTCGTGGTTTAATAGTGGCTACTCCATCACTCGAGGTGCTAAGTGGTTTTTAGTGGGCGTATACCTCTCCACGTGCATATTGTCACTTCTCTGCACATTCCTGCTGCTTCACAGAGGTGAGATGGACTGCTATACCTAATTATTCTATTTCGACATTATCAAAAATGAATCTAAACATTTTTATATATTTATTGAGGGAAGTAATTACCTCTAATTATTGATATTGATTTATCGCCCAGCCCTAGCTGGCAGTTGAGGACTTGTGAGCCGTCTGTTTCTCAAACTAGACACACTAATGTACTTGTCCTCTTGCTCAGTTGTGCACCGGGACCTCCCACTCTTTCTATCATTAATGAATGATCAACACAGAAGTCTCACGAGGTCATTAATGTTTCCCTGATTTCCTATAGAGCTGTTATAGAACTGCTGTGGGCACAAAAACAAATGAATGCAGACTCGGCTCATGATAATGACTTCAGGAAAAGGGTGGTAATAACAGGCACCATTAATGTACGAGTTGCCCTAACAATATGGTATTGTTTGGTCCATAGTGATTGATCTAATCTTTCTCCAAATGATCCCCTTCTATTATCCATCAGTAGTGCTTTCTATGGCAGGAGCGGTCAACAGCTATACAACACTAATGGTTCTCCCCCTCCTTGCCTTCTCTGTCCAACACTAGCTCCACCCTAATGCTGAAATCAAACTGTTAATAGCCCATTAGAGCTCCCATCTCATCACTTTAACTTTATTAGCATGAAGCTATCCCAGCTGTAATTGATACAGCCAAGCCAAGTTTGGTTGGGTAGGTAAAAAAGGGCTTAAGATCCTGGCACATAGTCTCTCTCGTTTTGTGTGTGTGTGTGCTTTCCCCTTTTCCAATACATTTAATTTTCTAAAGGGTAAATCTCTGGTTCCTGCCACATTGTGACAGATTGATTTGGTGTGTTTAACAGGCACCAGCCACAGCGTGTCCGTGTCTGAGATCCTAGCAGTCCGAGAGCTCCATGTGGACGGCGGGACGAAAGATGATGGCAGGTGGCAGAAAATGTCCCAGAAACTGACTGAGGCCTATCCATATGCATTCACAGGTACAAATTGTTGGTCATCTAGAGCAATCTACAGATAATGGATTCAATATGTAGTGTGATTACCCATAAAATTATGAATTCATTCAAGGTTTATACAAATATGTTCATTCAATAGAGAATTGCTTCTGAAAAACGATATTCCAAACCCCATGTCTCTACCATATACACTGCTTTCAGAAAGTATTCATACCCCTTGACTTATTCCACATTTTGTTTATACAGCTGAATTCAAAATAGATTAAAATAAAAATTCTCACCCATCTACACACAATACCCCATAATGACAAAATTAAAACATGTTTTAGAAATTGTTGAAAATGTATGAAAAATGAAATGCATAGATATCATTTGCTTAAGTATTCACACCCCTCAGTTAATACTTTATAGAAGCACCTTTGGTAGCGATTACAGCTGTGAGTCTTTCTGGGTAAGTCTCTTAAGCACTTTGTACACCTGGATTGTGCAACATTTGCCCATTTCGTACAAAAATGTCTTCAAGCTCTCGAATTTGGTTGTTGAACATTGCTGGAGAACCATTTTCAGGTCTTGCCATAGATTTCCAAGTAGCTTTATGTCAAAACTCCAACTCGGCCACTCAAACATTCACTGTCTTCTTGGTAAGCAACTCCATTATACATTTGGCATTGTGTTTTAGGGTATTGTCCTGCTGAAAGGTGAATTAATCACCCAGTGTCTGGTGGAAAGCAGACTGCGCTTAGCTCCATTCCGTTTCTTTTTTTTATCCTGAAGAACTCCAGTCCTTAACGATAAACGCATACCCATAACACAATGCAGCCACCACTATGCTTGAAAATACGAAGAGTAATACTCAGTAATGTATTGGATTTGTCCCAAACATAACACAACACTTTGTATTCAGGACCAAAAGTGAATTGCTTTGCCACTTTGTTTGCAGTGTTACTTTAGTGCCTTGTTGCAAATATGTTTGGAATATTTGTATTCTGTACAGACTTCCTTTTCACTCTGTTAATTAGGTTAGTATTGTGGAGTAACTACAATGTTGTTGATTCATCCTCAGTTTTCTCTTATCACAGCCATTAAACTCTGCAACTGTTTTAAAGTCACCATTAGCCTCATGTTGAAATCCCTGAGCGGTTTCCTTCGTCTCCGTCAACTGAGTTAGGAAGGATGCCTGTATCTTTGTAGTGACTGGGTGTATTGATATACCATCTAGTGTAAATAATATCTTCACCATGCTCAATATGGTAGATAATACCGCAACGTAAATTTTGTTTTGTTAAGCCTCTGTACCCTGTCACCCCTTCGCGTCCCCCTTCCACAGTGTCTTATGTGGAGAGAGCGCGGCAGCACCGCTGGCGGTGTAGTGACGTCACCTTCCACTGTTCAGAGTGGGCGCTGTGTCAGCAGTGGGTCCAGACCATCAGAGAGCAGCTCACAGCACTGAGTATGGCTGAGTATTACTGACAATGAATATGCTTTGTGAAGTCTTGGTTGCAAGGCTTACTCAGAAATGAGAGTGGCTGTCATTCTGTTCTGTTACTTAGTAGTGCTGAGCGATTAACCGTCATTTCATATTTTTTCCGGTCATTAAACAACTCATTAACCGTCTGTTCAATTACTTGAATTCCATCTAGTTAATTTTTTTACGTGAGCCCAGAGTGCCATTTCTCTAGAGAGAAATTAAATAATTCACGACAGAAATCAAGTAAACTATGTGGGACTCTGGGCTGAAGGGAGTTGTCATTTTCATTAAGCAAATATTCAACCTAGTTCAGCTCAGAAACATGATAACTGGCACAATTGGATTGTAGTTAATTTTTTCAGTTTTGGACAGAGATCAGAGAGGTTGCCAACATCAGTCCAAAATAAGCCCAGTATGTTCTTATTTTGGACCTCAACTTGTCGCCTGCCTTTGACAACAACTCCCATTGTTAGGGCAGAGACATCATTATATACTGATCTCTGGACGGATACACTTTTACGCTTGCTATGTTAGGTTAGATGCACACAAAGAGGAATCTACGCAATGCTGAGAGGGACAGAGACAGTTTGAAAGTATGCCTTATCTACTTTGAAGAACTAGTAAAATGATTTCGTCAGACAGCTCTGCAGCATAGGCTACTTAGGAAGGCTACCTAAATATAATGACTAGACAGTACAGTATGGGGAGCACAAAGATAACGTTAGTTTGGGCTCGCTGACTGCTACTACCTGAGATGACTTTAAGGAATGAAAAATAATGTAATTAATATACACAACTGATATTTGATTTCATAGTAATTTCCTATTTTTCTATTGATGTCTACCAATGTGGACCTGACAGAGACAATGGAATATTTTCAATGTTTTGGCAGTTATTTTATTTTTTAAAGCATTAAATACATTATCGAAAACTGTGACTATTCTTTCAATAATCGAACCGAAACCGAACCGACCTCCAAAGAGCACTAATTGTTCAGTACTATTGCTCAGCCTACAGCCTCGAAATTGATCTGGAAAAAAATCTTTCACTTGACTTTTTGCAGCTAGCAGACCCAAGCATTTGCTGGTGTACATCAACCCTTATGGGGGCAAGCAGCAAGGCAAGTGCATTTATGAGCAGAAAGTTGCGCCTCTCTTCGCCTGTGCCTCCATCTCCACGGACGTGATTGGTGAGTTCCTGCCAAAGACATTAAACATGCTTTAATAAAAGATGAGTCTTTATGGGCCAAGTCAAATTGTTCACTGTAGGCAAATGGGCACAAGCTCTCTCAGGCCGTACAGGAATATGACATAATTTACGGCCGCCATCCACCATCCTAGTTCCTTATTGGAAAGGATGATGGTCGATGAATACTGGATTCCTTTATATCCGGTTTACTTCTCAGACTAGAGAAAGACTGTGGAATTTCAAAGTCACAAATTCTGACATTTAACTATACAGCTGCTTGGGTTGATATCAAGATATTGATACAGTATTTGAACAACTGTAATAAAAATAAATCTAAGGTGGGTGTGAAAATGTTTGCACATAAAATAAAACTATTCCTTTGGCTACAAATTGTTACAATGTCTAACAATTAGAGAAGAGAAAATGTCTACTTTAGGGCTACTTTAGGACTTCTGCTATCTCAGACTTCTTTATGGTAAATGCTTAGTTGATATATTGCTCCAAGCGAGTGAATGATTACTCCCTAAGTCCAAAATATCGATTTATGCAACAAATTAGGAAAACATCATGCGATATAAATTAATCAATTGTAAACCTGTTCAAGTTGACATTTCTAGTGTATCCCAACTACAGGAAGCACTTGAAAGACAAACGTGAAGCATGCTGAGACGTCTAACTATTTCCTGGTCATTTGTTGTCATAGTTACAGAGCATGCCAATCATGCCAGGGACCACCTGAAGACAGAGGCGGAGTTAAAGAAATATGATGGGTGAGTCGAGAATGGAGATGTTCTCAATGTCATTGTCGCTATAGTAATCAAAGTTCTGTTTTAAAGACCTCTTTGTAGTCTGGTTTTCAGCCCTACCGTCACTAAATCATATTCAACCAATCACAGTTGAACTAAAAACACCCCGGGTCAAGTATATTCATCTCAAACGACAAACAAAAAGATCAGTTTTGTTGTTCTGACCTCTGTGTGTTACATCACCTTTGACCTCTATGCAGAGTGGTGTGTGTGGGCGGGGACGGCATGTTCAGCGAGATAGTTCACGGCCTGGTCTCTCGAACACAGAGGGATAACGGAGTGGACCAGAACAGCCCGGAGGAGAAGCTGGTACCCTGTACTCTCCGAATCGGCATTATACCCGCAGGTTAGTCAAGACCCCACGCAGACATTCACAAGCGCATGCATGTACACATTTTATACACGCCATCTGCAAGCATTCTCCTCTCTTGGTGTCTTGACAATATAGAATCTTATATTTAATAATGTAACAATGTTCTTGTCTATCGCTTTTCTGTACTCTGTCATGTATTTTGTTTTATGTGGAAGAGTAGCTCCTGCATGTGCAACAGCTAATGGGATCCTAATAAAGTAAAAACACACACCACTGTTTACACAGCAATGATCACATCATAAGCTGTCAATAGCTCAGTTTATGACCTGACTGCCTATGTTTACAAACTAATGTCAACCATGAGGTCCATTTCATGTACACTACACTGTGTTGATTTCCGCGTTCCATTTTTCCATCTTACACTCACACACCCTGGCCGTGATCCCACTCTCCAGGGGTGTTGGGATATGCAACAAAAAATAAAAAACATTTCCAATACACGCATGCATATTAGTACACACTTGTACATGTATGAGAGAGGACAATTATAAGCACCCACCAAATTATTACAAACACACACACTGCTAGCTTTTGTCTGTGTAGTCAGAAACATGATGTATCATTGTCTTGTTTTGTGTGGTATCCAGGTTCAACGGACTGCATCTGCTATGCCACTGTCGGCATCAATGACCCTGTGACCTCAGCTTTACATGTCATAGTGGGTGGGTGCAGTTATCTATATTAAAATATTAACAGTACTTCCAATTAAAATGCCTTTAAAAATAATGTAAAAATAGTAGCGTAAGCCTTCGTTATCACTGTTCCAGGTCATTCCTGGAGCTTCATTGTGAATAGAAATGTCTCATGTTTGTCACTTCTATGTTATCGTTATGGCACACTCAGCTGACCGACAAGTGACAGCCGTGACCTACTTATTCAAAGCTTTTGAGATAAGAGGAAACTGCTGGAGGTCACTGTGGGTGGATGGGTGTGTTTTTTTTATTTTTTATAGTAAAAGCACATATTGTGTGTCATCACACCTCTTTAGGACACTACCCCACACACACAGTATCTGTGGAGGATCACTCATACTAGACTTGGGGGGGGGGGGGCATGTCTTCACAGGAGACTCCCAGCCAATGGACGTGTGCTCGGTCCATCACAACAACACATTCTTGAGGTATTCTGTATCCCTGCTTGGATACGGTTTCTACGGAGACGTGCTGGCAGACAGCGAGAGGAAACGCTGGATGGGACCAGCCAGATACGACTTTTCAGGTGGGTCAGAGGAGTAGCTTTAGCTGTTTTAGGAAATACCACCATTGGTACTGTTGCAGTAGTCTGTTGCCATTGCTAGTGATATGGCATGATGTCGTTTTGTGCAGGTTTTAAGAAGTTTCTGACACATCACCACTACGAAGGGGCTGTGTCTTTTCTACCAGCAACTGACACACTGGGAACACCGCGAGACAAGACCAGGTGTAGAGCTGGGTATGTAATACTGTACGCGTACAACCTGTTGTGTAGTTTAGTATTACATGTTTGTCTAGATGGTGCAAAGGAGATTGCTCACTTGGCTAGCCAACTCCATTCCTGCTTTCCAGGTGCTTCATATGCCAGCACGACGGGCAGCTGTATTCAGGGGATTCCCAAGAGGAATCCAAGACTGCTCCAGATGTCTCAGACAGAGGTAGGTACAGTATCTCTGCCTGAACGCACATATGGCCTCAACTCCACATGCCATGGGTCTCTGCTGAAACCTGCTCAATGTTTTCACCACAAAGCCCCAACCTCTGTTTCTGCTCTATCCCAGAATATGAAGTGGGGTGGGGGGTGGTTAGAGGGAAGTTCCTGGCCATCAACGCGGCCAGTATGAGCTGTGCCTGTCCCCGTAGCCCCAAGGGCCTGTCCCCCGCCGCCCACCTCGCTGACGGCACCACTGACCTCATCCTCGTACGCAAGTGCTCTCGATTCAACTTCCTGCGCCACCTGCTACGCCACACCAGCAAAGACGACCAGGTAATCACACTGGATGGGGCTACTGCAATGGTTTCTTGATTTCTGTGGGTACTCCAACCCGGGTCCATAGCAGTGGTTGCATGAGATGGTTAACTTGCCACTTTCCTGTATCAGGGATTTCATTTTCTCAATTCGGTTCCTCCTCCCTTCAGTTTGACATGACCTTTGTAGAGGTGCACCGTGTGCGGCGCTTCCGCTTCACGCCGCGCCACTGCCAGAACGACTCAGAGCTGGACCTGAGAGAGAACGGCAAGCAGCTCTTTAGCCAGATCTGCCGGGACCACCCGGCCTGCAGCTCTGCCTATAGCAGCTGGAACTGTGACGGCGAGATCCTCCCCCACGCTGCCATTGAAGTCGGGTACGCACCCCTCTACATGGAAATATAGCACACTTCTAAAAGTTTATTTTCTGCACTGTGATGTCTTCAACATTTGAATTGAATTCCTGCCTTTGTTTTTTCCCTGACAATGTTTTCTTTGTCTTCTGCCCTGCCAGAGTTCACTGCCAGTTGATCAAGCTGTTTGCGCGAGGGATCGAAGAGCAGCCTTTGTTTGAGGACCTCGCCAACCCCCCGTGTGCACTCTAGGTCCCCTCGCCCCTCCTCTGCCCTACCCTATCAGTCACTGGAACAGTCCTACAGCGTTTCAAAGGCTCCCACTGCTGTCACTTACCTTAGCCCTGTGCACTACCTTTCTCTAATGTACTTTCTGGGGCCATTGGAGGTCACAAGTTCACAGGTCAAAGAGAGCTGGTGCTGGTACATTTACAGAGGTTCATTATCCACTATAGCGAAGAAGAAATCATGAAAATCTTAAATGAATGTATCCCCTTCCTGCTATCCTTTTGCAATGAAGAGATGTTAACCAACACTTAACGTGCTGTTCAACATTTGTAGAAATTCCGTTTGCACGTGTTGGAATGTATGCTGCTCCAAATGAAGAATTGTTACAAAGCTATGTTTATTTATTTATCCATTTGGAGAAACCCAATATTAAAGGATGTTTGAATGTTTCTAGCTGCTTGCCTTGTTGGATGTTATTTCCCTGCATCCAAAAAGCATGAATTTGAATACATATGTGTGGATGATAGGATATTGGATGAACCAGAGCTCTCTCTATGGGTACCAGATGCCAGCTAGCCTGTCACCTTAATGTGGTAATTTAATATGTCCTATATAGCTACAGTATACCACCAGACTGGCTAGAGTCACACTGAAAACTCAATGTACTGTAGCATATCAACAGTTTATGCCCTGAAACATGTGACTTGGTAGCATTAAAATAGATGCAGCAGGCTCATTTTTACCAGGCTATTTCTGCCATTGCTGCGATGTCAATATGCTGAGGTTGCTGTCAGAAAAGTGTTGTGGATTTGTTGCAGTGCTTGGTGCCCTGTGTATCATACTGCTGGGTGTCTTTTCCCCGCACTGTCAAGCTGGTCTTGCTGGTGCGACTCCGCACTGTCAAGCTGGTCTTGCTGGTGCGACTCCGCACTGTCAAGCTGGTCTTGCTGGTGCGACTCCGCACTGTCGCGCTGGTCTTGCTGGTGCGACTCCGCACTGTCGCGCTGGTCTTGCTGGTGCGGCCCCGCACTGTCGAGCTGGCCTTGCTGGTGCGGCCCCGCACTGACCCCGCTGGTGCGGACAAGGAAAATGGTATCAAATTCATGGTTGTTCACTGCTTCATTTTTTTTTTTTTTTTTTTATCTGACAAATACTAGCCAACTGTATGCTGTGGTGATGCATTCTGGTTTAGATGTCATGCTGTGGTGATGCAGCCTGGTTTAGATGTCATTGTGTAGTGATTTTGCCTAAAACGTCTGGTATACTCCCTCGTACCATTGACTTAACACTACAGCTAGTACTAGAGGTCACATAGCATCCTCAGTGTCTGCCTGAAGCCTGAAAGTAAAAGATTGATCTGAGATATGTGTCTTCAACAATAAAAATATACGCTTGATGAAGAGCTCTAGTCTGCCTTTGTAATTATATCCTTCCAAAACTATCTCAAATCAAATGTTATCGAATTTGTACAGTGGGGGGAAAAAGTATTTGATCCCCTGCTGATTTTCTACGTTTGCCCACTGACAAAAATGATCAGTCTATAATTTTAATGGTAGGTTTATTAGAACAGTGAGACAGAATAACAACAAAATAATACAGAAAAACGCATGTCAAAAATGTTATAAATTGATTTGCATTTTAATGAGGGAAATAAGTATTTGACCCCCTCTCAATCAGAAAGATTTCTGGCTCCCAGGTGTCTTTTATTCAGGTAACGAGCTGAGATTAGAACACACTCTTAAAGGGAGTGCTCCTAACCGCAGCTTGTTACCTGTAAAAAAGACACCTGTCCACAGAATCAATCAATCAGATTCCAAACTCTCCACCATGGCCGACCAAAGAGCTCTCCAAGGATGTCAGGGACAAGATTGTAGACCTACACAAGGCTGGAATGGGCTACAAGACCATCGCCAAGCAGCTTGGTGAGAAGGTGACAACATTTGGTGCGATTATTCGCAAATGGAAGAAACACAAAAGAACTGTCAATATCCCTCGGCCTGGGGCTCCATGCAAGATCTCACCTCGTGGGGTTGCAATGATCATGAGAACGGTGAGGAATCAGCCCAGAACTACACGGGAGGATCTTGTCAATGATCTCAAGGCAGCTGGGACCATAGTCACCAAGAAAACAATTGGTAACACTACGCCGTGAAGGACTGAAATCCTGCAGCGCCCGCAAGGTCCCCCTGCTCAAGAATACATATACATGCCCGTCTGAAGTTTGCCAATGAACATCTGAATGATTCAGAGGACAACTGGTGAAAGTGTTGTGGTCAGATGAGACCAAAATGGAGCTCTTTGGCATCAACTCAACTCGCCGTGTTTGGAAGAGGAGGAATGCTGCCTATGACCCCAAGAACACCATCTCCACCGTCAAACATGGAGGTGGAAACAGTATGCTTTGGGGGTGTTTTTCTGCTAAGGGGACAGGACAACTTCACCGCATCATTTGACGGGGCCATGTACTGTCAAATCTTGGGTGACAACCTCCGTCGTGGATGGGTATTCCAGCATGACGATGACCCAGAACACACGGCCAAGGCAACAACGGAGTGGCTCAAGAAGAAGCACATTAAGGTCCTGGAGTGGCCTAGCCAGTCTCCAGACCTTAATCCCATAGAAAATCTGTGGAGGGAGCTGAAGGTTCGAGTTGCCAAATGTCAGCCTCGAAACCTTAATGACTTGGAGAAGATCTGCAAAGAGGAGTGGGACAAAATCCCTCCTGAGATGTGTGCAAACCTGGTGGCACAATTCAAGAAACATCTGACCTCTGATTGCCAACAAGGGTTTTGCCACCAAGTACTAAGTCATGTTTGGCGGAGGGGTCAAATACTTATTTCCCTCATTAAAATGCAAATCATTTTTGACATGCGCTTTTCAGAATTTTTGATTCTGTCTCACTGTTCAAATAAACCTACCATTAAAATTATAGACTGATCATTTCTTTGTAAGTGGGCAAACGTACAAAATCAGCAGGGGATCAAATACTTTTTTCCCCCCACTGTATGTCACATGCCTTGTAAACAACAGGTGTAGACTAACATTGAAATCCTTACTTACTGGCCCTTAACAATGCAGAGAGGGGGAGAAATAGAAAAATAGTAACACAAGGAATAAATACACAATGAGTAACGATAACTTGGCTATATACACACAGGGTACCAGTACCGATTCAATGTGCAAGGGCATGAGGTAATTGAGGTAGATATGTACATGCACTCAGTGGCCAGTTTTAGGTACACCCCTCGTTCACCAAAATGGTTCGCTCTAACAGGCAGTGAGTCGCATTGCCATGGCTTGCTACATACAGCAGGCAGACAGGCATCGAGGTATTCATTTACTGTTAGAATAGGCAAGAGACCTACTGTAAGCGACTCTGACCGTGTTATGATCATCGGTTCCAGTATCTTAAACGGCCGGCCTCCTGGGCTTTTCACGCATGACAGTCTATTGTTTATCGGGATCGGTGCGACAAACCAAAAACATCCAGTCAGCGGCTCGTTGATGAGAGGTTGAAGGAAAATGGCAAGAATCGTGCAAGCTAACAGGTGGACCACAAACCGTTAAATAACGGCATAGTACAACAATGGTGTGCAGAACGGCATCTCAGAATGCACAACTCGTCGGTCCTTGTCAAAGATGGGCTATTGCAGCAGATGATCACACCAGGTTACACTCCCATCAGCTAAAAAGAAGTGGCTCCAGTGGGCACGCGATCACAACACTGGACAATTGAGTTGAAAACATTGCATGGTCTGACGAACTGGAACACGCTGCCGTATACGTCGATCCAGAGCATCCCAAACATGCTCTGACAGAAATTCTTTGGTTATGCAAACCCACAGTTTCATCAGCTGAACGGGTGGCTGTTCTCAGACAATCCCGCATGTGAAGAAGCTGGATGTGGAGGTCCTGGGCTGGCGTGGTTACATGTGGTCTGCGATTGTGAGGCCGGTTGGAAATACTGCCAAATTCTCTAAAACGATGCTGGAGGCGGCTTACGGTAGAGAAATTAACATTCAGTTATCTGACAACAGCTCTGGTGGACATTCCTGCTGTCCGCATGCCAATTGCCCATTCCTTTACAGCTTGAGACACCTGTGGCATTGTGTTGTGTGACACAACTGCACATTTTAGTGGCCTTTTATTGTCTCCAGCACAAGGTGCACCTATGTAATTATCATGCTGATTAATCAGCTTCTTGATATGCCACACCTATCAGGTGGATGGTCTTGGCAAATGATGAATACTCACTTACAGGGATGTATACAAGATTTTTGTGCAAATGGAACATTTCTGGGATCTTTTATTTCAGCTCATGAAACACGAGACCAACGCTTTACATTTTGCGTTCATATTTTTGTTCAGTATAGATGGGTGTACCTAATTAACTGTCCTCTGAGTGTATAACTAGGAATAAAGTGACTAGGCAACAGGAGTGTGTGGACCATGATAGATCCTTAGTGATCTGGACACTGAGGAACTTGAAACTCTCAACCAGCTTGTGGTGTGTACTTTATTCTAATCTAAGGACATGTTAATTCCGCTATGCCACAGAAACTTCTACATGAATGTGGATGATACCATGATTACAGATAATCCTGAATGAATCGTGAATAATGATGAGTGACAAAGTTATAGACGCACAAATATCATACTTCTCAAAAAATGCTTACCTCCCGTTATTGTAATGGTGTGAGGTTAGCCTGTCTTGGAGGTATGATATTTGTACATCTAACTGTCTCACTTATCATTTCACAATTCATTCAGAATTATCCGTAATCATGGTAGCACCCACATGAATGTAGAAGTGTTTAGAAATTCTTATTTACAATAAAAGTGACTCCAAAATGGCACATACATGATTTACTATTCATTTCTATTGGGCACAAAATAATCTAAAACACAACCAAAACAAACAGCAAATGCATCCAATAAATGTGTAGTCATAAGCTTGATGTAGTCATTGCGTGCTAGGAATATGGGACCAAATGCTTAACGTTTTATTACTTTAATGCACTTAAGTGAATTTGTCCCTATACCTTTGCTCCCCTAAAATGAGGGGACTATCCACAAAAAGTGTTGTAATTTCAAAATGGTTCACCCGATATGGATGAAAATAACCTCAAATTAAATCTGACAGTCTGCACTGTAACCTCAGTCATTGTATCATTTCAAATCAAACAATGACTATTGTATAGAGACGATCTAAGAAAACATTTCTTAGAAAGTATACATTTTTGTAACAATGCAGCTGCTATAATACGGAACAATCAAAGACTGAGTACATTGTAGAATACTCTTTCAGAACATTGCCTTGAAGTCAAGTTAGAGCTGTTTCAGAAGCTATGTCACTGACTGGTCCACAACTGTCACATCCTTGAGCAATTTTTTTCCAATATGACTTGGTGTGTGAAATAACAATGTTTGAACTGTTCTGACACGGTATCTGCTTAAAAGCTCAGCAAATTCTCAGCATGCATTCTGTCAGATTGGGCATATTTGTCAAGGGACTAAGAGACATCCTGACTCATGTCATTTCAAAAGCAAACAACGCCATCACTCCAATCCCCAATCCACTGTCTCCCTCTGTGTATTCCGCAAAAGACTCAGCTTTGTTCATTTTCTACTCTAGTTTTCCCTCAAATCCAGTCTCAGAATGGTCTTATGCGTGCAGCTGAGATGAAGGATGCTTCTTAAACATTCAGTTTGTCTAACTGTAGTTAGAGATTTTCATGAGCCCCTTGAGGATGGGGTTACAACGTGCAGAGTACATTGTCAGCCTCTTGAAATAGAACATCTATGAGGAGAGGTACAGTAGAACAATTGAGCGAGAATCATTCTTAACATGCTAGTTTCTCAATATCATTAATTTCATGAATTAAAAAGGAGTACTATGGAATATGCTGTTTGAGTAAGGTTAAGTGATATTTTCAAGATATTATAAAATTTTAATGATGTATGTCCTTATGCATTAGTCAAGGGGATGTGAAACGATCTGGCCTGAGATAACTGTGTGTAATGTTTGAGTGGTACCCCTCTTTCCACTCACTGTAAATTAGCTCGATGTGCATAAGTAGGACATTGCTGCAGATAGAGATGCACTCAAACGTCCCCTACTTGAGGGAAGAGAGATGGGCTCTTTAATATGATACATGCCGTCTGGCCTCCTAGATTAGGACCAGGAAAGAGACAAATAAAAGAAGAGGCTGAAATACAACAGTATTTTACCCAAGGGGGCACATTGACCAATCCCTTCTCTTCTTTTCAAATTACACCATCTACTTAGGCATCCTCGTTTTGCGAGGAATCTTGCCTACATTCCCAATTCCTCTCTGAATTGTCCACCAGGCAGCCATTAAGACAGATGATCCTCCCCCCCCCCACACACACACGCACTAGGCACCCCTTCAACTCTTGAACTCCGGTGTGGGCAGTTTGGTTCACCTCCAGACCCGTTAGAAGCTCAACGTATCAGCGGGGCACTCTTAATGCTGCATTCTTAAAGCTGGAGGTGCCTCCTTCATTTATGCCTACCCAATTTACAGTACAGGAGCCCTGAGAGTTGCTGACTGTAGCAGAGTGCGGTTTCCCTTATGGAGTGGAGAGCAGTATGTGTGTGTGTGTGCTTGAGAGGCCATTACTCCACTAGGAGCTGTGGGGCCCTAGCCGTCACCCCTACGGAGTGTGGTGTGTGTGTGTTTGAGAGGCCATTACTCCACGAGGAGCTGTGGGGCCCTAGCCGTCACCCCTACGGAGTGTGGTATGTGTGGTGCCAATGCAGCGCTGTGGGAAGTGCAGTGTAAACGCAGCCACAGCATGGCAGAGGAGGCTTAATGAAGCCCAACACTGCATGACACAGATCAACTCTGTCTAGTAAGCTTTCTCAATACAAGTGTAATGAACTTGCATTCTCCAGCACAAACACCCCCATTGCCCCTGAACACCACACACTCAGAATTCTCTCATCATGAGATTACAACTGAGACCCTGATATTAGTATGTTTTCACCAATAAAACCTCAAACAAAATGTACAACAGAAAGCCAGCTCCCTTATTGATCTTGCAGGTTTCAAGATGTTACAGATCGGTATGAAGAATGATGTGGAGATTCGTCTGTTTTGTTTGACAGTGTAATATTCTGAGTACATGACTGTATAAATTGTATTTAAACTTCTGAATAAATGTGTGGACTTCTTATTGACTTTAAATGTTATTTTTAACCTTCATTTTAACAGGGAGACAGAGACCTAGGTCTCTTTTTCAAATGTGCCCTGTATAATACAGCTATGCCTGGTGCAATCGACCAATGTAAGGATGGTTTGCCAGACATTCATTTCCAACACTATGATGCAATAATGCATTGTCTATTGAAGTCTAAATTTGTTGTCGGGGGATGAGGTAGTTTTACATAGAAGATAGGCTCTCTTTCAGGCAGCGGTTGAAAGAGATGAAGTAATTTGATTAGGCATAATCAAATCCCACTAATTCACAATAAGACACACAGGAACCTATAATTATCAATTTCAGTTAAATACAGTGGAAATGCAGTTGATTTTCTTTTTTTTGATCAGTTGATCATTCACAATGTCCGTCTGTATAAAATGCTGTTGGGTTGGAAGAGATTTGTCTTACCCGTGTCATTGTGACTGCACTTGATTAACTTCCAGCTTACTGAGACGGTCAGAAGGAAACAAAGGTTAGGGAACTTTAATACACCTGAGAGAAAATGGACACCTGCATTAAAATAATGGTGCCTAACCTAATAAAATAAGGTCCATGTCACAACCTGGACCTTAAGGTAATAGAATGAGCAGCTTTTTTCACCGCGCTGCCTCTGGAAAAAGATGCCCTGTCAAGCAAGACTGTAGAGTCAGTCAATGTAGGGTAATTTCACCTGAGAGAATTCAAGACCCCAGGCCCTGCTGGTGGCAGGGTTCTGTGGTCAGATGTTCTCAGGAATTGGAAATTGAATTGAGCCTCCGCTAAAGAAATGCTCCATGTGCAAAATTACCACCAGTGTTCTGAAAAATACAACCTATATTTGGGTCATATCTGATAAATGTATTAAAGTAGGCAATGTGCCAAATCCATTTGAGATTGACTTGCTCATTTAGAATCAGTACCAAAAGCAATTAAGATGGAGATCACTTTATTGGTCAATTACACACAAGGTCCAACTGACATTTGACTTCTGCTTTTAACCCAAGCCCTCCGAAATACAAACACTGAGTATACAAAACATTAAGAACACCGGCTATTTCCGTGACATAGCTTCACCTGGTCTGTCTATGATCCCTTATTGATGTCACTTCAATTAGTCTAAATGAAGGGGAGGAGACAGGTTAAAGAAGGATTGTTAGGCCTTGAGACAACTGAGACATGGATTGTGTATGTGTGCCATTCAGAGGGTGAATGGGCAAGACCAAAGATTTAAGTGCCTTTGAACGAGGTATGGTAGTAGGTGCCAAGCAGGTGCACCGATTTGTGTCAAGAACTGCAACGCTGCTGTGTTTTTCACATTCAACAGTTTCCTGTGTGTATCAAGGATGGTCCACCACTCAAAGGACATCCAGCCAACTTGACACAACTGTGGGAAGCATTGGAGTCAACATTGGCCAGCATCCCTGTGGAACACTTTCAACACCTTGTAGAGTCCTCCCCCAACGAATCGAGGCTGTTCTGAGGGCAAAAGGGGGTTGCAACTCAATATTAGAAAGGTGTTCTTAATTTTTGGTATACTCAGTGTACATACACAGGTTTTGGAGAGGTGCAGGAGGCTGCCACTCTGGGCACTGCTGTTGTGGGGGATTAATTGCCTTGCTCAAGAGCACAACGGCAGGCAATGGCATCTAGGATTTCATACCAGCAACCCTCCGGTTACTAGCTCACTTTTATGCTTCTGACCTGGGAATTGAACTGGTAACCCTCCAGTTGCTGGCTCAGCTCTTTTACCGCTAGGCGACTAGCTGAAGCTTACACCGAAATGGGGGAATCAGGAAGACCTTACTACTGGAAAGGATGTATCAGTTTAAATCAGCACAAACAGAAAAGTATTTTGGGCCACAAATGAAAGCAATTTATTAGTGTCAAATATATTTGAAAAAGCAAGTCTATAAACTTAGTGGGAGAATGACCTCGATTCAGGGCTTTACCAAGTCGATGAAAGCTACAGTAGCAGCCTGTCTCCAAGGCTCACAACTATATTATCAATACAGACTTGCCACACAAAGCCAGTGTGTTCTCTTTGTTATCTAAAAGGACCTTCAATGACACCAAACGCTGGCCTGTGACCCATTTTGTTGACAAACCCAAAAAAGTATATAACATATCATACGAAATGGGTGATGTAGAACACAATTGTGCATTACTCCACTAGGAGCTGTGGGGCCCTAGCCGCCACCCCTACGGACTTTGTTATGTGTGGTGCAAATGCAGCACTGTGGGAAGTGCAGTGTAAACGCAGTTACAGCATGGCAGAGGAGGCCTAATGAAGTCCAACACTGAATGACACAAATCAACTCTGTCTAGTAAGCTTTCTCAATACAAGTGTAATGAACTTGCATTCTCCAGCACAAACACCCCCATTGCCCCTCAACACCACATACAGTTGAAGTTGGAAGTTTACATACACTTAGGTTGGAGTAATTAAAACTTGTTTTTCAACAACTAGACAAATTTCTTGTTAACAAACTATACTTTTGGTAAGTAATTTAGGGCATCTACTTTGTGCATGACACAAGTAATTTTACCAACAATTGTTTATTTCACTTATAATTCACTGTATCACAATTACAGTGGGTCAGAAGTTTACATACATTAAGTTGGCTGTGCCTTTAACAGCTTGGAAAAATCCAGAAAATGATGTCAAGGCTTTAGAAGCTTCTGATAGGCTAATTGACATAATTTGAGTCAATTGTACCTGTGGATGTATTTCAAGGCCTACCTTCAAACTCAGTGCCTCTTTGCTTGACATCATGGAAAAAATTGTAGACCTCCACAAGTCTGGTTCATCCTTGGGAGCAATTTCAAAATGCCTGAAGGTACCCACGTTCATCTGTACAAACAATAGTATGCAAGTATTAACAGCATGGGACCACGCAGCCGTCATACCGCTCAGGAAGGAGACGCTTTCTGTCTCCTAGAGATGAATGCACATTGGTGCGAAAAGTGCAAATCAATCCCAGAACAACAGCAAAGGACCTTGTGAAGATGCTGGAGGAAACAGGTACAAAATTATCTATATCCACAGTAAAACGAGTCCTATACCGACATAACCTGATAGGCAGCTCAGCAAGGAAGAAGCCACTGCTCCAAAACCGCCATAAAAAAGCCAGACTACAGTTTGCAACTGCACATGGGACAAAGATCGTACTTTTTGGAGAAATGTTCTCTGGTCTGATGAAACAAAAATAGAACTGTTTGGCCATAACAACCATCGTTATATTTGGAGAAAAAAGGGGGAAGCTTGCAAGCAGAAGAACACCATCCCAACCGTGAGGCACGGGGTGGCAGCATCATGTTGTGGGGGTGCTTTGCTGCAGGAGGGACTGGTGGACCTCACAAAATAGATGGCATCATGAGGAAGGAATATTATGTGGATATACTGAAGCAACATCTCAAGACATCAGTCAGGAAGATAAAGTTTGGTTGCAAAAGGTTCTTCCAAATGGACAATGATCCCAAGCATACTTCCAAAGTTGTGGCAAAATGGCTTAAGGACAACAAAGTCAAGGTATTGGAGTGGCCATCACAAAGCCCTGACCTCAATCCCATAGAAAATTTGTGGGCAGAACTGAAAAAGCGTGTGCGAGCAAGGAGGCCTACAAACCTGACTCAGTTACACCAGCTCTGTCAGGAGGAATGGGCCACAATTCACCCAACTTATTGTGGGAAGCTTGTGGAAGGCTACCCAAAACGTTTGACCCAAGTTAAACAATTTAAAGGCAATGCTGCCAAATACTAATTGAGTGTATGTAAACTTCTGACCCACTGGGAATGTGATGAAGGAAATAAAATCTGAAATAAATCATTCTCTCTACTATTATTCTGACATTTCACATTCTTAAAATAAATTGTTGATCCTAACTGACCTAAGACAGGGAATATTTACTCGGATTAAATGTCAGGAATTGTGAAAAACTGAGTTTAAATGTATTTGGCTAAGGTGGATGTAAACTTCCGACTTCAGCTGTAGACAGCACTCTTTGTTCTAAATTTGTTCTATAGCGGTATCAATACACATTTAGATGCAGTGATCACAATATAGTGGCTATATCCAGGAAAGACAACGTTCCAAATTCTGGGCCTTAAATAGTGTATAAGAGATCATACAAAATCTTTTGCTGTGATTCTTATGTGGATAATGTTAAAAATATTTGTTGGTTTCAATGTGAACATTAAGGGGCATACAGATGCTGCACTTGATGAATTTATGACATTCCTTCTTCCAATTATTGATAAACATGCACCTGTTAAGAAACTGACTGTAAGAACTGTTAGGGCCCCATGGATTGATGAGGAATTTAAAAACTGTATGGTTGAATGAGATGGGGCAAAAGGAGTGGCTAATAAGTCTGGCTGCACATCTGATTGGCTGACTTACTGCAAATTCAGCATGTTTATAGAGAAGGGCACTCAACATGTAATGTACTGACACAAATGACTGATGATTGGTTAAAATAAATGTTTATAAGAAGATTGTGGGAGCTGTACTGTTAAATTTCAGTGCAGCCTTTGATATCATTGACCATTACCTGTTGTTGAGAAAACATGTGTTATGGCTTTTCAACTTATGCCATATTGTGGATTCAGAGATATCTATCTGATAGAACACAGAGGGTTTTCTTTATTGGAAGCTTCTCTAATGTCAAACATGTAAAGTGTGGTGTACTGCAGGGCAGATCTCTAGGCCCTCTACTCTTTTCTATTTTTACCAATGACCTGCCACTGGCATCAAACAAAGCATTTGTGTCCATGTATGCTGATCATTCAACCATATACGCATTAGCAACCACAGCTAATGAAGTCACTGAAACCATTAACAAGGAGTTGCAGACAATTTTGGAATGGGTGGCCAGTAATAAACTGGTCCTGAACATCTCTTAAACTAAGAGCATTGCATTTGGTACAAATCATTCCCTAAGTTATAGACCTCAGCTGAATCTGGTAATGAATGGTGTGGCTATTGAACAAGTTAAGGAGACTACAATCTCAGATAGCACTAAGTAATTTAAACTGTCATGGTCAAAATATATACACTAGATGACCACTAGATGTGGACACCTGCTTGTCGACATCTCATTCCATGGTCATTCATATGGAGTTGGTCCCCCCTTTGCTGCTATAACAACCTCAACTCTTATGGAGTGGCTTTCAATTAGATGTTGGAACATTGCTGAGGGGACTTGCTCGGCTTAGCCACAAGAGCATTAGAGGTCGGGCACTGATGTTGAGGGCGATTATGAATGGCTCACAGTCAATGATTCATCCAAAAGGTGTTCAATGGGGTTGAGGTCAGTGTTCTGTGCAGGCCAGTCAAGTTCTTCCACACCAATCTCGACTAACCATTTCTGTCTGGACCTCGCTTTGAGCACGGGGGCATTGTCATGCTGGAACAGGAAAGGGCCTTCCTCAAACTGTTGCCACAAAGTTGGAAGCACAGAATCGTCTAGAATGTAATTGCATGCTGTAGTGTTAAGATGTCCCTTCACTGGAACACAGGGACCTAGCCCAACATTAAAAAACAGCCCCAAACGATTATTCCTCCTCCACCAAACTTTACAGTTGGCACTATGAATTGGGGCAGGTAGCAGTCTCCTGGCATCCGCCAAAGCCAGATTCATCCGAAGGACTGCCAAATGGGGAAACTTGATTCATCACTCCAGAGAATGTGTTTGCACCGCACCAGAGTCCAATAGCGGCGAGCTTTACACCACTCCAGCTGACGCTTGGCATTGCTTATGGTGATCTTAGGCTTGTGTGCGGCTGCCCGAGAGGCAGTTTGGAATTCAGTAGTGAGTGTTGCAACTGAGGACAGACGATTTTTACACGCTATGCACTTCAGCACTCGGCAGTTCCATTCGGTGAGCTTGTGTGCCCTACCACTTCGCGGCTGAGCCGTCATTGCTCCTAGAAGTTTCCACTTCACAATAACAGCACTTACAGTTGACCGGGGCAGCTCTAGCAGGGCAAACCATTGACGAACTGACTTGTTGGAAAGGTGGTATCCTATGTCGATGCTACGTTGAAAGTCACTGTGCTCTTCAGTAAGGCCATTCTACTGACAATGTTTGTCTATAGAGATTGTATGGCTGTGTGCTCAATTATATACATCTGTCAGCAACGGGTGTGGCTGAATTGGTGGATCCACTAATTTGAAGGGGTGTCCACATACTTCTGTCTATATAGTGTACATTCAATGGTTGTAAAGATGGGGAGAGGTCTGTCTGTAATATGCTCTGCTTTTTGACACCAAACTCCACAAAGCATGTACTGCAGTCTCTAGTTTGACCTGATATTGATTATTGTCCAGTCATGTGGTCAAGTGCTGCAAAGAAAGACCTAGTTAAGTTGCAGCTGACCCAGAACAGAGCTGCACGTCTTGCTCTTCATTGTAATCAGAGGGCTAATATTAATACTATGCATGCCAGTCTCTCTTGGCTAATAGTTGAGCAAAGACTGACAGCGTCACTTCTTGTTTTTATTAGAAACATTAATGTGTTGGAATTCCAAATTGCTTGCATAGTCAACTTACAAACAGCACTGACACACACACACACACACACACACTACATGCTACCAGGAGTCTTTTCATAGTCCCCAGGTCCAGAACAAATTCAAGGAAACGTACAGTATTATTAGCTGTTGCCATTGCCGTCGCTTAATAAATACAAAAAAATCATCATGAAGCTACAACTGAGACCCTGATAATAATACTTTTTGCACCACTAAAACCCCAAACAAGCGTACAACAGAAAGCCCCCTTAGTGATCTTGCAGGTTTCAAGATCTTACAGATCTATATGAAGAAACTGTAAGATTCTTAGTAAATGACTGAATAAATAGTCGTTCAACTTCTGAATAAGTGTGTGGACTGTGTTATGCCTACTGCCAATGTAAGGATGGTTTGCCAGACATTCATTTCCAACACTAAGATAATGCATTGTCTATTCAATAAGTCACAATTTGTTGTCAGGGGGTGAAAGAGACTAGAAGTAAATTGATTAGGCATAAGCTTACACAAGAAGCGGAGAATATGATTTATCGGTTTAAATACAATTATTTTGTGACACAAATGAAAGCATTTGTTAGCGCAATATCTGTTTGAAAAGCCAGGTCAATAAAGTTAAGGGGGAAATGACCTCGATTCAGGGCTTTACCAAGTCGATGAAAGCTAGCAACCTGTCTCCAAGGCTCACAACTCTATTATCAACACAGATCTGCCACACAAAGCCAGTGCGTGCTCTTTTGTTATCTTAAAGGACCTTCAATGACACCAAATGCTGGTGCACGGCCCATTTTGTTGACGAACACACATTTGCGAGGGAGTTGACAAATTAGACGCCACCCGGTTTAATGGGCTCGTTACATAAAATGACAGCGAGCAGAAAAATAAAGCTACACCAGCATTTTAATGCCAATGCCACTGCCCCTGGCCATGATGAGGAGATATTCCTGCTCCCTTTCTCTCCCAACCGCTGTCTTTGCTCACTGTTATGATCCCGGTCATACATTACAGTGCTGTCTGGACCAGCATGGCAGTGAAGCAGGGTCATTTCCCACTCGCTGTCACATCTGCAAAGATATGACAATTTCACACAAACAACCAAGACACGCAAACAGGCACACACGCACACAGACACACACACTCTCTCTCAAACACAAGCAGGCACACACGTATACAGAAACTCTCTCTCCATTTTCTATATGTATTTACTTCACAGGTAAAGTCACACTAATGACCATCCAGGCTCATTCTGAGTTGTTTCCTCGAGGACATTAGAGACAAATATCCATCATGCAACAAATGAACAGCTGTTTCCACCCTGTGTGTGTTTGTGTGCATAAACCTCTCCACAACTCCCTCACACTAAGTCAATGTAACAACCATGGCGAGACTCAGTGTGCCTGGCGAGAGAGCAAGAGATCCCAGTCAGGCTGTAGTTAATGTTCAGTGCTGTTTAGGCAGCAGTTCACTTCTCCACCAGCCTAGACCGGGGTCACAAGGCAAAACTGGCAGAATTCTGTCTTTCAACTCAGTCAGAAACCCCTCTCTCTCTCTTTCTCGCACCATCTATCGCCATCCTCCCCCTGCTATCCCTATCCTTCCATACTATCAGTCAACTCATTGAGCCACCGCAATGCAGAGTTTCTCTAGAAATCCACCTCATGACACACACTAAGAGGAACATAAGCGTGTACAGTTTTGTTTCCCATTTACTTGTATCTAGGGGGAGGTAAATCGAAATGATTTTATTGCCATTTTCTAGCCTGTTGTTGAACGCTCTTATGATGTCTGACTCCATGTTTCCTGGTGGGTGACTATTCAATACATTTTCATGTACACTGCTCAAAAAGGGAACACTTAAACAACACATCCTAGATCTGAATGAATGAAATAATCTTATTAATTACTTTTTTCTTTACATAGTTGAATGTGCTGACAACAAAATCACACAAAAATAATCAATGGAAATCCAATTTATCAACCCATGGAGGTCTGGATTTGGAGTCACACTCAAAATTAAAGTGGAAAACCACACTACAGGCTGATCCAACTTTGATGTAATGTCCTTAAAACAATCAAAATGAGGCTCAGTAGTGTGTGTGGCCTCCACGTGCCTGTATGACCTCCCTACAACGCCTGGGCATGCTCCTGATGAGGTGGCAGACGGTCTCCTGAGGGACCAGATGTGCTCAATTGATTTCAGGTCTGGGGAACGGGCGGGCCAGTCCATAGCATCAATGCCTTCCTCTTGCAGGAACTGCTGACACACTCCAGCCACATGAGGTCTAGCATTGTCTTGCATTAGGAGGAACCCAGGGCCAACCGCACCAGCATATGGTCTCACAAGGGGTCTGAGGATCTCATCTCGGTACCTAATGGCAGTCAGGCTACCTCTGGCGAGCACATGGAGGGCTGTGCGGCCCCCCAAAGAAATGCCACCCCACACCATGACTGACCCACCGCCAAACCGGTCATGCTGGAGGATGTTGCAGGCAGCAGAACGTTCTCCACGGCGTCTCCAGACTCTGTCACATCTGTCACGTGCTCAGTGTGAACCTGCTTTCATCTGTGAAGAGCACAGGGCGCCAGTGGCGAATTTGCCAATCTTGGTGTTCTCTGGCAAATGCCAAACGTCCTGCACGGCGTTGGGCTGTAAGCACAACCCCCACCTGTGGACGTCGGGCCCTCATATCACCCTCATGGAGTCTGTTTCTGACCGTTTGAGCAGACACATGCACATTTGTGGCCTGCTGGAGGTCATTTTGCAGGGCTCTGGCAGTGCTCCTCCTGCTCCTCCTTGCACAAAGGCGGAGGTAGCGGTCCTGCTGCTGGGTTGTTGCCCTCCTACGGCCTCCTCCACGTCTCCTGATGTACTGGCCTGTCTCCTGGTAGCGCCTCCATGCTCTGGACACTACGCTGACAGACACAGCAAACCTTCTTGCCACAGCTCGCATTGATGAACCATCCTGGATGAGCTGCACTACCTGAGCCACTTGTGTGGGTTGTAGACTCCGTCTCACACTACCACTAGAGTGAAAGCACCGCCATCATTCAAAAGTGACCAAAACATCAGCCAGGAAGCATAGGAACTGAGAAGTGGTCTGTGGTCTCCACCTGCAGAACCACTCCTTTATTGGGGGTGTCTTGCTTATTGCCTATAATTTCCACCTGTTGTCTATTCCATTTGCACAACAGCATGTGAAATTTATTGTCAATCAGTGTTGCTTCCTAAGTGGACAATTTGATTTCACAGAAGTGTGATTGACTTGGAGTTACATTGTGTTGTTTAAGTGTTCCCTTTATTTTTTTGAGCAGTGTATATACACAGTTGAAGTCAGAAGTTTACATACACCTTAGCCAAAGACATTTAAACTCAATTTTTCACAATTCCTGACATTTAATCCTAGTAAAAATTCCCTGTCTTAGGTCAGTTAGGCTCACCACTTTATTTTAAGAATGTAAAATGTCAGAATAATAGTAGGGGTAATTATTTATTTCAGCTTTAATTTCTTTCATCACATTCCCAGTGAGTCAGAAGTTTACATACACTCAATTAGTATTTGGTAGCATTGCCTTTAAATTGTTTAACTTGGGTCAAATGTTTTGGGTAGCCTTCCACAAGCTTCCCACAATAAGTTGGGTGAATTTTGAGCCAGGTTTGTTGGCCTCTTGCTCGCACACACTTTTTCAGTTCTGCCCACAAATTTTCTGTAGGGTTAAGGTCAGGGTTTTGTGATGGCCACTCCAATACCTTGACTTTGTTGTCCTTAAGCCATTTTGTCACAACTTTGGAAGTATGCTTGGGGTCAATGTCCATTTGGAAGACCCATTTGCGACCAAGTTTTAACTTCCTGACTGATGTCTTGAGATGTTGCTTCAATATATCCAAATAATTTTCCTGCCTCAATATGCCATCTATTTTGTGAATTGAACCGGTCCCTCCTGCTACCCCCATGCTTCATGGTTGGGATGTTGTTCTTTGACTTGCAAGCTTCCCCCTTTTTCCTCCAAACATAACAATGGTCATTATGGCCAAACAGTTCTATTTTTGTTTCATCAGACCAGAGAACATTTCTCCAAAAAGTACGATCTTTGTCCCCATGTGCAGTTGCAAACTGTAGTCTAGCTTTTTTGTGGTGGTTTTGGAGCAGTGGCTTCTTCCTTGCTGAGCGGCCTTTGAGGTTATGTCGGTATAGGACTCGTTTTTACTGTGAACATAGATACTTTTGTACCTGTTTCCTCCAGCATCTTCACAAGGTTGAGTCTGACGGCTGAGTGGTCCCATGGTGTTTATACTTGCGTACTATTGTTTGTACAGATGAACGTGGGACCTTCAGGCATTTGGAAATTGCTCCCAAGGATGAACCAGACTTGTGGAGGTCAATAATATGTTTTCTGAGGTCTTGGCTGATTTCTTTTGATTTTCTCATGATGTCAAGCAAAGAGGCACTGAGTTTGAAAGTAGGCCTTGAAATACATCCGCAGGTACACCTCCAATTGACTCAAATTATGTCAATTAGCCTATCAGAAGCTTCTAAAGCCATTACATCATTTTCTGGAATTTTCCAAGCTGTTTAAAGGCACAGTCAACTTAGTGCATGTAAACTTCTGACCTACTGGAATTGTGATACAGTGAATTATAAGTCTGTAAACAATTGTTGGAAAAATTACTTGTGTCATGCACAAAGTAGATGTCCTAACCGACTTACCAAAACTATAGTTTGTAAAAAAAAATAGATATATATTTTTCTATACCATTTTTTCTACTGGTTCACTATTATGTGAAATGTTGTTGGCACTAGGTTGTGATAATAGAGTGTGCTAAATTACCAAAATTGAAATGTAATTTAAAAAAATTAACACTTAAAAATCACGCTGATCTATTATTCTCATGAGCTCCGCCCCCTAAACAAGGCCAATAATGATACCTTGTGTGCTTTGTATTTGTTCATTTTTATATTTAGGTCATTTAGCAGAGCAAATTACAGTCAGTGCATTAAACTAAGATAGGTAACAACCACATATCACATTCATAGCAAGAAAAAACTGTATTTTTGGGGGGGGGGGTTACTGTTACTTAGAATGTTGTTGTAGTGAAGGTGTGTATTTTTTTAAATTTGCATGAAGATCAGGTGTAGAAAGAGACGATAGAAGTAACTAACTCCCAGTAATGGGAATAAACTGGGTCCCCTCTTCACAAATTACAGTCAGTGCATTAAACTAAGATAGGTAACAACCACATATCACATTCATAGCAAGAAAAACCTGTATTTTTTTGGGGGGGGGTTACTGTTACTTAGAATGTTGTTGTAGTGAAGGTGTGTATTTTTTGTAAATTTTGAAAATACAAAATACACTACTGGTATTTTATCTAGTTTGATACGTTGGTCGTTAGAGTCTCTTGTATTTGTAGCAAGATCCATTTGTATTTATCTGTTGCCTATCTCTCCCTGCTGCTATGGCTGATAAGTGAGCAACTGGACTGTTTCACTGATACACGCAGGTGCTTTTGCACAACTAATGCTGCTGTAAGTTATTACAGTAATGCTTGCTGTTACACACACACACTTTCCTATAAATGATGCTATTAAGCATACGTACTCATATGCAACTGTAATGGTTCGTGTCCCACTGCGGGTCTAATTGACTGGATAGATTCATTTGGAGATCATCCAGCAGGAACAGTGTTCATAAACAGCATGTGCTGCCATTTGCTGGCTTTCAGCTCCTTTTCACTCTACCGCTAAAGGGTCTGCTCCTGCTGAAGACATGCTAGTGAAGAAGCTAAATGACACCGTAGCGTCAAAGCCATAAATACACTGAATTTGGCGAACTATGTTTGAGTTTCTCAATTTAAATTGGCGCCGTGTTGGCACCAATGTGGGTGACTGCAAATTGCATAATGCTAAGCCAGCATTTCTGCTCATCTCTAATGAAAGTGAAATACAATGTAATCTTAGCAAGTAGATAAATCATTGATACTGTGTCTGAAACTATGAACTCACATTTGAGAATAATGAATTGAAAATAAATACTCATATTCTCTACTCCAGGGGTAGACAACCCTGTTCCTTGAGTGCCACAGTAACTTCATGTTTTTAAAAGTAGACTCATAATATAGATGCAGAAAGTAAACAGCATAGTGGTCAATTTCCGCAACAACTTAGAGCGTTGGAGCGTGAGGCTCAACTGCTGTTTTGGTCCCGTGGCTACCACACTGTGAACGTCGTGAAGCAAACCGGTGCACACGAGCAGATACTGTGTGTGACCATGTGAGAGCGAAGTCTTGCATCCTGCTCATCTCAATATCTGCGGTGTTGTTCGTGGCAACGGCATTTCGCTGAGTCTACCTTTAACTGACCTGGAACACCAGGTGTGTTGAATTTAAGCAATCACCGTACTGATCAATTAAGTAACCAGCTCAGTGTGGTGCCTAGTTTGGAAAAGATCCTCCAGGAACAGGGTTGCCTGCTCTACTCCAACCACATACAGCAAGAGCATGAAGATCAGGTGTAGAAAGAGACGATAGAAGTAACTAACTCCCAGTAATGGGAATAAACTGGGTCCCCTCTTCACAGTTCACCCAACAGGTTATCATTAGATCCTTATGTCCCTCTCCCCCTATGGTCCATTTACTGTCAATTCATTTAGTGTGGGAGAGAGCGAAAGGGATACAGAGTTCAGTGAACAGGGAAAATGACCATATTGATCATGGGGTTGGCTGCCTTTGTGGCAGGGAGAACTGACCTTGTCGGCCCTCTCCTCTCCTCTCAACCAATCAAATATCAATTTTCTCCATCTTCTCTCACCCCCAGGCCAATCAAAAGCTCACCCTCTCGACACTCAGCCAATGAAAAACTGATGTATTATGCCCTCTGACTTTCACCAAATGGGGTGGAAAATACTGTAGAAGACAACATACCCTTCCTTACAAGCTGAAGTAACAAAGTAGAAAATGTATTTGAAATTTGTAGCAGTGACAGTTTCACCTCAAATGCAATAAAACAAAACTCCCCAGAAAGTAACACCCTCAGATACATCACACGTATCCCCTCATCAGTGGAACCCTCATGCCTATCTCTGTTTTCAGGAAACATCAATCTGCCAAGTTGCAGAGGGTGTCATGCCAAACATGCAGGTAATGTATTCCCTGCCACTTCCTCTTCCTGTGCTGTGTGGGTCTCAACCCACAAGCCAATCTCCGTTCTGCTGCCCCAGAGACGGGCCCAGACTGACATTACAAAGAGCATTGCCTACGTTTGATTACACAGTGCTTGAAGGTTTTCCTCTATCATTTCCCTTCTGTGTCTAGATGTTTCTGTTCACTTTTCCAATGTTTTGACAGCTCTCCAAAGCTCTTCAACATTACAGTTTATAGGTGAGACTGGGGTAAGTTGAAACAAAGGGGTAAGTTAAGCCACCCTTTTTGTAGGAAACCATACACAAAATTAATCATTTGACCATTTCATTGAGTCTGTGAGGGAAGAAACCGCATGGAAAAAGTGGTAAGCAGGTTAGATCCAAAAAACAGATTTTCACCAAGTCAAATTAATTTGTGTTAGAGGTTTCATGCTTGTATCAAAGCCAAGTTGATCATTTTAAGATTGTTCTATACATCAGCTGGGGTCTCTATAAGCTTCAATATGTTGCTGAATGTCAAAAATGTCTCAACATCCCCCACTCCCCCCTAAGCGAGAAGATTGTTGTAAGCCAACCTAATAAGGATATGTGTTGGGAAAACCAGAGTATTGGAACACAGTCCCAGACCTTTCAGGTAAGAAGCCATTTCAGAGAATTGGAACATTGCCATAAAATGTAAACCTGCTCACCACAGAGTGCCCCTAAAGTGCTGTATTCAATACAGCCAGTTGATTTCTCTCTGAACTTTGCAAAAAATCTCATTTAGAAGGACAGTGAACAAAAAGTAGTATTACTCGCACAGATGTTTCATTGGCCATTACTTTCAGCGGTCACCAGTGCTATTGAGGGGAGTAAATGGGCCCTCTAGAATACCCCATTAGTGCTAGTGATAAGCCCAACAGTACAAGGAGGGCTCTGGCTTCTGTGAAAGGTAAAAGCTCTGTGGAATAGTGCCCCAATGATTTTCTTTCTCACTCAAGCTCTTTCTCACCATACAATACAATTACACAGGAGAGCACGCAAAAGAGAAAGCCCTTCATGACTCAATGTTTGTGTGTTCAAACTGATTGTTACATGTGAATGCATACTCACAAGCTGGGATACGCATGTTGGCCATGTTCTGTTATAATCCCCACCCAGCACAGCTAGAAGAGGACCTGCCACCCCTCATAGCCTGGTTCCTCTCTAGGTTTCTTCCTAGGTTCTGACCTTTCTAGGGAGTTTTTCCTAGCGACCGTGCTTCTACACCTGCATTGCTTGCTGTTTGGTGTTTTAGGCTGGGTTTCTGTACAGCACTTTGAGATATCAGCTGATATAAGAAGGGCTTTAGAAATACATTTGATTTGATTTGATGTGCACGTACTGTACACACTTTAGGGACTCCAGCACCACGTGACATAGACACATCTTCTGGCCTAATGGGATATTACTGAAATGGTTCTGTTTGCTTTTTAGCATGATAGACCATAGAGCTAGATAGAGGACTCTAGTGGCCAAAATCCTGTTTTAGCAGCACCATTGATCAGACTTTCACCATTCTGAAGTAGTCAACTGGGTGGGACTTCCTATGGGTTAAGGAAGGATCACATAATTCCATCCAGGTCACCAGGAGGCCAATTAATTATATTAATGAGCAAACGTTCCATAACTGCAGGTGGCAGTAAATTGCCAAACTTGGCTTTATATCTGTTCAAACAACACACTCCAGGTGGCAGTAGGCACCCTTTCAGTTTGTTTGCCAACTCATAAAAGTAGTAGTAGAAGAACATGGACAACTTCAAAATGGAGATGGTCTCAATGGCACTGCCCGTGCTCTCACAGATGCCATAATGGGACAGATACAACGATGTCATGTCTAAGTGAGAGACACTGTAACCTCCATCATCTAAAGTCCAGGTTAAGATTGCAGAATCAAGCCAAGTTTGTTAGTTGTGTGCAGGAGGATTCCACATGGTAGTGGAGATGCTGGGATGGAACGATTTGTCCAATTCAATGCTATGTTCCCTGCTGCATTTCCTTGACGTTTTTCTATGTTTGGCATTGAGTCTTCAGAGTCTTCTAAAAAAAATGGGAGATTGACGCTGTCCGATAGTAGAGACCTGTGCTGTTAAACTCCCTCTTGCAGCTTCCCTCCATGCTGTTTGACCCTGCGTCTCCTCCCTGCAGTCATAACACCTTTCCCCTACATCCTCTTTCATCTTCTCCCCACAGATCACTCCCGTCGTGCCTCAGATCTCAGCCATACATCCTGTATGTCTCCAGGTAGACACCGGTTCAAAATGACTGCCGTCAATCATCTTAGTAGGTCAAACACTGTCACTCAGTCCCAAATCTAACCCCAGTCCTTACCTCGTGGGCACTAGATCTGAAATGATGGGACAGGTAAAAGCCAATACAGTCATAGCTCCTTCTATGGCCAAAATTGTATGGTTTCATACAACCTTAATCAGGACGTGACCTCCAATATTTCGGTCAATGTCACAAGCCTGCGAAACCAGAGCCTTCCCATATGAACTCTAATTGCAATCTGAGAGCACACATGTTATTTAGCCTTTCCAGGTGAAAAGTGTTGGGAGGGAAAGTAGAGTTCCTAAAGGGAGTGGATTACTCAGAGGAGGCTGGTGGGAGGAGCTATAGGAGGACAGGCTCATTGGTAGCAATAGTGATTAAGAAGAAATTAGTGTTTCTCTCCACCGTATGTAGAGCAGTTGGACCGTGGCAGAGGCAGTCAACTGGAGTCAGCCAAAACCGACGCGTGGAGACTTTGGGATTTCGTCCAGATGCCAAAGAGTGACTCCCCGATGTAATAAAAAAAAAACACACCCCTTTACGATTTGTCATTGGCACCAGCTGTCCCTCCCATCCAGCCCTGGGGGCAGTGTCACAGAAAAGTTCTAGGAGCGTGGCCAAATGGCAGTCCGAATCTCTCTGGGAGCCGCCAGGGACATTTGCTGGGCACATTTAAGTGACCTGACTAACTTGCCATTTAGTCCAAAACCACGGGAGGCGTCGGTCCAGCCTCTGCAACCACAGAGACAGAACAGGGCTGCCATCAGTCCATTAGCTAACGGCTAATTATAAAACACTCGCTAATTATGAAAGACAATAATGGCTGCCTTGCTAACTGCCTCTGTTTGTATCTTGCTAACTGTCCATGCTAACTGCCTATGATTGCCTGCCATTTTGTCTCTATCTGTTGCCTGGATGGATGAGGCCCTAAGCAACAAACAACAGAACACAGGTTGTGGTCCAGTTAGCTCCATCACCCAGCCAGCTAGGGTGTCTGAAAAGGAGGTCACCCAGTGCTTTGTGGCAAATGGACTAACTGTTATCATTATCTCTGGTCCTCTGTGGACAAAGTAGTGCAGTATGAATGGCAGATGGGCCCTTGATGAGGTACTACACAGTGTTCCAGGACCTAGTGGAGACTGTTGAGTGTCTGTCTCCCTGTGAAGACCAGGAGGCTGGCTGAAGTCTGATGGGGACTCAATGTGGAGGACATTTAGACAATGGGATTTGGAGGAAGAAGCTGCTCAAAGGGGTAAACCAATCCAATCACCCCTAGGAGACGCTGATTAGACCAGAGAGATGCACTTATATTCATTTAGAACATTTTCTGATTCAGATCCTGGAGTGTTTGGTACGCTGATCCCTGCTTAATGTTTCACACCAGAAGTAAACTGAGTTAGCTAACTAGATGTGGTTATGGATTCCGAGATTGCATAACATCTGGCAAGAACAAATTCTGATACTTGCCTGTGTGGTTGGTCCATGATCCAGTACCAGCTATTGTGATGTGCAAGTCGCATGGAGCTACATGTACAATAACATGGACATTACCCCACTCTACAACCTTCCCACAGATTGCTGTGTTTGAACTCTTCTAACACCAAAGTTATAATCTAGGATAACGGTATAAATCAAAGAGAACAACCTCTCTTCCTCTCCTCTATGTGTATCTATCTAAATGGGAGTGCCTGGTGGGCTTGCAGTATTGTAATCACCTGGGGACCACTGAGGCAGGTTGGGTACACCCCCCTGAACACTACATTTACCCATCCACCATGCCTCCTGTACACCCACATTAGTTGAGCTATTTGGGGGGAAACATCACACCTGTGGGGGTCCATTTATCATGCAAGTGGGGAGTTAACTAAATGGGTCTCTAAAGTGATGCAAGGCTCCAGACATACATAGCATTATAAGGAAATAAACACACACACACACACACACACATTACCAGCAGCGGACGAGGGGAAAGCTAGTAGGAGAAAGCTGGAAGATGTACAGTACCAGTCAAAAGTTTGGACACAGCTACTCATTCAAGGGTTTTTCTTTATTTTGACTATTTTCTACATTGTAGAATAATAGTGAATACATCAAAACTATGAAATAACACATATGGAATCATGTAGTAACGTTAAAAGTGTTAAATCAAAATATATTTTATATTTGAGATTCTTCAAAGCAGCCACCCTTTGCCTTGATGACAGCTTTGCACACTCTTGGCATTCTCTCATATAAAAACCCTTGAATGAGTAGGTGTTTCTAAACTTTTGACTGGTACTGTATATCTGATGTGTCAAATTGTTTTTGTAGACAATATACACCTAAACACACACACACAAGACAGTGTCTTCCAGCCTACTGACCTCCTTGTCTTCCAGCCTACTGACCTCCTTGTCTTCCAGCCTACTGACCTCCTTGTCTTCCAGCCTACTGACCTCCTTGTCTTCCAGCCTACTGACCTCCTTGTCTTCCAGCCTACTGATCTCCTTGTCTTCCAGCCTACTGATCTCCTGTCTTCCAGCCTACTGACCTCCTTGTCTTCCAGCCTACTGACCTCCTTGTCTTCCAGCCTACTGACCTCCTTGTCATCCAGCCTACTGATCTCCTTGTCTTCCAGCCTACTGATCTCCTGTGTTCCAGCCTACTGGCCTCCTTGTCTTCCAGCCTACTGACCTCCTTGTCTTCCAGCCTACTGATCTCCTTGTCTTCCAGCCTACAGATCTCCTTGTGTTCCAGCCTGCTGGCCTCCTTGTGTTCCAGCCTGCTGACCTCCTTGTCTTCCAGCCTGCTGACCTCCTTGTCTTCCAGCCTGCTGACCTCCTTGTGTTCCAGACTGCTGACCTCCTTGTGTTCCAGACTGCTGACCTCCTTGTGTTCCAGCCTGCTGGCCTCCTTGTGTTCCAGCCTGCTGGCCTCCTTGTGTTCCAGCCTGCTGGCCCCCTTGTGTTCCAGCCTGCTGGCCTCCTTGTGTTCCAGCCTGCTGGCCTCCTTGTGTTCCAGCCTGCTGGCCTCCTTGTGTTCCAGCCTGCTGGCCTCCTTGTGTTCCAGCCTGCTGGCCTCCTTGTGTTCCAGCCTGCTGGCCTCCTTGTGTTCCAGCCTGCTGGCCTCCTTGTGTTCCAGCCTGCTGGCCTTCTTGTGTTCCAGCCTGCTGGCCTCCTTGTGTTCCAGCCTGCTGGCCTCCTTGTGTTCCAGCCTACTGATCTCCTTGTCTTCCAGCCTACTGATCTCCTTGTGTTCCAGCCTGCTGCTCTCCTTGTCTTCCAGACTACTGATCTCCTTGTCTTCCAGCCTACTGATCTCCTTGTGTTCCAGCCTGCTGGCCTCCTTGTGTTCCAGCCTGCTGGCCTCCTTGTGTTCCAGCCTACTGATCTCCTTGTGTTCCAGCCTACTGATCTCCTTGTCTTCCAGCCTACTGATCTCCTTGTGTTCCAGCCTGCTGCTCTCCTTGTCTTCCAGACTACTGATCTCCTTGTCTTCCAGCCTACTGGCCTCCTTGTGTTCCAGCCTACTGACCTCCTTGTCTTCCAGCGTATTAAAGCGATGTGGCCTGCCTTGTGAGTCCTCATGAGTCCTCTGAAAAAGAGTGGATGGCTCTGAGCACAACCAGGCCTATTCTCACAGTAAACACTCTCAGCCAGGCACCTAGAATGCAATAAGCAGGGGGGCCAGGTACTGGAACTACCACCTGTGGGCCACTGTGTGAGCTGAGGAGAGGAGCGTGGGATGATACAGTGCATTCATCCTAAATTATATACAGTGTTTACTTCCTTCAGGCTTCTAACTGCTCTCCCTGGTCAGGCACTTCAGAGGAGCACAGCAGAGGTCTGAGGGGGCAGTGTGTGTGTGTGTGTGTGTGTGTGTGTGTGTGTGTGTGTGTGTGTGTGTGTGTGTCTCATTACTGAAGGAGCCCTCCTCCAATACTCGATTATCCAAAGTGATTCATTTGTCTTTTTTGGAAGCCCACACATAAGGGAGATCTAAGTACAACTCTTAGCTACCTTCCTCCTCCAAGGAGTGATGAGAAGAGAGAGAGAGTGTGTGTGTGTGTGTGTGTACCGTACAAAATTAAAACAACAGATGGAACGTCCATTACAGAAAGAGGCCAGTCATTTACTATGCACCATCCTTAACAGTGCAGCCAGCTACTGTGGCTTCCTTTATGCACTATGGTTGTCATTCATGTAGACACACTGCCACGTCGTGGCGAGTGGATGCATGACAGTGCACTGCCTGCTAAGTTTTCAGTTTACCTTTGAATCCCTGTACTGAACAATAAACCAATGAGTTTCCCTTTCCACCTCCAGCAGTTGAATACAGTTCCTCTTAGGAAGAAAATGTTATCACTATCAAAATACTATCTCAGAGAGAGAGAGCGGGAGAGAGAGAAGGCGAGAGAGAGAAAGCGAGAGAGAAGGAGAGAGAGGGGGATTGAAAAGGTAAAGAAAGAGCAGTGGATTAGTGAAGCTCACCTGAGCAGAATGTTTAACAAAGTCACTCCCGAGGGAGGTGATTAATGGGCGATGCGCTTCCCTCCAGATGGCCAACAAGCGTCGCCGGCGGAAACAGAAACCCGCTCGATCACAACGAACGCCTCGTCGCCCACCTCATGCTCACTCTGGAATAGCACAAACACTGACAAACGTTAACACAAACATTCACATAATGTTGGTACAGATCTGTTGTTAAAACCCACTGGGCACAGACGTCAATTCAATGTCTATTTCACGTTGGTTCAACTTAATTTCATGAAATGTTGTGGAAACAACGTTGATTCAACTAGCGTGTGCCCAGTGGGAATCGTTTTATGGTAAGCGTTTTCCACTCTCAAACCAATTTCACATCTCCCAACTCCACCTACTCTCCCAACTCCACCTACTCTCCCAACTCCACCTATTCTGAAAGAAGTGGGAAATGCCACACAATGAAGCATCAGCACATCTGATCATCCAGGGGAGACATTTTGGGCAGCACGTGGGTGGGAGCATTGGGCCAGTAACCGGAAAAGTTGCTGGATCGAATCCCCGAGCTGACAAGGTAAAAATCTGTCGTTCTGCCCCTGAGCAAGGCAGTTAACCCACTGTTTCCCTGGCGCCGAAGACGTGGATGTCGATTAAGGCAGCCCCCCCACCTCTCTGATTCAGAGGTTGGGTTAAATGCAGAAGACACATTTCAGTTGAATGCATTCAGTTGTACAACTGACTAGGTCCCCCCCTTCTTCACTTTATTGTGTCTATGAACAGGAGGACAAGGTTATAACATGAGGTGACACAATGTCTGTTTTCATCAGACAACAACCCTGAGAATTTCAAACAACATCGCTTGGAAATGTGTAGCTTCAACCAACTGACCCCCTAAGGTTCACTGACTTTCCGTTCGCTCCATCGAACTAACCAGTCCTTTTTGATGATTGATTTAGGAATTTCATCAAGTCACATAGAAAGGTGACACACCAATTTCTAGATGTCTGTGAGAAGAGATTGTGTTTTTCAATGGATAACCCCTAGATTCAGCTTTAAAAAATATACTTATTTCACTAAGGAGAGGAATCTGAAATGCTAATTTTACACACATGGTTCTTTTCCTAAATGCCCATCATAAGAAAACACAAGGCATTACATTTTGAAAGAGGGAATCAAAGCTTAAATTGTGGGTATTTCTCTGTCACCTTGATGTTAATGACTTTTCTTGAAATAATGATGTGCTTGGAAGCTCCACTCATCTCATTTGAAGACATATTAAGGCTATATTAACGGTAAGTGGGTTCTTCATATGGCAAACCACAGGAACTCACGCACACACCTTAACTTCAACATCTGTTTAACCTCAACATCATTAACAGAAAGTTAACAGTCTCCACAGCAAACCAGAACCATGAAAAGCAATCTCCCAAACTCCCATGGGCTCCAGATGATACATACCCAAGAAATGTGTGTCCAGCTAATTAGAATTGACAATGTGACAGCTTTCCACACAACTCTGCCTTGAAAGACTCAAGGGTTTATCCCGGCATCTTTTAGCTGTAAGAGAAATGGGAAGGTTCTTGGCAAATGAAAATTAGATTCCAGAAATCCATGAATAGTTTGTCTTTCCCTCTAGAATAGGTTGATTCATAATCTGTTCTCTTCTTCTCATCTCACCATTTGAAAAACAAACATAGGTACAACATAGATACAATATGGTAATGCGGTACCCTTTGAAAGCCCTGTAGTGAAGGGCATTGAAGCAAACAGTGCAGTGACTGTCCTGTCCTCAGGTTCTCTCATTCACAGTTGAGCAGCTTAGCAGAGGGCAGTAATGATATAGATTGGGAGATGCAGGCTTCCTCTCGGAGGAGCAGGTTCCCTCTCTAGGTTCAACAGAACGTGACAGAACAGTACACCTGCACACACAAATTGTTCCAAACAAAATATGTCCAAAGTAATCTCTGTTTGCAAGTAGGAGAAGAATTGCGAGCAAACCACCCCAAAACAATAGCATTCAGTATGAGGCAGGGCCCCACAAGTATTAGAGGAGCTGTCGCTACTCCAGCGCGGGCATGCATATTACAAATAGTGAAGAGCAGAGGCAAATGAAAATACTGATGCCTGCTGCAAACAGGGTGCCATCCCTGGCTATGATTAAATCCAGCATCTGCTGATGTAGTTCACCTCTGGGAAGTGACAGAGAGCAGACATCGTTTTGTGGTGCGGTGCAGGATAGAACCCAAAAGAGAAACTTTCAAATGGAAAAAGGCCGTGATAACACAGCAGACTGATGGATGCAGGGTGGCCCATATTCAAAGTCGTCCCCCAGACAGAATAGGAGCCAATTACTGAGACAGGCATCCCAAGAGCCACCATGAAGGCAATCACACCCCAACAGGAGATGTGTTTACTTGGTGTCCGGGGAGACGTGGTGGCAGAGAAGGCCTTTGGGCCAAACGAAAATGTTCCAAGATTTCTTCCCAACGTATAGAGACACGCCAATAGGAATTGTACAACTTACCAATGAAAATGTAATACAGATACCAAAACAATTTTTTTACACCCAGTCTCTTTATTTTAGACATATCTATACCCTTGGGAGGGTAAATATTTTTGGACAGAGTCCATTGCACAATGATGGCAGGCTGCTTACCTACAGGGGAATCATGCACCCATTAATTTAGAGGGAGCACGGAGTACGTGAAGATGGAGGGGGGGGAGGGGTTGTCAGAGATTTCTGAGAATTTAGCTTTTTTCGAAACACCTAAAACAGCATTTTCCTGCCATCTAGAGCCATAATCATTATTCCTAATCCTATGTAAAAAAAAATATGTTTATTTCTCTGCATAGGCTAAGCATAGCACTTTTCCTGTTTTATTATGAGTTGAATTAATGATGCGAATGGGTTATTTAAGAACTTTTATGCCTTCATGAGTTTAGTACAACTGTGTATAGTATAATAACCCAAAAATTAAACACATTTTATTATTAGTATTCTAAAGTCGACCAACCTTGCCAGTAGGCATGCCAGCTAAGATATTTAAACAAGCAGCTCTAAGTTGATTAATACCCTGAAATGACTTGGTAGCTAGGTTGGGAAGGTATCTAGATAGCTATCTGGTGTCATGACGTTGCCCTCTTTGGGTACAGCGAGCACAGTTGACCCCCCTCCCTCTGCACCAGACCTTTTCTATGCACCATCCCCCGACCTCTATACTTCTGACACCAGGCTCTGTAAGAGCGGTCGTAAATTCCTACGAGGAGACCATATCCTCATGGCCACAGTATAGAGAGAACAAAGGAGTTCTTCCACCTCACAGAACTGGAGAACCGAACGACATTTATGTTCTGCAGAAGGTATAAAAGATCGGTGAAGAATCCAGCTACGAACTGGTCCGTTTGGTACAAATTTGTGAAACTCATGAGAGACAATACCGCCACATTACCATAATCATGTTTAAACAATAGCCTAAGCTATGAGACTTACATCTAAATGGTTGTATAAAATGAATGAATAAGGATGGAACTGTTTGTGAAATTGTGTAATGTGATTTTGGACTGTTTAATGAAGGAAACTCCAATTCCCTTTGGAGTCTTAACTAAATCAGAGGACCGCCCATGAGCACAGTTATGGTCTGGCGTCATGGGACAGGCCCTTTTCTGCTCTTCTGAATAAAACCCCCACCTTGGTTTTCTATCACCAGACCGAGCTTACCTCAATTACGAGATGGCTAAAGGATGAAGACCAGCTTACCTCGATAACGAGAGGGCCAAGGTTTGATCATGCATTCCTCTTGCTGAACTTTTAACCATACCATGTGGTTAAACTCTTAGACTATCGATACCGACAGAATAAGAACAAGTCTTTGATATTAATTACTAGTCTGCAGCTAGGAATTCGGTATCATTGAACGCGAAGACCGACAAACGCCGAAACAGCTATTCTATAACGACATGAATGAATGTCACTCTGAACTACCCATTCTAACCACGACAGAGAGAGAGAGGGCGGACAGACTCTCCAACAGAAACAAACTTTTCAACAGAGATCCCGACAACACACTGAGCATAAATATATATATTGATTGCAATTGTTCCCGAATGAGTGAGCGTTCATGTGCAAAGGATTAGCATTTCAATTGTTATAATTATCAACTCTGTAGTGCCTTCTCAGTTGATCCACTTCCCTTTTGTCTAACAAGCCGCCATGCCGGTTTAGCCCACTAGGGCACATTCCCCTATGATTTCCTTGTAACCATATCTACTGTTTGTTATGCATTTCTGTGAATTACCTAGTTAGTAAATAAATTCTTTTAAGACAATTGATGTATGGATGACTCATAGTGAAGACTGGGTTCGTGCAGATAACCAACAATTTACGACGTTTGGAATGAGACTGACGTGAGGTAAATAATAAGTCATTAATTCGAAGACTAATTGATCAGATATTAAAATATCTGAAAGTTATATTAGGAAAATTATAACTTTGTAATCTGAATATTTTACTTGGTGCCCCGACTTCCTAGTTAATTACAGTTACATGATTAATCAGGTTAATCACGTAATAATAATTACAGAGAGTTATTTGATAAATATGTCTTCAGTTTTAATGATGCCAAAGACACGACACTGGCGTGCTAGCTAAAGCCAACTTCATAAAACTGCTAGGTGGCAAGTATTACAGAGAAACCAAAAACATGAACTTACAGTGCCTTCAGAAAGTATTCAGACCCTTTGACTTTTTCCACATTTTGTCAGGTTACAGCCTTTTTCTAAAATGTATTAAATAGTTTTTTCTCCCTCATCTACACACAATACCCCATAATGACAAAGCAAAAAACGATTTTTAGACATTTTAGCAAATGTATATAAAAAAATATATATATATCACATTTACATAAGTATTCAGACCGTTTACTCAGTACTTTGTTGAAGCACCTTAAGCAGCAATAATAGCCTTGAGTCTTCTTGGCACATCTGTATTTGGGGATTTCCTCCCATTCTTCTCTACAGATCCTCTCAAGCTCTGTCAGGTTGGATGGGGAGCGTTGCTGCACAGCCCTTTTCAGGTCTCTCCAGAGATGTTCGATCAGGTTCAAGTCCGGGCTCTGGCTGGGCCACTCAAGGACATTCAGAGACTTGTCCCGAAGCCACTTGTCCCGAAGACAATTCTTTCGACCTCATGGCTTGGTTTTGGCTCTGACATGCACTGTCAACTGTGGCAACTTATATAGATGGGTGTGTGCCTAACCAAATCATGTCCAATCAATTGAATTTACCACAGATGAACTCCAATCAAGTTGGATGATGATCCAATCTCAAGGATGATCAATGGAAACTGGATGCACCTGACCTCAATTCATTTCATTTATCATAGCAAAGGGTCTGAATACTTATGTAAATAAGTTATTTCTGGTTTTTATATTTTATAAATATGCTAAAGAATTCTAAAAACCTGTTTTCACTTTGGCATTATGTGGTATTGTGTGTAGATTGCTGAGAATTTTTTCTAATTTAAATAATTTTAGAATAACGCTGTAACATAACAAAATGTGGAAAAAGTCAAGGGGACTGCATACTTTCCGAAGGCACTGTATTTCACATTTTAGCTGGAATCCTGAATGGTGAAACTATCACGTCCATTTGAGATGTAACAACAAAAGAAGTTACTGCACACAATGAACATCATTGTGTGCGCGATAGAATAGCAGAATATGTCTTGCCATTTTTTTTACCGCGTTGCATAATGCTCCTCACCTCTGCTTCGTCAATGAAAACAATAACAGCAGCGGTGGGGGTGCCACTGTTTGCCTTCAGCTGGTCACAAGACATCACATTTTGAAAGAGGGAATCTTAAATGATTTATCTTTGACAAGTAAACAAATAACAACATCACCTTGATGTTAATGACTTTTCTTGAAGATAACAATGTGCTTGGAAGCTCCAATCGTCTCTTTTGAAGACATGAAGGATATATTAAGTGGGTTCTTCATATGGCAGGCCGCAGGCGCACACACACACACCTTAACTTCAACATCCGTTTAACCTCAACATCATTAACAAAAGCAGTACTATGAAAAACAATCTCCCAAACTCCCATGGGCCCCAGATTATACATACCCAATGAATTAGAATTGACAATGTGACAGTTTTCCCACACAACTCTACATTGAAAGACTCAAGGGCTTATCCCAGCATCTTGTCAGCAGAAAGAAAAATTTAAAAGTTCTAGGAAAATGAAAATGAGATTCCAGAAATCATTGAATAGCTTGTCTTTCCAACTACAAAAAGGTTGATTCATCATCTATTCTCGTCTTCTCATCTCACCATCAGAAAAACAAACATAGGTACAACATATAGGTATAGTGCCTTCAGAAAGTATTCATACCCCTTGACTTTTTCCACATGTTGTTGTGTTACAGCCTGAATTATAAAAAACGACTGTCACTGGCCTACACGCAATTCACCATAATGTCAAAGTAGAATTATGTTTTTCAATATGTTGACAAATTAATTAAAAATGAAAAACTGAAATGTATTGAGTCAATAATTATTCAACCCCTTTGCTATGGCAAGTCTAAATAAGTTCAGGAGAATGCATTTGCTTAACAAGTCACAGAAGTTGCATGGACAATAATAGTGTTTAACGTGCATTTTGAATGACTACCTCATATCTGTGTCCCACACATACAATTATCTGTAATGTCCCTCAGTAGAGCAGTGCATTTCTAACACAGATTCAACCACAAAGACCAGAAAGGTTTTCCAATGCCTCACAAAGGGCACCTATTGGTAGATGGGTATACAAAAAAAGCAGACATTGAATATACCTTTGAGCATGGTTAAGTTACAGTATTAATTGCCCTTTGGATGGTGTATCAATACATCCAGTCACTACAAAGATAAAGGGGTCCTTCGTAACTCAGTCGTCAGAGAGGAAGGAACCACTCAGGGATTTCAGAATGAGGCCATTGGTGACTTTAAAACAGTTACAGAGTTGAATGGCGGTAATAAGAGAAAACTGAGGATGGATCAACAACATTGGAGTTATTCCACAACACTAACCTAATTGACAGTGAAAACAAAGAAGTTCTTACATTATAAAAAATATTCCAAAACATACATTCTGTTTGCAACAAGGCAATTAAGTAATACTACAAAAAATGTGATCAACAAACAATTTGACAGAGCTTGAAGAATTTTGAAAGGAGTATATTTACATTTGTAATTTTGCAGACGCTTTAAACAAGAGCGACTTATACTAGTGAGTGCATAGATTTTTATACTGGTCCTCCATGGGAATTGTACCCACAACCCTGGCATTACAACACCATGCTCTACCAACTGAGCCACATGGAATCACCAGAGAAACAGACAAATGTTGCAAAATCCAGGTGTGGAAAGTGCTTAGAGACTTACCCAGAAAGACTCACAGACGTAAATGCTGCCAAAGGTGATTAACATGTATTGACTCAAGGGTTTGAATACTTATATAATCAAAGACATATGTGTTTCATTTGTCATGTATTTTTTTTACAAATGTAACAAATGTCCTTCCACTTTGACATTACAGATGTATGTTATGCAAATTGTTAAAAAAAGACAATTAAATACATTTTAATCCCACATTGTAACACAACAAAATGTGAAAAAAGTCAAGGGGTGTTAATACTTTCTGAAGGCACAGTAACTGCCAAAATAATCACTTCCGGCACTGACAGAGATGGCCGCCTCGCTTCGCGTTCCTAGGAAACTATGCAGTATTTCGTTTTTTTTACAGGTTATTTCTTACATTGTTACCCCATGAAATATTAGGTTTTATTACATACAGTCGGGAGGAACTATTGGATATAAGAGCAACGTCAACTCACCAACATTACAACCAGGAATACGGCTTTCCCAAAGTGGATCCTCTGTTTGGCCCACCACCCAGGACAATGGATCGGATCGCAGCCGGCGACCCAAAACAACGGCTCCGCAGGAGGGGCAGACGGAGCGGGGTTCTAGTCAGGCTCCGTAGACGGGCACATCGCACACCGCTCCCGAGCATACTACTCGCCAATGTCCAGTCTCTTGACAACAAGGTAGACGAAATCCGAGCAAGGGTTGCCTTCCAGAGAGATATCAGAGACTGTAACGTCCTTTGTTTCACGGAAACATGGCTCACTCGAGGCACACTATCGGAGTCGGTACAGCCACCTGGTTTCTTCACGCATCGCGCCGACAGAAACAAGCATCTCTCTGGTAAGAAGAAGAGCGGGGGTGTATGCCTTATGATTAACGAGACGTGGTGTGATCATAACAACATACAGGAACTCAAGTCCTTTTGTTCACCTGACTTAGAATTCCTCACAATCAAATGCCGACCGCATTATCTACCAAGAGAATTCTCTTCGATCATAATCACATTCGTGTATATTCCCCCCCCAAGCAGACACATCGACGTCCTGAAGGAACTTAATTCGACTCTATGTAAACTGGAAACCACATATCCTGAGGCTGCATTTATTGTAGCTGGGGATTTTAACAAGGCTAATCTGAAAACAAGGCTCCCTAAATTCTATCAGCATATCGATTGCGTGACCCTGGCTGGCAAAACCCTGGATCATTGTTATTCTAACTTCCGCGATGCATATAAGGCCCTCCCCCGCCCTCCTTTTGGAAAAGCTGACCACGACTCCATTTTGTTGATCCCAGCCTATAGTCAGAAACTAAACCAGGAAGCACCCGCGCTCAGGTCTGTTCAATGCTGGTCCGACCAATCGGATTCCACGCTTCAAGATTGCTTCGATCACGTGGACTGGGATATGTTCCGCATAGCGTCAAACAACAACATTGATGAATATGCTGATTCGGTGAGCGAGTTTATTAGCAAGGGCATCGGTGATGTTGTACCCACAGCTTCTATTAAAACATTCCCCAACCAGAAACCGTGGATTGATGGCAGCATTCGCGCAAAACTGAAAGCACAAACCACTGCTTTTAATCAGGGCAAGGTGACCGGAAACATGACCGAATACAAACAGTGTAGCTATTCCCTCCGCAAGGCAATCAAACAAGCTAAGCGTCAGTATAGAGACAAAGTAGAGTCGCAATTCAACGGCTCAGACACGAGAGGTATCTGGCAGGGTCTACAGTCAATGACAGACTACAAAAGAAAAACCAGCCCCATCACGGACCACGATGTCTTGCTCCCAGACAGACTAAACAAACTTCTTTGCTCGCTTTGAGGACAATACAGTGCCACTGACACGGCCCGCTACCAAAACCTGCGGGCTCTCCTTCACTGCAGCCAATGTGAGTAAAACATTTAAACGTGTTAACCCTCGCAAGGCTGCAGGCCCAGACGGCATCCCCAGCCGCGTCCTCAGAGCATGCGCAGACCAGCTGGCTGGTGTGTTTATGGACATATTCAATCAATCAATCCTTATCCCAGTCTGCTGTTCCCACATGCTTCAAGAGGGCCACCATTGTTCCTGTTCCCAAGAAAGCTAAGGTAACTGAGCTAAATGACTATCGCCCCGTAGCACTCACTTCCGTCATCATGAAGTGCTTTGAGAGACTAGTCAAGGACCATATCACCTCCACCCTACCTGACACCCTAGACCCACTCCAATTTGCTTACCGCCCCAATAGGTCCACAGACGACGCAATCGCAATCACTCTGCAGCCCCCTATTAACATCGACGGGACAGTAGTGGAGAGGGTGGAAAGTTTTAAGTTCCTCGGCGTACACATCACGGACAAACTGAAATGGTCCACCCACACAGACAGATAATGTTTACATACCCTACATTACTCATCTCATATGTATATACTGTACTCTATACCATCTACTGCATCTTGCCATCTTGATTTAATAAATGTATCACTAGCCACTTTAAACAATGCCACTTTATATAATGTTTACATACCTTACATTACTCATCTCATATGTATATACTGTACTCTATACCATCTACTGCATCTTGCCTATGCCGTTCGGCCATCACTCATTCATATATTTTTATGTACATATTCTTATTCATTCCTTTACACTTGTGTGTATAAGGTAGTTGTTGTCAAATTGTTAGGTTAGATTACTTGTTAGATATTACTGCATGGTCGGAACTAGAAGCACAAGCATTTCGCTACACTCACGTTAACATCTGCTAACCATGTGTATGTGACAAATAAAATTTCATTTGATTTGATAAAAGAAACACCAACATAAAGTGCCTTAAAAGCACAATGCAGTTAAAAGTGTGATTTTCCTGTGTTTTATATATACACTAAATGAACAAAAGTATGTCGACACCATTCAGCTATTTCAGCCACACCCACTGCTGACAGGTGTATAAAATTGAGTACACAGCCATACAATCTCCATAGACAAACATTGGCCTTATTGAAGAGCTCAGTGACTTTCAACGTGGCACCTTAATAGGATGCCACTTTTCCAACAAGTCAGTTCCTCAAATTTCTGTCCTGCTACAGCTGCCCCGATCAACTGTAAGTGCTGTTATTGTGAAGTGGAAACGTCTAGCAGCAACAACAGCTCAGCTGTGAAGTGGTAGGCCACATAAGCTCACAGAATGGGATGGTAGAGGGTTGAAGTGCGTAGTGCAGAAAAATCGTCTGTCCTCTGTTGCAACACTCACTACCGAGTTCCAAACAGCTTCTGGAAGCAACGTCAGCACAATAACTGTTTGTTGTGAGCTTCATGAAATTAGTTTCCATGGCCAAGCAGCCGCACACAAGCCTAAGATCACCATGCGCAATGCTAAGCGTTTGCTGGAGTGGTTTAAAGCTCACCGCCATTGGACTCCAAAGCACTGGAAACGCATTCTCTGGAGTGATGAATCACTCTTCACCATCTGGCAGTCCAACAAACTAAGCTGGGTTTGACGGATGCCAGGAGAACGCTACCTACCCCAATGCATAGTGCCAACTGCAAAAGTTTGGTGGTGGAGGAATAATGGTCTGTGGCTGTTTATTATGGTTTGGGCTAGGGCCCTTAGTTCAAGTGAAGGGAAATCAATGACATTCTAGACGATTCTTTGCTTCCAACTTTGTGGCAACAGTTTGGGGAAGGCCCTTTCCTGTTTCAGTATGATAATGGCCCCGTGCACAAACCGAGGTCCATACAGAAATGGTTTGTCAAGATCGGAGTGGAAGAACTTAACTGGCTTGTACAGAGCCCTTACCTCAACCCCATCAAACACCTTTGGGATGAATTGGAACGCCGACTGTAAGCCAAGCCTAATCGCCCAACATCAGTGCCAGACCTCACTAATGCTCTTGTGGCTGAATGGAAGCAAGTCCCCGCAGCAATGTTCCAACATCTAGTGGAAAACCTTCCCAGAAGAGTGGAGGCTGTTATAGCAGCAAAGGGGTGACCAACACCATATTAATGCCCATTATTTTGGTCATGTAGTGCATTTACACACTATGAGGTTGGAATAATACTGTGAAATTGTAAAAATAATGATAATGCCCTTTTAGTGTAAGAGGTATTTGAAAAGTTTGGTGGAATGGAGTTTTGGCCTAGGAAGGGAAGCCAAGCCGCGAGCTGCCCAGTGACACGAGCCTAGCAGACGAGCTAAATGACTTCTATGAGTGCTTCGAGGCAAGCAACACAGAAGCATGCATGAGAGCACCAGTTGTTCTGGATGACTGTGTAATATCGCTCTCTGTAGCCGATGTGAGTTGACCTTTAAACAGGTCAACATTCACAAGGTCGCAAGTCCGACCCATAGCACTCACGTCTGTAGCCATGAAGTGCTTTGAAATGCTAGTCACGGCTCACATCAATACCATTATCCCAGAAACCCAAGACTCACTCCAAATTGTATACCGCCCCAACAGATCCATAGATGACGCAATCTCTATTGCACTCCACACTGCCCTTTCCTACCTGGACAAAAGGAACACCTAGTTGAGAATGCTGTTCATTGACTACAGCTCAGCATTCAACACCATAGTGTCCTCAAAGCTCATCACTAAGATAAGGACCCTGGGACTAAACACTTCCCTCTGCAACTGGATCCTGGACTTCCTTATGCTTCCAACATGCTGATCCTCAACACGGGGGCCCCTCAGGGGTTCGTACTTAGTCCCCTCCTGTACTCCCTGTTCACCCACGATGTCACGGCTGTCTGAATGATCGGACCAAAATGCAGCGTGTTCGTAGTTCCACATATTTATTTATTTATTCCGTGAAACTAAATACTGTACACTAAATACTTGAAACACAAAAAAAACATGACACAGAGAGGAAAACACACTACTCAAAAGATAATAACCCACAAAACAGGAAGAGAAAAACCCCTACTTAAATATGACCTCTAATCAGAGGCAATGAGGATCAGCTGCCTCCAATTAGAGTTCAACCCAAACAATCCCAACATAGAAAAACTAGAACTTAAACATAGAAATAGAAAACATAGAACAACCCAAAACACCCCCTGTCACGCCCTGCCCTACCCTACTATAGAAAATGACATCTTACAAGGGTCAGGACGTGACAGTACCCCCCCCCAAAGGTGCAGACTCCGAATGCAAAAAAAAAAAAACACAAAGGGAGGGTAGGGTGGGTGACTAATGTCTATGGCGGCGGCTCTGGTTCTGGGTGTAGTACCCCCACCGCCCGCTGATCCCCCCCGCTTCTGTGTGTCCGGTGGAACCAGACCATGGATCATCGCCGGAGTCTTCGGACCGCCAACCGCCGCTGAAGACTCCGGGCTACAGACCGCCGCTGAAGGCTCCGGGCTGCAGACCGTCGCTGGAGGCTCCGGACTGGGGGGGCGTCGCTGAAGGCTCCGGACTGGGGAGCGTCGCTGGAGGCTCCGGGCTGGGGAGCGTCACTGGAGGCTCCGGGCTGGGGAGCGTCACTGGAGGCTCCTGGCTGAAGAGCGTCGCAGGAGGCTCCGGACTAGGGATGCGCACTGAAGGTCCGATGCGTGGGACTGGCATAGGAGGCGCCAGACTAGTAACACGCACCTCAGGGCGAGTGCGAGGAGGAGGCACAGGACGTACTGGGCTCCGGAGGCGCACCGGAGGTCTGGAGCTTAGGGCTGGCACACCCCGTCCTGGCTGGATGGTAATTTGAGCCCAGCAAGGGCGGAGCGCTGGCACAGGACGAACTGGGCCGTGCTGGTGAACGGGGGTTACCGTGCGTAGATCAGGCGCAGGATAACCTGGACCGAAGAGATACGCTGAGTCGGCGCACTTCTTCCTGGCTGACGGCCAGCTCTAGCACGGCAACGGTGAGGAGCTTGCACTGAGCGCACCGGGCTGTGAGTGCACACTGGCGACACAGTGCGCCTCACCGCATAACACGGTGCTTGCTCAGTCACTCGCTCCTCACGGTAAGCACAGGGAGTTGGCTCAGGTCTTAAAACCGCCTTAGCCAATCTGCCCGTGTGCCCCCCCAAAAATGTTTTTGGTGCTACCTCTCGTCCTTGCCTCTTGGTGGATATAGCGCCTCGTAGTATCGCCGCTCCGCTCTTGCTGCCTCGATCTCCTCCTTCGGACGGCGATACTCCCCAGCCTGCCTCCAGGGTCCTTTCCCGTCCAATATCTCCTCCCATGTCCATTTGTCCTGCTGCTCCATTCCACGCTGCTTGGTCCTTTGTTGGTGGATTATTCTGTCACGGCTGTCTGAATGATCGGACCAAAATGCAGTGTGTTCATAGTTCCACATATTTATTTATTCCGTGAAACTAAATGCTATACACTAAATACTTCAAACACAAACAACAACAAACCGTGACGCAGAGAGGAAAACACACTACTCAAAAGATAATAACCCACAAAACAGGAACCCCTACTTAAATATGGCAACTGCTCGGCATCCGACTGCTCGGCATCCAACTGCAAGGCACTACAGGTATTGCGAACGGCCCAGTACATCACTGGGGCCAAGCTTCCTGCCATCCAGAACCTCTATACCAGGCGGTGTCAGAGGAAGGCCATGAAAATTGTCAAAGACAACAGCCACCCTAGTCATAGACTGTTCTCTCTGCTACCACACAGCAAGCGGTACCGGAGCACCAAGTCTAGGTCCAAGAGCCTTCTAAACAGCTTCTACCCCCAAGCCATAAGACTCCTTAACATCTAGTCAAATGGCTACCCAGACTATTTGCATTGCCCCCCCTCCCCTCACCACTGCCACTCTTTGTTGTCATCTATGCATAGTCACTTTAATTAAGTCTACCTACATGTACATACTACCTCAACTAAACGGTGCCCCCGCACATTAACTCTGTACCGGCACCCCCCTGTATATTTTGTTATTTTTTTGTGCTCCTTTTTAAATACTTGTTACTTTTATCTCTTATTCTTATCCATATTTTTTTAAACTGCACTGTCGGTTAGGGGCTCGTAAGTAAGAATTTCACTGTAAGGTCTACACCTGTTGTATTCGGCGCATGTGACTAATAAAATTTGATTTGATTTTGATTTGATTTAAAATCGCAAATTTTTTGAACATTGATGATGCAACATTCATCTGCCCAAATACAACAGAATTCGACAGAAAACACAATGTTTACTGGACAGGACCCTTAACCCCAATTATCACTCAACAAGTGAGCCAAACCTTGGTGTTAACGGTCCTGTATCCGCTTTACCAGGGAGCGCTGTAGTGTTTGTCTGAGTGACCTGAACTTTAGGAATTTATTACACTGCAATTAGCAGGAACAGCTGGGAAACCAGAGGATGATTTCAGGCATAATTGGCTCTGAAATGTCAACTTTTAACACCACTGGGACATTCCCTTAAACCACGCTGGCTGGCTGCTGCAGCTACACAGCCTAGAGACCAGCTTGGCCACTGCATTACATATGTGACATTAATATTCACCTCACATGAAAGGCAAATTCAAACATGAGCAAAATAAGTGGACATGGAGCAAATTAGGGGGTTCGAGATAAGGGTTGTCAGTAATTGAAGTCGTTGTGAAAACCTGTATGATCAATTGTCTGTTGCATCTCCGTATGTTTAACTGCAGCCATGCTGAGGGAGGAGAAGCATAGTGGCAAGATGAGACACTTTCCTTATCAATGTGGGTCCCTCTATCAACAAACCACCATTCATAAAGGCTTCATAAGCCCTACATAACTGCTTCACAGAAGTCATACTACATAAACCCACTCTGATGTAAACTTTCAAGCATGCCCTCCCACTGAGAACGCAACCATACCTACACCTGAAGGTGCAACCTGACAATTTACTACCAATTTGACAAAGGTGTAGTAAACAGCGCTGTGCTCCCAGAGCTGTAAGTGATTACACTGCTCAGTACTGGAGGGAGCCAGATGGTTTATTCATGCAGAGAAAAATGTGCAGAGCTTTCCTATTGCCTCTAAACAAGACGAGCAGCTTGGGGAATAAGCCAGACATTTCAACATACAAAACCCATCACCACCGTTTGTTTACAAACAGCTGCAGGGACAGCACCATTGTACTTTAAACATCTGTTTATTTTGTTTACTCTTTACATAATCACTTTATACGTATGGGTGAAAATATTAATTATTATACTGTTATCTACAAGCCGTTCAGAAAACAATTCTCGGAAACGAGGACAAATTGTAAATGTTATATAGTATTGTGTAGACTACATTGGGCTGGAGACCATCCTTTGCATAGCTTTGTATCTTATGATCTAGTGACACCAAGTGGTTTCGGTAGGGAGTGTAAATCAGAAATGAGTAGGCCACACACAGCAAACATTGAGCAGTGATACCAAGTTAGAGAAACTTGAAGGAAGTAAAAAAACTATGCTTACATGCCTGTGCATGCCACACCCCCTTCCATTGTACTGTATGTACCATGGCCACAAAAAAGGCTTCTTAAAACAAACATTGATGCTGAAAATCTGTGTAATTTTGTAAATGACAGATCTTTATGGCAAGACGCATCAATTCACCCAAGTTTCACCAAAACCGGGCCAGTGGTGTCTGAGACATCACGTGGGTTAGCTAGACTCATATCCCTGAGCATGTGTCAAATTTCCTCACTCTGAGTCAAACAGATATGAATATTCTTACATATGTTGAGTATTGACAGTTTTTGCAACATGTGTACCAAATGTTGTTACAATACAAACCTCATTGACGGATTTATATGCATTTATGTGTCAGACCATGTCCACGTGAATGTTTGTTGGTCACTAATCGCCATGTTGTTTTAGGAACTAGTCTGAAAAATATTGCATTGAGAGACCTTTGTCCATAAATGCTACATAAAGTTTAGTGTATATCGGTCATTCTGTGCCAGATGAATAGCGTTTTAAGTGTTTTTCACAAAATTTTAAATGCCGGAAAAACCATCATGGTGGACCTTATGGGTCCCTGAGGCAAATTTGTTCCTTGTGAGGAGAGACCTGTGTACCAAATATCATGACTTTAGGTCAAATGGGGTTAGGGGCGTGACCTTTCAAAGTTTGCATTTTCAATCGCTTGTTATAGCAACACCATCTGGCCAATCAGTGTAATTTTGCAAATGCTGGATCTCTATGGCAATCTCTATCTCTATGGCAAGACGGATCATTCACCCAAGTTTTGTCAAGATCGGGTCAGTGCTATCGGAGATATCGCTTATGACGAACGAACGTACTAACGGACGGAGACATATCCCCAGTTCCCTCCCCGATCGTGGGGGACAATAAAACCCTAATTAGATCAATCATTTAATTAAGTCTTCATTGTTTTGTTTCTTTATCTTCAGTTCCGATTGAATCTAGCACAACTAGAATACAATAACGTTTTTGCTGGTAGGTAAAAAGACACCAAACACTTTTACAATCAGTATACAACCTGACTAAATAAGACATTAGCCTAACTAGGAGTAGAATAGTCTCCTATTCTATGCCGTTCATTCACTGTGAGCAACAATGAGATTACAGTAGTGTGCAACTCTTTGGTACTTCCTTTGGTTTCTACTGAGTTTGGTAAATCAGCTTTTAGTTTTCTTGCACCTTATTTGTGGAACAGTCTTCAAAATGTTCTTAAATTTGATGTTTTGGTGCCTCTAGGGCAATTCAAAAATCTGATTGAGGATTTTATTACTGATGAATATGTTTGTTTTTTATGACCGTATTTTCATTCTGCTTGCATTTTGTATTTACATTTTTATGTGTGTATTTATGTAATTTATGTAATTCAGGCTCATCTGTGACAGAGACCTTGGTCTCAGTATGACACCCTGATAAAATAAAGGTTAAATACAAAATATTTAACAACTTTAACAACCTTCTACGAAGTGAGAATTGAGTGTGATTTTAATCTTTGGAGGTCTGAGAGCAGAGGACTGATGAGGTTCCTCTCTGGTGTCATTATCTGGTGATGTTACACGGTTGTCAGAGTAGGAGTAAGATTTCTCTCCTGTGTGCACTCTGATGAACTGTTACAATATCAGATCTTGTGAAGGACTTTCTGCAGTCAGAGCAGGAGTAAGGTTTCTCTCCTGTGTGCACTCTGATGAACTGTTACAATATCAGATCTTGTGAAGAACTTCCCACAGTCAGAGCAGGAGTAAGGCTTCTCTCCAGTGTGCATTCTCGGATGAACTGTCAGATGACTTGATGTTGTAAAGCACTTCCCACAGTCAGAGCAGGAGTAAGATTTATTTCATGTGTGTATCTGCTGATGACAATTGAAGTTACCCAATTGAGAGAAACTCTGCCCACAGTCAGAGCAATTGTAAAGATTCTCTCCAGTGTTCTTAAATCTTTTTTAAGCTTTGATGGAAATTGAAAAATCTTCTCACAATGTGGGCAGTTGTGAGACCAGTTGGCTTTGTGATCTTCCTGCTGTTGCTCTCTGGATGTAGAGAATGTCTCGACTTGGTCAGGACTCTTTCCTATGTGAATGACACTAGAGCCAATCAGTTAAAATAAATATTTATCAATGCATGTAGATGACAAAGGTAAATGAAAACAATTGTAAAACTATATAAGGTACATTTTGTCAAGTGAATTTTGGTGTGCTTGATTCAGCTGTAGATGTCAGCAATAAAAGTGCACGTTCCTAGTTTTCATTGTTGATTGACATAGGCCTATCTTGGTGGCCTGATCAGTAATTCTAAAATTAGCTCATGGAAGGCACACAAGAAAGAACAATGGAGTCATTACTGAAAGGGAAAGAACATTAATTATGGAGGTTGACCCTCTCTCTCTTACCATACAAAACAGATTTCCCAACCTCTTTTTTCTACTCTTCATCTTAAATGTTGACATTAAGCCTCATTGTTTGACTGCAGTCTTCCCGCTTCATTGATGCCATCTCTGGATCCTACGCTGCATACTGGGCTCCACTGTCACCATCAGGACCCAGTGACTCTGGTTTGGGCTCAGTGTGGAAGGAGCGAGGCAGGCTGGGTTTGTCTTCACTGTCCAAAAATAAACACCAAACTGAAGTTAAACAAACTGAGGCCATTTGTGTTGATAAATTGACCTGAAATAGCACTGAATTATTGTGCTCCTACGCTAAATAGTTATTTATGAAATAATAATAGTGCAATCCAATGGAGAACAAATAAATGTGGTCTTCCCTGTGGCTCAGTTGGTAGAGCATGGTGATTGCAACGCCAGCATGGTGTGTGCAACACCAGGGTTGTGGGTTTGATTCCCACGGGGGGCCAGTACAAAAAAAGAAGAAAAAAAATGCATGAAATGAAATGTATGAAATGTATGCATTCACTACTGTAAGTTGCTCTGGATAAGAGTGTCTGCTAAATGACTCAAATGTAAATTAAAATGATCACTAGTTGGATGGTAACCATGCTGGACAGCATGGTCATGCCAGAACTAGTTGGATGGATCATACCAGTACAAGATTAACTACCCCAAGATATACTGTTAGCCTACTTCTTTACCGTCCAAGGACCTTATACAGTGAGGTCCAAAACTATTTGGACAGCAACACATTATATATTTTCTTGTCTCTGAACTCCAGCACTTTGTATTTTAAATGATAGTTTCAAGTTTTTAATGTCAGTGAAATGCCTATATTGCAAGCTCCAAGCCCAACAATGCAGTAATCAATATCAATGTAGTAAAAATAACAAGGTAAAACAAAAACACACAATAAATAAAAATAAGGAATAAGAACACGAGAAAGTAAGATGCTATATACAGGGATACAATTACTATGAGGTTGAACCATTAAGAAAGTAAGATGCTATATACAGGGATACAATTACTATGAGGTTGAACCATTAAGAAAGTAAGATGCTATATACAGGGATACAATTACTATGAGGTTGAACCATTAAGAAAGTAAGATGCTTTATACAGGGATACAATTACTATGAGGTTGAACCATTAAGAAAGTAAGATGCTTTATACAGGGATACAATTACTATGAGGTTGAACCATTAAGAAAGTAAGATGCTTTATACAGGGATACAATTACTATGAGGTTGAACCATTAAGAAAGTAAGATGCTATATACAGGGATACAATTACTATGAGGTTGAACCATTAAGAAAGTAAGATGCTATATACAGGGATACAATTACTATGAGGTTGAACCATTAAGAAAGTAAGATGCTATATACAGGGATACAATTACTATGAGGTTGAACCATTAAGAAAGTAAGATGCTATATACAGCGATACAATTACTATGAGGTTGAACCATTAAGAAATTACACCACTTTTTGTACATAGTCCCCCTCTTTAGGGGGCCAAAAGTATTTGCACAAATTCACTTATATCTGTATTAAAGTAGTCAAAGGTTTTGTATTTGGTCCTATATTCTTAGCACACAATGACTACATCAAGCTTACGATTACTTGTTTGGTTGTGTTTCAGATTATGTGGTGCCTAATGGAAATTAATGGTAAATAATATATTGTGTTATTTTGGAATGACTTTTATTATAAATAATAATCGGCTAGAATATGTTTCTGAAATCTTCTACATTAATGTGGATGCTACCATGACTACGGATAATCCTTAATGAATCATGAATAATGATGAGTGAGAAAGTTACAGAGGCACAAACATCATACCCCATTAGCAATAAGGGGAGGTTAACATTTTTGGTGGGGTATGATATTTATGCCTAACCTTCTCACTAATCATTATTCACGGTTCATTCATGATTATCCGTAGTCATAGTACCATCCACATTACATTTAGAAGTGTTTAGAAACATATATTCTTATTTACAATAAAAGTGAGTCAAAATTATACAATACATTATCTACCATTCATTTCTATTGGGCACAAAATAATCAGAAACACAACCAAAACAAACTGCAAATGCATCAAACACATTCGTAGAGTCACAAGCTAATTAGAACAGGTGGTCACCTCTGTCTTCCATAAACAAATACTGTAACATGGAAATATGGCCATGTGGGAACACTAACCCTATAAAGATATGTAGTAATTTAACCTTTTTTTATTATTATTATTTCTCGCCGATATGAAATGTTTCCTAAACTGTATTTCAAGGGAGGCGTTTTTACGTTTAGACAGAGCTTTGGGGCAGCATCAGAGCATTGGTGCGTTTCCCTCAGGTAATCAAAAGGTACGTGGAATGACTCCAGTGCAATTGGAGAACTGAGGTACAGTGTAATAAGAGCTGGAGACCGAGTTCAAGATGTCCAACCGTTGTTCTCAAGGTTATATACTCACGTTTGCATACGCCTATTCATGGACCATATATATATATATACTGCTCAAAAAAATAAAGGGAACACTTAAACGACACAATGTAACTCCAAGTCAATCACACTTCTGTGAAATCAAACTGTCCACTTAGGAAGCAACACTGATTGACAATAAATTTCACATGCTGTTGTGCAAATGGAATAGACAACAGGTGGAAATTATAGGCAATTAGCAAGACACCCCCAATAAAGGAGTGGTTCTGCAGGTGGTAACCACAGACCACTTCTCAGTTCCTATGCTTCCTGGCTGATGTTTTGGTCACTTTTGAATGCTGGCGGTGCTTTCACTCTAGTGGTAGCATGAGACGGAGTCTACAACCCACACAAGTGGCTCAGGTAGTACAGCTCATCCAGGATGGCACATCAATGCGAGCTGTGGCAAGAAGGTTTACTGTATCTGTCAGCGTAGTGTCCAGAGCACGGAGGCGCTACCAGGAGACAGACCAGTACATCAGGAGACGTGGAGGAGGCCGTAGGAGGGCAACAACCCAGCAGCAGGACCGCTACCTCCGCCTTTGTGCAAGGACGAGCAGGAGGAGCACTGCCAGAGCCCTGCAAAATGACCTCCAGCAGGCCACAAATGTGCATGTGTCTGCTCAAACGGTCAGAAACAGACTCCATGAGGGTGGTATGAGAGCCCGACGTCCACAGGTGTGGGTTGTGCTTACAGCCCAACACCGTGCAGGACGTTTGGCATTTGCCAGAGAACACCAAGATTGGCAAATTCGCCACTGGCGCCCTGTGCTCTTCACAGATGAAAGCAGGTTCACACTGAGCACGTGACAGTCTGGAGACGCCGTGGAGAACGTTCTGCTGCCTGCAACATCCTCCAGCATGACCGGTTTGGCGGTGGGTCAGTCATGGTGTGGGGTGGCATTTCTTTGGGGGGCCTCCATGTGCTCGCCAGAGGTAGCCTGACTGCCATTAGGTACCAAGATGAGATCCTCAGACCCCTTGTGAGACCATATGCTGGTGCGGTTGGCCCTGGGTTCCTCCTAATGCAAGACAATGCTAGACCTCATGTGGCTGGAGTGTGTCAGCAGTTCCTGCAAGAAGAAGGCATTGATGCTATGGACTGGCCCGCCCGTTCCCCAGACCTGAATCCAATTGAGCACATCTGGGACATCATGTCTCGCTCCATCCACCAACGCCACATTGCACCACAGACTGTCCAGGAGTTGGCGGATGCTTTAGTCCAGGTTTGGGAGGAGATCCCTCAGGAGACCATCCGCCACCTCATCAGGAGCATGCCAAGGCGTTGTAGGGAGGTCATACAGGCACGTGGAGGCCACACACACACTACTGAGCCTCATTTTGACTTGTTTTAAGGACATTACATCAAAGTTGGATCAGCCTGTAGTGTGGTTTTCCACTTTAATTTTGAGTGTGACTCCAAATCCAGACCTCCATGGGTTGATAAATTGGATTTCCATTGATTATTTTTGTGTGATTTTGTTGTCAGCACATTCAACTATGTAAAGAAAAAAGTATTTAATAAGATTATTTCATTCATTCAGATCTAGGATGTGTTATTTTAGTGTTCCCTTTATTTTTTTGAGCAGTATATATATATATATATATATATGTGTGGGTTTTATTCGGTTTACATTAACCAACATCCCATGTGCACTAGCACTCAGTGCTCACATGGAGCAGAGCACAGAGAGCAGCACAAGCAGTGATGACGTCAGCACGTCATCCAAAACCATGGCAGACGTTGGATGAATATAAGTACTTAATATCTTCAGCTGTGAGTGATGAAGAAAAAAATAGGCCTTAGCTACAATTATTTGAATAATTCAACGGATGTTTTGTGCACAAAGGTGATGACTAAAGTGTCTTATTAGGAATGTTCAAATATGACTTCTCTATGTGGCTGTCTGTAGAAATTGTCTTTCTGGGACAGGCCTCAATTAAACTGCAGTACCGAAGCAAAACTGTAGGAGCAGTCGAAACCATGTTTCTAGACCGGAAACCTGGCCCCTTAAATTAGAGTCATTATGTGTAGCCGACGGTATATTTACGAAAGAGGCCATTGTGCTTGCTTATGCCGCATTCACGTGCTAGTAGGAACTAGGAACCTCGGAATTAAAATGAATTTACATTATTTGAGTAGAACTTCCTATTGGTTGATTATGGTACCTCCCAAGTGGGAAATTTGGGATCCGACTTGTCTGCCTAGGTTAGCAAGTCGGAAATTGCCAAGCTTCCTAGTTCCGACTAGGACGTGAACGTGGCTTAAGCAAGCACAATGGCCCCTTTCGTAAAAATACCGTCGGCTACACATATTACTCAAATGTAAACTTGAGTACGTGCTACGTGTCGACCACTACCTCCACAGATAGTTTGCCCCCTCGAAGCAGGACAGTTTAAACATTGAGTCAACACTCGTGCAGTATAAATGGTAATAGCAGAGAAATGTTTGTGAAACAGCTGAAATGTAGACATTTTCCTAATATTTTTAAGATTGTGTTATGATTTTAGAGGGGCCACCACAGGTCCCAGAGTGGGGGGATTGTTTTCCTGGGGCCCAGAGTTTTTTCTGATGTCGTAGTTATAACGATACAGGGGGAGACCCAGATGCAGACACGGGAGGCAGATGGTTCGAGTCTCTGATATTTATTATAAAACAAGCAGCAGGCAAGAGACAGGTCGTGGACTGGCAAAAGATCATAAACTAGGTCAGAGTCCAGGAGGTACAGAGTGGCAGGCAGGCTTGAGGTCAGGGCAGGCTGAATGGTCAGGCTGGCGGGCTCGGTGTCAGGGCAGGCAAAGGTCAGAACTGGGAGGACGCAGGAGCATGGAAAAACACACTTGACTTTACAAAACAAGACAATCTGGCAAAAGACAAACAGAGAACACAGGAATAAATACCTTGGGAATAATGGGGAAAACGGATGACACCTGGAGGTGGGTGGAGACAATCACGAAGACAGGTGAAACAGATCAGGGTGTGACAGTAGCAGGCTAACCTAACCAACTCTGAAACCAAGTTGTAGCGTATGACATAGTAATAAATCAGCTGTAAAGAATGATTTTATATGGGCTATGACTGGAACAGATTATTTTGCTTGTTTTTTTCTCTTGGAAAAACTCCAGGCTCTAGGGAGGATGAAAACATTAACCCTGTCAAACCGCAGCAATCTTGTACTTGTTCATCTGAATTATATTTTTAAAACGAAACAACTAATTGTGTTGATTGATTAATTCCAGTCTATAATTTTGGATTAAAAAGGTCTAGGTTGCCTAGCTACCTGAAGTTTGAATATAAACCAAATCACGTTTTCTCAGAACACAAATGGGCCTATTTTAAGATGGAAATACATAGTTTAGGCTATAAAAGCATTTCCCCTGGCCAGGCCCAGATGGGATCAGATGGATAGGCTTCTCTAGGCTACAGTACCTGCAGCTGTGGTTGTTATCAGTAGGTTACTGTTGATCAGACTGAAGCTCAGACTAATTGTGCACATTGACAAATCATGTCATGAGCCTTTCTATTTGGTGGCGGGTATGAGCTTCCATATAAAACAGCTCCTTGCCACGCTGCAGTGAATTCACTTATACCCACGTATTTAGTCCCAATTTGCTTTTACCACAACGATTTGCATGATATTGATAAAAATGAAGCCTTGTTTGTTGTAATATTGTAAGATAGGCCTACTGTACTTTTATATTATATGAAAGGGTTACAGCTCTATTCAATCCGTAGATATAGAAATGTAAAGGTCATTTTCGATTGAGCCGACATATGTAGCGTTTACCGTGAATGCAGTCTCATTGACTAAAGCCGAATTTCAATCACTAATGTTGAACTTCTACGATGCACATTGAATAGAGCACCTAATCTTTAATTTTTCATAGGCTAATGTTACTTGATGAAGATATGCTGTTAGCAACGCTGTGCTTTTGTCTTGAAGCTAAGATGTAATGAATGTAGCCTAATACAGGCAAGAAAATAAACCCTTTAATTGTCTGCACATGCTTGTGAATTATATTATTTAAGAGTTTAATATTGTTCGGTTGAATTATTCAATAGTGTTATACTGTATGTTTTATAAGAAAAGTGTCCTTTCACTAATCACATTTCCATCTAACCATTGATGCATGTAAACAGCTGCCAGGTCACCTGTGAAAGAAATCAGTGTTCGACATCCATCCATGTCTGAGGACGTCAGGAGATGACGTGGAAACTGACCACTAGGGGCAACAGTGAGTGCTGTTAAATTCAAGTGAGACATCCAAGGTGGCGTAGCAGTAAGACGTGTTTGTTTTTGTCCCGTGTAAATATTGAGTTTCTTTTCATTTTTTGTATACATTTAAATCTCTTTTTTCCATTTTCGGATTAAACATACCTTACGGCAACCCGCCTCATCCAATGTGGTACGAAGCTGCTATTTTTTCAGACCTTATAACTGGAACCTCCATCAGAAGCTAGCCAACAGAAGCTAGCCAGCTAATTAGCTACTAGCTATTTAGTGATTGTTAGCCACTGCTAGCGGTCTTTACCTTTAGGTTAGACACCAGCCGGTAGTAACGACTACCGAACGGCTCCCTGTTTCATCTATTGCTGCTCACTGGACCCTATGATCACTCGGCTACACAGCTGATGCCTGCTGGACTGTTCATTAACACAGTACTTTATTTTGTTTATATGTCGGCCCCAGCCTCGAACTCAGGCCCTGTGTGTAGCTAACTGATCCTCTCTGCCCATTCATCGCCATTTACCCGTTGTTGTCTTAGCTGTTTACCCGTTGTTGTCTTACCCGTTGTTGTCTTAGCTCTCCCAATCAACACCTGTGACTGCTTTATGCCTCTCTCTAATGTCAATATGCCTTGTATACTGTATTTTAGGGCAGCTCTAATTGTTTTATTTTACTGTGGCGCCCCTAGTCCCGCTCAATATGCCTCAGATAGCTCCTTTGTCCAACCCCCACACATGCGGAGACCGCACCTAGCTTAACTGGTGCCTCCAGAGATGCAACCTCTCTCATCGTCACTCAGTGCCTTAGTTTACCTCCACTGTACTCGCACCCTACCATACCCTTGTCTGTACATTATGCCCTGAATCTATCCTACCACGCCCAGAAGTCTGCTCCTTTTATTCTCTGTTAAAGAAGCACCAGACGACCAGTTCTCATAGTCTTTAGCCGTACCCTCATCCTACTCCTCCTCTGGTGATGTAGGGGTATAAGCCAGGCCCTATGTGTCCCCAAGCACTCTCATTTGTTGACTTCTGTAACCGTAAAAGCCTTGGGTTTATGCATGTTAACATCAGAAGCCTCCTCCCTAAGTTTGCTTTATTCACTGCTTTAGCACACTCCGCCAACCCTGATGTCCTAGCTGTGTCTGAATCTTGGCTTAGTAAGGCCACCAAAAATTCGGAAATTTCCATCCCGAATTACAACATTTTCCGTCAAGATAGAACTGCTAATGGGGGTGAAGTTGCAAACTACTGTAGAGATAGCCTGCAGAGTTCATACTATCCAGGTCCATGCCCAAACAGTTCGTGGTCCTACTTTTAAAAATCCATCGCCAGAAATAAGTCCGCCAGCTCCCGGCTGTGATCTGGACACCATATGTGAATTGATTGCCCCCCATCTATCGTCAGAGTTCGTACTGCTAGGTGACCTAAACTGGGATATGCTTAACACCCCGGCCGTCCTACAATCTAAGCAAGATGCCCTCAATCTCACACAAATTATCAAGGAACCTACCAGGTACAAGCCCAAATCCGTAAACATGGGCACCTTCATAGATATCATCCTGACCAACTTGCCCTCTAAATACACCTCTGCTGTTTTCAACCAAATTCTCAGTGATCACTGCCTCATTGCCTGCGTCCTTAATGGGTCCGCGGTCAAATGACCACCCCTCATCACTGTCAAACGCTCCCTAAAACACTTCTGCGGGCAGGCCTTTCTAATCGACCTGGCCCTGGTATCCTGGAAGGATTTTGACCTCATTCCGTCAGTAGAGGATGCCTGTAGAACTAAGAACAAATATAGCCCTTGGTTCACTCCAGACTTGACTGCCCTTGACCAGCATAAAAACATCCTGTGGCGTACTGCACTAGCATCGAATAGTCCCCGCAATATGCAACTTTTCATGGAAGTCAGGAACCAATATACACAGTCAGTTAGGAAAGCAAATGCTAGCTTTTTCAAACAGAAATTTGAATCCTGCAGCACTAATTCCAAAAAGTTTTGGGACACTGTAAAGTCCATGGAGAATAAGAACACCGCCTCCCAGCACTGAGGCTAGGAAACACTGTCACCACCGATAAATCCACGATTATCGAGAATTTCAATAAGCATTTCTCTACGGCTGGCCATGCTTTCCACCTGGCTACCCCAACCCCAGCCAACAGCTCTACACCCCCCGCAAGACGGCCAAGTGAACAAACAGATCACTGACCATTTCGAATCCCACAGTACCTTCTCCACTATGCAATTCGGTTTCCGATCTGGTCACGGGTGCACCTCAGCCACGCTCAAGGTCCTAAACGATATCATAACCGCCATCGATAAAAATACATTACTGTGCGGCCGTCTTCATCGACCTGGCCAAGGCTTTCGACTCTGTCAATCACTGTATTCTTATCAGCAGACTCAACAGCCTTGGTTTCTCTAATAGCTGCCTCGCCTGGTTCATTAACTACTTCTCAGATAGAGTTCAGTGTGTCAAATCGGAGGGCCTGTTGTCCAGACATCTGGCAGTCTCTATGGCGGTGCCACAGAGTTCAATTCTCGGGCCAATTCTTTTCTCTGTATATATCAATGATGTCGCTCTTGCTGCGGGTGATTCTTTGATCCACCTCTACGCAGACGACACCATTCTGAATACATCTGGCCCTTCTTTGGATAATGTGTTAAACTTCCAAACAAGCTTCAATGCCATACAACACTCCTTCTGTGGCCTCCAACTGCTAAAATGCTAGTAAAACTAAATGCATGCTCTTCAACCGATCACTGCCCACACCCGCCCGCCCGACTAGCGTCACTACTCTGGACAGTTCTGACTTAGAATATGTGGACAACTATAAATACCTAGGTGTCTGGTTAGACTGTAAACTCTCCTTCCAGACTCACATTAAGCATCTCCAATCCAAAATGTTATCTAGAATCAGCTTCCTATTTCGCAAACAAAGAATCCTTCACTCATGCTGCCAAACATACCCTCGTTAATCTGACTATCCTACCGATCCTTGACTTCGGCGATGTCATTTACAAAATAGCCTCCAACACTCTACTCAGCAAATTGGATGCCGTTTATCACAGTGCCATCTGTTTTGTCACCAAATCCCCATATACTACTCACCACTGCGACCTGTATGCTCTCGTTGGCTGGTCCTCGCTACATATTCGTCACCAAATCCACTGTCTCCAGGTCATCTGTAAGTCTTTGCTAGGTAAAGCTCTGACCTTATCTCAGCTCACTGGTCACCATAGCAACACCCACCCGTAGCACGTGCTCCAGCAGGTATATTTCACTGGTCATCCCCAAAGCCAACACCTCCTTTGGCCGCCTTTCCTTCCAGTTCTCTGCTGCCAATGACTGGAACGAATTGCAAAAATCACTGAAGTTGGAGACTTATAGCTCCCTCACTAACTTTAAGCATCAGTTGTCAGAGCAGCTTACCGATCGCTGCAGCTGTACACAGCCCATCTGTAAATAGCCCTATCCAACCAACTACCTACCTTATCCAATATTTGTTTTTGTTTTTTCTGCTCTTTTGCACACAAGTATTTCTACGTGCACATCCTCATCTGCACATCTATCACTCCAGTGTTAATTGCTAAATTGTAATTACTTCACTACTATGGCCTGTTTATTGCCTTACCTCCTTACTTTATTTGCACACACTATACAGATTTTTCTATTGTGTTATTGACTGTACGTTTGTTTATCCATTTGTAACTCTGTGTTGTTGTTTTTGTCGCACTGCTTTGCTTTATCTTGGCCAGGTTGCAGTTGTAAATGAGAACTTGTTCTCAGCTGGCCTACCTGGTTAAATAAAGGTGAAATAAAACGTAAAAAAAATTAAGAGATTGGGATAGGCTAAAAACAACAAACCTTAAGCCTTACCTTAACCATTCAGAGTTAATGCCAAACCTTAGACACTTAGAAATGTTACGTTTGCAACAACTTCAAAATGTGACTTTTGGGAAACATGGATTAACGTCTAATTCTGAGGTGAGACTAAAGTCAAGTCCATGCGGATGGAAAAATGAAGTGCCGGTACAATTTTAAATGCTGACAATTTGTTAATTCGACATGGTGGGATGTTTTTGTATGCTTGTTTACGTGCTGCTGTGCGTTTTGTTGCTAACCTTACTTTGCTACCTGCCAACTTCACGGTTTTTACTTTTTAATTACCGTTTATATTTTTAGTGTTCCCCTCGCTCAACTTTTTTCATTAGACTTTTTCACTCCGGATGCTTTATCTGGACGTGGTTCGTCAGGACCTCCACCAGCCGAAGCTAAGTAGTAACATTAACATGATGCCTTCTAATTGCAGTCGCTGTACTCATAATATACAGAAGATCTGCAAGCCCAGCTTCAGACGCAATCGTTAGGCAAGGGTAATTTAAGTGTAGGAAAGGATGAAACTGTGCCACCAGTAAGTACAGATAGTAGTATAAAACCCCTCGCACAGTCCCCGCAGCTGGACAACTTTCTCATGGTTTTTAGAAGGAAATGCTGTACGAATGCTGAACCGGTGTCGCTCATTCAGCCAACAGAAACTTTCAACCGGTTCTCCCAATTAAACAGTGAGTCGGAGTCAGAGCCTTCTCTTGTCTCTACTCCTCCCATTACGGGGTCTGAGACGCCAAAGCCTCCCACCATTAGCTCTGACAAATTGAAAACCCTAGTCATTGGCGACTCCATTACTCGCAGTATTAGAGTTAAAACGAATCATCCAGCGACCATACTGTTTACCAGGGGGCAGGGCTTCCGACATTAAGGCTAATCTGAAGATGGTGCTGGCTAAAGCTAAAACTGGCGAGTGTAGAGAGTATAGAGATATTGTTATCCACGTCAGCACCAACGATGTTAGGATGAAACAGTCAGAGGTCACTAAGCGCAACATAGCTTCAGTGTGTAAATCAGCTAGAAAGATGTGTCGGCATCGAGTAATTGTCTCTGGCCCCCTCCCAGTTAGGGGGAGAGATGAGCTCTACAGCAGAGTCTCACAACTCAATCGCTGTTTGAAAACTGTTTTCTGCCCCTCCCAAAATATAGAATTTGTAGATAATTGGCCCTCTTTCTGGGACTCACCAACAAACAGGCCCGTTGAGGAGTGATGGACTCCATCCTAGTTGGAGGGGTGCTCTCATCTTATCTACGAACATAGACAGGGCTCTAACTCCCCTAGCTCCACAATGAGATAGGGTGCAGGCCAGTCAGCAGGCTGTTAGCCAGCCTGCCAGCTTAGTGGAGTCTGCCACTAGGTGTTCGCCTTAGCAATCTCACTGGAATAAAGACCTCCTCCATTCCTGCCATTATTGAAAGAGATTGTGATACCTCACATCTTAAAATAGGGCTACTTAATGTTAGATCTCTCACTTCCAAGGCAGTTCTAGTCAATTAACTAATCACTGATCATAATCTTGATGTGATTGGCCTGACTGAAACATGGCTTAAGCCTGATGAATTTACTGTGTTAAATGAAGCCTCACCTCCTGGTTACACTAGTGACCATATCCCCCGCGCATCCCGCAAAGGCGGAGGTGTTGCTAACATTTAAGATAGCAAATTTCAATTTACAAAAAAAGTGGCCAACACAAAGCCCTGACCTCAATCCTGTAGAAATGTGTGGGCAGAACTGAAAATGTGTGTGCGAGCAAGGAGGCCTACAAACCTGATTCAGTTACACCAGCTCTGTCAGGAGGAATGGGCCAAAATTCACCCAACTTATTGTGGGAAGCTTGTGGAAGGCTACCCAAAACGTTTGACCCAAGTTAAACAATTTTAAAGCAATGCAACCAAATACTAATTGAGTGTATGTAAACTTCTGACCCACTGGGAATATGATGAAAGAAATAAAAGCTGAAATAAATCACTCTACTATTATTCTGACATTTCACATTCTTAAAATAAAGTGTTGAACCTACCTGACCTAAGACAGGGCATTTTTGCTTGATTAAATATCAGAAATTGTGAAAAACTGAGTTTAAATGTATTTGGCTAAGGTGTATGTAAACTTCCGACTTCAACTATATGTATGTATGTGTACACACACACACACACAAACACGTTCTAAAGTTTAGTGTCACTTAGAAATGTCCTTGTTTTTGAAAGAAAAGCAACTTTTTAGTCCATTAAAATAACAAATTGATCAGAAATATAGTGTAGACATTGTTAATGTTGTAAATGACTATTGTAGCTGGAAACAGATGATTTTTTATGGAATATCTACATAGGTGTACAGAGGCCCATTATCAGCAACCATCACTCCTGTGTTCCAATAGTGTGTTGTGTTAGCTAATCCAAGGTGATCATTTTAAAAGGCTAATTGATCATTATTAAACCCTTTTGCAATTATGTTAGCACAGCTGAAAACTGTTGCCCTGATTAAAGAAGCAATAAAACTGGCCTTCTTTAGACTAGTTGAGTATCTGGAGCATCAGCATTTGCGGGTTCAATTACAGGCTCAAAATGGCCAAAAACAAATATCTTTCTTCTGAAACTCGTCAGTCTATTCTTGTTCTGAGAAATGAAGGCTATTCCATAAGAGAAATTTCCAAGAAACTGAAGATCTCGTAAAACACTGTGTACTACTCCCTTCACAGAACAGAGCAAACTGGGTCTAACCAGAATAGAAATAGGAGTGGGAGGCTCCGGTGCACAACTGAGCAAGAGGACAGTACATTAGAGTGTCTAGTTTGAGAAACAGACGCCTCACAAGTCCTCAACTGGCAGCTTCATTAAATAGTACCCGCAAAACACCAGTCTCAAAGTCAACAGGATGCTGGCCTTCTAGGCAGAGTGTTCTTTTGCCCATCTTTTCTTTTTATTGGCCAGTCTGAGATATGGCTTTTTCTTTGCAACTCTGCCTACCACATACTATATACATGCAGAGTATACCAGTCAAAAGTTGACACACCTACTCATTCAAGGATTTCTTTTTCCTGTGCTATTTTCTATGTGACTTTCGACTGCATTTGCATTGATGTCAGAGTGGTTAGAGAGACAATAGAGCCCTGAGTACCAGGCTGTTAGGACCTTATGGTAGTTAGCAAGTTAGGTAGGCCTTCTACAAAAAGGCATGCACAGAGTGCATAAAAGATGACCATTGAGTCATGGTTACGTGGAATTTTACTGCAGTCATGACTCATGATTGCGGGTAATATGGTCACCGCAATAGGCCTAGTCTTGACTCAGTGCTTCCCAAACTTTGCAAGTGCAGTACGATATGCCCCCCAAGATCAAGGGAGCATCCCGATCACAGGGCTAAAGAAATTAATAAACAACACATAGCCAACTTTGAAGTGTGAAACCAAGTTACTGAGAAACTTAACAAAATGCCAAAAAATCAATACTTTAAATTGGTTTACTTAAATAATGTACATAACATTTTACAATAAACATGATTTTCTTTTTAAAAAATGAGGGATTTATATATTACATCATTTCATATATAAAATCATTTGTCAGTGGACACCGCAGATTACGAAGTATTCACAACTAAGCAGTAATCTTTCCTAAAACAGTTAAACAGATTGGGAAGTATTATGGAAAAATTTCAAACAAGAACTTCCAGTTAAAATAAATACTTGGTTAACATGATTAGCACTGCACTGTGCAAGCCTTTGAGTGGTTTAAACAATCTCTGCACCTCTGATACAGAACTATAGAGACAATGTCCATCCTTCTCTGAAAATGTATACAGGTTCACAATCCTCCTGAACTACTGTAAAGGACATGGTAGGTAAGCACTGCAATGTGGCAGAAACTGCACCGAACCTACCAGAGGACTTGGTGAAGCCATTGCCATCATACTGAGAGTTAACAATTGACGAAGAGGAGTCAACGATGGCTTTTTTTTTACAACACCTTGTTGATGGTTTGGGAACACAGTAATGATGACTTTACATCTTCCAGTTGACAGCCATGCCATAAACTGACATTGTTCAGACAGACGGTGATTCACACAGATTTGTAAGCAACATGACTCCACGAAATGACATCTTTCAATTCACCCTCCTCTTGCAAAGAGTGTTGCATAACCCAGGGTAAGTCTTTGATTGGCCTAATTAGCATAAATACCTGCTTGTTACTGCCAAAGAGAAATACTGGATGATATCAGAAGAGGAGAAGCAAGGGATAACTGGGCCCAAAATCTGTTCTCTTCAGCAGGTGGCATTTTTTCATTTTTAGAAGTAAAAGCACAAGACAGGAAGATGGAAAATATAAAAAATTGAATACTTTACTAAACAACATCTGCATATGCGCAAAAAAAATGTGAGTTTAAACACGTGACCACTTAGGGTTATCAGCACACAAACGTTCTCCATCACAACATTTACCGACCCAGTCTTCATACCCTCAGTCTCACAAGGAATCAAACTGGCCGAAAGCAGTGAAGTTTAGAACGGAACCTCTGTAAACAGTACAGTTATAGGGCAAAACAAAATGAGAAGCAGTAAAATTAACATTTTGGCCAAAAACAAAAAATACAATCTGTACATTCTGTGCTTCTTAAAGGCCCAGTACAGTCAACATTCAGTTTTTTTATCATATTGTAAAACAGCTGATGAAATTAACACTGTTAAAGCCAGAAGAAATGTGATCAGTGTTATTTCCTGATAGTTGCTGGTTGAAAATACAATCTACACAGGACCTTCTATTCAGCAGGTTTGCATGGGCGAGAGTGTCAGCTTTCCATGGTGACATCACCATGAGGTAAAATGATTAATAGATCAATAACGAATATTTCCAAACCTTTCTGACAATAACAGCTAGTTTTCAGTTTTCCCCAGCCCACTCCCAGACAGTCTAGCAATATTCTTGCTTGAAAAATGTATCTTAGCTAAGAAGCTATTTTGGTTTACTTCTTACCATTTTAATTGAAAACAAACCACACTCAAACCACTCTCAGGCAGTCCTAGAAAAATTCTTGCTAGAGAAAGGTTGTTGCTAAAGCAATTTTTACCTATTTCTAATGGAACTCTAATAGATTAAGAAAATTAATTGTTACCCTGACATTGATATAAAAATAGCTGCATTGGGCCTATAAGTATATATCGAACTTGCCTTGAGAGGCTTGGAGAGTGAAAGACCTAAGTTACTTGATATAGACCAAGGGTGTCAAACCATTTTTTGGATGGGGGGGACGACAAATTCAATATACTTTTAAATGACTAAAACCAAATTGAAACTGTAGGAATGATAATGGACCTACATACAGTTTATTGACTGTATCCAACTCGCTAATAATCACTGAAATGAAAGCCAGACCGTCAGGGAGCATCGGAAATTCCCAAAACGATGGATAGAGGTTTATTTTTTGCAGATTTTGAGAGCAAGGAAGTATTTTTTTATTTATTCTGTGCTGCCCTCCAGACCTCGTTGAAGACCGAATGCGGACCCCGGGGCAAAATGAGTTTAACACACCCTGGTGTACTGCACAATTTAAACGCTTGCCACCCAATCCCCCCTTCCCCAAAACATGTGTAAATATTGGACTATAAATTGTGTATTATACTTATGCTAAAATATTTATTCTATTCTACTGAGCCATTTACTTCATGGTTGTATTCATACATTTAATTATTTATTGTTGTTGCATTATCGAGAAGGAACCTGCAAGTAAGCATTTCTTTGGACGGTGTATACCATGTGTATCCCGTACATACGGCTAATGAAACTTGTAGACTAAAGGCATCAAACAGAAAATGTCCAGTTAGAGTCACTAGTATGTGTTCAGCTAGAACATAGTTAAGCGGTTACTTCAAACCCCTCTACCCGTTGGTGTCAAAACCCAAAAGGAAGTGTTATTACCAACATTTCGGTTCGTGATTCAAACTAGCACAAATTACAGATATTACACTGCACTTGAGTTGTCAAATTTGTATGCCGTGTCAAAAAAAAAAGAAAAATACATTTTAAGTTTCATATAGTTTCGTTATCCAATGGCAATTTCCGTGAAGTTACACCTCAGAATTAATGGAAAGCAAAAAGTACAGTGCTGCATTGGTTTGAATCCTGGCCTACATCTGTGAGAAGATTAGAGAAGGCTTCATTGAGAGTGGTTGAACAAGGCAGTGTAGAATAGGCTTCTGCTTTTTGGAAATAGCTTGTTTTGGTATTGCTTTACATGTAATCTGTCCAAAAAAGTTCTCGCAACACATTCCAAAAAACACTCCATAAAACCTACATAGTTTTACTAAGCCAATTAGGTATAGGTAGAATGTCACATATTATAAATCTGATCTACATAATAAACACACTAAGGCTTCAGAAATACTATGTTTATGTGGTGCGTATGAATGCATCATGACTCCTTAACTTGTACATGTAAATCCATACTTTTCCTTTAACAAGACACAAATATGTATGAGAAGGTTATTCCCTACAATATCACCAGTATTCCCCAGGCTTTTAGCTGCCCATCTTTACATTAGTCCTGTTCCATCCCTCAAAATAAAGGCTATTGTTGAAATTCTACTAAAATATCATTAACTGGGACACATGAAGGCTTGAGGTTTTCATAAACGTGAGCACTATTTTTTAACATAACAAGGCGTGGTTTCTGGTGCACTTGTTATCTGACATTTACAAAATGTGTAGCCTAAGACCTATGCAAGGCCACCAGTGATATCTATATCAATCAAAATCAATCCTATTGAAGGCAGAAGCGGAGGGCATTCAGTGGAGCAATGGGCACCAATGTGTGTACGATACACACTTTCTGAGTGACAGACAATCCTGTCAGACAGACAAGGAGATCCAGCCTCCTCCTGAAACAGCACAATAGACGACAAATCTATAACCACCACACACAGCTGCTAAGGGGAGAACGGCTCATAATAATGGCTGGAACGGTGCAAATGGAATGGCATCAAATACCTGGAAACCATGTGTGTGATACCATTCCACTGATTCCGCTCCAGTCATTACCACAAGCCCTTCCTCCCCAGTTAAGGTGCCACCAACCTCCTGTGACACACTGAAAACCTCAGTACAGAGAAACAGCTAAACAAGAACCAAGTGTGGCTCTATCCCTTGACACAACAGCTTCGACCCAACCAATAGGAGTCAGGAGGCAGCAATGGTGGGCGGGTCCAGGAGTCGTAGTTCCTTAGACCCAATGAGGAGCTGGAGTCATCAGCGAGAGGGTAGAAAGACCTTGTTGGGCTCTATAGTGATGGACCAGGCCTCAGATCAAGTGGATACCATATTCACATGCTAATCTATGTGCCAAGGCTCCCTGGCTTGGTGGAGGAATCCACCACCTTGGCATGGATACTAGCTTAACATATTTTCATATGTACTAAATGGCCAGCAGCAGTGGGGGCTCTCTGTGTCAGTAAGGAAGTCCCTGGTGAAGGCAGCCATCTTGGTTTGTTAGGTCTCAGGGTTGATGGCTGTTGTCATGGTTGCCGTCTTCATGTACTGTGTGAAGATGGCATCAAAGGCCTCATCCCTGTGGATCATGGCACCAAACACCAACGGCTGAGAGAGAGAGAGCAAGAGAAAGAGGTAGACAAACGTAGAGTAACAAGCCGAGAGGAAAGGAGGGTGGAAGATCATCACAGATCAACTTATTAATAGTATATTGACCAACAGTACCAGACCTAAATAGAGAGAAAACATGGTCTAAAATAGACTGTCCATAAGTGTTCCTACCTTCTGGGTGGACGGCGTAGCTATGGAGATTCCCATTCCAGACCCAGGCAGTACAGACAAGACTTTGTACTGTGGGACAAAAAAAAAAAAAACAACACTTACATTCTACTGCAGAAGTACATTTTTAGAAACCAATGACTTGATACAGTGGACAGAAGGTGGAGCAAAGATGAAGACACCCACCTTCTGAATATCAGTGATGTCAATCAGTTTGATGACTTTATTCTTTTTAGAGGAGTTTGACCTGGAGCTTGAGCTTTCAAAGCAAAGGTAACTGGTGACGGATAGAAAACACGTAATAAGCATGGAGAAGTAGGCCAATACAATACACCTGAACACACAAACTAATACAAACAATACAACACGATGCCAAGTGTGATTTCTACATGTGACAGCTAGGTATTGGCAGTAGATGGCTTACTTTTCAGTGACAAAGAGCACCCCATTACGGATGTAGTCAGTGGGACTCTTCCTGTCCCTGTTGATCAAGCAGCATCGCCAGCCATTCTCACACACTGCAAACAAAACCAATCAAGACACACGCAAAAGTCTGCCACATTGCCAACACACACAGTCAATACTCCTGGTTTCACAGCTTGCACTGCCCCAACATACCACAATAAATAAACACTACGTTCATCATCAACTATGGAAACAGGGTCAACGTGTAACAGAGGAGGAAGCTAGCCAGGCACCATGTAGCTGTTGCTGCTGAGGTTTATTCTGTGGCGCTCTACCAACCTGCTAGAGGGCGCTCATCCTCGGATAGATTGAAGACCTCGTGGAAAGAACCCTTCTTAGTATTGTAGACCCTGCCAGTCTGTTCCTCTAGACTGATACCGCATGCTAGGCCTGTCCCTAGACTCCCACGAGCTACCGCCGGCTGAATCTAAAAGAGAAACAGAGAGTGGAAAAGGATGGAGGGAGAGAGGGAAGGACAGAGGGAGAGAGGGATGGACGGAGGAAGAGAGGGATGGACGGAGGAAGAGAGGGATGGACGGAGGAAGAGAGGGATGGACGGAGGAAGAGAGGGATGGACGGAGGAAGAGAGGGATGGACAGAGGAAGAGAGGGATGGACGGAGGAAGAGAGGGATGGACGGAGGAGAGGGCAGCATGTTAGACCAGGAACAGAGTGTGGGAAGGGAATTAGCTAAACACAAGCAGTGCATTATAGCAGACTCTCTCAAACCAGCAGCTTAGCTTTGACCTCAGCATCAATCAAAGCTTACTCAGGTGAGCAGTTGTTTGGGAAGCAGTGTATATTGGCTGGGGTGCTTGTAGAGCGCGCTGGGTACCTTGCTTATGGGGATGTGAATGATAAGGTTGTGGTGTGTCTCATGCAAGGCATGAAGCCATGAACTCATACGGGACCATAATCTTTCACAGTAAAGAATGAAACGCATCAAAAAAGACTGGAAGATAGTGAGACAGGCTGATCATTTTTAGTAATTTTCTCCAGAATACACACACTGGAACACATAGATAACTATTGATAAGTGATATAAAGCAACCATTAATAATTGTATGTGATTTTATGGGAGAGTAGATATGATATTATGATAGATATTGCACTAGGAACTAAACTTTTGGCACAAACTACAAATACTATTAATGAACCACTACCTTTCCAAAACACATAAGCAGTTTCTACCAGTTACTTCCTCACTACACACAAACACACACACTTTGAATATAGGGTTCCTTCTGAAAGTGTGTGAAAACGGATCAAACAGTACCAGTCAAAATTAACTTAGGCCTGATCAAAACCTCATGAAGCTGATTGAGAGAATGTCTTCACTATTATTCCACAATGTAGAAAATAGTAAAATAAAGAAAAACCCTTCAATTAGGTGTGTCCAAACTTTTGACTGGTACTGTACATTCAAAACACCATTATGGTAAACTCTTATGAGTTCAACTTTGGTTAAACACGTCAAATATTACTTTCAACAGTACTGTGGTAGATGCATATATTTAAACTACGGGGCACATTTTGATCCTTCACACTCACAGTTATCATGGCTCTACTACTGAATTCCAAATGGGCAAGGGGTCAATTTGGAATACAGCTCATCTCTAATGACACACACACACACAGGTGATGGTGGCGTACACACAGGCACACAAGAACTAAAGTGCACACGAGGTAGCCCTACCTTTTCATACCCAGAGAGCTGAGAGAGAGAAACAGAAAACTCAGGAGATCAGACATTGACATGAGGGTCCCCACAGTCCCAGCTGCTGTGAACACCCAAATGAATAGGGAGGAACTGTGACAATGACACACATCAATATGAAGTGGTTGGTGGCACCTTAATTGGGGAGGATGGGCTCGTGTCATGACTGGAGCGGAATAGGTTGAACTGTATCAAATACATCAAACACGTGGTTTGATGCCATTCCATTTACACCGTTCCAGCCATATTTACGAGCCGTCCTCCCCTTAGCAGCCTCCACTGGTGTACACCTATGTGCTAAAGACTTGCACATAAACACTGAGTGGACAAAACATTAAGAACACTGCTCGATCCATGACAGACTATCCAGGTGAAAGCTATGATCCCTTTGATGTCACTTGTTAAATCCACTTCAATCAGTGTAGATGAAGGAGAGGAGACAGATTAATGACGGATTTTTAAACCTTGAAACAATTGAGACGTACTGTGTATGTGTGCCATACAGAGGGTGAATGGTCAAGACAAAAGTTGCCTTTGAATGGGGTATGGTATTCGGTGCCAGGCGCACCGGTTTGTGTCAAGAACAACAACGTTGCTGGGTTTTTCACGCTCAACAGTTTCCCGTGTGTATCAAGAAAGCTGAATGTCCTTTGGGAGGTGGAGCAAACTTGACACAACTGTGGGAAGCATTGGAGTCAACATTGGCCAGCATCCCTGTGGAGCGCTTTCGACACCTTGTAGAGTGCATGCACCGAGGAATTGAGGCTGTTCTGAAGGCAAAAGGGGGTGCAACTCAATATTAGGAAAGTGTTCCTAATGTTTTGTACACAATGCAGACAGATACAGTTGAAGTCGGAAGTTTATATACACCTTAGCCAAATACATTTAAACTCACTTTTTCACAATTCCTGACATTTAATCCTAGTAAAAATACCCTGTCTTAGGTCAGCTAGGATCACCACTTTATTTTAAGAATGTTAAATGTCAGAATAATAGTAGAGAGAATGATTTATTTCAGCTATTATTTCTTTCATCACATTCCCAGTGGGTCAGAAGTTTACATACACTCAATTAGTATTTGGTAGCATTGCCTTTAAAAATTGTTTAACTTGGGTCAAACATTTCAGGTAGCCTTCCACAAGCTTCCCACAATAAGTTGGGTGAATTGTGGCCCATTCCTCCTGACAGAGCTGGTGTAACTGAGTCAGGTTTGTAGGCCTCCTTGCTCACACACGCTTTTTCAGTTCTGCCCACAAATTTCTACAGGATTGAGGTCAGGGCTTTGTGATGGCCACTCCAATACATTGACTTTGTTATCATTATGCCATAACTTTGAAAGTATGCTTGGGGTCAATATCCATTTGGAAGACCCATTTGCGACCAAGCTTTAACTTCCTGACTGATGTCTTGAGATGTTGCTTCAATATATCCACATCCTTTTCCTGCCTCATGATGCCATCTATTTTGTGAAGTGCACCAGTCCCTCCTGAAGAAAAGCACCCCCACAACATGATGCTGCCATCCTGTGCTTCACGGTCGGGATTGTGTTCTTCGGCTTGCAAGCCACCCCTTTTTCCTCCAAACATAACGATGGTCATGACTGCCAAACAGTTCCATTTTTGTTTTATCAGACCAGAGAACATTTCTCCAAAAAGTACGACCTTTGTCCCCAAGTGCAGTTGCAAACCGTAGTCTGGCATTTTTATGGCGGTTTTGGAGCAATGGCTTCTTCCTTGCTGAGAGGCCTTTCAGGTTATGTCAATATAGGACTCGTTTTACTGTGGATAAAGATACTTTTGAACCTGTTTCCTCCAGCATCTTCACAAGGTCCTTTGCTGTTGTTCTGGGATTGATTTGCACTTTTCGCACCAAAGTACATTAATCTCTAGGAGACAAGTGTCTCCTTCCTGAGCGGTATGACGGCTGAGTGGTCCCATGGTGTTTATACTTGCGTACTATTGTTTGTACAGATGAACGTGGGACCTTCAGGCATTTGGAAATTGCTCCCAAGGGTGAACCAGACTTGTGGAGGTCAATAATATGTTTTCTGAGGTCTTGGATGATTTCTTTTGATTTTCCCATGATGTCAAGCAAATAGGCACTGAGTTTGAAGGTAGGCCTTGAAATACATCCACAGGTACACCTCCAATTGGCTGAAATGGTGTCAGAAGCTTCTAAAGCCATGACATCATTTTCTGGAATTTTCCAAGCTGTTTAAAGGCACAGTCAACTTAGTGTATGTAAACCTCTGACCCACTGGAATTGTGATACAGTGAATTATAAGTGAAATAATCTGTTCGGAAACAATCGTTGGAAAAATTACTTGTGTCATGCACAAAATAGATGTTCTAACCGACTTGCCAAAACTATAGTAGGTTAACAAGACATTTGTGGAGTGGTTGAAAAACAAGTTTTAATGACTCCAAACTAAGTGTATGTAAACTTCTGACTTCAACTGTACATGTATTACATACAACAGTATAGAGTCTGAGACATACCCGTCTGGACAGTGTGGCGCCCCCACGCTCCTTCAGCTGGGGGTCTGTGGGCAGGCTGGTCCAGATGATGTGGGGCGTGTCATACTTCTCCCTTAGCTTGGGACAGCTCCTAAACAGGAAGTCGATGATGAAGAACTTGATCCCTGCATACAGCCCTGGAGAGGTGGCACAAGGAAAAGGGATGATAGGAGATATCCTCTTGATCCATGGAGGTCTCTCTCCATTGATCTATTTTTTCTGTATTTTTCTCAGTGCTTGGGGCCATCACTGGGTAGGTGTAGTGGCGAGTCAATCAATCAATCAAATGTATTTACAGATACCCAGTCTAAAAACCCCAAAGTTCAAACATTCATAGATGACCAGCAGGGTCAGACAATAACCACGGAGGCTGTTCTGATCTCAGGTCATGCGAGGGTTTTACATATTGTACCAACCCATCATGAAGCCCATGAGTTTGTAGGGTAGGAGACAGGAGCAGATGAAGGCCACCCACAGACCGATGTAGAGCTTCTGAGTGATCTCAGGATGCACCCACATGAACAGGCTGAAACACAGGGACAGACAAGGATACAAAGTGTGAAACATGTTAGTTAACAACCTTAAATAAACTGGAAACACACACACGTCACTCACTTCTTAATTTTCTCCAAGACATCTGCCATCTTTCCAAATAGATTCTGTGAAGAACACACACATTTGTGAAAACAGCACACCAGCTTAAGAGAGCAACACCTCACATCGCAAAGTAGATGTCATCGTGACGTCTCTCGTACTTTTTTCGTTTTTCTCTCCCCTATTTCCATCTTGTCTCATCGCTGCAACTCCCCAACGGGCTCGGGAGGTCGAGGCATGCATCCTCTGAAACATGACCCGCCAAACCGTGCTTCTTAACACCCGCCTGCTTAACCCGGAAGCCAGCAGCAACAATGTGTCGGAGGAAACACCGTTCACCTGACGACTGAGGTCAGTCTGCAGGCGCCCCGCCCGCCAAAAGGAGTCGCTAGAGCACGATGAGCCAAGTAAAGCCCCCCAGCCGAACCTAACCTGGACGACATCGGGCCAATTGTGCGCCATCCTATGGGACTCCCGATCACGGCCGGTTGTGATACAGCCCAGGAATGAACCAGGGTCTGTAGTGACGCCTCTAACACTGCAATGCAGTGCCTTAGACCGCTGCGTCACTCGGGTGCCCATCTCTCGCTCTTTTTAAATCAAAAGGTGAAGACATGATCATATCACATGATCACAGCTCACCTGTGCTTTTTGAGCGACATCAAGAACTAACTGGAACTTCTCTGAAACAGTCAGATCTTCCTTTGGTGGATCCTGGGAAAAGATGAAAGTTACATCCAAAACTATTCCCCCCCAAAGCAGAAATTGTTCTGGTAACACCCAGTGCCCCCAAATTGGCAAACACTGAAGGCGTAAGGGCTTGAGGGGGAGGGGTGGTCGTTTTTGGACCCCCTTCCCAAAAGAGGTTTACATCATACACGTCTTACAGCAGGTTCAGAGATCTCCGGCACAATACTCCACTGGATCCTCCAACCTCTGAGAAGAAAGCGGAGAGAGACAGGTTTGACTCATTTCACAAGCAAATTACCCATGTCCAAGCAGATTGTTAATCGTTCCATTTGGACATGGACAATAGGCGATGCACGTTGCAATGAGGTAAGCTACGTGGAAATGAGGTAAGCTACCTGGAAATGAGGTAATTCAAGGACAGCCTGAGAATTGCTAGGAAGAGAAACAAGGGGATGGCCCAACCGTGCCACGCTGCATTCATATAGATCTGTGGAAAAGAGAGAGGGAGTGGGGGAGGGAAGAACAGGTCACACAATCTACTATTTCAATCTACCACCTCTAGTCTATAACCCATACCAAGTATGGAACATCTCGTTACTATGCAATACATATTATATACTGTACTCATGCAGATGCCAATAAAGAGATATTTTAATGTAAATCTATAAACAAATATAGATGTTGCTATATATATACTCATAGAAACATCTATATTTGTGTGTATATATATATATATATATATATATATATATACACACACACACAAGGGGAGAGATAGAGATATTGATCTTCATTACTGGGATCTTTCATACGCTGTGATTGTGTGTGTGTGTGTGTGTGTGTGTGTGTGTGTGTGTGTGTGTGTGTGTGTGTGTGTGCACACTCACAATGAAAGCAAAGGTTGACGTATACACGGAGTGCCAGCTGGATAAGGCAAAAAGGTTCCTCTTGAAGTTAGTGACAGGTTTGGCACCTCGCTCTACAGAGGAGTATAAAGTATTGACCAGTAACAAAGCACTATCAGAGACTTTGAGACAGAAATCATAATTTATTACTACAAACACATTTTTCATATTCCAATTATGAATATATTTCAGAATATTCATCAAGATACCCCTGACATAAAGTGTGATTGTTACATCTTGTCCACTAAATGTACAGTACTTACTGAGTCGTCTCATGTTTTCAGTCAATCTGAGGACAGGGGACAAGAGAAAGGGAGTTTGATTCAACTAGAACTCTGCATGACAAAAGCATAAACAAGATGATGTAAGACAAGCACAAACAGAACTAGATATGTTTTGGTGGAGTACAAAAAGTACAAAATGATCTTGCTGCATTTAGGCATCCTTCATGAGAAAGTATGTGGTGTCTGGAAGAATCTCTTGTCTCATAAGGTATTTTTGTCTGCATCTCTATCCCATCTCCCCATCTCTTTCACCCTCAAAAACTAACATCAAGGCCATTTCAACTGGTGCGCAGTGAATTCTCCTTCCTTCTCTTCCCCTCCCTCTCCTTCTCTCCCTATAATATGTACTTGGATAAAGTTACAGCCAGGATAGTTTGAGTCAGGCTACCCATGACTCCAAAGGCATGGTGAACACAGTGTTCTCTTCCTTCTCTCTTCCTCTCACCCCTCTGTCTATTGTACTTGTATTCAGTACGAATCCCCATGACTCCAGTCTACGTCATTCAGGAGAGGACTGAGAATTGGAGAAAAATTCGGAGCCCTAAAAACTGACACGGGGCCAGTTGTTGCAGTTCCACTCAACAAGGTCACTGTATGAACTGAGTAGGGAGAGCTGATCCTTAATCAGTCCTAACAAGCGAAGAACAAAAAAAAGGTAAGCTGCAACGCCCTCAACCCACCACCAGGGGTCAGACAATCCTCCCACTTCCATAACACCATGGTTACAACCTCTGCTGTTCAGAAAGCCCTGGGATTGGCTGTAGGTTATAATAACAGGCCAATCAGACATCAGGGTGAGCTCATGAAGACAGTAGTTCCCATCATGACTGGCTACTTTACGGTGGGTGCTGACGAATAGCATGCTGACAGACTCTAGGCCCATTACAAAGCCATCAGTTTTATGACCCTTCTCTAAGCAGCATGTACTCTGTCCTTTGAGCCGGTTAACCTGATGACTACAGTGGCTGGCTGGTCGTCCACGCTTATCAAACGAGAGGAGAGAAGCCGAGGGGAGCAATTACAGAGGAAATGATGAAGTCAGAATCTAGAGTACATCATTTCTCAATGGGAAAGCATTGGTTGTCTGAGGTCGTTGTGGTTATGGGGGCAGTTCTCACCTCTTAGCGCTTAGCGGCTCATCTGGCTCCGCCGTGTTCACCTCCGGCTGGAAGCGGAAGTCCTCGATGTACGCTCCAAACCGGTCGTACAGCCACGTCTGCAGCCACGAGTACATGGTCTCCTTCTGCTTGTCTGCAGAGGCAGAGGAACCGATTGGATATTGTTAGACCTTGTTTTGTTGAATCAAGTCTGTTAGAGCTGGGTTGCAACAAAAGCCTGCACATCCTTTCCAGGACTAGTGTTGGTGACCGCTGCCTATACTGTAGGAAATAACCATGTTGTTTGAAATGGAAATACATTTGACCAATTCAACATTTAACTCAACATTACCCAACTGCTTGTAGTAGCATCAAATGTTGTGAGCACAACACTACTGTGTTATTTTGGTCAGGCCTAAGTTACCACACCACTGTGTTATTTTGGTCAGGCCTAAGTTACCACACCACTGTGTTATTTTGGTCAGGCCTAAATTACCACACCACTGTGTTATTTTGGTCAGGCCTAAATTACCACACCACTGTGTTATTTTGGTCAGGCCTAAGTTATTTCAGTTACATCAGTATTTCTTAATCTGGATCAAAGTGTATCCAAACACCTTTCTCTCTTATCACATGCTGTATTATCACTAGTGCACGTCTCTGGAACCAATTAACTAACACCTCATTCAAATGAATAGCAGCCTGACATCACACCCAATTAAAATAGACAACACTGCTTATTCCCCTTAGACACCTCACATGTCTACCATTAAAATCTGCACCACAGCCTCTCTGTTTGGAATATAGAAGAATTAAGAGTGGCTGAGTGGACGAGCAATGTGGTGGTCAGTCTTACAGTAGGCAGACGGTCTTACAGTAGGCAACTCCCACAATGCGGTCTGGGATTTCCGAGACTATGGTGGTGGGTCATTGGAGGGAGAGTCATGACAAACGGTTAAAGTGTTTACGTCTGAGGTCAAGCATAAGGCCACACACTGAATTCTTACATCGGAAAATACACTGAACAAAAATATAAACGCAACATGTAAAGTGTTGGTCCCATGTTTCATGATCTGAAATAACAGATCCTAGAATTGTTCCATATGCACAAAAAGCTTTTTTTCTTTCAAATTTTGTACACAAATTTGTTTACATCCCTGTTAGTGAGCATTTCTCCTTTTCCAAGATAATCCAGCCACCTGATAGGTGTGGCATATCAATAAGATGATTAAACAGCATGATCATTACACAGGTGCACCTTGTGCTGGGGACAATAAAAGGTCACTAAAATGTGCAGTTTTGTCTCAACACAATGCCACAGATGTATCAAGTTGAGGGAGCGTGCAATTGGCATGCTGACTGCAGGATTGTCCACCAGAGCTGTTGGCAGAGGACTGAATGTTAATTTCTCTACCATAAGTCAACTCCAATGTTGTTTTAGAAAATTTGGCAGTACGTCCAACCGGCCTCACAACCGCAGACCACGTGTATAGTGTTGTGTGGGTGAGCAGTTCGCCGATGTCAACGTTGTGAACAGAGTGCCCCATGGTGGCGGTGGGGTTATGGTATGAGGAGACATAAGCTACTGACAATGAACACAGCGGATCGATGGCGATTTGAATGCACAGATCTCGGTTACGAGATGCTGAGGACCATTGTCGTGCCACTCATCCGCCGCCATGACATATTTCAGCATGATAATGCACGGCCCCATGTCTCAAGGATCTGTACACCATTCCTGGAAGCTGAAAGTGTCCCAGTTCTTCCATGGCCGGCATACTCACCAGATATGTCACCCTTTGAGTATGTTTGGATGCTCTGGATCAACATGTACGTCAGCGTGTTCCAGTTCCCGCCAAAATCCAGCAACTTCATAAAATCTTTGAAATGATTGCATGTTGCGTTTATATTTTTGTTCAGTATACTTAAATCTCTTGTGGACAGACAAGGGCATAACATAGGATGGTATCGTAGCGTCTGTCAATATGGGATGCGACAAATAACAAGGAAGTTTTCAGGTGTTCGCATCTTTTGTTTTAGAAATGAGACATTTGGCCCAAGCTTTGGCTAAGGGTTTCCGTTTAAGGAGGTGGAGACTTTGCTAGTGTCATTAGTATCTTATCTCAATCTAATCTGACGCAATTACGCAAGATTTTTGTTCTGGGTTTTCGAGAATAGCAAATACCTGAATAGGTTGTCTGACAAGAAAAGTAAGCAACCATTGTAATTGGGGCAAGACTTTCAGGTAAATGTCATTTCTAGGGCAGTCCCAGACATTCTCCATACGATGAAACATCTTATTCACTACAACTTTTTAAAAAGCTACAGCTTGCAGTAGGCCTACATAACGCATTTTTATGAACCATACTAGCCTATTTCTTGTGGGGGAGGGACAATACCCACTTGAGGAGTTAAAGCAGCCACTAGCAGTACAAAGAAAGCCTCATTTGAAAAGCAGGCTGACTGAATTAAGTGAAGAACCCTGGAGAAAATCTGGATTTGAGCATGGTCACAGGGGAGTAGAAAGGCAAATGTTCCACAGCCACATTCATACACCTCATAGAAATGTGTTACATTCCCTACAGAGAGAGAGAGGGATGCAATTCATCACACATTCCTCTTCCTTCTGTCCCCACACCTTCACTGGAGCACTCCCACTTACACACACTTCCTGTTTGTGCTGCGTGTTGCACACACGCAATGTACAAGCGTAAGTGACACACACACACACACTTATACACACACACACACAGGGGAAGAGGAAAGAGATTGGTTTTTCATGGGTAGCGAGCAGAGGCTAAGAAAAGCACATCGCTTCAACTCTAACTCCCACACAGAGATGCCGAGCCCTGAGATTCAGAGAGCTGAAAAGATGAGACAAGTCACTCCTTCAACTCTAACCATTCTGAGGCCTTATTAGACAGGTCATGTGAATTTGAAATGGTGAGCGAGGTGGAGTGTTAAGGCGCTGGTGGCCTCTGTCTAATGACAGACATTCTAAAGATTTGTGAATGAGCTCGTCGGTCATGATTCAAATAACCTGTGCGTATCTTTAGCTATCTACAGTATATACCCGTTTCTGGCTGACCTGTACTGTTGCCGGTGGGAGCTGCAGGTGTTGCTCTGGGTGGCTGTGGTGCGGAATCTTCTGGTCTAGGAACAGGAGAGACGAAGCATTAGTAGTCGGTAGAGCATTAACCATGGCTTCAGAAAAACACATTACCTTATTGAGACATTATTGTGTCAGACAAGTGAACTCAAAATGACTCATAACAATATTGGTTTCACTTATCAGTGATCACAAAGGAAAATAAATGAGATGTCATCTTAACGTTTGTTTCTAGCATTCAAAGGATTGACAGAGAGATGTTTCCATATAAACAGATGGAGACTTCACAGACACAGATGTGATTTATACTTAGACATAGGATATTAGAGACCTTTGGGTTTCGTGTTACAACGGCCAGGGTATTGAGGGAGTCACTATGTGCATGAATGCTTATTGGCAGCCTGGCTCGGCTTCTGGACATATTCCCATACCCAACTCAAGGGAGAGGCTCTATTTTTAACAGGGACTGACAAGACATAGAGACCGACACACACAAACACACACATTGACCGACACAGACATACACACACACACTGACCGACATACACACACATTGACCGACCGACACGCGCACACACACACACACAGGGACCGACCGACCGACCGACCGACACACACACACACACAGGGACGGACCGACACACACACACACAGGGACCGACACACACACACACACACACACACACACACACACACACACACACACACACACAGGGACCGACCCACACACACACACACACACACACACACACACACACACACGGACTGACACACACACACACTCAGGGACCAACCCGACACACAGGGACCGACCAACCCACCCACACATACAGGGACCGACCGACCGACACACACACACACACACACACACCGACCGACCCACCCACACACACGGGGACCGACCCACACATACAGGGACCGACCGACCCACACACACACAGGGACCGACCGACCCACACACACACAGGGACCGACCGACCCACACACACACACACAGGGACCGACCGACCCACACACACACAGGGACCGACCGACCCACACACACACAGGGACCGACCGACCCACACACACACACACAGGGACCGACCGACCCACACACACATTGACCGACACACACACACACACACACACATACTCAGGGACCAACCCGACACACAGGGACCGACCGACACACACACACACACACACACTGACCGACATACACACACACACACACTGACCGACCGACACACACACACTGACAGACATACACACACATTGACCGACCGACCGACCGACCGACCGACACACACACACACACACACACACACACACAGGGACCGACTGACCGACCCACACACAGGGACCGACACACACACAGGGACCGACACACACACAGGGACCAACCCGACACACAGGGACCGGGACCGACCGATCCACACACACGGGGACCGACCGACCCATACACACACACACAGGGACCGACTGACACACACACACACACACACAGGGACCGACCGACACACACAGGGACCGACCGACACACACACACACACACAGGGACCGACACACACACACACACACACACAGGGACCGACACACACACAAACACACACAGGGACCGACACACACACACACACACACACACACACACACACTCAGTGACCAACCCGACACACAGGAACCGAACGACCCACACACACACACACACACACTGACCGACACACACACACACACACACCACACACACACAGGGACCGACCGACCGACACACACACACACACAGGGACCGACCAACCGACACACACACACAGGGACCGACCGTCCGACCCACACACACAGGGACCGACCGTCCGACCCACACACACACACAGGGACCGACACACACACACACAGGGACCGACCGACACACACACACACACAGGGACCGACCGACACACACACACACACACAGGGACCGACCGACACACACACACACACAGGGACCGACCGACACACACACACAGGGACCGACCGACCGACACACACACACACACACACACACACAGGGACCGACCGACACACACACACAGGGACCGACCGACACACACACACACACAGGGACCGACCGACCCACACACACATTGACCGACACACACACACACACACACACAGGGACCGATCGACACACACATTGATTGACCGACCGACACACACACATATACACAGGGACCGACACACACACACACACACACACAGGGACCGACACACACACACACACACACACAGGGACCGACACACACACTCAGGGACCAACCCGACACACAGGAACCGACCGACCCACACACACATTGACCGACACACACACACACACACACAGGGACCGACCGACCGACACACACAGGGACCGACCGACACACACACACACACACACACACACACACACACACACACACACACACACACACACCGACACACACACACACACACACACACAGGGACCGACCGACACACACACACACACACACACACACACACACAGGGACCGACCAACCGACACACACACACAGGGACCGACCAACCCACACACACACACAGGGACCGACCGACCCACACACACACACACACACACACACACACACACACACACACACAGGGACAGACCAACCGACACACACACACAGGGACCGACCGACCCACACACACACACAGGGACCGACCGACCCACACACACACACAGGGACCGATCCACACACACACACACAGGGACCGACCGACACACACACACACACACACACACACAGGGACCGACCGACACACACACACACACACACAGGGACCGACCGACACACACACAGGGACCGACCGACACACACACAGGGACCGACCAACAAACACACACACACACACACACACACACACACACAGGGACTGACCGACACACACACACAGGGGCCGAACAACCGACCCACACACACACACAGGGACCGACCGACACACACACACACACACAGGGACCGACCGACACACACACAGGGACCGACCGACACACACACAGGGACCGACCGACACACCCACAGGGACCGACCGACACACCCACAGGGACCGACCAACAAACACACACACACACAGGGACTGACCGACACACACACACAGGTACCAACCGACCGACCAACAAACACAGGGACCAACCGAACAACCCACACACACAGGGATCGACCGACCCCCCCCCCCCCACACACACACTGACCGACATACACACACATACACACACACAGGGACCGACCGACCGACCCACAAAGGGACCGACACACACACACACACAGGAACCGGCCGACCGATCCCCACACAGGGACCGACCGAACCCCAGACACACACACACACACACAGGGACTGACCCACACACACACAGGAACCGACCGACCGACCGACACACACACACACACACAGGGACCGACCGACCCACACACACACATTGACCGACACACACACACACACACACACACTCAGGGACCAACCCGACACACAGGGACCGACCGACCCACACACACACAGGGACCGACCGACCCACACACACATTGACCGACGCACACACACACACACACACACACACACACACACACACACACACACACACACACACACAGGGACCGACCGACACACACACAGGGACCGACCGACACACCCACAGGGACCGACCAACAAACACACAGACACACAGGGACTGACCGACACACACACACAGGTACCAACCGACCGACCAACCAACCGACCAACAAACACAGGGACCAACCGAACAACCCACACACACAGGGATCGACCGACCCCCCCCCCCCCCCCCACACACACTGACCGACATACACACACATTGACCGACACACACACCCACACACACACACACACACACAGGGACCGACCGACCGACCCACAAAGGGACCGACACACACACACACAGGAACCGGCCGACCGATCCCCACACAGGGACCGACCGAACCCCAGACACACACACACACACACACAGGGACCGACCCACACACACACAGGAACCGACCGACCGACACACACACACACACACACACACACAGGGACCGACCGACCCACACACACATTGACCGACACACACACACACACACACTCAGGGACCAACCCGACACACGGACCGACCGACCCACACACACACACACACAGGGACCGACCGACCCACACACACATTGACCGACGCACACACACACACACACACACACACACACACACACAGGGACCGACCGACACACACACAGGGACCGACCGACACACACACAGGGACCGACCGACACACACACACACAGGGACCGACCGACCCACACACACATTGACCGACACACACACACACACACACACACAGGGACCGATCGACACACACACAATGACCGACCGACCGACACACACATTGATTGACCGACCGACACACACACATATACACAGGGACCGACACACACACACACACACACACACACACAGGGACCGACACACACACACACAGGGACCGACACACACACACACACACACACAGGGACCGACCCGACACACAGGAACCGACCGACCCACACACACATTGACCGACCCACACACACACACTGACCGACATGCACACACATTGACCGACCGACCGACACACACACACACACACACACACACACACACACACACACACACAGGGACCGACTGACCAACCCACACACACACACACAGGGACCGACACACACACAGGGACCGACCCGACACACAGGGACCGGGACCGACCGATCCACACACACGGGGACCGACAGACCCACACACACATTGACCGACACACACACACAGGGACCGACCAACACACACAGGGACCGACCGACCGACACACACACACACACACACACACACACACACACACACACACACACACACACACACACACACACACACACACACACACACACACACACACACACACACACACACACACAGTGACCAACCCGACACACAGGAACCGACCGACCTACACATACACACTGACCGACACACACACACACAGGGACCGACCGACCGACCGACACACACACACACACACACACACACACACACACACACACGGACTGACCAACCGACACACACACACAGGGACCGACCGACACACACACACACACACAGGGACCGACCGACCCACCCGACCCACACACACACACACACAGGGACCGACACACACACACAGGGACCGACCGACCCACCCGACCCACACACACACACACACAGGGACCGACACACACACACAGGGACCGACCGACCCACACACACACACAGGGACCGACCGACACACACACAGGGACCGACCGACACACACACAGGGACCGACCGACCCACACACACTGACCGACACACACACAGGGACCGATCGACACACACACATTGACCGACCGACCGACCGACACACACACACATATACACAGGGACCGACACACACACACACACACACACACACACACACACACACACACACACACACACACAGGGACCGACACACACACACACAGGGACCGACACACACACTCAGGGACCAACCCGACACACAGGAACCGACCGACCCACACACACATTGACCGACCCACACACACACACACACACACACACACACACACACACACACGGACCGACCGACCGACCGACACACACACACACAGGGACCGACCGACCGACACACACAGGGACCGACCGACACACACACACACACACACACACACACAGGGACCGACACACACACACAGGGACCGACACACACACACAGGGACCGACACACACACACACACACACACAGGGACCGACCGACCCACACACACATTGACCGACCCACACACACACACACACACACACACACACACACACACACGGACCGACCGACCGACCGACCGACACACACACAGGGACCGACCGACCGACACACACAGGGACCGACCGACACACACACACACACACACACAGGGACCGACACACACACACAGGGACCGACACACACACACAGGGACCGACCCACACACACACACACACACACACACAGGGACCGACCGACACACACACACACACACACACAGGGACCGACCAACCCACACACACACACACAGGGACCGACACACACACACACACACACAGGGACCGATCAACCGACACACACACACACACAGGGACCGACCAACCGACACACACAGGGACCGACCAACCGACACACACAGGGACCGACCGACACACACACACACACACACACACAGGGACCGACCGACACACACACACACACACAGGGACCGACCGACACACACACAGGGACCGACCAACACACACACACACACACACAGGTACCAACCGACCGACCAACCAACCGACCAACAAACACAGGGACCAACCGAACAACCCACACACACAGGGATCGACCGACCCCCCCCCCCCCCCACACACACTGACCGACATACACACACATTGACCGACACACACACACACACACACACACAGAGACCGACCGACCGACCCACAAAGGGACCGACACACACACCGGGACCGACCGACCCACACACACACAGGAACCGGCCGACCGATCCCCACACAGGGACCGACCGAACCCCAGACACACACAGGAACCGACCGACCGACCGACACACACACACACACACACACACCGACAAACACACTCAGGGACCGACCAACCGACCCACCCACCCACCCACACACACAGGGACCGGCCGACCCACACACACAGGGACCGACCCACACACACACACACACACACACACACACAGGGACCGACCGACCGACCCCCCCACACACACACACACACCGACCGACCGACCCCCCCACACACACGGACCGACCGACCCCCCCACACACACACAGGGACCGACCGACCCCCACACACACACACACACACACACACACACACACACACACACACACACACAGGGACCGACCGACCCCCCCCCCCCCACACACACACACAGGGACCGACCGACCCACACGAGTATGTGAGCGGAGTTATCTGTACTGTGTCCCGCCACCCACCACCCGCCAACCCCTCTTTACGCTACTGCTACTCTCTGTTCATCATATATGCATAGTCACTTTAACCATACCTACATGTACATACTACCTCAATCAGCCTGACTAACCGGTGTCTGTATGTAGCCTCGCTACTTTTATAGCCTCGCTACTGTATATAGCCTGTCTTTTTACTGTTGTTTTATTTCTTTACCTACCTATTGTTCACCTAACACCTTTTTTTGCACTATTGGTTAGAGCCTGTAAGTAAGCATTTCCCTGTAAGGTCTACACCTGTTGTATTCGGCGCACGTGACAAATAAACTTTGATTTGATTTTGAGTTGAGCGGTTGGAAATCCCGCTCATCGCTCATGGAGCTCCACGTCCTTTCAAACCGCTCCACTAAAAACTGCTCCTCACTCACAGGAAAATAAACTCCCACTCCATTCATTAAAAATCCCAATGTAACCATCTATTTTTGTGACTACCTGGATCTACCATTTGGTTTTGAGGTAGTGAAACCAAATGAAAAGCATTATAATAAACATGAAAAGGTGAATGTAAGAAGAGCTCATCATTTCAAATAGGCAACATGTCATACTAAACAGCATATAAACACTCTAAATAGGTCAGGAGCCAGACAGGGAGACTAAGAAAGAACCAAAATGAATTATTCAGGCTATATTATTTCAATTATTTCAAGGCTATAGCCTACAAAGAAATACATTGTGACCACACTAGGCTGGTAAGGAGGCGAAACATTTAAAAAACATGTTGTATTAAATCATTATGGTCTATAAATTGTGCATATAAGCTGCGACTTATTTAAAATTAAATACAAATTAAATCAAAAATGCCTTATTACTCATTTTTGCCTTTGAATTCATTTTTAGAGTCTGTGGCATCAGGCCCATGCGATGGTGCCTGGAGAGCCGGCCAGCAGTGGGGAATATCCTCTCCTTACTGGCAGAGCCACTTGTGATGCTGAACACCCTTTTGGCCAAGCTTGCCGGGCTGGGTAGGGATGCATGATTGTTTTTATTATAATTGTTTTATTTTATTTATAGGCCTCTAGGTTTGTATAATTCAATCAAAACGGAAAGCTCCTTGAAAGTTGGAATATTCCAGGCCTATTGGGACAAGAATATCAATTATGGCCTATTGTATAGATAATAGAACAAAAATGAAGGAAACTTAAGAGAACAGATTTTTTGTTTCTAAATACTTTGGTACATTGACACAATTATCTATTAATTAGCTACCCACCTCGTTCCTTTCTTTTGAAACTGTCTTTTCAGATTCCACAATGATTGTTTAGTTGTGGACATTACATCACCGCACTCCCCCACTTGGTCCTCATCTTCAGAAGTCACTTTGATTTTGCACCTGTGTGTTTTATCAGTTTCTTTATGAAAATATTTAGTGAACTCCATGACAGTAGCTAAAGCAAGGGGCTATAGCAGCACACAAGTAGACTACAAATGCACGCTGGGCCGGGCATGCCCTGAGCTGGTGAAGTGAGCGCTACTGGAGTGGGCTAGAAGGCCGACGCTCCAGCCTTTGGAAATCTCGCTCAGCGCTCCAGTCAAATCGGGAATGCTCCGCTCACACACACACAGGGGCCGACACACACAGGGGCCGACACACGGAAGCCAGCAGTAGAGCGTCTACGCACACGCCTCTTACCTCGTTTTGAGAACTTCTAAGTTCAGTTTCTGTTCCAAGTCCAGCCTTTTCGATCTCTCTTTCTCCAGCTCCTGTTTCAGTGTCTCTATATTGCTTTCTTCTCTAAGCTTCCTCAACTCCTCCTCTGAAAAATAGAGCAATGAAAGCCCATAAGTTTGGCTCAGCCAACACACATTTCTGACTGTTACCACCTTGGTCCTGGTGGGTCACTGCCACAGGCACCTGTACAAACGTGTCAATCTTAAGTCACCGATATTGATCAATTAGCACAGTTGATGAGGTTACCGGTAGAATCAGATGCGGTGCCTGGTTGGGACTAAGTACAAGCTGAACTTTAGGAACAGGGTTGCCTAGCTCTTGGAACAGATATGTTTGCCCATAATTATGTTTACAGTCCCCAAACCATTGAGATGTTATTTGACCGAGCAGAGAGGGGAAAAGGAAGATGAAGTAAACCTTGTCTCATTCAGAACCGGTTGTAAGTCATTAAAAATGTATGTAGCACAGAGTTCTGCCAGAGAACACCTCAACCTACTTTATCACTGTAATTGAACTAAGACCGTAGACAGAGTGAAATGTCCTTTTCATAAGGAATGTTCCCCCCATGACCACAGTATAACAAACAGAAAAGAATGGTTCTCAAGTAGACTCTTTTTTCTCATTCTGTGCTTCTGTAATCAGCAAGATAAATAATTATTTGATTGGATTTTAAAGCGGTGGGTGAAAGCAATTAGAACAAGGTAGACTGGTAGGCAACTGGGTACCAGGGTACAACAGGGTACCAGGGTACAACAGGGTACCAGGGTACAACAGGGTACCAGGGTACAACAGGGTACCAGGGTACAACAGGGTACCAGGGTACAACAGGGTAACAGGGTACAACAGGGTACCAGGGTACAACAGGGTACCAGGGTACAACATGGTACCAGGGTACAACATGGTACCAGGGTAACAGGGTACCAGGGTAACAGGGTACAACAGGGTACCAGGGTAACAGGGTACCAGGGTACAACAGGGTACCAGGGTAACAGGGTACAACTGGGTACCAGGGTACAACAGGGTACCAGGGTAACAGGGTACCAGGGTACAACAGGGTACAACTGGGTACCAGGGTACAACAGGGTACAACTGGGTACCAGGGTACAACAGGGTACAACTGGGTACCAGGGTACAACAGGGTACAACTGGGTACCAGGGTAACAGGGTACCAGAGTAACAGGGTACAACAGGGTACCAGGGTACAACTGGGTACCAGGGTACAACAGGGTACAACAGGGTACAACAGGGTACAACAGGGTACCAGGGTACAACTGGGTACCAGGGTACAACAGGGTACAACAGGGTACCATGGTACAACAGGGTACCAGGGTACAACAGGGTACCAGGGTACAACAGGCTACCTTGGTCTGTCAGTCAGTTGACCGAGGATAACGCCACGGGCCGGAGGCTATAAAAAGCAGTCACTTCCAGACCAGCTTGTAGTCCTTCAGTTTCAGCATTACAAGACATTAGATTAAACCTCTGCAGAACAGATTTGGTCAGGCAAGGCATCTCGAGTATGTGTGGCATGATTTAAAATGGCTTCTCACGAGTCCGCTCCTTTAGCGGTTGGCATTAAAAAGGGAACATACTCATCAACCCATTCCATAATGTGTCAACTGTGACGTACAGGCCAACTCTGGTCCACTTTACATCTCAGGATTCAGTTGGTGAGAGGGGGACAGAGAAGAGGTGTAAAATAATGGAGGGAGATATTAGTGAAAAAATAAGACCAAGGCCGAGAGAGATACTAAGGAGGAGGGGAGGAGAGGACAGGACAGGTGAGAGGAAACAGTTAGTGCAGGAGAAAGAGAAATTAGAAAGAGCTAGCTAGTATTTGCAGCTACTGCATGGCCCCCAATCTGTTCACTGTACTGGGAGAAAGTTCACCTGGCAAGCTCAACACCACAAGAAATTGATAAAGGACCTACTAGAGGGAATGATGGACACCGGTGGTAAAGTTCTAGGTTGAGCAACGCCAGAGCTTGAAAGTGACCGCCTGCCTGTTCTAACAGCTTAGTGTTGTTACCAGCTTACCACAAGGTTACCTGGGACAACAGCAGCCTGGTTAATAATTCAATACAGCTAGAGCCTGCTGCAACGAGGGTCACTGTCTTAACCCTCTAAGCTGGGGGGGGCTAATAATTATGTCAATTAGCCTATCAGAAGCTTCTAAAGCCATGACATTTTCTTGAATTTTCCAAGCTGTTTGAAGGCACAGCCAACTTTGTGTATGTATGTAAACTTCTGACCCACTGGAATTGTGATACAGTGAATTATAAGTGAAATAATCTGTCTGTAAACAATTGTTGGAAAAATGACTTGTGTCATGCACAAAGTGGATGTCCTAACCGATTTGCCAAAACCATAGTTTGTTAGCAAGACATTTGTGGAGAGGTTGAAAAACGAGTTTTAATGACTCCAACCTAAGTGTATGTAAACTTCTGACTTCAACTGTACATCACAAAAATTATTATTTTTACATGACTAGTGAAATTCACTCTACAGTTGATGGTTCATTTCATTACCTTATGAAAACATGCTAATAAGAAATTACGTTCACATTTTGTACACAGCTGGAAAATATACAGATATTTCCTGTACCTACCACACAACATCAAGCTAATTGGAAAATCTGCCACCATAGCAACACAACTTATGACACCCTCTGCAGAATGTTTCCAAGTTATAAATATTCAAGTGTTCCCCTTGATGAATGAGGAACAAAATGTAGCATAGCCGCCCCGTCCACCTAAGCAGGGCATTGACATCATGGCTAAGTTCTCCTGTCGTCATAGTTACACTGTTTTAGGATTTCACCACAGCTTCACACAAGAGAGCAAAAAGCCCCGTTGTTCACATCAATTCCCAACCGTCTTGTAAGCGACACATTCAGCCCAGAAACCAAAGAGCTGATCAAGGCCTAGGGTTCTTAATTTAAACATCTGAATAGTATGAGTCATCTGAAGGCAGAAAACATGTTCTAATTCTTTAGCGCGTCCACATCCTGATCTATCGTTTGTTTCCTGCTACATCAACTGTGACTGGGCCACCATGAGACTGGTGTAAACCACATCCTCTTCCTGGTATCACATGGCATGGAAGTATGTGAATGTACTGAACGTAACTGACATGTTGAATCCATTTCAAAGACGACCCGTCATCAAACCAAAAAACGCTTTCTAAAAAGAGAACGTTCTGGTCTACCTCTTGTTGAGTGAGACGATGTTCGCGCCATTCTCTTGATAGTGAAATGCTTTTCAACAAAAGAAAGCTACATTAATTTCCTTTCAAAGAGGACTAAAGAACTATCAAGGACAAAAGTGCATTTAAAAAATAATAATGTACCGTTATTTTACCAGGTAAGTTGACTGAGAACACATTCTCATTTACAGCAACGACCTGGGGAATAGTTACAGGGGAGAGGAGGGGGATGAATGAGCCAATTGGAAGCATTCCTGTAGAGAAAACCCATAGGAACCTAAAACAACTATACTCAAACTATCCAATCAAAGGTGGATGGAAATAAATGTAAGGCTAGTATAGATATTAGATATTCTCCTCAGATGTGAAACTGGAGTGTGTTGAAGTATTTGTATTTCATTAAGGATCCCCATTAGTTTCTGCCAAGGCAGCAGCTACTGTTCCTGGGGTCTAGCAACATTAAGGAAGTGTCCTCCACTCTAACAGACGAGCTCTCCCTCTTAGCCTCCAATTCTCAACTTCACTAATGGGTTTGGCCCCCATAAAGCCCTACTGTACAAGGCCTTTTCAGGTCACCACCTCATTCATATAGAAACAGACTACTTTTTCTGAATGAGTGCCACACGGCATGCTAACCTGCTAACCAGTAGCTGCTGGGGTTGCTGCAGAGCCAGGAGGGAGAATAGAAAGCCATGTATGCCCCGGATAACCTAGTTATGTAAGTCAAACATTTGCATAGAGGCCTTTATTTAACAATGTGCCAGAGAGCATCCTCTCATTATCACATGCATGGCTTCCCATGCCTGACCAAGCCTCTGGACATGGGGACTGTTGGGGGGACAGGGCACTCAGTTACCACAGTTCTGGGTATGTTTCTACAACAGCAAGTGTTTTAGTAGCCAAATAGGCCCATATCTAAGACATTTAATCTCACTTCAGATTTTTCTGAGCCAGCGGTTAGTTTTAAAGTTGTTGTACCCAGTTTGTAATATAACTGAAATGTATCTCCGACTTTCTGAATTCTGCTATCTCACGGTGCCTTGTTTTGGCTAGCTGCCAACACAAGACAATTTTTCTTAACGTCTCCAACACGCTGTTGAGGTCGCTCTCGTCTTTTATCATAGTATAGTAAATGTCCAACTGTCAGTTTCACTGGACACCTACTAGTATGTTAAGGGAGGTGCTGTATCTTTAACACTGGCTAACAGGGTAAACAAGTTTTTTACTACCGTTACACAGGCTTGTTAGAGTTTGGTATCTTGCCTTTAATGCTCTACTAGGTAGAATTACAATAGTGTTCTGTGTGAGGTCTTCACTTCATTCATAAAGCTATGTATTGTAACATATTGGAGGTAGATGACAGGAGAAAAATCATACAACCATGACCAACTGTCCCAGAATCAGTGTCTGACAGATAGGCCTACAAATGTGAGTCAACAGACCAATGCCTGCCAGGAAATGCAGCATCACTTCACATCCAAATACTTTCCCCTGAGAAACCCAAGCTGTCTGCCATGCTTCACAACAAGTAAACAGCGAGTGGGATAACATCTTCAGGCCGGCCTGGAGATTCCTTAGGTATCGCTATGCAACCTCACCCAGGCATTTCACAATGTCACACAGGAGGAGGTGGGCTGATGTGACTCTCCCTTGTTCTGGCCTGGAGCCAGAGACTAGCAGAGACTATAAAAATGCATTGTGGTTTCTAGCCAGCATAGGTTAATAATTACCAAGAGCAAGGGAGTGGACATACAGAATACTACTGAAGAAACCATTCATACTACTGCTATCCTCCAGTTACTGTACCAGTGGACCAGAAAAGAGACACCCAATGGTCCTTCAATACCTGGCTGCCTTTCTTCAGAGTGGAGTAGCTTAAGTAATATCCTCTATTAATAACCACTGTTTTTATTTACTGGCACAGTAAGAAGGTCCGGGTCTGACCTTTCATGTCCTCTCCCATTGCAGAGCCCTCAGGACGAGCGAGCACACGCACCCCACACACACTGCAGGTGCCCCTCAAAGTGGATGATCGACACCCTACATGATTATTTCTTGTGAAGTGCCAAATATTATTTACAATTTTGTGAAGTGCGGAGGTCTCTAGGATTTTCACATCAAGAGAGCAAGGAGGGGAAAAATGTATAGAAAATACACATTTCTGTCTCTTCCTGTGGCAGGTTGTGTAAAATGACAGATTGCGAGTGTGAAATCCAAGCTATTTAGGGGAAATGGTGAGCATAATCAAAAACCTATTCAAATACAAACACTAAAGCAATGTGAATGTTATCCATCTCAAAAGGGTAGGCAACACTGTTGTATGTGCAGTTGTAGAGGCTGATGATATCACAAAATGGACTGTCTGTTAGACAAATGTATTGATCGCGGGGCAGATTGGCCTCAATTGATCAGCAATGCAGTGTGTGCTGTTCATGTGTGTAAACATCACTGCGATCGGTCGGGTATGTTTAACTTTTAAGATGCACTATGCAGAAATCACGCCGCCATTTCCTGGTTGCTAAAATTCTAATAGTTGCTTATTTTGTCACAGACTGAATTTTAGCAAGTATAGTGTAGACTAGAGAATCATTGTACCATCTAAACCGCTGTGGTATACAGTATCTAACCAAAAGTGTGTGGACACCTACTCATCACACATCTCATTCCAAAAGCATGGGCATTAATATGGAGTTGGTCTGCCTTTGCACCTATAACAGCCTCCATTCTTCTGGGAAGGCTTTCCACTAGATGCTGGAACATTGCTGCAGGGACTTGCTTCCATTCAGCCACTCAAGCATTAGAGGGTTCGGGCACTGATGTTGGGTGATTAGGCCTGGCTCGCAGTCGGCGTTCCAATTCATCCCAACGGTGTTCGATGGGGTTGAGGTCAGGGCTCTATGCAGGCCAGTCAACTTCTTCCACACCAATCTCGACAAACAATTTCTGAATGGACCTCGCTTTGTGCACGGACCTTCCCCAAACTGTTGCCACAAAGTTGGAAGCACAGAATCGTCTAGAATGTTATTGTATGCTGTAACGTTAAGATTTTCATCCACTGGAACTAATGGGCCAAGCCCAAAACATGAAAAACAGCCCCAGTGCATTATTCCTCCTCCACCAAACCTTACAGTTGACACTATGCATTCGGGGAGGTAGCGTTCTCCTGGCATCCGCCAAACCCAGATTCGTCCGTCGGACTGCCAGATGGTGAAGCATGATTCATCACTCCAGAGAATGCATTTCCACTGATCCAAAATGGGAGCGAGCTTTACACCACTCCAGCCCTCGCTTGACAATATTAGGCTTGTGTGCGGCTGCTCGGCCATGGAAACCCATTTCATGAAGCTCCCGGTGAACAGTTCTTGTGCTGACGTTGCTTCCGGAGGCAGTTTGGAACTCAGTAGTGAGTGTTGCAACTGGACAGATGATTTTTATGCGCTACGTGCTTCAGCACTCGGCGGACCCGTTCTGTAAGCTTGTGTGGCCTACCACTTTGCGGCTGAGCTGTTGTTGCTCCTAAACTTTTCCACTTCACAAAAACAGCACTTATAGTTGCCCTTGGCAGCTCTAGCAGGTAAGAAATTTAACAAACTGACTTGTTGGAAAGGTGGCATCCAATGACAGTGCCATAATGAAAGTCACTGAGCTCGTCAGTAAGGCTATTCTACTGCCAATGTTTGTCTATGGAGATTGCATGGCTGTGTGCTCGATTTTATATATCCGTCAGCAACGGGTGTGGCTGAAATAGCCAAATCCACTAATTTCAAGGGGTGTCCACGTACTTTTGTATATACAGTCCATTCAGGAAAGTATTCAGAACCGTTCCCTTTTTCCACGTTACAATACAGCCTTATCCAAAACAACCTACACACAAAACCCCATAATGTCAAAGCAAAAACAGGTTTAGAAATTTGTGCAAATGTATGAAAATTAAAAAAAAAATACATTTACATAAGTATTCAGACCCTTTACTCAGTCCTTTGTTGAAACACCTTTGGCAGCGATTACAGCCTCGAGTCTTCTTGGGTATGACGCTACAAGCTTGGCACACCTGAGGCATGCATGAGAGCATCAGCTGTTCTGGACGACTGTGTGATCACACTCTCCGTAGCCGAGTAAGACCTTTAAACAGGTCAACATTCACAAGGCTGCGGGGCCAGACGGATTACCAGGACGTGTGCTCAGGGCGTGTGCTGACCAACTGGCAGGTGTCTTCACTGACATTTTCAACATGACCCTGATTGAGTCTGTAATACCAACATGTTTCAAGCAGACCACCATAGTCCCTGTGCCCAAGAACACTAAGGTAACCTGCCTAAATAACTACAGACCCATAGCACTCATGTCTGTAGCCATGAAATGCTTTGAAAGGCTGGTCATGGCTCACATCAACACTATTATCCCAGAAACCCTAGACCCACTCCAATTTGCATACCTCCCCAACAGATCCACAGATGATGCAATTTCTATTGCACTCCACACTGCCCTTTCCCACCTGGACAAAAGGAACACCTATGTGAGAATGCTATTTGTTAACTACAGCTCAGCGTTCAACACCATAGTACCCTCAAAGCTCATCACTAAGCTAAGGATCCTGGGACTAAACACCTCCCTCTGCAACTGGATCCTGGACTTCCTGACAGGCCGTCCCCAGGTGGTGAGGGTAGGTAGCAACACATCAGCCACGCTGCCCCTCAGGGGTGCATGCTCAGTCCCCTCCTGTACTCCCTGTTCACCCACGACTGCGTGGCCAGTCACGACTCCAATACCCTTATTAAGTTTGCAGACGACACAACAGTGGTAGGCCTGATCACCAACAACAACGAGACAGCCTATAGGAAGGAGGTCAGAGACCTGGCCGTGTGGTGCCAGAATAACAACCTATCCCTCAACATCACCAAGAGTAAGGAGATGATTGTGGACTACAGGAAAAGGAGGACCAAGCACGCCCCCATTCCCATCGACGGGGCTGTAGTGGAGCAGATTGAGAGCTTCAAGTTCCTTGGTGTCCACATCACCAACAAACTAGAATGGTCCAAACACACCAAGACAGTCGTGAAGAGGGCACGACAAAGCCTATTCCCCCTCAGGAAACTAAAAAGATTTGTCATGGGTCCTGAGATCCTGAAAAGGTTCTACAGCTGCAACATCGAGAGCATCCTGACTGGTTTTATCACTGCCTGGTACGGCAACTGCTCAGCCCTCGACCGCAAGGCACTACAGAGGGTAGGGCGTACGGCCCAGTACATCACTGGGGCTCAGCTGCCTGCCATCCAGGACCTCTACACCAGGCGGTGTCAGAGGAAGGCCCTAAAATTTGTCAAAGACCCCAGCCATAGACTCTACTACCGCATGGTAAGCGGTACCGGAGCGCCAAGTCTAGGACAAAAAGGCTTCTCAACAGTTTTTACCCCCAAGCCATAAGACTCCTGAACAGGTAATCAAATGGCTACCCGGACTATTTGCATTGTGTGCCCCCCCAAACTCCTCTTTTATGCTGCTGCTACTCTCTGTTTATCTCATATGCATAGTCACTTTAACTATACATTCATGTACATACTACCTCAATTAGCCCGGCCAACCGGTGCCCCCGCACATTGGCTACCCGGACTATCTGTATTGTGTCCCGCCACCCACCACCCGCCAACCCCTCTTTTACGCTACTGCTACTCTCTGTTTATCATATATGCATAGTCACTTTAACCATATCTACATGTAAATACTACCTCAATCAGCCCGACTATAGCCTCGCTACTGTTATTTTTCATTGTCTTTCTTACTGTTGTTTTTATTTCTTTACTTATCTATTGTTCACCTAATACCTTTTTTTCCAATTAGAAATTGCACTGTTGGTTAGAGCCTGTAAGTAAACATTTCACTCTAAGGTCTACACCTGTTGTATTCAGCGCAGGTGACAAATAAACTTTGATTTGACACCTGTATTTGGGGAGTTTATGTTTGATCGGGTTCAAATACGGGCTCTGGCTGGGCCACTCGCCCAAAGCCACTCCTGTGTTGTCTTGGCTGTGTGCTTAGGGTCGTTGTCCTGTTGGAAGGTGAACCTTCACCCCAGTCTGAGGTCCTGAGCAGGTTTTCATCAAGGATCTCGGTACTTTGCTCCGTTCATCTTTCCGACAATCCTGAAAAGTCTCCCAGTCCCTGCCGCTGAAAAACATCCCCACAGCATGATGCTGTCACCACGATGCTTCAACTTAGGGATGGTGCCATGTTTCTTCCAGATGTGACGCTTGGTATTCAGGCTAAAGAGTTCAATCTTGGTTTCATCAGACCAGAGAATCTTGTTTCTCATGAGAGTCCTTTATATACCTTTTGGCAAACTCCAAGTGGACTGTCATGCCTTTTACTGAGGAGTGGCATCCGTCTACCATAAAGGCCTGATTGGTGGAGTGCTGCAGAGATGGTTGTCATTCTGGAAGGGTCTCCCATTTCCACAGAGGAACTCTGGAGCTCTGTCACAGTGACCATTGGGTTCTTGGACACCTCCCAGGTGGCCAGCTCTAGGAAGAGTCTTGGTGGTTCCCAACTTCTTCCATATAAGAATGATGGAGGGCAATTGAGGGCAATTGAGGACTGTCCACACTCAGTTTCACATGTGACCCCTATCAGATGTGTGCATTCACATTTATGTAGCCTCTGAAGTATCACACATACTCAGTTCTCATTTCCTGTCACTGTTCCTTTCAATTTTGGGTAGTTGTCGTGGTAACGGCAGGTCATGTGCTAAAAATCTGAGCGTCCAGACTGAGGTCACATATGGAGCATCAGAATTGTTTCTACCAAATGTGATCAATAAAATGTTATTTGAATGAATGCAAGCATGACTAAGTCGCTTTGGATAAAAGAGTCTTCAAAATGGCATTATTATTATTAAATGACCGACTCATCAAAGCATAAAAGGACAAAGCTGATCATTTACTCAATCACTAACCACCTCCCTGAAGGCTCATGGCAAAGCAGGGCCAGGGCTCAAAACAAGGCAGACAAACAGCAATCGCATTACAAATCTACAAACTGCTCATCTCACAGTCATTGGATAATCAACTTCAGTACCAACTGTGGAAATCTGATTATTAGAAAAAGACTCACTATACATGTGCTTCAGTAGAGCAGCTACAGTATATTTGGCGATTGCACTCTTTCCATTAGTACCCTTTGGTGCTAGACAGAGGACAATGGGCTCTGCAATGAGGACCAGCCACCAGCCCATACTGCTGACATGCAGCCTGCATCCCAGATGGAGGGAGGGCTGAGGTGAAATGAAGGCTACACACCACTTCTTTACTTCCATCTCCTCAATGTGTTGAAAAATATCATGATATTTTGGGGATATCCGGATAGTCGTAATAGATGCAACATCAAATTGTTGTAAAGAAGCTAGATAGCCAATAGTCCACTCATATGAAACAGCCTACCTGTTGGTTGATCATTGTAGCCTAATCCTTCTCATTTAGCCAACGTAATTGTCATTTTGATTCCATTTTGCATTGATTAGAAATCTCCCACTTAACTTGCTACACATGGAGCCTCTGTAGCGCCCCTTTGATTGAGCTACGTGTGAAATGTGTAGGCTACGTGTGAAATGTGTAGGCTACCTGTGAAATGTGTAGGCTACCTGTGAAATGTGTAGGCTACGTGTGAAATGTGTAGGCTACCTGTGAAATGTGTAGGCTACCTGTGAAATGTGTAGGCTACCTGTGAAATGTGTAGGCTACGTGTGAAATGTGTAGGCTACCTGTGAAATGTGTAGGCTACGTGTGAAATGTGTAGGCTACCTGTGAAATGTGTAGGCTACGTGTGAAATGTGTAGGCTACGTGTGAAATGTGTAGGCTACCTGTGAAATGTGTAGGCTACGTGTGAAATGTGTAGGCTACCTGTGAAATGTGTAGGCTACCTGTGAAATGTGTAGACTACGTGTGAAATGTGTAGGCTACGTGTGAAATGTGTAGGCTACGTGTGAAATGTGTAGGCTACGTGTGAAATGTGTAGGCTACGTGAATGTGTGAAATGTGTAGGCTACGTGTGAAATGTGTAGGCTACGTGTGAAATGTGTAGGCTACGTGTGAAATGTGTAGGCTACGTGTGAAATGTGTAGGCTACGTGTGAAATGTGTAGGCTACCTGTGAAATGTGTAGGCTACCTGTGAAATGTGTAGGCTACGTGTGAAATGTGTAGGCTACCTGTGAAATGTGTAGGCTACCTGTGAAATGTGTAGGCTACCTGTGAAATGTGTAGGCTACCTGTGAAATGTGTAGGCTACCTGTGAAATGTGTAGGCTACCTGTGAAATGTGTAGGCTACCTGTGAAATGTGTAGGCTACCTGTGAAATGTGTAGGCTACCTGTGAAATGTGTAGGCTACCTGTGAAATGTGTAGGCTACCTGTGAAATGTGTAGGCTACCTGTGAAATGTGTAGGCTACCTGTGAAATGTGTAGGCTACCTGTGAAATGTGTAGGCTACCTGTGAAATGTGTAGGCTACCTGTGAAATGTGTAGGCTACCTGTGAAATGTGTAGGCTACCTGTGAAATGTGTAGGCTACCTGTGAAATGTGTAGGCTACCTGTGAAATGTGTAGGCTACGTGTGAAATGTGTAGGCTACGTGTGAAATGTGTAGGCTACCTGTGCGTCTTTTTTAAAAATGGGGCGCACTCATAAAAACTCTATTTTATAAAAATGACAAATGTAATGGTCTATCCTTGTAGGCTATGTAGCAATGTCACAGATAACTTTAGACAAAGCATTTTCATTGTTAAAATAGGCCTATATTTTTTCTCTCTCAAAAATGAACACTCCCAAGTAATCAAATACTGACGTCTGTTGGGATATTTGAATAACTGTGCCCATCCTTATAGAGGACTATAGTCACTCACAGATAGTATGATCACTGACCTAGCTACAGTACAAAGCTAAAGTTGATCTAATATAAGAGCCAGATGTAAGAGGGCTATATGAGCAAATGTAATTCTGCAGCCAGGAGAGCCCTGAAGGCGAGACCAATTCCATTTACACACACACACACACATCCTAATGAGTTCACCAACTAACAGGCACCTTGACATGAAAGACAGATATCCATAGCTGCTGTGTGTATTGCCAAATCAACCAACAAACATGTGAAGAGATTTTCCCTTTTTGCAAATCAAAACCTTACTGCTAGAGGTTTTACAAACTTCTCTTTAAACCTAGACTGAAAAAGTGTGAAATACTCACGTAGGAAGTGCTTTTCCAGTAAGGCAATTTCCAGGTGGCCTTTCACCTCATTGAGTCCATCTGTCTCAGTCCTTTGATAGTCCTGGATGGCTGCGGCCATAGCAAGTGTCCCCAGACCAGCCTGGATGTGGGCACACACACACACACACACACACACACACACACACACACACACACACACACACACACACACACACGCAGTGAGGAGAGAAGAATAACTCCCTGCCAATGTGAACTACTGTGGACTCTGGTTCAAAACACTGGCACACAGTACCTCAAAACTCACACACACACATAGATAAATGCAGGCAAGCTGACTGCAGAAGACTATTTCACCTTCAGTTTCTCCCTGCACCATCCAGCCTAGCTCAAACTGCAGTGTAATTGTGTATGCAGACTATCATCTGAATCATGACCCAACACAGAGCGAGAGAGAGAGCGAGAGAGAGAGCGAGCGAAACGAAGAATATTGTGAAAGTACACAAGGATAGCCACAGAGTTACATTGAGATAGTAACTAGTGTTGGTACTGTGCTACTCAAAAAGAGGGGAGGAAAACATCTAGATCCTCTCAGCAGGGGGATAAGAATAAGCAAAGACAGCTTGTGTCAGAAAGTGGGAAATCAGTGCACTTTAGTAACGATGGGTGGGAGAGGAAGATACCACAAGCCCAGCTCTGATTAAAAGGTCTCCTCTCAGATGAATAAAGCTAGTACATTTCGACAAGGGATATTATAATTCGCTACTGTACTACAACGTACTGTGTAATTTATTCATGAATAAGACTCGTCAAAGCCAGGTCTCAGTCTTTCACTGAAACAAGTTAGCAACAATGACTGACACGAGAAGAATATTGACAGACATTGTGAAACATGTCACAGACACACATCCCTTACGGACCATTAAAAAGACAACCAGAACAAAACATTCCATTCATATAATTGTCTTCAACATGAACGTCTGAGCACCGATAAGGCGGTGTGTAGGTAGCAACTGCTACATTACGTTTATCAATGATTGCATACAGCACATACTTTCCAAACTCTATTTTAGCTTTGAATATGCCATATCTAGGCCAGATTTAAGGCTACTTTGAGAGTGCAATTACGATGGGAAAGTAGTGCTCGTCTGCTCTGTAAAATGTAGTAATAGGAGTACATTAACACCATCCCTCGCACCATTACCCAGAGAAGCAGTGACCCAATTCACTAAGTCTGCTAATTGAGAAATGGGCCCTATTAATGTACATTCATTTATTCCATCTGTGTAAATTAGACCTTACTGTTAATTATATGTACCCCATAAAAGCTCAACAAAGTACAACAAAGAGTTAAACAGCGACAAATTACAGGCCTGCTATGCCTACCTGTTGGTTGATCATTGTAGCCTAATCCTTCTCATGTAGCCAACGTAATTCTGTAATTTTGATTCCATTTTGCATTGATTAGAAATCTCCCACTTAACTTGCTACACATGGAGCCTCTGTAGCGCCACTTTGATTGAGCTACGTGTGAAATGTGTGTAGTCTACCGGTATGTCTTTTTTTTCTTTCTTTTTTTTTCTTTTTTTCTTTCTTTTTTTTTAATCGCATGGTGTGCTTTCACTGTAAATATTTTTTGAAATCTGACACAGCGGTTGCATTGAGGAGAAGTGTAGCTATTATCCTATGCATAACACATGTATCTTGTATCAAAGTTTATGATTAGTATTTCTGTAAATTGATGTGGCTCTCTGCAAAATCACCGGATGTTTTTTAGAGGCAAAACATTACTGAACATAACGCGCCAATGTAAACTGATTTTTGGATATAAATATCAACTTTATCGAACAAAACATACATGTATTGTGTAACATGAAGTCCTATGAGTGCCATCTGATGAAGATCATCAAAGGTTAGTGATTAATTTTCTCTATTTCTGCTTTTTGTGACTCCTCTCATTTGGCTGGAAAAATGGCTGTGTTTTTCTGTGACTTGGCACTGACCTAACATAATCGCAATGTATGCTTTCGCCATAAAGTCTTTTTGAAATCGGACACTGTGGTTGGATTAACAAGATGTTTATCTTTAAAATGGTGTATAATACTTGTATGTTTGAGAGAGGTTAAAATATATACCCAAGAGAGGTTAAAATATGCCTGCTATGGAGGTAAATACAGTGCCTTCCAAAAGTATTCATCCCCTTGGCATTTTTCCTATTTTGTTGCATTACAACCTGTAATTTAAATTGATTTTTATTTGGATTTCATGTAATGGACATACACAAAATCGTCCAAATTGGTGGAGTGAAAAAAATAACTTGTTTCAAAATATTCAAAAAAATTCTAAAACAGATGTGTGGTGCGTGCATATGTATTCACCAGCTTTGCTATGAAGTCCCTAAATAAGATCTGGTGTAGGGTTGCAAAGGGTCGGAAATTTGCCGGTACATTTCTGGAAATTTTCCATGGGAAGTTAAGCCCATGTGGGTTTTAGCGTTAATTAGTGTTAATTCACCTGTTTCCATACATATTTCATTTTAAAACATTTATCTTACAAAGGAGTTGTTTAATCTAACTGCTTAACCTTTATCTGTACATGGAATTTGATTCGTTTTTTACAATTTGTTTTCTAATCTTTACAGGAAAATGCTACGGGCACTATCTGATGTGTGGAGACATTTCACTGCAGCTAATGTAGAAGGAAAAGCTAGGAACATTTGCAAATACTGTGCCAAATCATATGTGAAGAATGCAACAAAGATGCAGAATCATCTGGCCAAGTGCATAAAGTTCCCTCAGCGCTCACAACAAGCAACCTCTGACAAAAGTCCCTCTACTTCTATTCGAGGTGAAAATTATGAATCAGACACCTTATCGATAACAACAGCTCATGTTCCTCCTGGTATCAAAAGTTTTTTCCTGCTCGAGCTGTGTATGCAAATGGTTCACCTCTGATGCTCACAGGCAATGTGTATTGGAAGACATTTCTGAATGTTCTTCACCCAGCATACATCCCTCCAACCCGACATGCTTTATCTACTCATTTTCTGGATGCAGAGTTCAACAGAGTTCAAGTGAAGGTCAAGCAAATCATAGAGAAAGCAGAATGTATTGTAATAATCTCTGATGGGTGCTCGAATGTTCGTGGGCATGGAATAATTAACTACATCATCTCCACCCCTCAACCAGTATTCTACAAGAGCACAGACATAAGGGACAACAGACACACCGGTCTCTACATTGCAGATGAGCTGAAGGCAGTCATCAATGACCTTGGACCACAGAAGGTATTTGCATTGGTGACAGACAATGCTGCAAACATGAAGGCTGCTTGGTCTAAAGTGGAGGAGTCCTACACTCACATCACACCCATTGGCTATGCTGCTCATGCACTGAATCTGCTCCTCAAGGACATCATGACACTGAAAACAATGGATACACTCTACAAGAGAGCCAAGGAAATGGTTTGGTATTTGAAGGGTCATTAAGTTATAGCAGCAATCTACCTCACCAAGCAAAGTGAGAAGAATAAGAGCACCACATTGAAGCTGCCCAGCAACACCCGTTGGGGTGGTCTTGTCATCATGTTTGACAGTCTCCTGGAGGGGAAGGAATCTCTCCAAGCACAGTCTGCCGATATCGACAGCCACATCAAGATGATCCTCCTGGATTATGTATTTTGGGAGAGCGTGGTAAGCAGCATGGAACCTGTAGCAGTAGCCATTGCACGGATTGAGGGATACAATGCCATCCTGTCTGATGTTCAGACTCTGCTTGCAGATGTAAGAGAAGAAATCCGTACTGCCCTGCTCACTTCACTGTTTCTCCAAGCAGAGGAAACTGCAGTTCTTAACCTGTTAGGGCTAGGGGGCAGTATTTACACGGCCGTATAAAAAACGTACCCGATTTAATCTGGTTACTACTCCTACCCGGTAACTAGAATATGCATATAATTATTGGCTTTGGATAGAAAACACCCTAACGTTTCTAAAACTGTTTGAATGGTGTCTGTGAGTATAACAGAACTCATATGGCAGGCAAAAACCTGAGAAGATTCTGAACAGGAAGTGGCCTGTCTGACAAGATCTTGTTTTTCTTGTCTCTGTTTATTGAAGACTGAGGATCTTTGCTGTAACGTGACACTTCCTACGGCTCCCATAGGCTCTCAGAGCCCGGGAAAAAGCTGAATGATGTCATTCCAGCCCCAGGCTGAAACACATTTGCGCTTTTGGCAAGTGGCCGATAAGAGGATAATGGGCTTAGGCACGTGCACGAGTCGATCCCGTGCTTTATTTTCTGTCGTCTATTTACCTAAACGCAGATTCCCGGTCGGAATATTATCGCTTTTTTACGAGAAAAATTGCATAAAAATTGATTTTAAACAGCGGTTGACATGCTTCGAAGTACGGTAATGGAATATTTAGAATTTTGTTGTCACGAAATGCGCCGTGCTCGTAACCCTTATTTACCATTCGGATAGTGTCTTGAACGCACGAACAAAACGCCGCTGTTTGAACATAACTATGGATTATTTGGGACCAAACCAACATTTGTTATTGAAGTAGAAGTCCTGGGAGTGCATTCTGACGAAGAACACCAAAGGTAATCAAACTTTTCTAATAGTAAATCGGAGTTTGGTGAAGGCTAAACTTGCTGGGTGTCTAAATAGCTAGCCCTGTGATGCCGGGCTATCTACTTAGAATATTGCAAAATGTGCTTTCACCAAAAAGCTATTTTAAAATCAGACATATCGAGTGCATAGAGGAGTTCTGTATCTATAATTCTTAAAATAATTGTTATGCTTTTTGTGAACGTTTATCGTGAGTAATTTAGTAAATTGTTAGTAAATTCGCCGGAAGTTTGCGAGGGGTATGCTAGTTCTGAACGTCACATGCTAATGTAAAAAGCTGGTTTTTGATATAAATATGAACTTGATTGAACAAAACATGCATGTATTGTATAACATAATGTCCTAGGTGTGTCATCTGATGAAGATCATCAAAGGTTAGTGCTGCATTTAGCTGTCTTCTGGGTTTTTGTGACATTATATGCTAGCTTGAAAAATGGGTGTCTGATTATTTCTGGCTGGGTACTCTGCTGACATAATCTAATGTTTTGCTTTCGTTGTAAAGCCTTTTTGAAATCGGACAGTGTGGTTAGATTAACGAGAGTCTTGTCTTTAAAATGCTGTAAAATAGTCATATGTTTGAGAAATTGAAGTAATAGCATTTCTAAGGTATTTGAATAACGCGCCACAGGATTCCACTGGCTGTTACGTAGGTGGGACGATTTGGTGCCACCTACCCTAGAGAGGTTAAATACATCAAAAAGCGTGAAGACGTCTGCCTGAAGTCCATACATGCTGCAGCATACATGTTGGACCCCAAAGTATGCTGGCAAGAGAATCCTGTCTAGTGCAGAGATCAACAAGTCCTATGGTGTCATCACTAACGTGTCTCGCCACCTTGGCCTGGATGAGGGCAAGGTTCTTGGCAGTTTGACAAAGTACACTTCCAAGCAAGGGCTTTGGGATGGAGATGTAATATGGCAGTCATGCCAACATCTCATCAGCCACCTGGTGGAAGGGACTGTGGATCTGAGGCTTTTCCCCCTGTTGCCGCCATCATCCTCCAAATCCCACCAACATCAGCCGCCTCAGAGAGCAACTGGTCCATGTTTGGGAACACACACACCAAAGCACGCAACAGGCTGACCAATACAAGGGTTGAAAAACTGGCGGCCATCCGGGCAAATTTGAGACTTTTTGAGCCTGACAACGAGCCATCTACAACAAGGTTGGAAAGTGACAGTGAAGATGAGGCCTCAGAGTCTGATGTTCAAGAGGTGGACATTGAGAAGGTCCAGGGAGAAGACATGGAAGCCTGAGAGGAAGACAACCAAAGCTTTAGTTTCTAGACTATTGTTTTACAGATGTATGTTGAAAACGGTTTTGGGAGATGTGATGGATCATTGGGGATCATTCAATATTTATTTTATTTTGTTGTTCAGTGAAATCATCATGTGAAGAGTCAACTCATTTAATTAAAGTTCAATTCGTAATTAAATGTTTTTTTTATTTCTATTTGAAGGATTTAATCATTTACAAATATGCCTACTTATGACAAGGTCAAATGTTTGTCTCCATATGATATGGTAAATGTATCCAATGCAAAAAAAAATCTACATTGAAATGGTATTAATATCAATTCCCACAGAAATTTTCCACCCCTGAACATTCCTCAAAATGTGCAACCCTAATCTGGAGCAACTAATTACCTTCAGAAGTCACATAATTTGTTAAATGAAGTCCACCTGTGTGCAATCTAAGTGTCACATGATCTCAGTATATATATATATATATATATATATATATATACATACACACACACACACACACCTGTTCTGAAAGGCCCCAGAGTCTGCAAAACCACTAAGCAAGCGGCACCATGAAGACCAAGGAGCTCTCCAAACAGGTCAGGGACAAAGTTGTGGAGAAGTACAGATCAGGGTTGGGTTATAAAAAAAATATCAGAAACTTTGAACATCCCACGGAGCACCATTAAATCCATTATTAAAAAATGGAAAGAATATGGCATAACAACAAACCTGCCAAGAGAGGGCCGCCCACCAAAACTCACAGACCAGGCAAGGAGAGCATTAATCAGAGAGGCAACAAAGAGACTAAAGATAACCCTGAAGGAGCTGAAAAGCTGCACAGCGGAGATTGGAGTATCTGTCCATAGGACCACTTTAAGCCGTTCGCTCCATAGAGCTGGGCTTTACGGAAGAGTGGCCAGAAAAAAGCCATTGCTTAAAGGAAAAAATAAGCAAACACATTGTGTTTGCCAAAAGGCATGTGAGAGACTCCCCAAATATATGGAAGAAGGTACTCTGGCCATCAAGGAAAACCCAATTTTGGCGCAAACGCAACACCCCTCATCACCCCGAGAACCTCATCCCCACAGTGAAGCATGGTGGTGGCAGCATCATGCTGTGGGGATGTTTTTCATTGGCAGGGACTGGGAAACTGTTCAGAATTGAAGGAATGATGGATGGCGCTAAATACAGGGAAATTCTTGAGGGAAACCTGTTTCAGTCTTCCAGAGATTTGAGACTGGGACAGAGGTTCACCTTCCAGCAGGACAATGACCCTAAGCATACTGCTTAAGCAACACTCGAGTTGTTTAAGGGGAAACATTTAAAATGTCTTGGAATGGCCTAGTCAAAGCCTAGACCTCAATCCAATTGAGAATCTGTGGTATGACTTAAAGATTGCTGTACACTACCGGAACCCATCCAACTTGAAAGAGTTGGAGCAGTTTTGACTTGAGGAATAGGCAAAAATCCCAGTAGGTAGATGTGCCAAGCTTATAGAGACATACCCCAAGAGACTTGCAGTTGTAATTGCTGCAAAAGGTGGCTCTACAAAGTATTGACTTTGGGGGGGTGAATAGTTATGCATGCTCAAGTTCTTTTGTTTTGTCTTATTTCTTGTTTTTTTCACAATTCAAAATATTTTGCGTCTTCAAAGTGGTAGGCATGTTGTGTAAATCAAATGATACAAACCCCCCAAAAATACATTAATTCCAGGTTGAAAAGGCGACAAAATAGGAAAAATGCCAAGGGGGTGAATACTTTCGCAAGCCACTGTACATCTGGAACGGCTATCTGACTTCAGTTCTGACTAGTTGATAAAAAGATAGACAAGATTATAATAAATACCAGCGTGAGAAGACCCACCTTGTTCCTGTTTTCATGACAACAAATCCCAAACAAACGGGGCACTGTACTGAACTGGCCTAAACCCAGTTTCCCATTTCCAAGACATGTTTGTTAAGTGGTTAGACATTACAGGGGCTGTGTTAAACCCTAATTCCGTTGCAGAGGCTTTCTAGGTCATGAAAGGCCCAACTTCTCCAACAGTCCTTTCTTATAGACTCGATGTGCACTTCAGTAATCAGATCGGCCATCTGAGAATTCACACCAGAGCCACGTTTGAGCATTTCTTTTTAATCACACTTCTTCGGGCATTTCATTAAGATGCAAACAAGGTGGCCCAGTGTGTGATGACGTGATCAAATGACTCATAACTTTGATCTGTTTGAAATCATAGTTTGAAATGAAAGATATTTCTCCATCTTCAAAGAGCGTCAAGAAGTTATGAACCTCGCTCAAAAAAATAAGAACATGAATGCACAAGAATATGCAGGCAAATTAAATAAGATAATTGAAAAATAGTTATTCTCATGCACTAAGCGAAGTTGAGTTGGCCAGTAGTACGCTGCGGCTAGGCCCTGGTCTGCTCTAGTCTGACTAAGGCCTGCAGTGACGCAGACAGCGGTTGGACAGCTTTCTCTCAATCCTCGAGTGGACTAAATCAACAAAAAGGGGTTTGAATAAACATCAAAAGGAAGACATTTTGGCCAAAATTCCTCTGAAACTGGCGGCGGCACGTCAAGATGGCGAGTGAGTGGACTTCATGAAGTGATCTGGAAGATGTCAAACTAGATTAGGAATGCAAAACAAAGACGTATTTTGTTTGAGAGAATTGGGGGAAGTGAAGAGTCTGAAGAGATACAATTTCTATGGTTATATTATAATACCAATATTCACTTACAGGAGCACTCACAGAGTCTTGCAGTTCTTCCGTGTCTTTAATTTTAAGCAAGGGCTTAGGCTTCATCAGAATCTCTTCGCTACATTCAGTGTCAGATGTGCTGGGCGATTCACCCAGATCCAGGAACACGTCTGGCCGTTGGCCCCGAAACCGGATTTTGTCCAATCGCTTTAGCATGTTCAACACAGTCGTCTTGGTCTTTATCTTAACGTGGCATATGGCATCCCTGCAGGGACAAAAAGGAAGAAAGACAGGTGATTACAATCAAATACTGTACCGGCAACTCACTGAGCAGGGTACGTCTCCATGAGATAAAAGTGTTCAATTGTCTTCAATAAAAATATCTGAAAATTCTATATGAGCAATTTGAAATGCCAACTCAAAGATGTGCACTCCACATGACATTGCATTCTACTACAGGCAGCAGGATGGTATGAATTGCATACACATAGTCATTCAATTCAGCATGACATAATTTCTCTGCAATCTCCTACGGGAGAAATAAAACCCTCTACTCATATCAGTAATGAGACTTATTGGAGAATGAACAACTCCCATATCACTTATCCCTATGATTAGACAATGGAAACATTGAATACTTCAGCCTTAAAAGGAAATTAAGATACAATAAACATTCAGTATTATGATAGCCAAATGTCTATATTCTACCTTCTTAACTTTGACCCCTTGTTATCTAGAATCCACTATTCTAAAAAGTATTCTTTCACTAAAACTTAACTGGATGGTTATACATGTTGCACCAGCTTCCTAAAGTAGGGTCCGAGTGGTATGAGGCCAATGGGCTTGTGACAGAAGGTGTGCGGGTGAGTTGGGCAATCATTTTAGGACTGCATGATCTCTTTACTGTACCTAGGTAAGACAGAAAGCTGGACCCTTTAGCCTCTGCCCAGAGAGCGAGATCGGGAAGTGACTGAAAGACTGAGTGGAAAAGAGAGAAAGTGAAAAAGAGAGAAAGAGATGTGGTACACGGCCAGATTTCATCATCGCATCATGGCAACCATTCATCATGAGACGGGTGAAATTAGTTGCCCTTTATAAGATTAGATCCCAAGTTTAAATTTAGGAGGAATTAAAATCTTAGATCCTGCATTTCCACCCAGAGCACAGAAGAAAGCCAATCAGAAGTACAGAATTAGAACCCGCCCTCAGGAGTGCTACCAGACTGACCTATAGTATAAAACACATCCTGGGATCAAACATGTGTTGCCTGCTCTGAAAATAAACTGAACAAAAATATAAAATGAAACATACAACAATTTCAAAGATTTAACTGAGTTACAGATCATAAGGAAATCAGTCAATTGAAATAAATTCATTAGGACCTAATTTATGGATGTCACATGACTGGGAATTCAGATATGCATCTGTTGGTCACAGATATCTTTAAAAAAAAGGAAGAGGCGTGGATCAGAAAACCAGCCAGTATCTGGTGTTACCACCATTTGCCTCATGCAGCGCGACATCTCCTTCGTATAGAGTTGATCAAGCTGTTGATTGTGGCCCTTGGAAAGTTGTCCCACTCTTCTTCAATGGCTTTGCGAACTTCTGGATATTGGCGGGAACTAAAACACGCTGACGTACACATTCGATCGAGAGCATCCAATACATGCTTAATGGGTTACATGTCTGGTGAGAATGCCAGCCATGGAAGAACTGGGACATTTTCAGCTTCCAGGAATTGTGCACAGATCCTTGTGACATGGCGCCGTGCATTATCATGCTGAAACATGTCATGGCGGCGGATGAGTGGCACGACAATGGGCCTCAGCAGCTCGTCATGGTATCTCTGTGCATTCAAATTGCCATCGATAAAATGCAATTGTGTTTGTTGTCCGTAGCTTATGCCTGTCCATACCATAACCCCACCATGGGACAATCTGTTCACAACGTTCACACCAGCAAACCTCTCGCCCACAAGACATCATACGCATGGTCTGCTGTTGAGGCCAGTTGGACGTACTGTCAAGTTCTCTAAAACGACATTGGAGGCGGCTTATGGTAGAGAAATGACATTCTCTGGCAACACCTCTGGTGGGCATTCCTGCAGTCAGCCTGCCAATTGCACGCTCCCAAAAAATTTGAGACATTTGTGACATTGTGTTGTGTGACAAAACTGCACATTTTAGAATGGCCTTTTATTGTCCCCAACTGTTGTCTCCACCTGTGCACCTGTGTAATGATCATGCTGTTTAAACCAGCTTCTTGATATGCCACACCTGTCAGGTGGATGGATTATCTTGGTAAAGGAGAAATGCTGACTAACAGGGAAGTAAACTCATTTGTGTACAACATTTTAGAGAAATATGCTTTATGTCCATATGGAAAATCTCTGGGATCTTATATTTCAGTTCATGAAAAACTTTACAGGTAGCCTTTATAATTGTGTCCAGTGTATAAAGCTCCAGGGTAGTCCGTCTCATTCTAGATCCAGCTCACGGACGACAGGCCTCATGTGGTAATGAATAATACTACCAGAGGTTTATAGTGGCAGCCTGTCCATTAATCCACAGGAGTGGGGTGCTGGGGAGGGCTCATCAATCAACAGACACAATCAGTGTGTTGGACAAGATCGGCCTGTGCAAGTCACGCACCCATTTCCTCCGGTTAACCATTTATCTTTTCTGAGTTAAGGGGTTTGACATAAGCTGATCCCTACAGATTGTGACAAAATCATAAGCAGAAAGGTGTTTGTCTGTGTAAAGTAAACAGAGCAATGAGAGAGAAAACCTAAATCCTTTACGCCAGGGATCATCGACTAGATTCAGCAGTGGGACAATTATTTCGTCAGTGGATGGTCAGAACATCATACCAAATATATTTTAGACTGCAAATTGACCGCAAGAAGCATAATAATATTGGGCTAAAACAATCATTTCAAACCATGCTTCCATTTGTATACAATAACATATCTCTCCATTATACAAATAAAATAACCCCACTAGTCAGGGAACCCTGCTCTATATTTCTATTCAGTCATGGCAAGTTACTGAGGAGGAGGAAAGGGCCTCATGGCTTGGTTTTTGCTCTGACATGCATTTTCAACTGTGGGACCTTATATAAAACAGGTGTGTGACTTTCCAAATCATGTCCAATCAATTGAGTTTACCACAGGTGGACTCCAATCAAGTTGTAGAAACATCTCAAGGATGATCAATGCAAACAAGATGCACCTGAGCTCAATTTCAAGTCTCATACCAAAGGGTCTGAATATGTATGTAAATAAGGTATGTTTTTAACTTAATACGTTTGCAAAAATTGTTGCACAACAATTTAAGTCAGTTATTCATGTTTGTCAAAGTATGATATGAAGTGACAAATCCAAACAGCCCACTTTGTGCAAGTCAAATCAACGTTTATTGGTCACATACACAGAGGCTCAGATGTTATCACAGGTGCAGAGAAATGCTTGTGTTTCTAGCTCCAACAGTGCAGCAATAAATAAAAACAATACACACAATCCATAAAAATAAATAATGATATAGGATGAGCCATGACTAGAATACAGTATATACATATAAAGTGGGTGAAACAGTATGTAAACATTATTAAAGTGACCAGTGTTTAATGAATATGTACATACGGCAGCAGTCTCTGAAGGTGCAGGGTAGAGTACCGGATGGTTGCTGGCTAGAACAGGGACTAAGGTTCAGGGCAGGATACTGGGCGGTGGCCGGCTAGTGTTGACTGTTTAACAGTCTGATGGCCTTGAGATAAATGCTGTTTCGCAGTCTCTCTGTCCCAGCTTTGATGCACCTGGATTGTACTGCCTTCTAGATGGTAGCTGGGTGAACAGGCCGTGGATCGGGTGGCTGAGGTCCTCGATGATCTTCTTGGCTTTCCTGTGACACCAGGTGCTGTATATGTCCTGGAGGGAATGCTGTGTGCCCTGGTATTGCGTTAGGCTGACCACACCACCCCTTGGAGAGCCCTGTCGTTGCGGACGGTGCAATTGCTGTGCCAGGCAGTGATACAGCCCGACAGGATGCTCTCAATGGTGCATCTGTAGAAGTTTGTGAGAGTCTTAGGGGCCAAGTTGAATTTCTTCAGCCTCCTGAGGTTGAAGAGGCACTGTTGCGCCTGAATCAAATAACATTTAATTAGTCACATGTGCCGAATACAACAGTATGTGGAACTTACAGTGAAATGCTTACAAAGTGACTATGCATAGATGACAAAGTAGCAGTGGTGTAAAAAAGGGCAATGCAAATAGTCTGGGTAGCCATTTGACTAAATGTTCAGGAGTCTTATGGCTTGGGGGTAGAAGCTGTTTAGAAGCCTCTTGGACCTAGACTTGGCGCTCCGGTACCGCTTGCCGTGCGGCAGCAGAGAGAACAGTCTATGACTGGGGTAACTGGGGTCTTTGACAATTTTTAGGTCCTTCCTCTGACACCGCCTGGTAAAGAGGTCCTGGATGGCAGGAAGCTTGGCCCCCGCGATGTACTGGGCCGTTCGCACTACCCTCTGTAGTGCCTTGCCATACCAGGCAGTGATGCAACCAGTCAGGATGCTCTCGATGGTGCAGCTGTAGAACCTTTTGTGGATCTGAGGACCCATGCCAAATATTTTCAGTCTCCTGAGGGGAATAGGTTTTGTCGTGCCCTCTTCACAACTGCCTTGGGGTGCTTGGCTCATGTTAGTTTCTTGATGATGTGGACACCAAGGAACTTGAAGCTCTCAACCTGCTCCACTGCAGATGAGAATGGAGGCGTGCTCGGTCCTCTTTTTCCTGAAGTCCACAATCATCTCCTTTGTCTTCATCACGTTGAGGGAGATGTTGTCCTGGCACCACATGGCCCGGTCTCCGACCTCCTTCCTATAGGCTGTCTTGTCGGTGATCAGGCCTACCACTTGTGTCATCGGCAAATTGAATGATGGTGTTGGAGTCGTGCCTGGCCGTGCAGTCATGAGTGAACGGGGAGTACAGGAGGGGACTGAGCACGCACCCCTGAGGGGCCCATGTTGAGGATCAGCGTGGTGGATGGGTTGTTACCTACCCTAACCACCTGGGGGCGGCCCATCAGGAAGTCCAGGATCCAGTTGCAGAGGGAGGTGTTTAGTCCCAGGGTCCTTAGCTTATTGATGAGCTTTGAGCTTGGAGCGAGGCGTCTGTGTCTGCGACATGTCTGGTTTTCCCTTTATAATCCGTGATTGTGGTCATGTGACAGTGTTGATGCCCTTTCTGTGTTCTATGGCCAAAATATCATATCATGGAATTTTTCAAATGACAGAATTGTATGTTTTTTTATTAATGCTTATCTTGGCCAGGTCGCAATTGTAAATGAGAACTTGTTCTCAACTTGCCTACCTGGTTAAATAAAATTTTAAAAAATCATAAAAAAATGTATAAAAGTTCTAAATTTGCTTTATGAGTAGTGTGACCCTAGGGTGGCAACAAATATATTCTAAATTATTTCAATGGGTCTTTCTCCATTCTGATTGTTTTACATTACATTTACATTTTAGTAATTTAGCAGACACTCTTATCCAGAGCGACTTACAGTAGTGAATGCATACATTTCATACATTTTTCTCTCCGTACTGGTCCCCCGTGGGAATCGAACCCACAACCCTGGTGTTGCAAACACCATGCTCTTCCAACTGAGCCACACGGGACTGTTCAATAAAACCTAAAATAATTTCCTACATTTCCAGCAATTTCTGCATTTCCTGCACTCCATTTGAGATTATTTCCACAATATGGGCAAAAATACTAGGCCTTGTTTTTAACCAAATGTTGCAATTGCGATTTAGACCAAAACACTTGGGTGAACTTTTGAAATCATGGAAATAGAATTCTATAGTTAGAATATAAATAGTGGGCACTTTGAATACAGTGTTGTTTGACATGACAACGAATGAAAATGCCATGGACGAGTTATTGTGACAGGGTAGGAACCAAAGTGATGTTCATTGTTTCCTAGGGGTCCCTATAATCTTTGGCTACATTAAATCTTTATTCACATAGCCAACATATTCATGCTTCACCTATTCCTCTTTGATTTAGAAGATACTGTTGCACAAAAACATGCTGATTTAGGCCTCCACCAGCACTGGTATCAGGCTGTATTAGCTAGCCAGCTAACAAGCGATTAGCATTAGTGGCTAACACGATTCAGCTTAATTTGCTAAGAAAATACAAACTAGCTGTTTGCAGATGTAAGAAACAAACTAAAATTGTAATTATATTAAGATCAAATTGGAAACAACATTGTTGTTTGTGCTGCATTGACCATGCGGTCAAGAAACAAATGCAATCCTGAGTGACGGGGTGGGACTAGGTCGAGAGAGATCGATCGCGAGAGAGAGATCATGAGATCGCGAGAGAGAGAGAGATTACTCAAGTAGCGGAGTAAATTTAAAAAAATGGGCATTAGACGGCGTATCACATTTAACAAACCAAACATTCAAATACCGTTATAGAAGGTAAAATAAAAACCCAAACTGGTCCATGCATCAATACCGGTATATGGTAAAATATGGAATACAGCCCAGCCCTACCTTGTACTGTTGGTTTGCCTCTGATTGCCTTATGGAGGTTGTAGCTGGTACAGATCCATGGTCCCAGTCAACTTACCATGGTTAAATGCTGTGTTTCGCACTTTCAGTTTTGTGCGAATGCTACCATTTATCCATGTCTTTGGTTTGGATAAGGTCTAATCGTCACCGTGGGAACAACATTTTCTATATGCACTTCCTGATGAACCCAGTCACCGAGTCAGTGTATACGTCAATACTATTCTCAGAGTCGACCAAGAACATTTTCCAGTCCACGTGATCAAAACAATCTTGAAGCGACCTCTCGGGTGGCGCAGTGGTCTAAGGCCACTAGAGATTCTGGGTTCGACTCCAGGCTCTGTCGCAGCCGGCCGCGACCGGGAGGCCCATGGGGTGGCGCACAATTGGCCCAGCGTCGTCCAGGTTAGGGAGGGTTTGGCCGGCAGGGATATCCTTGTCTCATTGCACACTAGTGACTCCTGTGGCAGGCCCGGGCGCAGTGCACGCTGACACAGTCACCAGGTGTACGGTGTTTCCTCCGACACATTGGTGCGGCTGGCTTCCGGGTTGGATGGGCATTGTGTCAAGGAGCAGTGTGGCTTGGTTGGGTTGTGTTTCGAAGGATGCATGGCTCTCGACCTTCGCCTCTCCCGAGTCCGTACGGGAGTTGCAGCGATGAGACAAGACTGTAACTACCACCAATTGGATACCACGAAATTGGGGAGAAAAAAGGGGTGAAAAATAAATAATATTTTTTTAAATCTTGAAGCATAGATTCCGATTGGTCAGACTAACGTTGAACAGCTCTTACCACGGGAGCTTCCCGTTTAAGATTCTGCATATAGGTGGGGAGGAGCAGAATGAAGGCGTGATCTGATTTGCCGGAGGGTGAGGGAAGGACTTGTAGCCATCCCGGAAGAGAGAGTAACAATGATCCAGAGTCCGTGTTGCGCATGTAGCACAGGAGATGTCTTTTCCTATGATATGACACATTCTTTTCAGCCTACGTTTCATTTCAGGGCTGGGTTTTAGTTGAACGTTACCACCCACCAGCATGGCATTGTTTATCAATCAGAAAGAGCTGCAAAGTTATTCCTTTTCACGACTGAGATGAGCCAAACAGCTTTGTGTCCACTTGGCCGACTGACCCATGGAGCAAACTAAAATACCAGAGAATTATCATAATCAATTGGATAATTTGTAAATGTTCACTTATTTTAGCTAATCTGTAATATATATCTGACCATTTTATAAAATAGTATAATTGCGTGGTATGATAGCATTTTGCAAACCCGCTCACCCCGTCGCCCGAAGATGAATGGTTTTGACCACCAAAGTTTTGCTTCACGAGACTCTCCACTGCTTTAATTGGTTTAACATTAGATATAAACCCCCAAGTGTCTTCCAGATAATGAAAAGGCTCCCGCAAAAAAACAGAATTCAAGAAAAGTATAGATCATGAGCAAAGCCATTGTAGCCTATCATTTCACTTCCCCTATGAGAACAATGAGCACAGGCTGACTTGGATTTGTTGTACCGAAGCATGCTAGCAGCCTACCTACCAAAAGTTGCACCATGTCCATTACAATGTATAAATACACATCAGGTATCTTTCAACAGTTATCCATATTACCAGAGCGTCATCTTATTCTAACTATTCTATTGTGAATTTGAGGCCGCAATTTATGGAAGAAAACTAAAATTTAAAGATGACAATAGTTGGCAAAGTCAAATCCATCTGTGGTGATGTTTTCCCTAAATCAATGCTTATGACCAACCCAGCTACAGAACCAGCCATAGAGCCAGCTGGCTAATCTTTTGAATATAGTTTAAAAAAAACAGTAACACAACATTAGCGAGCTATCTATTTAAGGTTGGCATGCTAGCTAGCTACACTGACAGCTGTCAGTGCCCTATTTGTTGATGTTTATCAACTCCACATGGAAACTTCCACACCCAATTTGTGAATACATAGAAGTAGCCTTCGTCATTCTTCAGAGGCGGAACTTAAGTGCATTTCCTCTCTTCCTCTATTTTTTACAACAACAAAAAATTCAAGAGCTAGTCACATTGCATGCTCTTTTACAAAGAGCACATGGAGCAATCATGAAGTGACTAATCACTGTTGAGCAGCACAAGAGAGTTGATCAAGTTACACTTAATTCACTGTTTGCTTGCTAAATATATAACTATAAATTAACTAAGATGTGCCAAATACATCTCCAGCGACATATTTGGTTTGCTAACTGTAGGTGGCTAGCTTGCAAGATCAAGCTTCTTGGTTACAGGGGAGAAAATCTATCTTCTCCTGCATCAAGTGCAAGCAGCCTTTTGAGATAGTTGTATAACTTTGAGCTGGACTGGCTGTTCTTGCATTTAGTTTGTGCGCTTGTTAGCGTTTACCTAGTGTCCGCTATGGGAACTTGCTCTTACTTTTTTAGCATATATTTAAAAAAACATACAATACATTTGGAAAGATATAGCGCCCCTTGTGTGCACTGCCGGTAATACCATATACCCCAGTATGGTACAGGAACAGTATGAAAATCATCTGGATACCGCCCAACCCTTGTAAATGGTTTCCATTGCAAGATGCATTGAATACAACCCTAGTGAATGCCCATCACTCCAATTGTTTGGGCAGTTCAGTAATGCCATGGAATTCCCAATATATTTTCTGTTCTTGAGAAATAGACATCAGGGGGTTAATATAAGATTACAGTAATATGGACTGTGTTATGGTATTAATGGAGGGGGGTAGGATTATTGACAGCTGGGATATCCCAGGATGCCCAGCCCACCTCAGAATCTGAATGTTCCGGTGCAAGACGTTTGGGTGAGGTTTTATACAACACGTGTAGGCTATCATGTCACGCTAACAATGTTGCACCTCACCAGATAATCATGAAGAACTTTGTTACATTGTATAACTATTGTAAAGCTGACACAAAATTATCCAATTTTAGTCGTACTGATGGCTAACACAAAATTAAGAGACAATACTACATATTGATAAGAAATAACATATGTATATTATAATTGTATCAAAAACTTCAAGTGCAGTCAGGGGAAGACACGTTGACATAGCTTATGAGTGCAGAATGAGAGCGTGATATCAAGTTTAACCAACGTCGTGCAATTAACCCAAATGAATTGCACGACACGACTACGCCTGTTGCACTTAGAACTATCGGGTTGAATAAATAAGAAGCGGTCAAAAAGTTTCTTACCCATAACGAAATCGGTAACAAAGTTTCATTAACGCTGTCGTTACTCCGTAGGTCGCCTTTTCCCACCTGCCACCTTGTTTCAAAGAAACCCTCCGTTGGTCCGCCCCGCTCACGCCCAAGTATTTACATTGAACTCCATAAATAAAATTATCTTATGGCAAACAATACAAGAGGTCCACACACAAAAAAAAAGGTGGGGGGGGGGGCGATGACGTCCCGCTGCGTTCTACGAGTTTCATGAACACATTCGACAACAATACGCTGTTTAAAATTTATGTTGTCGCCTTACAGTGAGTGGGGCGTTCAAGCTACCAGGAAATTTCGTCAATGTCAGCGACTACACTCTTAAAGGGGCCGCCAATTAATGTTTTCACAGTACAGAGTTTATTTTCAACAGCAACTAGCTACACAAAGAAATATCCTAAAATTAAAACGTGACACAGTTATAAATAAACGTACGTAGGCAGAGTGTTATAGGTATGGCCTATAGAGAGACATACTGAAACTTTCACCCCAAAAAGTTGTGATCTATTGACATGATAGAATAGTTTTTCCATTAACATTGAGAGTGCTAGAGCATATCATGTTTTCATTTCCAATGGTGTAAGGCCAATGGGTGAGAAGGATGGAGGCTGCAATGTGTGCCTTTTAGGGTCTCATACCCAGGGGGTGATCTCCTGTCTGTTGGGTGTCATGGGTCTTTTGCTCAGGAGGAAGAGGGCTTCTGCAGGAAGGCTACATTGATGTGAAGGGTCAATGGGAGTATAGTGAAGGTCACTGGGGGTATGGTGGAGTCTGAAAAAGGCTATAGGAGGACCCCACTATGTTATACTATGTTATGTACACTACCTATCAAAAGTTTTAGAACACCTACTCATTCAAGGGTTTTTCTTTATTTTCTACATTGTAAAATAATAGTGAAGACATCAACACTATGAAATAACACATATGGAATCATGTAGTAACCAAAAAGTGTTAAACAAATCAAAATATATTTTATATTTGAGATTCTTCAAATAGCCACCTTTTGCCTTGATGACAGCTTTGCACACTTTTGGCATTCTCTCAACCAGCTTCACCTGGAATGCTTTTCCAACAATGGTGAAGGAGTTCCCACATATGCTGAGCATTTGATGGCTGCTTTTCCAATTCATCCCCCCAAAAATCTCAATTTGGTTGAGGTCGGGGGATTGTGGAGGCCAGGTCATCTGATGCAGCACTCCATCACTCTCCTTCCTGGTAAAATAGCCCGTGCACAGCCTGGAGTGTTGGGTCATTGTCCTGTTGAAAAACAAATGATAGTCCCACTAAGCCCAAACCAGATGGGGTGGCGTATCGCTGCAGAATGCTGTGGTAGCCATGCTGGTTAAGTGTGCCTTGAATTCTAAATAAATCACAAACAGTGTCACCAGGAAAACACCCCACACCATAACAATATCTTAAATGTTGTCCATTAAGTAATGGGTTTAAAACAATGATGATCATATTTTAAAACTATGGCACTTATATACCAAGTCCTAGACTGTTTTCTAATTACAGTGGGAAATATACATGCGGAGATCATCCGTTCACCCACACCTCATGAGAGCCTGTTTCAGCATAGCGCTTGATGGTTTTTGGGACTACACTTGAAGAAACTTTCAAAGTTCTTTAAATTTTCCGTATTGATTGACCTTCATGTCTTAAAGTAATTATGGACTGTCATTTCTCTTTGCCTATTTGAGCTGTTCTTGCCATAATATGGACTTGGTCTTTTACTAAATATCTTCTGTATACCCCCCTACCTTGTCACAACACAACTGATTGTCTCAAACGTATTAAGAAGGAAAGAATTCCACAAATGAACATTTAAGAAGGCACACCTGTTTGACTGGTAGTGTACTTATATAATACTGAGAAGCATGTACTTAAAAAAAAAACATTCAAATTGTTAATATTATTTATATTACAACATCTCAAACATGGAAAATAAAAGTACCTGAATACAATGAAAAGGTCACAAGATGAATGAAAAGGTTAAACTGCCTAATCTCTGCTGCAGGCAGCACATGAACAGGGTGGCTTCCTGTTGCTTCAGTTGTTGGGCCTGTTCCTCCTCCCAGGCAGCATTGTGAAGTTCTCACCACATACTACATGGTGTTACTGGTCATCATCAGGTAAGGGGAACCCCCTTAATGACTCTTTTAGGGTCCTTGACCACTCTAATGGGGGAACCTCCATAAATGGTTTTTGTTCTCATGTCCTGTGGTGTTGGGCCTGCATTCTCCCCCAAATGTGTCAAAGTGTGGGGTAAAGCTGAAAATTAGTTGTTTTTAGGGCTTCAAAGGACACAGCCGCCGCTTCGCCAAACTTCTCCAAAAGTGTGCCCTTGTATGCACTATTGCGCATCAGAATTAGTGAGTATACTTGGTTTAAAAAGTAGTAAAACAATCTACCACACCGGTAAAGTTCATATGTACATCTCTCTTCATTGTTCATGCATGTTACTTTTTTCTTCTAGGATATGGTCAGAGCCTTGAATGTATTCCATTATAATGTCAATTCTGACCTAGAGCTCTTGCAAAAAACCTAAACACGTTTCAAGAAAACATTACAGGTGTTGTGTACCACAATGACCACAAGTTGGCAGTATCACATTATACTTGAATGTATTCCATTATAATGTCAATTCTGACCTAGAGCTCTTGCAAAAAACCTAAACACATTTCAAGAAAACATTACAGGTGTTGTGTACCACAATGACCACAAGTTGGCAGTATCACATTATACTTGCCAGCATCTTGTGAGTTGATCGTATTTCATTTCTTCCAACACTGCAAATCGTATTTCATTCTTTGACTTTGTCCACATGTTGTTACGTTACAGCCTTACTCTAAAATGTATTAAATCGTTTTTTCCCCTCATCAATCTACACACAATACCCCATAATGCCAAAGCAAAAACACGTTTTCAGAAATGTTTTGCAAACTTAAACTGAAATATCACATTTACATAAGTATTCAGACCCTTTACTCAGTACTTTGTTGAAGCACCTTTGGTAGCGATTACAGCCTCGACTCTTCTTGGGTATGACGCTACAAGCTTGGCACATCTGTATTTGGGGAGTTTCTCCCATTCTTCTCTGCAGGTACTCTCAAGCTCTGTCAGGTTGGATGGGGAGCGTTGCTGCACAGCTATGTTCAGGTCTCTCCAGAGATGTTCGATCGGGTTCAAGTCCGGACCCTGTCTGGGGCACTGAAGGACATTTAGAGGCTTTTCCCGAAGCCACTCCTGCGTTGTCTTGGCTGTATGCTTAGGGTCGTTGTCTTGTTGGAAGGTGAACATTCGCCCCAGTCTGAGGTCCTGAGCACTCTGGAGTGCTTTCGTCAAGAATCTCTCTGTACTTTGCTCCATTCATCTTTCCTTCGATCCTGCCGCTGAAAAACATCCCCACAGCATGATGCTGCCACCACCATGCTTCACTGTAGGGATGATGCCACGTTTCCTCCAGATGTGACTCTTGGCATTCAGGCCAAAGAGTTCAATCTTTTTTTATCAGATCATGGTCTGCGTCCTTTAGGTGCTTTTTGGCAAACTGCAAGCTGGCTGTCATGAGCCTTTTACTGAGGAGTGGCTTCCGTCTAGCCACTCTACCATAAATGCCTGATTGGTGGAGTGCTGCAGAGATGGTTGTACTTCTGGAAGGTTCTCCCATCTGCACATAGGAACTCTGAAGCTCTGTCAGAGTGACCATTGGGTTCTTGGTCCACTCCCTCACCAAGGACCTTCTACCCCGATTGCTCAGTTTGGCTGGGCAGACAGCTCTAATAAGAGTCTTGTTGGTTCCACTTTGTTCTTGGGGACCTTCAATGCTGCAGACATTTTTTGGCATGCTTTCCCAGATCTGTGCCTCGACACAATCCTGTCTTGGAGCTCTACGGCATGGCTTGGTTTTTGCTCTGACATGCACTGTTAACTGTGGGGCCTTATATAGACAGGTGTGTGCCTTGTTCCAGCGTTCATGACCTCGTCACTCATAATGATCTCAGGAGAACCGTGGGTGTTGAAGATGTCCATCATCGCCTTGGAGGTGGCCTTGCCAGTCTTGTCCTTGATGGGTATCATACAAAATGAAAATCTATTTTTGGTTCCAAGCACCCTTTTTATTGGGTTACAGAAGGGAATTTAGAGTTAAACACACTCTTTCTTTGCTGACCTTAATGGGTATTGCCCCCACCCACTTGGTAAAGTGATCGGACGGGTCAGACACCAGCTGTTGCCATTTCTGTATTTCGTGAAGGATCCAATGAGGTCCACCCCTAACATTTGTAGTGTTAGAAAGAAGATGACTTTATTCTTATCCGTATCTGTCTCATACATTATGCAGATTTTCATATTTGTAAGGATACTGACACACACACAAAACACACACACACATTCTATAATATTGAACTCTGCTGTGGTCAAATAAAGCACAACATATCAGGGCAAAATTTGAATTGGGACACTTATCGATCATGTGCCTTGGTGAAACAACTTTGATGGGCCTCAACTCCGGCGCCACAGTCTTTGCCTTCTCAAACTTCTTGCAGGCTAGACATGGTACTGACCTTTTGGCCAAAAGTGACAAATTGAAACATTGTGTGCGCTCTGATGTGACATTCATTGAAATCATGATAATTTCAGATAAAATAGAATGTGATTGATAAACAAAAGGTTATTTCAATTGCCCAGATGTCCACCTCCTTGACAATTCCCCGTCAGAAGCGTAGATTGATTTTGTCAATCATGTGCTTCACTCCGTAATGGCCAGCATGCATCTCGGTCAGCACGGCCTCCTTCTCCTCCTTAGTAAAAATCACCCTCCTGTGTAGCTGGCCATCCTTCCCCAGTAAGTACATATGCTTGCCTAACAAGTTGGAAGAGAAGTTGTTGAAATACTCAAGTCTAAGTACATTTGCACTGCTGTCTTTCTCTCTATATCTCTCTCTCTGTCTGTCTTCCACTCTCTTGTTATTTGATACTATTCCATTTACTCCATTCCAGACATCATGAGCCATCCTCCCCTCAGCAGCCTCCAATGAACTATATATATATATAGCTAGCAACATGTAGTTGACCAACTAGCTAGATAGAAAATGGTTGTTGAAAAATGGATGTACATAGCTAAATCCGTACAGTTATCTAATAGAAGTTAACTGCTTAACATTACCCTGAATTTCTCCGAATGTTGCGCCTCTTGTCGAGATCAGTGGTGCCTTCATTGTACTTTTTGCCTGGTTAGAAAGATAAAAGAAAATCTCTTCGAGGGATGCCAATGAAGTGCAAGCTACATACAAACAGAAAGCAACAATAACAGTTACATTAGCTAAATAAAACTGTCTGGCTGGCTAGCTGACTAGGCAGTTATATAGGCTCTTATATAGACAGGTGTGTGCCTTTCCAAATCATTTGAATTTACAACAGGTATACTCCAATCAAGATGTAGAAACATCTCAAGGATGATCAATGGAAACAGGATGTACCGGAGCTCAATTATAAATCTCATAGCAAAGAGTCTGCATACTTATATAAATGTATTTTTGTTTTTTATTTTGAATAAATTTGCAAAAATTTCTAAAAACCTGTTTTCGCTTTGTCATTATGGGGTATCGTGTGTAGATTGATGAGGAAAATTTGTATTTAATCAATTTTATAATAAGTCTGTAACGTAACAAAGTGGGAAAAGTCAAGGGGTCTGAATACTTTTCGAATGCACTGTATGTAAACAGAAGCAGCAAGAACCTTTTGGTAAAAATCATGTTAGGTTAAATTATGGGTGGAACATCCCTTTAAAGACAGGCGTTAAAGGCATGTTCCTCTCAAAATACAAAGTAACAGGATTTTTCCGCTTACCTTGGCTGAAATGGATTGGGAAATTCTCCATTAGATCCTTATGCAGTGAATTTCAATAAATATGTTGGATGGACAGAATTATGGTGAAATTGAACACCCCAAACCTGGTGACAAACCATCTCATCCATTTGACCTTTGATCTTTGCTCTCCCTTCATTAATGTAATAATTTAGCTCCAAATTGTGTCACTTTGTACAGCACAGTTCAAACATGTAATGTCAGAAACGTGATGCTGTTATCCTGTCACCTGATGGAACATTGGCTTTCACTGAATGGTTCTCACTTCTGAAATGTTAATGAGGAATTTCCACTGCCTTTCATACCCTCTCCTCAGTGCCTGGACTACAAAACTGGACTGCAAACATTACTGGGTCCTTTGATTAACAGACAGGTGAAGTGGGTAAGGTGTGAATTAATTCGATGCCATGGTTGCAGCCATGATATGTGTGTTGCCCAGTGACGCCTATAGGGCTAATCTGTGTGCATATGTCCCTAAAAGCACTGATGGTGGTTTCCTCTTTAATTATTAAGCTTCTGAAGCAGCTTTAAGCCATTGAGAAAAAGATTAGTGAGGTTATGTTGTGTGTGTGTGTGTGTGTGTGTGTGTGTGTGTGTGTGTGTGTGTGTGTGTGTGTGTGCGCGTGTGTGCATTTGTGGTAGTGTTTCTGGGGCATGCATGTCAATTTACTTTACTTTAGCTTTTAACTTAAAGATACACCAAAGGCTTATAGTTGCTAATAATTCACACAATCCTTAGTTTTAGGCTAATAACAGCTTTAGGCTTTCACAAGCTCCATGTTTGACAAACAGACAATGCTTGGTTGATTAGCAAGGTGCTAGATTCAATTCTGTATCTCTGCCCCCTGAAAATGCTTTCTTGCCCACACATGACCATGGTTCATGGACACAGACCTACTCTCTCCCAAACAAAAGGCCTCATTGACCAGTAGGCCACGTGCATGTAGCATGCTTCAAAACTGAAATAGATGACTAAGCTAAAGAGATGCCTTTGCAAAAAGGATCTTGAAAAATGCCTACTAGACACAAGCAACAAACAATCCACCCAGAAAGAAGCTGATGTGATAGGGAAACATAACTGAAAAGCAGGGATCAGGCTTTCATCCCTCTCTGCGGTGGAACTGGCCAAATTTCATGTTAGGGGTAGCTTTCAAACAGGGCCACTGGCAGGGAGGGTATCATATGATATCTTTCTCTGCTACCCTACATACAGTATCAGGTCTGCACATTCTGCAGAGAGGCAACAAGGTCTAGACTCTGAATTGTATTCTAATCCTTCTGTCTGTCTGTCTGTCTGTCTGTCTGTCTGTCTGTCTGTCTGTCTGTCGCTCTGTCTGTCTGTCGCTCTGTCTGTCTGTCGCTCTGTCTGTCTGTCTCTCGCTCTGTCTGTCTCTCGCTCTGTCTCTATCTCTCGTGTGTGCCTCTAATCCTGCTGTCTAGCTGCAGTGTGGGTGTGTGTGTGTATAATCCTGCTGTGTCTGTGTGTATGTGTGCATCTATAATCTGGCTGTGTGTTTAGGCACAGTGTACTTTAATCCTCCTCCTAATGTGGGCATCTGTGCACGTGAGGGCGTGCGTATGCGTGAACAATATATGTTGGTTTAAGTCATCTTGCGTCACAGCAGTAGTGAGGTGATATGGGGCCTTGATCAGGGGATACTTGATCTCTTAATTGGGGTTGATGAGAGGCGGGACTCTAGAACAAAGGGATGGGAAAGTGGTGGGGGTAGGGTATGGAATCAACACGTCCTCACTGCTCGCTAAGGTCCTTGGGGCAATAGCTAACCGAATGACTAGTGGGTGGAGTAGGGTGGGGTTGGGTTGGGTGAGGCGACACAGGTTTCATGGTTTGCTCCACAAGCATTAGCGCCCTAGTGCCACAGTCCCAGAGCATAATGTACCTCACAGGCAAAGGCTGAGCCACTGCCACGCAGCAGCCCCTGGATGGATATGCGTGCCTATTTATAGCTAATCCTGTTTCAGCGAGGTCGTGCTCTCTACCGTCCCTGAGACGGAGCAATTGGAGTTAAGTGCCGCTCGCGTGCTGTCATCGTGCGAGAGGGGGCTGGCAAAGGATGCAGCTAGGAAGCAGACGGGGCTCCATTCCTGTTTGTGACCGTTGATGGACAGATTGTCAGGGCTCTTCTGGGATGTTTCTGACATGGCTGCTTCTCTTCACCTCTGCACAGGAGTCCTGCCCCGCCGACGGCCATATCTGTGACTCACCTGTAAGTGACTCCGCCTTGACTTAATATAAACATATATCATATCAAATCAATATGAACAATCATTTGTGGGCTCTGGGGGGCTTTATTGGAGCTCATTAGATCTGCAGTTCATTTTGTTAGGATTACAACAACAAAACATGTTAGTGAAAATAGGATCATTTGCATGACCAGATGTGACCGCTTTTTGGATTTAGAATGTCATTTTTAAAGCTATACCAATGGTTTATTTATCCTTAATTTATGATTTGCTCTGTCACAAACACACACACACACAAACACAGTGTCGTAGCAACACTGAAATGTTATTAAGATATTCTCTAAGTATGTATTTACAGGGTGAAAGGTTAATGTGTACCACCATATTAAGATTAAGCATCTTAATACTGGAACAAATATGACATGGTTTAAAACGTTGCCATACGGTGGGTCTACACACAATACTGTATACAAGCATTTGGGTGTCTGGCTAGTCAGGTATTAACAGTGCCTTCAGAAAGTATCCACACCCCTTTACATTACTAGTGCTTCCAGTGAATTTTACATAGATTTTAAATTAATCTTTTTCACCCTGGCAAATCAATCTCTCCTGTATAGCTGAGTGGCATTGAAGCTCATGCCGGATGGCTTTTATTCAGTCAAAGCCGATGTCAGGGCTAACTGTATGTAGCCATTGTCAATGCCATAATATTGTTTTGACCCCGTCCCGCCCCTCTGGAAACTTCTTTCTCAAAATCTAAGGATCTGAATCACGTTTCTCTCTTTGCTCAACCTCTTCTGAACCCTCAACCAATTTGATCAATATGATAATGTAACCTATGTCTCTGCCTCATATTTCAGAACAACTGTGATATGAATGAACCTTCCAAAAATATATATGAAGGCTACAACCTTCTCTATTTGTTGTAAGGGATTTTGCCGTAGCACAAGCATGTTGCAGTCTACACATTGCATTGGTGCAAAACAATTAGCATTTTGTGTGACGATATCATCTTTATAGTTACGCTGCCATATAGCAAGCAGTCTGCCTCCTGTTAAGCCAATGTTTGCAATAATGATGAAAAAATAACATCGCTATTGACTTATCTGTCTCAGTTTTGCTTGTTTGGTATGCTGTGTAGGTTGCATATACCGTGCCTTCAGAAAGTATTCACACCCCCTGACTTTTTCCACATTTTCTTCTGTTACAGCCCGAATGTAAAATGGATACAATTTATTTTTTTGTCACACACAATACCCCATAATGTTAAAGTGGAATTATGTTTTTCAAAATGTTTACAAATTACACTGAACAAAAATGTAATTTTTTGTATTTATGTTACCTTTATTTAACTAGGCAGGTCAGTTAAGAACATATTCTTATTGCCTTGTTTGGGGCAGAGCAACAGATTTTTACCTTGTCAGCTCTGGGATTTGATCTTGCAACCTTTGAGTTACTAGTCCAATGCTCTAACCACTAGGCTACCTGCCACCTCAAAAATATAAACACAACATGCAACAATTTCAAAGATTATACTGAGTTACAGTTCATATAAAGACATCAGTCAATTTAAATGAATTCATCAGGCGCTAATCTGTGGATTTCACATGACTGGGAATACAGAAATGCATTTGTTGGTCACTGAGCCCTTAAAAAAAAGGTAGGGGCGTGGATCCAAAAAACAGTCAGAATCTCATAGAGTTGATCAGGCTGTTGTTTGTGTCCTGTGGAATGTTGTCCCACTCCTCTTCAATGGCTGTGCGAAGTTGCTGGATATTGGCGGGAACTGTAACACTTGTCGATCCAGAGCATCCCAAACAGGCTCAATGAGTGACATGTCTGGTGAGTATGCAGTCCATGGAAGAACTGGGACATTTTCAGCTTCCAGGAAGTGTGTACAGATCCTTGCGACATGGGGCTGTGAATTATCATGCTGAAACATGAGGTGATGGCAGCAGATGAATGGTATGACAATGGGCCTCAGGATCTCGTAACGGTATCTCTGTGCATTCAAATTGCCATTGATAAAATGCAATTGTGTTCGTTGCTCGTAGCTTATGCCTCCACATACCATAACCCCACCGCCACCATGGGGCAGTCTGTTTACAACATTGACATCTGCAAATGGCTCGCCTACACACAATGCCATACACAGTGTCTGCCATTGGCCCCGTACAGTTGAAAATTTGATTAATTTGTGATGAGCACACTTCTCCAGCGTGCCATTGGCCATCTAAGGTGAGCATTTGCCCACAGAAGTTGGTTACGATGCTGAACTGCAGTCAGGTCAAGACCCTGGTGAGGATGACAAGCACGCAGATGAGCTTCCCTGAGACGGTTTCTGACAGTTTGTGCAGAAATTCTCCGGTTGTGCAAACCCACAGTTTCATCAGCTGTCTGGGTGGCTGGTCTCAGACGATCCCGCAGATGAAGATGTGGAGGTCCATGGCTGGCGTGGTTACCTGTGATCTGCGGTTGTGAGGCCGGTTGGACGTACTGCCACATTCTCTAAAATGACATTGGAGGCGGAATGTTGTAGAGAAAATAACATTCAATTCTACGGCAACAGCTCTGGTGGACATTCCTGCAGTCAGCATGCCAACTGCCCGCTCCCCCAAAACTTGAGACATCTGTGGCATTGTGTTGTGTGTCAAAACTGCACATTTTAGAGTGGCCTTTTATTGGTGCACCTGTGTAATGATCATGCTGTTTAATCAGCTTCCTGATATGACACACCTGTCAGGTGGATGGATTATCTTGTTAAAGGAGAAATTATCACTAACAGGGAAATAAACTAATTTGTGCACAACATTTGAGAGAAATAAGCTTTTTGTACAAATGGAACATTTCTGGGATCTTTTATTTCAGCTAATGAAACATGGGACCAACACATGTTGCATTTTTTATTTATGTTCAGTATAATGAAAAATGTAAAAGCTGAAATGTCTTGAGTCAATAAGTATTCAACCCCTTTGGTATGGCAAGCCTAAATAAGTTCAGGAGTAAACATTTGCTTAACAAGTCACATAAGTTGCATGGGCTCACCCTGTCTGCATTAATAGTGTTAAACATGATTTTTTAATTACTATCTCAGCTCTGTACCCCACACAATTATCTTTAATATCCCTCAGTCGAGCAGTGGATTTCAAATAAAAATTCAACCACAAAGACCAGGGAGGTTTTTCAGTGCCTCGCAAAGAAGGGCAGCTACTCGTAGATGGGTAAAAATAAAAAAGCAGACACTGAATACCCATTAATTACACTTTGGATGGTGTATCAATACACCCAGTCACTATAAAGATACAGGCGTCCTTCCTAACTCAGTTGCCAGATAGGAAGGAAGCAGCTCAGGGATATCGCCATGAGGCTAATGGTGACTTTGAAACAATTACAGAGTTTAATGGCTGTGATAGGAGAAAACAACTGAAGATGGATAAACAATATCGTAGTTACTCCACAATACTAATCTAATTGACAGAGTGAAAATAAGGAAGCCTGTACAGAATACAAATATTCCAAAACATGCTACCTAAAGTAATACTGCAAAAAAATGTGGCAAAGCAATTCACTTTTTGTGCAGAATACAAATTGTTATGTTTGGGGCAAATCCTATAAAACATATTACTGAGTACCACTCTCCATATTTTCGAGTATAGTGGTGGCTGTATCATGTTATGGGTGTGCTTGTAATCATTAAGGACTGGGGAGTTTTTCGGGATAAAAAATAATCCGAATGGAGCTAAGCACAGGCAAAATCCTAGAGGAAAACCTGATTTAGTCTGCTTTCCACCAGAAACTGGGAGAGCAATTCACCATTCAGCAGGACAATAATCTAAACCTCAAGGCCAAATCTACACTGGAGTTGCTTACCAAGAAGACAGAGAATGTTCCTGAGTTGCCGAGTTACCGGTTTGACTTAAATCTACTTGAAAATCTATGGCAATACCTGGAAATGGTTCTCCAGCAATGATCAACAACCAATATGACATAGCTTGAAGAATTTTGAAAAGAATAATGGACAAATATTTTACAGACCCAGAAAGACTCACAGCTGTAATCGCTGCCAAAGGTGCTTCTACAAAGTATTGACTCAGGGGTGTGAATTCTTATGTTAATGAGATATTTCTGTATTTAATTTTCAATAAACATGTTTTCACTTTGTCATTATGGGGTGTTGTGTGTAGGTGGGTAAGAAACTATTGATTTAAATAAATTTTGCATGCAGGCTGTAACACATCAAATAAGTCATAATAATGTAATAAGTCACAGGGTATTAATACTTTCTGAAGGCACTGTCTCTTGCCTAAATAGCTGCATGTAACTCCACTCCTGAAAAAAGAACATGAAATTGCTAGACAACCTGTTTGTGCCATGCTTATGTTTGCAATAGCTTATTGTTACAACACACGAAGAACTTAGAGTTTTTGAACGGTTTTGTGTACAAGCGGCAGCAGAGTCACGGAGTGACTGAGCACTGAGCAGCATCTGAAAGAAGGTAGGCTAGTGGATCCCACATGCGTAGAAATCTCTGTATTTTTAGCAACAGCAAGAAAGACCACCCCCACAACATTTCTGTTTGTACCTAAGAAGTTTTTCCTGATTATTGTGCTTGGTGAGCCAGGACATCATCAAAAGTCTTCCAAATGAGAGGTAACCCTGGATTAATTTACACTAACTACCCACTGGTTTCCATGATACAAAACATTGTTTCCATGAAACCCAATGTTTTTTCTATGTAATGTAATATCAAAACATTTCCATTTGATGACGTATCATCCTGGGAATTGTTGTATTTCTAGTAGTGAAGTCATAAAGTACAGAAGAGAAATGCATGTACAGGGGCACACAGACAGAAAAGGCTGTAGAGATAACCCCATCCAAAGGGGTGGTGTGTGAGCTTAAGTGGTTAGCACTGCCACTAGACCAGACTGCGGCACAATCATTTCTAATAGGTTTCAGAGTGTCTGTTGTTATAGTATTGATGGCCTCATTGGAGAGGGAAAGCTGTCCAAATTAATGACATTTTTGGGGACCAATTTTGGCTCGTGAATGCTACATTCAAAATTACTTATAGAAAACCTTTGGGGAACACGTCCCCCTCTGTCCCCAGTGAAAGTTGAGCCCCTGATTGGATTTGAAAAAAGTCATACATTTTGTGTTTTTTGTCAACCAACTTTTAACCTAAATCCAATGACATGGTGAAATGTTTTGTTGATTTTTATGTTGAATTCACGTTAGTTGACAAATCAACCAATGTAAATCAAAACTAAACGTTGAACTGAGATCTGTGCCCAGTCGGGTCTCACTGATAATGACCTCTATCAAACCAAGAGCACACACACACAGAGACACACTATGAAAAAAACACAAACACATCCCCCCACACATACACTGAGCACACATTGTGAATGCACACCACGCACATTGCATGCACGCACGCACAGACACACACACACACATTTGTTTCTCCAGCCTCCATTTAGCATTAAGACAAATATAATTGATGAGAGAGTCATTGTTTGTTTGTGCTTCCCTTACCAAGGTCTAGTTTCCCTTTACAAGGTATTTAAATAGTTTACCTTCACAAGGTCTTTAAATAGTTTCCATAGTCAATGAGATTCACAGGATATAAGTGTTATGGATGTTAGAGAAATGCATGCACGCTCATCATCAGGGTCATGTGCTAGTTTTGTTCTGTTGAAATGCAACTAAATCCATGCATGGCTTCTGTAATGATGCATGCTTTCGCTTTCTGGTGGCAGTATGTGAATTCAGACAGAAAATGGATTAGGCGGATGTACATAGACGGAGATCCTGGAGAAAGGCCAACTGATATAAAGGTCCTGACATTAAGAGCAGAATGCTTCCGGACAAAATATATCTCAGGTCGACGCTCTGTATCCTGTGAGTCATTTTTATAGAAATACTCTTATTCATATTCATGACAGGTTTTCACATGACAGGGGTAAAGATGAAAGATTGGCTGAAAGTTGTACACAACATCCGGAAGTAGCATCAGCCACACTAGCACGATGGTGGAAAATTGTCTTTTATTAAGACGGTACACATATTTTCCCAGGTTTTCTAGGCCTGCTCGCCATTAAAGCTAGTTTAGGAGCAAACTGACACCAGAATGGAGGGTATTTTATGTAGCTGTTCGGCTGACGATAGTAGATCCGTCAAAACACAGGTAAATAGCGACCAATATCAACTGTCCAGGCTGAGTAGGAAGTTCAGTCTACCTGGAAAGATTTCACTCAAGGAAGAGTACAATGTGATGCCATGCCTTACTTATGAGCTAAACCTCAACAACTGAATTATAATTTCAGTAGAAGCAGAAATACCCATTATCATTCCTTTAGACACAATATCTAAAAGTTCCACTCTTGTGTTTAACCTGTGGATATTTAATGTATTGATCACCCCCGCAGTCCCAGCAAAACATGGTACATCCCCTGGTTGTGATTATAATAATTTCATCAAATTAAAATCTTCCTTTAGGGCAACAACTGTGCCCCAAGTTGCAATTTGGCAGATGTAATGCACCACAGGCAAAGTAGAGCTGACTTTACAGTAGTAAAAACAAAGGGGGTGGCATTGTCTTCACTTTTCCACAGTGTGTCTCCCCTTCACAGTGTTAGTGGCTCTCTCAGGAACAGCAAACAGTGGCTGCTGAGCGCACCAATGCTACAGATTGTCTAATTAGATTAAGCAAGAGGCTTTCCTGAGATAATCATTGAGCGAGCCTTTTTCCTCGAATGAAGCCTGTGTCGGTAGAGAGTCTGCGCGTTGAAGGTCAAACCATAATTTTCAAAGGAAAATCTGCAATTTGTACATATCCCCGAGAAGGTTAACTATCTGGATAACCTCGAGAAGTGCCGTTAGAGCTTCCTTTGGGCATAATGGGGGTGTTTCTGGAGTTCTGTGAAAGACACTGCCTTCCCTAACCGGACTGGTGGTATTACCAGCATATACCTCCTGTTGCTATGAGGATAAGAAAAGGGGGATTTCAAGTAAGTACAAACTCCAATATTGGTGAATGTAGAAACAATGTCTAAAATCAATAGTTAGTGTCAACATGAAATGTTGTACAGAAATGTGTGTCATGTCCCTTTAATAATGCTCCAGTTGGTTCTGCTGGTGTCTGCTACCATTGTAAGGTATTGTCCAGGGTCACTGGTTAGCTGTGCTTGATGGGGTTATACTTCTTATTGCTCCATGGGGTAGAATTAAGAGTCATATATTGCAATGGTGATTTTTACCTGCTCATACTGTCTGGTGTTTGAGTTAAGGCCTGATAATCTTGTCTCCCTCCATCACAGACACTGTCTGTTCAGCCCTAATTAGAATCGGAGACTTTCTTGACCTCTGAATCGACTCCCTGGATCGATGTCTTCAGGCTTCACAATTTTCACCGCAAGGCACACCCACCGTGTTTGTAATTAGTTGCACCTTGTGTGTTATTATTAGCCCTACTAGGCCTAGATATGTCAGTAAGGATGAGCATATAGGTCTTCAACATCTATTTGTCCTTTGACCTTAGAATGAGTTCAATTTTTTTCTACAGTTCCTCTCCTAATTTCATGGGATTTTTCAAGTGAAGTACACTTTGCCTAAAGCTAATCATTCTAGGGCCAACATTTGTTATGTAGCTGAACTAATTTTAGTCTTTCATTTCTTAAATGGACTTGGCAGATATTCCCTTCCCAGTTCCCTGGGCCTCATGTTAAAGCCATCTGTCACCTTGTGTACTAGCCAGTGGGTCTGAGTTTCAGATGGGCTCGCCCCTAACAGAACTCTCACTTCAAGTTCACTGAGTCAAAAACTATTAATTGATTAACTGAGATGGGATGTCTAGAGCTATAACAGTTAGAGACAATAATAATTTCCTCATCATTTCAGGAGAATGATAACTCTGGTGATTCGATTGTATTGCAGTTTACAGCATTGACCTGGAATACAAAGATACATTGGTTAACAATGTAACATTTAGAAAACAATGGTCATGTCTTTGTTGAATTATGGGTGAATTCTACCTCAAATAGCTTTTGCACACAGAGGCTGTGCAGAAGCTTGGCATAAACGTTGCCTAAGATCTCCAAATATTTACTTTAAGGCAGATGTTCGCTATTCCATCTGTTGCTGTTAGATTTGTGTTTGCTACCCAAGTTATGCAGTAGTAGCAGATAGCAGTTTGGTTTACAATTTAGAAAGTAACCCTAATTTTAATTATTCCTCATTGGAAAGCATTGAAGAGAATTAGAATTTCAGTGTACTTCCTGAATTGACTGGAATTGAAAATGGAATCTACCCCAACCCTGGCAGACAGTTAGACAATATCAACAGGAGTATCAGCGTACATAATTGGTGTGAGGTTCAATGTTATTCTTCATTAATGTGGCAAAAGAACAGCATTTCACCATATGCAGGACCCAGTTTGTCAAAAGGAAAGACCTTAGACAAAAAATGGAAAACCTTTTACTCAATGTTTTTTTTTAAATATTTTTCAGATGTAGCCTTGTGAGGACTTCAGCCAACACCAACAGCCAAGATGAGAGAGTGGGCTTACAGGAATCAAATGAAAATGTCTTTCTTCTTATCCAAGTCACGCTCTATGGAGTCAAGCAACTTACATCCCTGAGAAATAACAGTAGTTTATGGAAAATACCGGATTTTGCCTCTGAAGATTTGACTTGCCTTTTTTGGGAAAGCCTCTCTCCACCACCCTTGAGTTATAGAGGAGACATGGCCAGCAACTCGTTCCGTGAGTCGAAGCGTGGTAAACATGCACAGGCCAACCATGATGTTGGAGATTTCAACTGCTCGCTCAAGGAGCTGCGCTCCCTCATGGAACTCAGGGGACCTGAGGGAATAACTAGAATCCAAGAATGTTATGGAGATGTCCAAGGACTCTGTACCAGACTGAAAACATCCCCTATTGATGGTAAATATGCTGCTGACCATCCTTGCTTTGTGTCTTTTTGTTCTGTTTTTAGGTCTGGTTTCTGATACACCAATACTTCTACTGCTCATCAGGGCTAGGCTTAACTCCAATGCAGTGAATTGTAATTTAAGAAAAACCCTAATTTTAGTAATGGATGCATTTAATTAATGAGTTGAATTCTAATTAATCTGGTTGCTGAAATGAAATTGACTTCAACCTGACCGATAATAACAAGTTCATGGTTACATTTTGAATACAATAACAATTCTAGCATCTACAACAGCAAAGTAGAATGATTATAGATACTGCATTGATTCCATTGGAGTTGTCATGAGTTACTCCGGCTACACAATCTCAAGATATGCATGCCTTTTAACACAATGTCTTGTTGAGTTGATTGTATTGAGAGGAACTGGTGTGGGCTAGGATGTGGGCTTTGAGCGGAAGGCACTCTGCAGGGCCTGGCTGTCACTTCTCTACACTTGGGGATAACTCACACTTTTCACACAGTTTGGCTGCTTCAGGGGACAGATGTCAAAGTGTGTTCATGTGGTTTGGATATGTAAAACTCATTGACAGACTGGACTTGTCTTGTGTTGGTCTCAAGGAGAGGTAGGAATGACTGAACTTGTCTTGTGTTGGTCTCAAGGAGAGGTAGGAATGACTGGACTTGTCTTGTGTTGGTCTCAAGGAGAGGTAGGAATGACTGGACTTGTCTTGTGTTGGTCTCAAGGAGAGGTAGGAATGACTGAACTTGTCTTGTGTTGGTCTCAAGGAGAGGTAGGAATGACTGGACTTGTCTTGTGTTGGTCTCAAGGAGAGGTAGGAATGACTGGACTTGTCTTGTGTTGGTCTCAAGGAGAGGTAGGAATGACTGGACTTGTCTTGTGTTGGTCTCAAGGAGAGGTAGGAATGACTGGACTTCGAAATGGAGAATTAAGTGAAAAACTATTATGAATAGTGTGGCCTGCATAATATTAATATATTCATTTGTAAACATTTATAAGCATTTAAAAGTATTACAACTAATACAAAAATATACAGTATAATTCATAAAGCATTTAAATATGCATTGATACACATTTACTAGCAATATACACTACCGTTCAAAAGTTTGGGGTCACTTAGAAATGTCCTTGTTTTCTTGGACGAAACTTTGCTTTTGTCCAAGAATCCTCAATTTGTAGCAATTACAGCCTTGCAGACCTTTGGCATTCCAGTTGTCAATTTGTTGAGGTAATCTGAAGAGATTTCACCCCATGCTTCCTGATGGCTTGATGGGCACTTCTTACGTACCATACTGTCAAGTTGCTCCCACAACAGCTCAATAGGGTTGAGATCCGGTGACTGTGCTGGCCACTCCATTATAGACAGCTGACTGCATCTTCCCTAAATAGTTATTGCATAGTTTGGAGCTGTGCTTTGGGTGATTGTCCTGTTGTAGGAGGAAATTGGCTCCAAATAAGCACCATCCACAGTGTATGGCATGGCGTTGCAAAATGGAGTGATAGCCTTCCTTCTTAAAGATCCCTTTTACCCTGTACAAATCGCCCACTTTACCACCACCAAAGCACCCCCAGACCATCACATTGCCTCCACCATGCTTGACAGATGGCTTCAAGCACTCCTCCAGCATCTTTACATTTTTTCTGCGTCTCACGAATGTTCTTCTTTGTGATCTGAACACCTCAAACTTAGATTTGTCTGTCCAAAACACTTTTTTCCAATCTTCCTCTGTCCAGTGTCTGTGTTCTTTTGCCTATCTTAATCTTTTATTTTTATTGTCCAGTCTGAGATATGGCTTTTTCTTTGCAACTCTACCTAGCATCCCGGAGTCACCGCTTCACTGTTGACGTTGAGACTGGTGTTTTGCGGGTACTATTTAATGAAGCTGCCAGTTGAGGACTTGTGAGGCATCTGTTTCTCAAACTAGACACTCTAATGTACTTGCCCTCTTGCTCAGTTGTGGACCGGGGCCTCCCACTCCTATTTCTATTCTGGTTAGAGCCAGTTTGCTCTGTTCTGTGAAGGGAGTAGTACACAGCGTTGTACCAGATCTTCAGTTTCTTGGCAATTTCTCACATGGAATAGCCTTCATTTCTCAGAACAAGAATAGACTGACGAGCTTCAGAAGAAAGTTCTTTGTTTCTGGCCATTTTGAGCCTGTAATCAAACCCACAAATACTGATGCTCCAGATACTCAACTAGTCTAAAGAAGGCCAGTTTTATTGCTTCTTTAATCAGAACAACAGTTTTCAGCTGTGCTAACATAATTGCAAAATGATCAATTAGCCTTTTAAAATGATCACCTTGGATTAGCTAACACAACGTGCCATTGGAACACAGGAGTGATGATTGCTGATAATGGGCCTCTGTACGCCTAGGTAGATATTCCAAAAGAAAATCTGCCATTTCCAGCTACAATAGTCATTTACAACATTACCAATGTCTACACTGTATTTCTGATCAATTTGATGTTGTTTTAAAATGGAACAAAAATCTATTTCTAAGTGACCCCAAACTTTTGAAAGGTAGTGTATTTACATTATTTAGCAGACGCTCTTATCCAGAGCGACTTACAGTAGTGAATGCATACATTTCATTTCATGCATTTCTTTATTTTTTGTACTGGCCCCCCGTGGGAATCGAACCCACAACCCTGGCGTTGCACACACCATGCTGGCATTGCAAACACCATGCTCTACCAACTGAGCCACAGGGAAGGCCTGTATATTGGCTTATTCATAGATGTTTTTTCCCAGTTGAAGGCTGTTGGGAAAGACACATTTTGTAGTAACAGAAACCAGCTTCAAATCCATGTGTGGATGGATTGATGTCATGTTAAATATTGTTTGGCTGACACATTAGCCATAAACCTTTTTCCAGTTTGATATACTTGTGCTGATGCTCTACTCTGCTCCTATCTGCACACAGAATACAGAGGCCACTTTGTGACACACCTTAGACTACTACTTCCCTGTTGTGCTTCTGCGTAAACACTTTGATGACCTTTGTTGAACTCTTAGGGAATTATATTTAGAATGTGATTCCGGATAACATAAAAAATGTACAATGCTCCCTCACACATCCCTGCTTAAGATTGTATTATAATACACACTTTTTTTATTCTGCAAATTCATGTGATAAACATCAATTTTGCAACAACCGATGGTTCTCCCGATCACTGCCGGTTGTGATACAGCCCGGGATCGAACCTGTGTCTGTAGTGACCCCTCTAACACTGCAATGCAGTGTCTTAGACCGCTGCGCCACTCAGGAGACCCTTACTTTATTGTTTACAGAACATTAGGGTCTGAATGATCATTAAACCGAAGCCATGCCCTTTCTTTAACAGGATTCACCCTATGACCTGGTCCAGTAACTCAGTCACTCGGGCAAAAACACAGCTGCTACTGCAACATCATAAGAAGTGGCTGACAAAAAAACCTAGGCTACTGAAGATAGCTAGCTATATGGTGGTTAATCAATTATTAGCTACCTAGCTAGCTAGCTAATATTACCTGGCTAACATAAGCTAACGTTAGCTTGCTTGTCCAAAGTCCAGCTAGTTTCTATAGCCAAGTCAGATAACACCAGTCAGTTGAAAGCTAGCTAGCCAATGAACAGGCAAAGAAGGGTAGCTAGCTATATTTTTATATGGAAGGTTTTTACACAAATAACTTCATCCATTAGCTAGCTAGCTAGAGCTAGACAACAACAGCTGACATTAACACAGAAGCACATTGACAATTAAATACAGAAATAACACATTTACATAAGTATTCACACCCCTGAGTCAATACCCTGTAGAAGCACCTTTGGCGGCGGTTACAGCTTTGAGTCATTTTAGTTATGTCTGTATCAGCTTTGTACATCTGGATTTGGGGATTTTCTCCCATTCTTCTTTGCAGATTTTCTCAAGCTATGTTAAGATAGATGGGGAGCGGCGATGAACAGCAAGGATTTGCCTGTATTTGGCTCCATTAATTGTTCCTTCTTTCCTTACCAGTCTCCTAGTCCCTGCCACTGTTTAAGGATCCCCATAGCATGATGCTGCCACCACCGTGCTTCATGGTAGGGATGGTGTTAGACGGGTGATGAGCTGTGCCTGAGATATTTCTGTATTTCATTTTCAATACATTTGCAAAAATGTCTAAATGCATGTTTTCACTATGTCATTATGGACAATTGTGTGTACAGTGGCTTGCGAAAGTATTCACGCCCCTTGGCATTTTTCCTATTTTGTTGCCTTACAACCTGGAATTAAAATGTTTTTTTTGGGGGGGGGGGGGTTGAATCACTTGATTTACACAACATCTTTGAAGATGCAAAATATTGTTTCTTGTGAAACAAACAAGAAATAAGACAAAAAAACTGAAAACTTGAGCGTGCATAAATATTCACCCCCCCAAAGTCAATACTTTGTATAGCAACCTTTTGCAGAAATTACAGCTGCAAGCCTCTTGAGGTATGTCTCTATAAGCTTGGCACATCTAGCCACTGGAATTTTGCCCATTCTTCAAGGCAAAACTGCTTCATCGCCTTCAATTTGGATGGGTTCCGGTAGTGTACAGCAATCTTTAAGTCATACCACAGATTCTCAATTGGATTGAGTTCTGGGCTTTGACTAGGCCATTCCAAGTCATTTAAATGTTTCCCATTAAACCACTTGTGTTGCTTTAGCAGTATGCTTAGGGTCATTGTCCTGCTGGAAGGTGAACCTCCGTCCCAGTCTCGAATCTCTGGAAGACTGAAACAGGTTTCCCTCAAGAATTTCCCTGTATTTAACGCCATCCATCAATCCTTCAATTCTGACCAGTTTCCCAGTCCCTGGTGTTCTTCGGGTGATGAGAGGTGTTGGGTTTGCACCAGACATTTTCCTCGATGGCCAAAAAGTTCAATTTTAGTCTCAACTGACCAGAGTACCTTCTTCCATATGTTTGGGGAGTCTCCCACATGCCTTTTGGCGTACACCAAACACGCTTATTTCTTTCTTCAAGCAATGGCTGTTTTCTGGCCACTCTTCTGTAAATCCCAGCTCTGTGGAGTGTACGGCTTAAAGTGGACCTATGGACAGATACTCCAATCTCCAATCTCCGCTGTGGAGCTTTGCAGCTCCTTCCGGGTTATCTTTGGTCTCTTTGTTGCCTCTGACTAATGCCCTCCATGCCTGGTCTGTGAGTTTTGGTGTACTGCCCTCTCTTGACAGGCTTGTTGTGGTGCCATATTCTTTCCATTTTTAATAATGGATTTAATGGTGCTCCGAGGGACGATCAAAGTTTCAGATATTTTTTTATAACCCAACCCTGATCTGTACTTCTCCACAACTTTGTCCCTGAAATGTTTGGAGAGCTCCTTGGTCTTCATAGTGCTGCTTGCTTGGTGGTGCCCCTTGCTTAGTGGTGTTCCAGACTCTGGGGCCTTTCAGAACAGGTGTATATATACTGAGATCATGTGACAGATCATTTGACACTTAAATTGTACACAGGTGGACTTTATTTAACTAATTATGTGACTTCTGAAGGTAGTTAGTTGCACAAGATCTTATTTAGGGGCTCCATAGCAATGGGGTGAATACATATGCACGTACCACTTTTCTGTTTTGAATTTTTTTGAATTTTTTGAAACAAGTTATTTTTTTCATTTCACTTCAACAATTTGGAATATTTTGTGTATGTCCATTACATGAAATACAAATAAAAATATTTTGAAATTACAGATTTTAATGCAACAAAATAGGAAAACACGCAAAGGGGATGAGTACTTTTGCAAGGCACTGTAGATGGGTGATAAAAAAGTATAATTCTATCAATTTTGAATTCAGGCTGTAACGCAACATAATGTGGAATAAGTCAAAGGGTATGAATTCTTTCTGAAGGCACTGCATGAGTAAATGTGTCCAATACACCACCACCTGTTGTTATGTTGGGCACATACTGACCAAATAAAGATGTGAAATATTTTTTCTCAAATACATGTTTTACTAAAATAACCGTTAATGAAATACAGTCAAAACAGCTCGCTCAATCAAGCATGATGGTCTTGTAAGTTTTTTTAAAAGCAAACTTACTTTCATATAATTCCAAAAAGTTTGAAAAGGTAATGGAATGGAATTAGTGTAGTGTGTGAAGAATCCAATACTTTAACTTGTATGCGGTACAAATCACATTATTGTGGGATCATCTCTTCTAAGAGTATGAATTAGGCTGTTTGCGAAGGTTTGAATCCTAATCAACCTGCGTACACATTGTTTGAAGTGCAATAGACCAACATGGGCTACTGTAGTAGGTCAAAGCTGTGTGCTAGAAAACCTTGGTAGAGCATGGGTAGAGTTGGCATTGTGGTCCTCATGTAAATTTCCTTTCTGTTTTGGCTTCACACCAATGCCTACATTTCACTTAAAACATATTTTTGGTTTTTAATAGGTATAGGTGGGTGTTCACTGCTGTTTGGAGCCAAAGTTCCTTGGTGTTCCATGAGGACAGGGCATTCCATGCAGTGTCACATTCTGTCCTTTGACATTTGCCAGGCATTATTTATTCATTCACAATGGCCTTCTCATGCACACTCAATAAACAACTTTAGCATTTTGTCATCACGCTCCATTTCTGACCCACCAACTGAGACATGATTGACATACATAGAGCATTAAAATGTCACACGCAGCTTGACTACATAGGAAAATCCATTCGACTGACACATAAAGATACACTGCTGCGCCACTGCAATATAACTCAATGGCGACCTGTGGGCGCAGATTGATTTACCTTGTGTAATCCCCCTCACCTTAAACGCCCGAGCATGGCAGTTGATTGCTTGGTTCAGGACTAATCTCTCATGCTTGTGTAACATTTTTATTCCTCCTTTTTGTTCATTTTTTTATGCTGTGGCAGCTCAAAGCCTGTATGTCTAGCGTTATTCAGTGATAGGTTGAAGCATAACCGCAGGTGCTTTTCCCCTGAGTTGGAATCTAACCTTTAAGTGTCAGAAGAAGCAAAATTGCTTTGAGGGAATAAGCATACTAACTCAACTGAGGTCAGAGAAGGCCTAGGCTGCTCTCAATGCAGACTGCCTGGAGTCACACAAGCAGCCATTTGACCCATACTGCAGTGATAACGATAGAGTCATCAGCTCTCCAGGGGGAATTCAAGATAGGTCATGCCTCATGATATTAGTTCAAAGTAGGGTGATATGGCGTAAAAATCATATCTCTGTTTTTTTTCAATCCCATGGGTGATTCATGATCTCGTTTTTCTTTTCTCAAAATACAATTAAACCTCAAGGCACTGCATTTCAAACAGTCAGCAATAATCTAATGAATTCAGGGCTTGTAATATTATACCTAGGCTTAATATAATCCGTCCACCACCATAGGACCCACTAAAAATGTAACTATTTTATCAAAATAGTTTAACCAGCTATTTCGCAATAATCACTGATCTGGCTTTCAAGTTTGTCTATGAAAATGCCCTTTTTGTCAATAAATACCAGAACCATGCACAATGCACACCCCCACTAAAAATGACCAACTTCTTGTAACAAGCATTATAGAAAATGAACACAGGTCTCATAAACAACCTTTCAAACACAAGCCCACATTGTAGTGAGTAACCAGATAAATATTTATATTTTAAGTCTAGCCAACTTGGATCTATTTACTGGCTAACAAGGTAGAACAGTTGACCTGTTATGAACACACCCTCCTGTCCGTCTCCAACTGTTAGAACAGCATGCTAGCCTGTCCACTTTGTTTAGATGTTGAAATCAAGTGGCCTACCTGTACACATAAGACAATGCTTTATTCTCAGAATGAGAATGAGTTGCCAATTCTTTATATAAATGTGTATTTTTATGCTCATTGCACATTTATAAAATGACTAGACAGCTAGCACATGACAGTCTGTGGCTAAAATGTTGCTAGCGGTATGTGCTACAACAATGCCACACGCAACAGAAACTGAGCATTCATTTTCCAGAAACAAAGTTAATTGATAGGCTAGTAGGCTCACATTGCTGGAGTTGCAACATAAAAAGGGTATCATTAGAAAGGTTAAAGGGAAATTTCTAAATGTTTCATATTCATCATCTCCAGCACCACCCCAACAGCAACATATGTGAAAATTCAGTGTTTCTACACTACCGGTCAAAAGGTTTAGAACACCTACTCATTCAAGGGTTTTTCTTTATTTTTTTATTTTCTACATTGTCGAATAATAGTGAAGACATCAAAGCTATGAAATAACACATATGGAATCATGTAGTAACCAAAAAAGTGTTAAACAAATTAGATTCTTCAAATATCCATCCTTTGCCTTGATGACAGCTTTGCACACTCTTGGAATTCTCTGAACCAGCTTCACCTGGAATGCTTTTCCAACAGTCTTGAAGGAGTTCCCACATATGCTGAGCGCTTGTTGGCTGCTTTTCCTTCACTATGCAGTCCGACTCATCCCAAACCATTTCAATTTGGTTGAGGTCGGGGGATTGTGGGGGCCAAGTCATCTGATGCAGCACTCCATCACTCTCCATCTTGGTAAAATAGCCTGTACACAGCCTGGAGGTGTGTTGGGTCATTGTCCTGTTGAAAAACAAATGATAGTCCCACTAAGCCCAAACCAGATGGGATGGTATATCGCTGCAGAATGCTTTGGTAGCCATGGTGGTTAAGTGTGCCTTGAATTCTAAATAAATCGCAGACAGTGTCACCAGCAAAACACCCCCCACCATAACACCTCCTCCTCCTTGTTTTACGGTGGGAAATACACATGCAGAGATCATCCGTTCAACCACACTACATCTCACAAAGACACGGCGGTTGGAAACAAAAATCTCCAATTTGGACTCTAATGTCCATTGCTTGTGTCTCTAAGGCCCAAGCAAGTCTCTTCTTCTTATTGGTGTCCTTTAGTAGTGGTTTATTTGCAGCAATTCGACCATGAAGGCCTGATTCACAGTCTCCTCTGAACACTTGAAGTTCAGATGTGTCTGTTACTTGAACTCTGTGAAGCATTTATTTGGGCTGCAATTTCTGAGGCTGGCAACTCTAATGAATTTATCCTCTGCAGCAGAGGTAACTCTGGGTCTTCCATTCCTGTGCGGTCCTCATGAGAGCCTGTTCTATCATAACCCTTGATGGTTTTTGCGACTGCGCTTGAAGAAACTTTCAAAGTTCTTGAAATGTTCCGTATTGAATGACCTTCATGTCTTAAAGTAATGATGGAGTGTCATTTCTCTTTGCTTATTTGAGCTGTTCTTGCCATAATATGGACATGGTCTTTTACCATTTTTACATTTACATTCTAGTCATTTAGCAGACGCTCTTATCCAGAGCGACTTACAGTAGTGAATGCATACATTTCATACATTTTTATTTTTTATTTTTTTTGTACTGGCCCCCCGTGGGAATCGAACCCACAACCCTGGCGTTGCACACACCATGCTCTACCAACTGAGCCACAGGGAAGGCCCTACCAAATAGGGCTATCTTCTGTATAACCCTCCTACCTTGTCACCACTGATTGGCTCAAACGCATTAAGAAGGAAAGAAATTCCACAAATTAACTTTGAAGAAGGCACAACTGTTAATTGAAATGCATTCCAGGTGATTACATCATGAAGCTGGTTGAGAAATGCCAAGTGTGCAAAACTGCCATCAAGGCAAAGGGTTGCAGACCATCTCTCCTCACTAGCTGGTTGAAGTTTTGTGCAGACCATCTCTCCTCACTAGCTGGTTGAAGTTTTGTGCAGACCATCTCTCCTCACTAGCTGGTTGACGTTTTGTGCAGACCATCTCTCCTCACTAGCTGGTTGAAGTTTTGTGCAGACCATCTCTCCTCACTAGCTGGTTGAAGTTTTGTGGCCACAAGCAGCAATGCTTATTATTTTGCACTGCTAAATCTGACATGGCATGATTGATAAATGACAGATTTCTTTGTTTCACACACACACACCACATTGGTGTCACTGACCATTACTTTTTAGGTATACTCAGGGCGGAGTTGTAACTTCTATGTTAATAGACAAGGCTGCCGTCTCCTGTCCCTTTTATTTGTTATTGTCATAGAGGCACTAGAGATCTCTATAAAATCTATCGAGAATACAGTATAAGAGGAGTAAACCAAGTTTGTTGTGTCTTTTGCCTGTCCATTTGGCTCAGAGATTAGATCAGTTTGCTTTCTGTATCAGAAGTGCAGAGGCAGAATCACCTAATGGAAATGTATGTCTTTGTCATAATTTTCTTTAAATCAATGATTAAATGTAAAGAAAAGTACAGTCAATACAATCTCAGATCTGGTTGCATTATGAAGCACCTTTCAGCGAGAATACATGTGTCCATCAAAAAGGTTTTGGTGTGGTTTTGTGTGGTTTTGGTGTGACACCTTCTGTCTGCAAAATAACAAAAATCTTACCAATGATATTGGAATATTGCAGCTCGCAGGTGCATCATTAAACAGGATCCCATACTGACTGTTGGTATCTGCACAGTATCTGCATAGTATTGCCATCATGGACAACGTAAAAAAAGATGCATCTTACTGCAAGTATTTTGAGTGGTCTTTTTGCGCATGCCAGTGCTATTTAACATACTGTTTACATTTTACATTTTAGTCATTTAGCAGACGCTCTTATCCAGAGCAACTTACAGTAGTGAATGCATACATTTCATACATTTTTGAGTCTAGCATGTTGTTTGAGGGCAGATGAGGGCTTTGAATGGCATTGATTTGGCTAGACTGTTCTAAAGACCCCTGTGATGTAACATTCCATGGGCCGTGTTCATGGTCCTCCGACCTTTGTCAGGTTTAGTCATGAACACAGCCCATGCAGAGCCACCACAAAGGTCTAAAGCTTCAGGTTAGAAAGCCTCCAAAAACAAACAACTCTAACCGTTCTTGACAGGTTCTGTTTCTGCTGTTCAGTGTGTGAACATAATGAAAAGTTCAAACAGACAGGTCTGCATTACTTTGCTCAGAAATGGGAGTTCAACCAGGGGGGAGAGTAACACTATGTACAGATTATCATCCCGTTGCAGATCTTTCCTGCAATGCAGGAGGTTTAAAAAGGCTTCTGAAGATTGTTATTTCCCTACGAAAATGTCCATCAATAATATTTCACATAATTCACCTTTCCTGTTGCTGCAGTGTTATTATGGCTCAGATTAAGATCCTATATCTGTATCTGATACTATATGAATTCTAGACAATACAAAATGCATACAGTTGTTAATAATTCCTTTCCCTCCTTCGTCTCTAGGGTTAGGAGGGCATGCTGACGACATCGCCAGAAGGAAAGAGGAGTTTGGACAGAACGTTATACCTCCAAAAAAGCCAAAAACATTTCTTCAGTTAGTGTGGGAAGCATTACAAGATGTGACACTAATTATCCTAGAAGTGGCAGCCATCATTTCATTAGGCCTTTCTTTTTATAGACCTCCAGATGCCGAAAGAGAAAGTAAGTATCTACTCTTATTTGAAATATCATGTCCTCTAATGCAGTGCTTCCCAAACTTTTTATAGTCCCGTACCCCTTCAAACATTCAACATCCAGCTGCGAACCCCCTCTAGCACCAGGGTCAGCGCACTCTCAAATGTTGTTTTTTGCCATCATTGTAAGCATGCCACACACACACTATAAGATACATTTATTAAACATAAGAATAAGTGTGAGTTTTTGTCACAACCCGGCTCATGGCAAGTGACAAAGAGCTCTTATAGGACCAAGGCACAAATAATAATAGAATAATAATCAATAATTTTGCTCTTTATTTTGCCATCTCATATATGAAACCTTATTTGTTCATCGAAAATTGTAAATAACTCAACACAGGTTAATGAGAAGGGTGTGCTTGGAAGGATGCACATAACTCTGCAATGTTGGATTGTATTGTAGAGAGTCTCAGTCTTAAATCATTTTCCACACACAGTCTGTGCCTTTATTTAGTTTTCATGCTAGTGAGGGCCGAGAATCCACTCTCACATTGGTACGTGGTTGCAAAGGGCATCAGTGTCTTAACAGCGCGATTTGCCAAGGCAAGAAACTCTGAGCGCAGCCCTATCCAGAAATCTGCCAGTGGCTTCTGATTAAATTCAATTTTCACAGAACTGCTTGTTGCAATTTCGATGAGGGTCTCTTGTTCAGATATCAGTAAGTGGACTGGAGGCAGGGCATGAAAGGGATAACGAATCCAGTTGTTTGTGTCATCTGTTTCGGGAAAGTACCTGGGTAATTGCGCACCCAACTCACTCAGGTGCTTCGCTATATATCACATTTGACATTGTTCGTAAGCTTGAGTTAATTTCCACACAGAAAAAATACAATGATGGAAAGACCTGTGTGTTGTCCTTGTTAATGCAGACAGAAAAGAGCTCCAACTTCTTAGCCTCAGTTTTGTCCCACACATTGAATATAGTTGCGGAGAGTCCTTGTAATCCTAGATTCAGATCATTCAGGCGAGAAAAAACATCACCCAGATAGGCCAGTCGTGTGAGAAACTCGTCTTCATGCAAGCGGTCAGACAAGTGAAAATTATGGTCAGTAAAGAAAACTTTAAGCTCATCTCTCAATTTAAAAAACTTGTCAATACTTTGCCCCTTGATAACCAAAGCACTTCTGTATGTTGTAAAAGCATTACATGGTCACTGCACATATCATTGCATAGTGCAGAAAATACACGAGAGTTCAGGGGCCTTGCTTTAACAAAGTTAACCATTTTCACTGTAGTGTCCAAAACGTCTTTCAAACTGTCAGGCATTCCCTTGGCAGCAAGAGCCTCTCGGTGGATGTTGCAGTGTACCCAAGTGGCGTCGGGAGCAACTGCTTGCACACACGTTACCACTCCACTATGTCTCCCTGTCATGGCTTTTGCGCCATCAGTACAGATACCAACACATCCTGACCGCCAAAGTCCATTTGATGTCACAAAGCTGTCCAAATATCCTCTCATGTTGTCCTGGTTTCCAGTGGTTTGCGGAAGAGGATGTCTTCCTTAATTGACCCCCCATAAACGTAATGGATATATACCAGGAGCTGTGCCAGGACCGCCACGTCTGTTGACTCATCCGACTGTAACGCATATAATTCACTGGCTTGTATGCGAAGCAGTAATTGTTTCAAAACATCTCCTGCCATGTCACTGATGCATTGTGAAACAGTGTTGTTTGATGAAGACATTGTCTGTATAGTTTTTTTGGCCTTTTCCAAAAAAACTATAGAGTAACAGTTAATGTGATTGGATGTTAATTATTTGACTAGGCTACCTGTATTTGACATTGTGTTATTTTGCTGAACACTAGATGGTTTAATTTTATTTTTGGCAGTGAAACGAGGTTACTCAGGCGAGAAAAAAACCTCACCCAAATGTATAGCCCCATTGGAAAATAAAAATGTACTGTTTGAAAATTAGCATTTTTATTTGGCGTACCCCCCACGACATTGCGCGTACCCCAGTTTGGGAATACCTGCTCTAATGGATTAATCACCAGGTGATTCATATTTACTCAATTTAAATACCAAAATATCTGATTGTTGCTACTTTGCAACTGTAAACTTCATGCATGCAGTCATACATGCGGCTGGCTTGTGCAGTTGCTGGTAATTGGTTATCGGACGTCAAGACAGTCAAGACAGTGTACTTCCTGTTTTATCATCATTGTAGGATACTTTCTGTGGCATCCCTTGGTTAATGGCCATGCTACCAAAGACAAAATTGACAATGTCATCAGAATGATTGAGCTACTTGTCCTCAATGAAGGGTTAGGCCATTACCTCCGACACAATTCTGGAGGGAATGCAATGTACTTATGTCCTTTGTAGCACGTCCAGATAGTGACAACTGTCCCTTTCTTTCAGATTGTGGAAAGGCAGCGGGAGGAGTGGAGGATGAGGGGGAGGCAGACGCGGGCTGGATTGAGGGTGCAGCCATCCTCCTGTCCGTCGTCTGTGTGGTCCTGGTGACAGCGTTCAATGACTGGAGTAAAGAGAAGCAGTTCCGCGGGCTGCAGAGCCGTATTGAACAGGAGCAGAAGTTTACGGTGGTCCGCGGAGGCCAAGTCGTCCAGATCCACGTGGCTGAGATCGTAGTCGGCGATGTTGCACAAGTGAAATACGGTATGGTCCTGAAAGAAAAATACCGTTCTGTGTTTATTTGTGTGTGTGTCCGTGTGCTAGCTTGCATATGTGTGTGTGCCCTAAAACCAAAGAGCATCTTCAATCCTACTTTTTCCCTCTACTCTGTCTGAATCTGGGGTAAATGAGCTAACTCACCCAGCTGAACAGTCTGGTGTATGTCTATGTTTTTCCAGGTGACCTTCTTCCTGCTGATGGTGTGCTGATCCAGGGAAATGATTTGAAAATCGATGAAAGCTCTCTAACCGGTGAATCTGACCATGTCAAGAAGACATTGGACAATGATCCAATGTTGCTGTCAGGTAATGATGATGAGCCTTCCTCTCTTCATATAATATGGCTGATGTCTAGTTACAAATCCAATATGGATCAGACTGTACGCCCAGTGGTAACGCTCCCCTTTCAAGCTACAATCCTTAGTTGATAAGTACATTTTTTTTTACTTATTAATGATATTGATTCTTGAAAAAATAACTTTATAAATGCCTCATGAGCTTTGTTCCACTGTTGTACCCCATCAAAAGCTTGTTTTACTACAATGTTTATCAACAACGTAAAACAAACACTGTATAGCCTCAAAACATGGTTAAAAATGGAATTTTGATATCCAGGCTGTGTCACATCCGGCCGTGATTGGGAGTTCCATAAGGCGGCGCACAGTTGGCCCAGCATCGTCCAGGTTTGGCCGGGGTAGGCCGTCATTGTAAATAAGAGTTTGTTCTTAACTGACTCTCCTAGTTAAATAAAGGTAAAATAAAACAATTATAATATCATGGATGGTCAGTCCTTGCATCCATTTCTTGTTGTATGAATTTGAGAGTGCTGACATTTCTCCAGGCCCATCACTCAGCTTTTTAAAGAAACAGAGGCGGGGTGCCGCTTTGTTATTGTTTTAATTAATGAGGGAGTTCTGTTAATGCCCCGGGCACGTCCCGGGTGAAGCGGGTTAGCGTTGATTGCATTCGTTTTGGAACTGAGTTGCCTCCCGGGCGTGAGCCAGGTGCCCTCGTTCTGGCCAACGGCGAAGTTGGCTCAAAACAAAGGTTACGTAGTTTTAAGCACGTGGAGTAATTAGTAGGATTCTGTCTTTTCACATGCAAACATGAGTGATTTTGATTAACAGGCTTTATCTGCCTTCTCAATTAAAAGTAGTTTGAAAAACATATATTTTCTGGTTTCTGAACGATGCATCATCTTGCCGTGTTGACAACAGATTACTGTTCCATTTGAGAAGGGCTCTTCTCCCTCACCGGTTTTGCATGTTCACGTCATGGGCCATAGCCCCATGCAATTCGCAACATATCATACGAAATGGATGACGTAGTAGACAATTGTGACCAATTTCGGGGACCCATTTTGTATCGTATTTGCCAAGGCAGCAGCTACTCCTCGTGAGCACTACTTTCAAAACTACTGGCTGAAATTATACAAAACCTTTTGGAGCATCACTTTAATCAAACTTCCTCATGGATTGTAGCTTGAAGGCTTGACTGCCACTGCACAACACGACCACATGGGTCTCCCTGTTTGTAGACTACTACTAAGAGATGATAATGGATTGAGGCACTTGTTTTTCTCCCTTGAAATACTGTAGTTGCTGTGGCACTGGCAGGCACCCAAAAAAAGTGAATGAATGGGGATTTAGGTGATGGAATGGACCATTTGATTTTCCATTCCTACTCAAGTAGAGAATAACAACATTACTACTCATGCCCTGTCTATCACGACCAAAAAAGCCTGGTATATATTATTGTTGTGGGAGAGGCTATAAGGACACAGCTGACGCTTAAACCAACTAGCCAACTTAAAACTGACCTTTACCCTAACCTTAACAAAACCTTTAGCGCTGACCCTAACACTTACCCTATCCCGTAACACTAATCTTAACCTAATTTTAATAAATTCTGAAATGAAATATCTGTTTGGTGCATCAGACGTTGTAGCCTTTTCCTATTACTGTCAATCACTCTTCTTAAGAGCTCTTAGGCGTCAACAGCAACTTGAAACAACACACTCTCTATTCCTCCATAGATACTGTTAGGCCATACAAGTTTAATTACATATTTAATTACATATTTAACAGATGCCCCTCTTCACTTTTCTCAAAAATGCAATAGAAATCTGGAAAATTACCATCCCATTTTAGATTCCATTGTTTAGGTTCCTGTGATCATGTCTCTCCATGTTCTTTCGTCAGGTACCCACGTCATGGAGGGTTCTGGGAAGATATTGATCACAGCAGTAGGTGTCAACTCCCAGACCGGCATCATTTTCACACTGCTTGGAGCCGAGGAAGACGAAGATGACGATGAGGACGAAAAGGCGGAGAAGGAAAGGAAAAAGAGGGAGAAAGAGGAGAAGAAGAAAGAGAATGAGAGGAAAAAGAAAGAGAAGAAAGAAAAGAAGGACAAGAAAGACAAACTGGACAAGAAAAGTATGTTGAACTGGATTGTACTTTCATAGCCATCTGCCACTAAATGTGTCAAACAAACCTCTCACCTCTGTTACAAATAGACCTACTTGCTTTTGATTGAGACTCACCATAGGAGTAAACATAAACTGGAATTGTTTTGGAAAAACCCTGTCCAACATGTGCTATAAGATATTCCAATATGCTATCATTTATCCTATAAGGCATACACTTGCTACATTGTGCCAGTGGCATGACATAAAGCTATTTTCTTCCATAGAGGTGATATCAGACAAGGTTATTCACTCTTTATTAACTGAAGTGGTCAATCAATCATTCAAGAGAGATAGTAAAATGAAGTTTTTGCCTGAAAAGGTTTAAACTATCTTCAATGATAAGATGTCTGTCAATGGTGTGTGAGTGACATGCACATTCAATATTTCCACTCAGATGCTGGGCAAATGATAAAAACACTATGAATAACAAAGTTCCCACTTTACACCACAATACACAAACAGTTTCTATAGCTGAATTGTGGTGCATGTTAATAACAGCATGTGGGAGCACTATAGAAGATGCAGACTTAAGATCTCAGTTGGTTAACATCTCAGTTGGTTAACATATCAGTTGGTTAACATCTCAGTTGGTTAACATCTCAGTTGGTTAAGATCTCAGTTGGTTAAGATCTCAGTTGGTTAAGATCTCAGTTGGTTAAGATCTCAGTTGGTTAACATCTCAGTTGGTTAACATCTCAGTTGGTTAAGATCTCAGTTGGTTAACATCTCAGTTGGTTAACATCTCAGTTGGTTAACATCTCAGTTGGTTAAGATCTCAGTTGGTTAACATCTCAGTTGGTTAACATATCAGTTAACTGGCTGCAGTTGGGTCAGTTGGACCATGAAGCTCTCTCCTGTCACACCCCGGCTAAAAACAGTTACTGCCTGTGAATTAAACAACCTGGTCCTTAGCTTCCTGCCAGGAGTGTTAGGGGAGCGTTGTCTTTAAGTCTGTAATCCCAGTATCATTGATCAGGGGATTGTCATAGTGAGGGAGTACACTATTAGGGAGTTGAGACAGGAATGCATGTCAGAGCATTTACAATTCTTAGTTTCCAATGTGATGTATAAGGGCTAGACGTCAATTAAAGTCACATCCAAGGGTTCACATTACAACTAGAAGGGTTTTGCCACTCTGCAAAAGTGAGAAGCTCTTTGCTGATGTGTAAATGGATCCGTTTTTAAGTGCAGTCGTTTCTTTCTCTCCACAGATAAGAAAGACGAGAAAAACAAGAAAGGTAGGTTTGTTATTGTGTGTTATATCTATATTGAAGCTGCTAGTTTTTATTTGTGTGCACTTCACGAGCATGGTGTGTTTATATTGAGTACTGTATAGTTTGGTTTGTGTGTTTATATAGACTCTGTATGATCTGGTCTGCGTGAGGTGGGTAAAGTCTGAGCTAGGCCTCGCTACGAATCGCTCCGGCCGCCGGTGCGGCCCTGTGTTTCCCTGAGGGCATATGGTAATGTGTGTGTCCATGTGGTCCGAGCAGCAGGTGCTCTTGACTCTTCTCATGGTGATTAGGACCAAGGAGATTACAGCTCTTAATCTCAGCAGCTGCTTTCCCCCTCTGCTTTTCTTCCTTTAGCTAACAACCTGTACTGTTTTCGGATCAGCACACTTAAACACTTACACACACACACACACACACGCTCACTCACACATTTGCCTGGATGAACAAGGTCCCTTTACTTCACTTACTAACGTGTTGAGTATTTAGGGTTCTAGTGCGTGTGTGTTTGTACATTTACAGAACGTGGGCATGTTTTGGGATGATGGCGGTTGGATTGGCTTGTAGAGAATCTCAGCCAAGAAAGAGCAATAATCCCCAGACTAGGATTAAAGACTGTGAGCCAAACACCATAGTGTCACTGCGGTGTATTACATAGAATAGCACCCCCTATCCGTTTCCATGCAGTATCAACAACCCCTGCCATCCAACTATGACTCCTTACACACCAATGTACTATTTTATTTTCCCCATTTAATTATTTGTTAATTGGATGCATCAACAATTCTTATTACAACTATTGTATTATGAGGTGCTCATGTTTGCTAATGTTTGACTTTTTTATCTAATGTATCTGGAAAAAATAAAGAGACAACTGAAGAGAATGTATTGATAGTGTAAAAGTAGTTTTCTCCTGGTTTTTACTGCCTTATGCCTTATCTTATTCCTTACACTCAGGGAGTATAATTACTCAGGGAGTATAGTTACTCAAGGACTATTGTTAGTTACTCAGGGAGTATAGTTAGTTACTCAGAGAGTCTAATTATTCAGGTAATATAGTTATTTACTCAGGGAGTGTAGTTGCTTAGGGTGCATAGTTAGTTACTCAGAGAGTATAGTTAATCGGGGAGTATAGTTAGTCACTCAGGGAATATATCCACTTCTGGAGTATAGTTAGTTACTCATTGAGTATAGTTAGTTACTCAGAGAGCATAGTTACTCAGTGAGTATAGTTACTCACAGAGTATAGTTATTCGGGGAGTATAGTTACACTCTTGTCATCTCTGAGGAAATGAGTTTTGATGGGCTCATGTTGTGAATTAGATGTGAACCCGATGTTTCCCAAAATGTCTCTATTTCAACTTAATGTCATTTGAACCCATCCTCTCGTCTCCCTCAGGTAAGTCTAAGGGTGGTGCAGGCGTGGAGATGCAGCCCCTAAACAGTGACGATGGAGGAGAGGAGAAGAAGAAAGCCAACCTACCAAAGAAGGAAAAGTCTGTGCTCCAGGGGAAGTTGACCAAATTAGCGGTGCAGATCGGCAAAGCAGGTAAAACCATCACAAGGGAAGCCCTCTATTTCAGCCAAGCAAAATTCGGAATTCTGAAAGTGCGTTTGATTTCCACAGCAGATTGTCTCAGTTTGTCATCATTAAAGATATTTTCCTCTTTCCTATCCTTTCCCCTGTCCAGGCCTGTTCATGTCGGGATTAACAGTAATCATCCTGATAACTCTGTTTATGGTGGACACTTTCTGGATCCAGGGCCTACCATGGGTCGCGGACTGCACACCTATCTACATACAGTTCTGTGTCAAGTTCTTCATCATTGGCGTAACTGTGCTAGTGGTGGCCGTGCCCGAAGGTCTCCCCTTGGCCGTCACCATCTCATTGGCATACTCTGTCAAAGTAGGTATCACTACTATGTTAATACAGTATGTATAATTCAGACAGGAGTAATTAAGAAACGCATTGCCAGATCACAAATAATAGCCTCCTCTCTTCCTTAGAAAATGATGAAAGACAACAACCTGGTGAGGCACCTGGATGCCTGTGAAACCATGGGCAATGCCACAGCCATCTGCTCTGACAAAACGGGGACATTAACCATGAACAGGATGACCGTGGTCCAGGCTTATCTGGGAGCCAGGCACTACAGGGTGGTTCCTGAGCCTGACCTCATCCCAGGCAAAGTCTTGGACCTGCTCATTATGGGCATCGGAGTCAACTGTGCTTACACTTCCAAGATCATGGTAAGTGAAAATATTTCATTCTGTTGAGATTTTCAACTCTGGCAAACAGAACACAAAAAGATCTGCAATAAAGCTCTTTGCTTGGCAATCTTTTATTGACATCTGCGCAAATACATTGAGTGCCAGGTCAGGGATTTCAAGCCAGAGCCAAATCCTCTTGCAATGATATCAATGGGAAATATTTGTAAAGAATTTCATTTATGTTAGCTGATTTGAAGTTTGGAACTGACCTTAATGTGTAAATGGTTTGTCTCAGTCTCCTGAGAAGGAGGGCGGGCTGCCGCGCCAAGTGGGCAACAAGACTGAATGTGCCTTGCTGGGCTTTGTCTTGGATCTGAGACGGGACTATATGACCATCCGCAATGAGATCCCAGAGGAGAAGCTCTTCAAGGTCTACACCTTCAACTCAGTCAGGAAGTCCATGAGCACGGTGCTAAAGAACGCAGATGGGAGCTACCGCATGTTCAGCAAAGGAGCATCAGAGATCCTCCTGAAGAAGTAGGCCGGGACTTTCTGTTTTTCCCTTTCGTGCAAATTAACTCAACAAATTAACTTGCTCAGTATTATTTGTCAGAAACCTAATATAAATATAAACTTAATATAAATATAAACCTAATATATATAGTATATAAATATAAACCTAATATTTACAGTATATAAACTTAATATAAATATAAACCTAATATATACAGTATATAAACTTAATATAAACCTAATAGAAATATAAACCTAAAATAAATTCCCTCTTTATCTCAACGCAGGTGTTGTAAGATCATGACAGCCAATGGGGAGGCTAAGGTCTTCAAGTCCAGGGACAGAGATGACGTGGTGAAGAAGGTGATCGAGCCCATGGCCTCCGAGGGCCTCAGGACCATCTGCCTGGCCTACAGGGACTTCCCCCCTGCCGACGGCGAGCCTGACTGGGAAAACGAAACTGACATCCTCACCGGCCTCACCTGTTTGTGTGTGGTGGGCATCGAGGACCCCGTACGGCCAGAGGTAAAAGGGCCATTGGAGCCCAAACAAAGGTTCTTGTTGCAAAGGTCCAATTAATTGAAGAAGGTAAATGTTTGTGTTGCTATAACCCTCAACAATGTACATGTATAATCACCCTAAAAAGGAAAGCAGGTGTTTGTGAGTGTGTCTCTGGGGCGTTGGATTATAAGCAAAACACGCATTTCCATAATCTGAAGAGAAAAAATTTACAGTAAGGTATTCTTCTTCCACCCTAGGTCCCTGACGCCATTAAGAGGTGTCAGCGCGCTGGCATCACGGTGCGCATGGTCACAGGTGACAACATCAACACGGCTCGGGCTATCGCTAGCAAGTGCGGCATACTGCAGCCCGGAGATGACTTCCTCTGTATAGACGGCAAAGAGTTCAACCGACGAATTAGAAACGAACTGGGAGAGGTAATATTCCTCTCACAAAATAGAACTGTTTCTGTAAAAAAAAAATGGGATGATACAGTAACCCAAGGAACTGTCTACTTCCAGATTGAGCAGGAGCGCATTGATAAGATTTGGCCCAAACTCCGTGTGCTTGCAAGATCCTCCCCCACTGACAAACATACCTTAGTGAAAGGTATGTTTGTGGTTATTCTTTTTCATTCATCACTATCTTTGGAAAGTTACAGATACATTTTTAGGTCACACATATTATTATCTAAAGGGATGATGCTTGCCTCTGTTCACAGGTATAATGGATAGCACTGTACAAGAACCAAGACAAGTTGTTGCTGTAACAGGAGATGGTACTAATGACGGCCCTGCCTTGAAGAAAGCTGATGTTGGATTTGCCATGGTATTATTATACTCCAAGATCTGGCACATGTTATGTCCCATCAATATTACATGAGTAGGTTCTCTCTCTCATTCAACCAGACGGATACTTTTGGTGCTGTGACTAATACGCTGTGACATGATGTGCCCACAGGGCATTGCAGGCACGGATGTGGCCAAAGAGGCCTCAGACATCATCCTGACAGATGACAACTTCAGCAGCATCGTCAAGGCGGTGATGTGGGGACGGAACGTCTACGATAGCATCTCCAAGTTTCTCCAGTTCCAGCTGACGGTTAATGTGGTGGCTGTCATTGTGGCCTTCACCGGAGCCTGCATCACACAGGTGAGACACTCTCTATTTCTGCCATGTTCATCCTTCCCGTCTTGCCTTTCTGCTTGTAAAGTTGAGGCACAGAGAGTCTAACTGCCTATAGGGATTTTTTATTATCTACGCTACAAGTTACAACTGTCTTTGAAAAGTGGAGCGCTACACATAACTCAAACTACATCTCCCCTCAGGACTCTCCTCTCAAAGCTGTCCAGATGCTGTGGGTGAACCTGATCATGGACACCTTTGCCTCGCTGGCCCTGGCCACTGAGCCCCCAACTGAGTCTCTCCTGCTGAGGAAGCCATACGGCCGCAACAAGCCCCTCATCTCTCGAACCATGATGAAGAACATCCTGGGCCACGCCGTCTACCAGCTCACCATCATCTTCACTCTGTTGTTCGCCGGTGAGTACCGCCTGGGGGTCAATTCAGTTAGTCGTGCCAATTGGACATTGACATTAAAATTCATGTATTTTTTCCCCTCTATGAAATCTAACTTTGTTCTTGATAAAGTTATGAAAGCAAATATATCGTATTACACGATCGTATTGCTGGTCTCCAGTGGGCCTGTCAGTATGCACTGCACCTATGTTTCCACCACAGGGGAGCAGATGTTCGACATTGATAGTGGGAGGTACGCGCCACTCCACGCCCCTCCCTCAGAACATTACACAATTGTCTTCAACACCTTCGTCATGATGCAACTCTTCAACGAGATCAACGCCCGCAAGATCCACGGCGAGCGCAACGTCTTTGACGGCATCTTCAAAAATATGATCTTCTGCTCCATTGTGTTTGGAACGTTCATCATCCAGGTGAGCAGCATTCAGATCCATACAGGAAATTCACACAGGGGATTTCATATTGGAAAGAAAGTAGCAATGCTCTCCAATCACCCTGTGTTTTGTCATCCAGATTGTGATAGTGCAGTTTGGAGGGAAACCTTTCAGCTGTGTGGGCCTCACCATCGACCAATGGCTCTGGTGTGTCTTCTTGGGCTTTGGATGTCTACTGTGGGGTCAGGTGAGCTTCTTGCCGGTTTCTAATCAAATCAAATTTATTTATATAGCCCTTCGTACATCAGCTGAAATCTCAAAGTGCTGTACAGAAACCCAGCCTAAAACCCCAAACAGCAAGCAATGCATGTGAAAGAAGCACGGTGGCTGGGAAAAACTCCCTAGGAAAAACTCCTGAGAAAGGCCAAAAACCTAGGAAGAAACCTAGAGAGGAACCAGGCTATGAGGGGTGGCCAGTCCTCTTCTGGCTGTGCCGGGTGGATATTATAACAGAACATGGTCAAGATGTTAAAATGTTCGTAAATGACCAGCATGGTCAAATAATAATAATCATAGTAGTTGTCGAGGGTGCAACAAGCACGTCCGGTGAACAGGTCAGGGTTCCGTAGCCGCAGGCAGAACAGTTGAAACTGGAGCAGCAGCATGGCCAGGTGGACTGGATTAATTTTTCTAATGTCCTTCAAAGTCCCTGTGATCTACTTGCCTGTTATTAAATGACAAAAAAAAGTTTTGTCACAAATGAGTTCAACATTTGAGTTTGTGTTTCATTTATAGGTGGTCACCACTGTCCCCACCAGCCGGCTGAAGTTCCTGAAGTCTGCAGGCCATGGCACACAGCAGGCGGAGATCCCTGAGGAGGAGCTGGAGGAGATGGAGGACCTAGACGAGATCGACCACGCTGAGATGGAGATGAGGAGGGGACAGGTTCTCTGGTGCAGAGGTCTAGGCAGGATCCAGACTCAGGTATGTATGGTCAACTCACAATTACATCTCAGCTCACAATCATCCCTCAGCTTTACACCAAACCATAGCTACCATTGGCCTGGATACAAACTCAGTATTGTGCTTTATTAACTTTCAATGGGGTCTCAATACTCATATTTTGACTGTGTCTTTGTCCCCAAACTGTCCAGATCCGCGTAGTGAATGCCTTCCGAGACACTATGTCCCCCTACGAGGGCCTGGAGACCCCGGAGTCCCGCAACTCCATCCACAACTTCATGACAACCCCAGAGTTCAGGATAGAAGACTCAGAGCCACACATCCCACTCATCGACGACACAGAGGGGGAGGACGATGCGCCCACCAAGCGTAACGCTACACAGACTCTGCCCCCACACTCCAAACTGGCCACCCTCCCGTCCTCGCCCAACCAGAACAATAACGCTGTGGACATGGTCATCCCCCTCCACAAGGAGAGCCCAAAGATTAGCGGGAATGAGAGTGCTGTGCTTCCGGCGTGCCCTGGGAGCCCGCTGAACAGCCTGGAGACCTCCCTCTGAGCTGGACCATAGTACCAGTAATGGCCCACTGACCTCAGCCCACTTAACAATACCAAGACGTGGGGAGAGGGGGCTTCTAGAAGTTTTGGTTTGGACTGGAATTGAGGACATCAGATATTTCAGATTTTATGGTCTTGTATCGATGGAGAGGTGCACATTTTGAGTGAAAGAATTATAGACTACGCTTAAAAAAAGTAATTGAATGAACAGGGAGGCTGGGACGCATTGCTGTACATCAGCAATACTTCTAAAGAATTAATGCATTGGCTATGTATATTTTTACAATTTCATTCATGTTGTGAAAGCAGACCTGTTTACACATTTGTGAAACTTTGATTGTCTGTGAAAGACCTACGTAATAACATGTACAACGTGGGGCTGTGAAATTAAAAAAAATATATACTGTATTTTAGATATTGCTGTTTTTTAGGAGAAAACAGGTTTCTATTGAAACTGAACTATTTTGCCTGCAAGTTCTATTTGGTATGTATTTTGCTAGGTACATAGAAATATCTAGCAAAATAAGAAGACTTGTGTAGAAACTTGTGTAAGAAAGTGGTTTTATGGTCTGTTAGGAGAGGTTACAATAACTGGAAAACAGCCACAAATATCCATGAACACAATTCCACACTGTAAATATTCACTCTGTTCCCAATCATTCCAAAACTACATTTCATGTTTACTGGAAAGTGGAGCTTCCATTTGTCACTAGTGCTATAAATCTAGACCACAGATGATAAGCACCGACTCCATGGAAAGGCTCATTATGAATCAAGGATACTATACATACTCTACATACTGTACAATGTGTCTGTAGAGATAATTATGTGTAGTGGGTGTATTGTTGGTTTTAAGTCATTTTTTACCATTTTAAATCAGGAGTAGGTTGTTGCCTGATCAAAAACCATGTAATTCAAAGACGTTCAATGTGCTGAATGGTTTTGATGACCTGGGTTGTATTTCACAAATAGGATCAAAGGGTTTGCCCAGCTAACTGATATAACTTGATTCTCCTCATCATTAACATGTACAGTGAGTTGATAAAGAAATACTTACCCATTGATGCCCCTTTCCATTTGACCTCTCCCATGAACTGACCTGGGAGATTTGGGTTGTTATTATTTTAAAGCTGACTACCATATTGATTCTGCTTTTTGAAATACCTTCCAGGAAACATAGAAACTACTCAAGATACAGGGGACTTTAGACTCTCAGCACAGAGTACTTTAATGCATTAAACCTCCTTCAGAGAGACTTGATATTTTGTAAAATATAGCCTAGCTTTGTATCTTCTTTGAGAAAACTAAGTAGTTTTCATCCCTCACAAAAGTCAGGGTATCATCATTTTGGAGGTAGGATTGAAAAGGATTCAAAACAGTTTTTTTGGGGGGGGGGGTAAGCCTACAGTAAAAACACCATTTATCTCATTGGAAATAGTTGACATGTTTACCCAGTGAACTGCTTTTGGTTGACAGGACCATAGGGTCCTGTGTTATTGGGTGCTATTCAACAAACCCAGAAAGCAAAAATCCTGAAATGCCAAAATAAAAACATTGTCCTGGGCTGTGGAGATTGTTTTGTTATGTTACTATTGTTTTATTACATTTTCACAGTGCAGGACCAATTCTATGTTTCTGGAATCCAGGGCCCATATCCATAAACCATCTCAGAGTAGGAGTGCTGATCTAGGATCTGTCCATTTAATCTTGTTCATTATGATCTAACAGATTCAAATGATCCTAGATCAGCACTTCCACTCTGAGATACTTTGTGGATTCGGACATATTTATTTGGGATTTCTTCTCTGTATTGCAATTTCAAACTTCATATTAAGAAGAAAGAAGGTATAAATCCCAATCCAATGGAAGTACTGTAGGTGGTAAAAAATGAAGAAAGATTCCATAAGCAACTTTTGTTTGTTTCTCTGTAGTTTCCTTCCACATTGGGAATTACTGTTTATCCACCTCTTTAAGTATTTTTTTTTATCTCAATATTTGGTAATAAAGTACTTTGTGTCTGTTTATTTTGAGCAGTGTAAATGGCTGTTGTGGTCGATATTCATTTTCGAAACTTGTTGAGTAATGTGTATGGTTTTTGAAAATAAAATATGAATATTTAGCTTACCTAAATGGTTTTGAATCTGTCCTCTATATATTTTACTTTTTCTCAACATTCAGTCATTATTGCAACACTCAGTTAATTTAAAAAGGCTACACCACACCATATAGGCCAACCAGTATCTGGTTCTCCCTGTTTACAATGCTAGTATTATAATAGTCTATTATTGAAAAAGTAATACCTGTCATACCTGAGTTTAAGTGAAATTCCTTAACAGAAAATGACTGAAGTAAAAGCGAAAAATCCCTCATTAAAGGAGCTACATGTAGAATTTTTGGATTGTAATTTCAGAAAATGTGCATACTATATCTGCAGTAATAGTGGAATGATAGTGTTTCACATTTTCTTTTCACAAAAAAAAAATCATTTTGGCCAATACAATAAATGCAGACTGCAGATTTTCTGACAAAAAAAGCCAGACCGGAGAGGGGAAAACCACCCTCCCTCTCTTATATTGGCATCACTAAAAAGTGTGGATCTCCTCGAGCACAACGAAAAATGGCAGACTGGCGCAAGCGTCAATGTAGAAATCGCTCTGTCATTTCCTGGTTGCTGAAATTCTACACTCTTCAATTTCAGTTTATGTGATACAAAAAAGCCCTGAACGGTGTAGGGAGTCATTGTACCATCTAAATTGCTGTGAAATATATTTTCAATAACAAAAAATAGTGTTTACGGCTGTTTGAAGTTGGTGGAAAAAAACTGAAAGTAAAATAGTCCATGCTCTTTGGAATCCTTAGGACATAGCCACCATGGTCCATGCTAATCGGGATCCTTGGGATGATGGATAGCACTAACCTATCACCTTGTTGCGGGAATGGGATCAGTGTTGCCAACAAATTTTCAGGGGAAGTTGCTAGAGGCAGGTCGATTTGTTGCTAAAAGTTGCTAAATGACATTGTGATGTCATTGCGTGATGACGTCATTACGTAATAACGTAAAACTGCATCATTACGTAGAATACACAATAGCGTTACTCAAATTGACTGGCCATCTCGGCTAAAAATATGATTTGACATTTGTTAGTTTACATTTGTTTGTTTATTATCATATATTTTTTTTTGTAAAAGTAATATAAACACAACACATTTTATATGATCAGATATTTTTATTTTTAAACACAACACATTGAATTATTAAACAATTACACATTATTGAACAATTACATTTTATTTATTTTCTTTTCAACTAGTAAACCTACACATTCTGAACAATTATAGTTTTAAGCAGTGTATTGGTAGTTGACATGCTACCTAACTGATCAACAATTATAGGTACAAGCTAATAACAAGGTATATATGCTATCTTATTGAACAAGCAACTTAACTCAAATAATGATGTGTGCGCTAGGCATCTCTCTCCAGGTTGTTGTGCTGCTTGGCTGGCTAGCTGCTCTATGGTTTCCTCCAGATATTGCCACTGTTCTCGCACACACTGCAGTACACACTGCCACCATCAGCTGTGTGTCTCCGCCAGTTCCAGAAAGTCCACTACTTGCATACGTACTGTAAATATGATGAATCATAGATAGGCAAGGAAATCCTCTTCATCTTCACAGTCCAACTGCATTGTCACGGAGCTGGAACCAGCAGTAGAGGATGGAGTGGCCTTAAAGCTGTATGCTGCTGTGGTGCCAAACTGCTGCAGAACTTCACTTGGTAGTTTATGCTGGTAACAGGTATCACCAGCCAGCTTCAGTCCATACCGCACCAGGAGTATGGAGTTGAGAGTGTGCAGTGACATTCTATTTCTTAACTTTGACTTGATCACACTCATTTGGCTGAACAGCTGTTCAACCTCCGCATTTCAGTGTGGCAAGGAGAGGGCAGCGAGTGCAGCTTTGCACAGTTCTTCAAATGAATTTGACCCGGAAGAGTCCGTATAGTTATTGACTTCACTCCAAAACTCGACTGTATTTTCAGTTGAGTCCCACCTAAACAGATGGATGTTTCTCCATTGGGAAATATTGTATCAATTGTTTGGGGCTGGTATCCCAGTAGCTCAGCTACTTTAATCATTTCAGTGGTGCCTTTATTATGCTTTAGCGTTTCCTTAACACAGAACAAGGCCATGTTTCGCAAGGCTTCAAGGTTGTCTGGGAGCCTTGCTTGCAGCTCCTTGCTTAAAGCAACAATGTAGTTGATGCACCGTCTCCAAATTACCTTTTTGTCCTCTGGCGCAAGACTGAGTTGGTACACCGTGCTCTCGAAAAGGTACCCAAGGTATGGTGATGGACTGAGATGTCCATCAATGGCATCCTTCAGGACATACATTTTTGCCATTGAGTTGACTACTCTGCTGCAAATTGATGTTAAGAGGTGTACCAGATTGTCCAAAAGCTTGACAGGATCTGTTTGCTCTCCCTCAAATGACTTCACTGCAACTTGTACGTCGGACAGGATTGATTTCAAGAATGTCAGGTAGACATAGTTGGTCTTGTCCATGTACATGGCGTGGAGCACATCCGCCATGTAGCAATGCTCACTGGCCTTGGTCACCTCAAAGTGGAGTTTCAGTTCTTCCCACTGGCTCAATATACGAGTTACCGCAGGTTCAATCGATAGCCAATGTGTGGCACACACTTTGGTGATCTGCAGGGGTTTCTGGCCACAATTAATGGTGGCATACACTACTTTGTACGCCTCGCACCGTTTTGGGGGAATCGAAAACCAGTTGTAGGTTTCCCTGATTAAGTACTCAACACTCCTAGGGATGGTTTCTTTGGATGCTGCACTGACAGCCAATTGTAAAGAATGGCACACACAGCAGATGAGTACCAAATTGGGCAATGCACATTCTTCCTTTAAAGTCTTGTGCACCCCATTGTGCACCCCAGTCATCACGGACGTATTATCAGTGCCAATACCATGAAGATTCTCTTTTTTAAGGTTACACTTCTCAAGAAACTCAACTACCGCCTTTGCTATTGATCTGGCATTGCCCCCCTCCAATTCAACCAGCCCAAGAAATGTGGACAACAACGGTTATTTTTTTTAGCACTGAAATACCGAATCACCACACCAGGTATTTCGAGACACTGACATCAGTGGACTCATCCAGAAGGAGACTGAACTTCTCATCCCCCACATCTGATGTTACCCTTTTGAGAAAATAAGGAGCCAGTAGTCCCCTAATCATTTCTGTGCACTTGGTGCGGTGCATTTGGAAGTTTGTTGCTGCCACAGAATCTGAAAAGGTAGCTTTGCAAGCCATACCTAAATGGTCGCATGCTAGCAGAGAACAATGCTCCGCAATGGCCATTGCCATAGTAACTTCTGCACTTTTGCAGTTATCCACTTTCTTAACCAACTGTGGTAATGTAGACTGCGTTGTGGGGTTGTACGGTTTTGATTTATTTATATGCTTTGCTGTAGCACAATGGTTTTTGATGTCATACATTTTTGAAAGCATATCTGATTTGCAGTATGCACAGTATGCCAGACAATCATCCCCAGTTACTGGCTTCAGCCACCCTTTAAATTCAGGTACAGACTCCCACTCTTTTCTGTACTTCTGGCTGTACAATTTTGATTGAGACATGTTGATTGATGTTGTAAGTTCTGTTCAAGATCAAACATTTGTGACCAACTATATTCATTGGGTTTGTCTCGTCAAATGCATACTACTGCTGCTGCAGTCAGCCAACAATGACTTGCAATTTGCTGAAATTGCTGCTGGCCTGCTGCTGCCTGTGCACGAGCTGCGCGCCTGCTGGTGACGTCACTCACAATGCACTTTTGCAGCCAGGCACGTGTGTTGTGACTGAGTGTGTGACAGAGAAAATCGTTTTTGTGTCATTTAGAGGGAAAATGCATTTTAGCGTTTGAGTCACTTTTCAAAAGTTGCTAAAAGTTCCAAATAAATTTTTAAAAGTAGCTAAATTTGTTGCTAGGTGCTGTTTGAAAAAAAAGTTGCCAGGGTACTCTGAAAAGTTGCTAAATCTAGCAACAAAATTGCTAAATTGGCATCACTGAATGGGATGTGGGAGAGTTGTTTATATTAAGCCTAAATGTTGTTGCAATTCACAATATTTTTTTTTAAATTACATTTTAGTCATTTAGCAGACACTCTTATCCAGAGTGCATACGTTTCTATATATTGTAACGACCCTGGGTTTATAAGCGCGGAAATCGACTCTGCCGCTTGAGCATGCTTTTGCGGCACAGTCGATAGCGCGCCGGACTTCGGGCTTGAAGGTCGAGGGTTCGAGACCTGCTCCCTGCCTGTTCATTACATTGGTGTCGGAAGTGATCGGACCTTGCATCCACGACAGTGCGTGTGCTTGGCCGGTGAGCGCGTTCCTGTAAGGCGTTGAGTCGCAAGCTAGCGCGAGGACGCGCTCTTTGAAAGGAGGGAGTAGTGTAACGACCCTGGGTTTATAAGCGCGGAAATCGACTCTGCCGGATGAGCATGCTTTTGCGGCACAGTCGATAGCGCGCCGGACTTCGGGCTTGAAGGTCGAGGGTTCGAGACCTGCTTCCTGCCTGTTCATTACAATATATTTGGATTTACAGCCATTAGTTTTATACTCAAGTGCCCTACATTTAAAACCAGACACTTTCTGACTTTTAAAGGTGCTACATCTAAAATATCTCACCCATGTGTAAAGTAGGTTAAGTAAATAAAATAAAATAAAAATATATATATATATTTTTTAAAGAATTTACTTAACCTAGTTTACACATGGGTGAGATATTTTAGATGTAGCACCTTTAAAAGTCAGAAAGTGTCTGGTTTTAAATGTAGGGTACTTGAGTATAAAACTAATGGCTGTAAATCCAAATCCCTTATATTACAAAACAATCTTTATTGGTCCATACACAGGGTAAACCGGTACCACACAACAGGCTGGGAGCAACAGGGTCTTGATCAAGGGCACATCAGCAGTTAGTGGCAGCTGATATGTTGATTCCGATTGCTAGCTCACACCCGACAGATTTATTTCCATCAACATTGGGATGCTAAGTTGCAACCCTCCGTTTGCCTACTTCTCTGAGGCTAGTTCTGCCGCAGTTGGCCAAATTGGTTTGATTTTGTTTTATAAAGTTGTTCTCAAATAGGTGGGCTACTCCAACACTCAGAATCAGATGCCATTTACCGATGCAGCTATGCCAGAGGCGAAACAGAAGGGACGATTGCGCGTTCTCTTGATAAGCCTGCGAATGGGACTATGTTGCTGTCATGCAAGAATAGTCTCCACCAGGAATTATAAATGTATCGGAGTAAAAAGTACATACATTTTTTTAGAAAATGTAACGTTAGCTAGGAATGTAGCTAGTTAAGTAAAAATAAAAGTTGTTAGAAATATAAATACTCAAGTAAGTACAGATACCCCTGCCCCTGTAAAAAGAAAAGTATTTGTAGGCTACTTACTTTGTATTTCTGTTCTTGCCCAGTCTAAATAAATGTTAAATAAAAATGTAAAGGCAAAATTACTACAATTCCCATGAGCGCTCTGGTGTCTCTTCTGCCAGACGCTTCAACCAATGTCGATGTAGCCTGCATGTCACATGGACTTGTTTGTTCACGAAATTTGAAATATCTCTTACTCTCGGACCAAATACATGTTTTTGAAACAGATGTTGAACTGCATGACATCGATTTATCAGACTATAGACTAGCAAACGATTTATTTACTAACATAAGACGGTAGGTGCTGTTTTGATGTATTGGAAATACGACATTTGTCCAAACGACCTACGTAGCTAGCCAGATGCATTTTATTGTGTGTTGTGCCAGCTAACGCGTTAGCTAGATTGCTGCTAGCTAGCTAACATTTTTAAAACTGCCACAAATACATTACCAACTAAAATAAGGATTGGGCTAAAGTTAGCTAGCTAACCAACAATGTAAATGAATTCTGATATGTTAGCTAGTTACGTTCATAATACATGCTAGTCAGTCAAAACTAGCTAGTTAATGTTAACGTAGCTTTATTAGATAGAGAAGCTAGCTAAAAACTAACGTTATATCACACTGTTTTTCATAAGTTTTCAATTTCTGATTTCCCTATGAAGGACGACTAACGTTAACCAACTAAGACATCTGCACTCTGGGCCCTAGCGACCTGTCCTTGTCCCGTGAGGAGTATGGATTCCCATGCCAACAGTGGTAACTCGGCTTTCTTATCCTTATTTCTTGTTAACTATGTCATTTATTCCATTGCTATTCACATTGTCAACTGTTTAACGTTATGGTCCATGAGTATGACACCCAAGTTTGGGCCGTCGAGTTCACTTGGGTTGACAAAGTCGCATATGATTGTGACATAACTAGGTTTGTTAGACCTTCAAGAAAATCACTGAGAAATCGTCACCCCAAGTGAGCCGACCAACCCCCATGGCTCATGTACTATTAGTAGCGAGACAAAAACTGTCCTTCCTATCAAAGGATTTTATATTTTGATGCATTGTTTGTTTACATTTCCTTGTTCCTTTACCACAAGAATTCTTCTCATTGGCCGAAGAGAAGTTTGATTTTGACATTTCACTGTCACCTGCCAGGTTGGTGTCATAGATATCTTTGATTTCCATTTCTTTGGTTTGTATGTATTTCTCTCTTGAATGCATTGCCACTGAACTCACAATCTGTCTTTGTATTTGATACTACCATTGTCTATACATTTTACTTGGGAAATGTTACATCACTTACATATGAAAAATAACATTGTAAAATCAATCCCCCTTGTTTAAAGCTCAAGAGGAGATGAAGACGATGACGAGGTCTTTGTGGGTCCGATCTGTCACAAGGAGAGGTGTATCTCCGTCGGTCTGGAGACCATTGTCAAGGAAAACGTCAACAGTTGGCCTTCAGTGGGTGAGGGGCCCAGCTGGAGTCCTTTGGCTGTGGACAAGTTTGAGGAAATCTGCACGGAAGCCAACCTATTAGCCAGTCAACTAGTAGTTAACCAGCAGCACCCTGATGTAGGGGTAACCAATGGTACACTCGCATTGAGTAAAGAAGAACCGAAAGAAGACTTTGTGCAGGATGCTGGGGCCAAACTGGGCATGTTCAGAAAGCCAGTTGATGCTGTGCTAAGCCCTATCAAAAGGGAGACCTTCTGTGTGCAGGACAGTCCATTGAAGCAGCTCCCACCTGCAATTCAGCAGCGGCTGTTAAGGGATGGTGGGGGTTCTAACTCCACTAAGAGCAGTGTTGGCACTTCCAGCCCTGTGAGAGCAGGGACTACGACTCGGACAAAGATGGTGCGCCGAGGCAGGGTGGGGCTGGCCTGCAACACCGGGGTGCTCCCTAGCAAACAACAACCAGCAGCCAGAGGAGCGACCGCAATGACAGCCCTGCAGACAGCCAAGACCAGACCGGCGCCTGCTGAGAGGACCACCATGCTGGCTCCTCCAAGCAAAGTATGGGCTCTTAGAAGATATCTAGCCACATGGACCATACAGAATGATCGAGGCTAAGGTCAAATCAGTACCGGAGAAAGTTTTCTCAACTCATGTAGTCTGTTTCTTTCAGGGTAACTTGGGGCTGAGGCGTAGCCCAGGTAGTCGTAACTCCAGCAGAGCAGCCTCCTGCGAGGACCTTCTCTCTGACACGGCCAGCATAGCCTCCGACATCAGCGACACCTCCCTCAACTCCAGTCTGCAGGGGAAGAGGACCCTCGTACCCCCTAGCAAGGTAACCCAGAGGAATTTGCTGATATAATCAGACACTGACATTTTAAACAGAATTCTTCATTCATATATATATTATGAGACTTCAGATCAGGTGGTAAAATATGTGAATACCCTCTGATAAAATGGCAGGTGTTGAAACATGAATGTCCTTGTTCTATTCAGAGTGGGATGCGGGCTCCGTCAACGGTCAAAGCCCCCCCTCAGACCAGGAGAGTGACTGACCGGAGGAGAAACACGTCTTCCTCCTCTTCCTCAGTGTCCAGCTTCAACTCCAGTCTGTCTGTGTCACCCACAGGGAAAGGTGAGGCCCTGTGTAGAGCTTCAGTGTATTTTCAAGGTGCTGTCTACAGTTCAACCATTTCAAAGATGTGAAGTGTATGGAAAGTGCAATGCAAATATCTGACCTGTCTCTGATTTTAGTTAAACTCAGCACGTCCCTCAACTCCAGCGTCAGTGGCCCTAATGGCCGCCTGCCCGCTGGCAAGAGCCGACTCACCAATCCTGTTGTGAGTGCCACCAAGACCTACAGGTCTACCCTCATCAGCCGAGCTCCGGAGCTGCCCTCTTCCACCACAGTAGCACGCCGTGTCATCTCAGACCCGGGAAGGAAGCTCTCTGAGCAAGACCGGTTTAAAATGGTTCAGTCCACCCCTTTGAAGAGAGTTGAACCGGCGGCCACAACCACCCCCTTGCACCAGACCCCAGCAAAGATGAGCATGGAGAGAATGTCCTCTGTGCCCAACATCCCCACCTCATCTTCAGCGAAGACGAAGAGCGTCGTCAAGGGCAACCCCAAACTCAAGGTGTTCATTGCTCCAACCCCTACTAGTCAGTTCAAGAGGAGGTTGGAAGGTGAGGACTGGTCAACTGTTGGCTAACTATGAGCAGCTACTACTGATCACTGGCTTGTCTTACTTCATGTTTCTGAATAGAAAGGCTCATAATTGTTTGCTTGCAAAAATGTAAACGTATTTATTTGTGTCTTCCCTTCAAAGCTGTTTCATCCCCTGATGCCCCTCGTATCATGAAGCCAAAGAGATTGATGTCTGCTTGCAGTGTGGAAAGGTACTGTAACTAGGATTTTTTTTAAAATTTTGTCCTAAGCATCTGGAGTCGGAAATTGTACACCATTGAAGATTATTAGAATGCAGAAGATGTTAGTCATCCTAATCACACCATTAGCATTGAATATGCCCCCCCCTTCTATCCTTCAGTCTCCCCCACAAACTAGAACTTCCAGTTCCAGAGCTGTTCCAGACGCCCCCTGCTGGGGGGAACAAGGCAGTGCAGCCCAAGATGAGACGCCCCTCTGCCCTTCCCACCCCTGTGAACCGGAGGATCTCTGGTATCCCCATGCTCACCCCGAATAGCATTTCACGGCCAGGCAGGCCCTCCCTGAGTATGGCCATCCTGCCAGCCTCTATCCAGAGGGCCAGCTACTGGAGGTGAGAAAGCAGCTGCCACACTAGGACCACCACACTGGACTCTGTCTAAAAGGGCCAAGATAATAGTCTTGCCATAAGTGACAATGAACCAGTGTTAGGGTAAGGTGTTGTGATGTAATAAAAATAGGTGTATTATCAGCTAGTTTGTGATAACATGGCTTTTTAAAAATGTTCTCCAGTCCCGCCCAGGTGAAAGGGAGCCACCAAGAGGACGTGGCAGCAGCACCAGAAGAGGAGACCGTCCAGCCCTTTTCCCTGGAGGACGAGCCAGAGGTGCAGCCCCCCATACCTGCTACAGTCCCCCATCCAGTGGAGCAGGAGGTATGTCAGGACGACCCAGAACCAGGAGTGGACCAGGCGTCTCCTCCGACTAACAGGGAAAACAACCACTCTGAGCCGAATGAAGAATCCAAGGTGCTTGAGAACACTGAAAAGCTGCTAGAGCAGCCTCAATGCAATTTGATGAAGACCCAGGATGTTAATGAGGTAATGTCTTGATATGTGGAAGTAGTTGATATGTTGTCTTGTTTCAGCTTGCATAACTTATTTGTCTTTGGTTGAATGATATTTGTATGTTCTGGGTTGTTTCTTGTCCAATAGGTTTTTCTGGTAGATGCCCCGGCACCTGTGTTGAGGCCATATGAGAAACTCCTAATTGACCTCTCCAGCACTCCTGTCCTGATCAGAACAGCCTCTGTGAAGCCCTCTGGTGGTCAGGTGAGAGAATGCACTCCATACATTATGATGACTGACTCAAATTATTTAAAAATTCCTATTGAGAAAGGCAGTGCCATGATACCCAGTTGACTCATCACATATGTTGTTAGGATTCATGACCACACTGATTTCTGGTAATTGTATGTGCATTTTTTTCCCATTTACAGCTGATTGACCTGAGCTCGCCCCTGATCAAATGGAGTCCAGAAGTCAAGGACCATGCCTTAAATGATGCACCCCTGATCAACTTATCCTTTTGATTAATAATATCGCAATAGAGCTAGATTCCAGTATTTCCTCTACATGTATATTGATTCCAATAGCCTTCCTGCTGACGTTTGTGCCTGTACCATTCACAAATGACATTTATAATGAGAAAACTAGCTGCTGATGATCAAGGGTTTAAGAAAAGAAAAGATTGTGTTTTAAGTCGAGACTGTTAGTATACATACTATGTAAGTCACCAATCTGATTTCTTTTTAAGAATGGTACTGTACCTTTTTATTTTTGTTTGTTACCGTCTTGCAGCTCTGTGTGATTCTTTTAAAATCTCTAATAAATGTTCTTCATTTAACTTATTGTGATGCTGAGTCTTGCATGTAAATTAATGCAGGTCTGGTATTAGGGCCAGAGAGCTGACCTGTGCTCATTGCCTCGGAGACAGTCTACTCCACTATTGGCTGGGCACCCAGAAGTTTGACTTTGACTGAAGGAACAACTCCTGCCCACAGACAGATTTTGCTGTGCCTTCATAAATAAGATATCATCCACTACATATACAAAAGTATGCAGACACCTCTTCAAATTAGTAGATTCGGCTAGTTCAGCCACACCCTTGCTGACGGGTGTATAAAATTGAGAACACAGCCATGCAATCTCCATAGAAAAACATTGGAAGTAGAATGGCCTTACTGAATAGCTCAGTGACTTAATGTGGCACCGTCATAGGATGCCACCTTTCCAACAAGTCAGTTTGTCAAATTTCTGCCATGCTAGAGCTGCCCCGGTCAACTGTAATTGCTGTTATTGTGAAATGGAAACGTCTAGGATCAACAGCTACTGCAGACTGCTGTAGTGCGTAAGAATCGTCTGGCTCGGTTGCAACACTGACTACCGAGTTCCAAACTGCCTTTGGAAGCAATGTCAGCACAAGAACTGTTCATCAGGAGCTTCATGAAAGGGGTTTCCATGGCCGAGCAGCCACACACAAGCCTAAGATCATCATGCGCAATGCCAAGCATTGGCTGGAGTGGTGTAAAGCTGGCCTCCATTGGACTGTCCAGTAGTGGAAACGGGTTCGCTGGAGTGATGAATCACAATTCACTATCTGGCAGTCCGACTGACAAATCTGGGTTTGGCGGATGCCAGGAGAAGACTACCTGCCCAAATGTATAGTGACAACTGTAAAGTTTGGTGGAGATGGAATAATGGTCTGGGGCTGTTTTTCATGGTTCGGTCTAAGCCCCTTAGTTCCAGGGAAGGGAAATCTTAACACTACAACGACATTCCTAGATGATTCTGTGCTTTCAACTTAATTTTTTTATTTCAACTTTATTTAACCAGGTAGGCCAGTTGAGAGCAAGTTCTCATTTACAACTGTGACCTGGCCAAGATAAAACAAAGCAGTGTGACAAAAACAACACAGAGTTACACATGGGATAAACAAACGTACAGTCAATAATACAGTAGAAAATCTGTATACAGTGGGTGCAAATAAAGTAAGGAGGTAAGGCAATAAATAGGCTGTAGTGGCGAAGTAATTACAATTTATCAATTAACACGAGTGCTAGATGTGCAGATGAGGATGTGCAAGTACAAATACTGGTGTGCAAAAGAGCTGAAAATAAATAATATATATGGGGATGAGGTAGGTAATTGGTTGGATGGGCTATTTACAAATGGGCTGTGTACAGCTGCAGGGATCGGTAAGCTGCTCTGACAGCCGATGCTTGATGTTAGTGAGGGAGATATGTCTTCAACTTCATTGATTTTTGCAATTCGTTCCAGTCATTGACAGCAGAGAACTGGAAGGAAAAGCGGCCAAAGGAGGTGTTGGCTTTGGGGATAACCAGTGAAATATACCTGCTGGAGCGTGTGCTACTGGTGGGTGTTGGTTTGGTGACCAGTGAGCTGAGATAAGGCAGAGCTTTACCTAGCAAAGACTTATAGATGGCCTGGAGCCAGTGGGTTTGGCAACGAATATGTAGCGAGGACCAGCCAACGAGAGCATACAGATCGCAATGGTGCAGTATATGGGGCTTTGGTGACAAAACGGATGGCACTGTGATAGACTGCATCCAATTTGCTGAGTAGAGTGTTGGAGGCTATTTTGTAAATGACATCGCCAAAGTCAAGGATTGGCAGGATAGTCAGTTTTACGAGGGTATGTTTGGCAGCATGAGTGAAGGATGCTTTGTTGCGAAATAGGAAGCAAATTCTAGATTTTATTTTGGATTGGAGATGCTTAATATGAGTCTGGAAGGAGAGTTTACAGTCTAGCCGAACACCTAGGTATTTATAGTTGTCCACATATTCTAAGTCAGAACCGTCCAGAGTAGTGATGCTACTTTGTGGCAGCAGTTTGGGGAAGGCCCTTTTCTTTTTCAGCATGATAATGCCCCCATGCACAAAGTGAGGTTCATACAGAAATGGTTTGTCGAGATCGGTGTAGAAGAACTTGACTGGCCTGCATAGAGCCCTAACCACAACCCCATCAAACACCTTTGAGATGAATTGGAACGCCGACTGCGAGCCAGGCCTAATCACCCAACATCAGTGCCCAACCTCACTAATTATTTTGTGGATGAATGGAAGCAAGTCCCTGCAGCAATGATCCAACATCCACATACAGTACTTTTGGTTATGTAGTGTACTTGGTATAGGTGTCAAATGTGAGATAAGATGCTGATGTTTTGTATCCTTGGACATTTAGTAGAGCATCTTATGATGTTCTACCTGTATGTACCAAGAAATATAAAATTCCGATGCATTTTAGAAATGCCAAACATTTGATATATAAAATTAGATCATTTGTAGTAGACAGAGAATTTAGGCAAGTCTGGTTATCAGTCTCTGTAACATTCCACTCCCTGTACTCTGTGTCCTGCGCCAAAGACATGGGCAAATGACGCACAGTACAAGGAGTTGAATGTAATATCTAAATTATGACTGGCAACCAGGCTAACTTTAGGCCACATGATAGTAGATGCTTCCTATAGCAGGATTCCCCAACTGGCAGCCTGCGGGTGGTTTATTTGGCCCTCCAAGTTTTCTGACCAATTAATAAAAAAAAAGAAGAAATGTTGGACATAAAATACTGTAAAAACACCAGGAAATCAGCTCCAAGTAATTTTAATTTAGGAAATCTGTTCCCAAGTATTCCCACGTATAATAGAGACTTGTGATTGTATACAAATGCAAGCAAGGTTTGAAATGAATATGTTTTAGTCAAATAATAGATCTGTTTGGGCTTCAGCCCCCCGACCATCCTCTCAAGAAAAGAATCATCCTGCAGCCGAAACTAGATTACCCCTGGCCTATAGGAAAGTATGTCCACTAGGTGACATCATTTAATCAATCTTCAATTGTCTGTGAATTTCTTTATGATTTTTTTAATACGTTATACAATGAGGACAGTTTTAAAATGTGAATGTAATTTTGCAAACCTAAGTCAGACGTCGCAGAAAAACCATATGCCTGTACAAATAGGAGGTTTTTAGAGATCATTACCCACATCACTTCATAGTACATTGTGATCGGCTGCTGAGATTTGGGAATCAGCGTTTGACTGACAAACAGTTTGACTGACAAACAGTGCAAGTAGTCCAATTCTGATCTTTATTCCACTAAATTATCTTTTAACCAACCACATCAGATCTTTTTTAATCAATGATCTGTTTCAGAGCAGATCGGTCAAAATACCAATTATTGAACAAAAATATAATTTGGTTGCCTGTGTAAACGCAGCCTAGAGTTGGGGAGCAGGGTGGCTTTCAGATGTGGGGCGGTGAGAGAGTGCACAGATGATCGATATACTGACAAGACACATGTCTCTCTGCCCTAACAATGGGCGGTCTGCCCTAACTGTGGGCGGTCTGGTCTCCGCCTATACTTTCTTTGGATTGGTGGATAGATCTCACTACTGTAATCTAGTTGTGTATATTCAATGACGGTTGTTGAAGTCAACCGCCGGAATTCAACGGAGATGCTATGCTATTAGCCTCAAATCATGAATATGCATAGCCATCTCGAGACAACTCCGATATAGTGTTTTTTGTCAAATTTGGCGGTGTGTAACGTGTCCTACTTATATCAATACACTAGTAACAACCTAAGCGTTATGAAACTTATATTTTATCAATAAACCTCACATAGCAAATATGCCATACATTTTTTGTTATCCATCTCGAGACAACTCCGATACTGAGTGTTTTTTGTTATAGTTGGCGGGATGTAATGCATAGCAAATAAGCCATACATTTTGTGTTTACCAAATTCGACACCCATTTACTGCCATACAGAAACTTGCTTGGAGGGCAAAACAACGAGAAAAAAACACCTGCTGGAGGGGGACCGATTTTCCTCTGAGTTGGGCCTCTCTTGTTCTGTGGAGAGTGAGACCAGTTCGAACTATTTCATGGGCGCGCTGTGCTCTGCTCCGATCCTCGCAACATTCTAACTCACCATGGAACGGGATTGGACGGCGAGGACCCGGAAAAAAGGTGTTCAGTGGATTTTATAGATGTTCTTGACAGATTCGGTGGATGCCATGCGTTTTAAACCATGGCATTACAAATGCTTTGGCCGTGGATATGTTTTCTATCACACGTTCCAGTAAATGCATGTTTTGATGTACACGTTTCGGATACTCTGCAGCCTGGAGTAGTGCTCGGAAATGTATCTCTTGGACGGGGTTGGATCTATCAAATAGACAGGACTTTAACTCCTAAATACGTGAGACACATTTTCAATATCGAGAGACAACACGGAATTGTATATTTCTCAGGAAAAGTTAATTGTGCGCTGTTGCAGAAGAACCCTGCGCCGCTTTATGTTCAGATCAAATCAAGTACCTCGGATAACTTTATTTTAATTCACTTCAATACTTTTGTGCACGGACAGAATTGTTTCATTAAATATAGGAGAAAGATAAACGAAGGTAAGCCCAAGATTTACATGAACATTCTCTCAAAAGTAGAGCCATATCCATGCGTCTCAAATAGTATTTTGCTTTTGAACATTTATGAACATTTACCACTTTTTACTCGAAAACCTCACTCTTACCTTTCGTTATGTAAGGGAGGGAACTGGCAAGTAGTTTTTCACAACGGGAGTGTTTTGCCAAACTGTCTGCAACCCAATGAGCGAAACGAGTTGGATTTATTCTGCAGTGTGCAACATCTTTGGAATTACACCACTGTTCGGGTGAAAGTGCGATTTAATTCTCTTCATAGTCATGCCATGTTTACAGACGGGGATTTGGGTAGACTGGGTTCATGGACCAAACGTAAAAAAAGAAATGTGAATACCGCTCCCCAGTTTCAACTGCCCAACTATCAGGTGTCTGTCCCGGAGAATGAACCGGCGGGAACTCGCGTAATTACGCTCAAAGCACTGGATACCGACGATGATGATGCTGGTGAAGTAGAATATGATATTGAAGCTCTGTTCGATAGCAGATCCAATGATTATTTCAAAATCAATTTGCAGACCGGCAGCATAATAACGTTGCAGCCTTTGGACAGGGAGGTCAAGGACACGCATATCTTCAAAGTTATTGCTACAGACAATGGCACCCCTAAGAGGTCGGCCACTGCTTACCTCACTGTCACTATAAGTGACACTAATGATCATGGGCCTGTGTTTGAGCAGACAGAGTACAGGGTCAGCATTAGGGAAAATGTGGAGATAGGTTTTGAAGTGTTGACTATAAGGGCCACAGATGGGGATGCCCCATCAAATGCCAACATGATCTATAAGATTGTGAATGAGGGGGAAGATAATGCTGGTTTTGAAATCGATTCTAGAAATGGACTAGTCAAGATTAGGGTTCGGCCTGACAGAGAAACCTTGACCCAGTATCAACTGATAGTGGAGGCTAATGACCAGGGTAAAGACCCAGGCCCCCGCAGTGCCACGGCTACAGTGTATATCTCTGTGGAGGATGAGAATGATAATTACCCCCAGTTCAGTGAGAATAGGTATGTAGTCCAGGTGCTTGAGAGCGTGGCAGTGAACACCAAAGTGGCCCAGGTGAAGGCTACAGACAAAGACGAGGGCAACAATGCAAAAGTCCACTACAGCATCATCAGTGGCAACGTGAAGGGCCAGTTCTACATCCATTCTCCTACAGGTGTCATTGACATAATCAACCCTCTAGATTATGAGATGATCAGGGAATATAATTTGAGAATAAAGGCACAGGATGGGGGAAGACCACCTCTGATTAATGGCACAGGGATGGTTGTAGTGCAAGTTGTGGATGTCAACGATAATGCCCCTATGTTTGTTAGCACACCCTTTCAAGCCACATTATTGGAAAATGTGGCCGTTGGTTGTTCTGTGATCCATATTCAGGCTATTGATGCAGACTCCGGTGACAACTCTCATTTGGAGTACAGATTAACAGCTATGGCGCCAGGCTTCCCCTTCATCATCAACAACAGCACAGGGTGGATTACAGTTAGTGTAGAACTGGACAGGGAGACCACTGACTTTTACACGTTTGGCGTTGAAGCAGTTGATCATGGGGTCCCTGTCATGTCTTCCTCGGCCAGCGTCAGTGTGACGGTGCTCGACGTGAACGACAACGTTCCCACTTTCACTCAGAGGTTCTATAGCCTTAAGATGAATGAGGATGCTTTGGTAGGTACGAGCGTGCTAGCACTCTCTGCCATAGATCGGGACGCCAACAGTGTGGTAACATACCAGATTTCCAGCGGCAACACGCGGAACAGGTTCGCCATCACCAGTCAGACTGCAGGGGCAGTCATCACCCTAGCACTGCCACTGGACTACAAACAGGAGCGCCAGTATGTCCTGACGGTGACCGCCTCAGATGGCACGCGTTACGACACAGCACAGGTCTTTATCAACGTCACTGATGCCAACACCCACCAGCCCGTGTTCCAGAGCGCCAACTACCAGGTGATGATCGGCGAGGACCGGCCTGTGGGCTCCACCGTGGTGGTGATCAGTGCCACGGACGAGGACACGGGGGAGAACGCACGCATCAGCTATGTTATGGAGGACAACGTGCCACAGTTCAAGATCAACCCTGACACAGGTGCCATAACCACACAGATAGAAATCGACTATGAGGATCAGGCCTCCTACACGCTAGCTATCATTGCCCGCGACAACGGCATCCCCCAGAAATCTGACACCACATATGTGGAGATCATCGTTCTGGATGCTAACGATAACGCGCCACAGTTCCTCAGAGACATATACCAGGGGACAGTGTTTGAGGATGCACCCGTGTATACCAGCATCCTCCAGATTTCTGCATCTGACAGGGACTCAGCGTCCAATGGGAGACTTAGTTACACTTTCCAGGGTGGGGATGATGGAGCGGGTGACTTCTTCATTGAGCCGTACTCTGGCATTATTAGAACAGCCAGGAAACTTGACAGGGAGAATGTGCCTGTGTACAATCTGAAGGCCTTTGCTGTGGATAAGGGGTTTCCGCCTCTTAAGGCATCCATGGACGTCCAAGTGTCCGTCCTGGACATCAACGACAATGCTCCTGTGTTTGAAAAGGACGAACTGTACGTCTATGTGGTGGAGAACAGTCCTGTGGGTTCCATTGTAGCCCGCATCACTGCTACAGATCCTGACGAGGGAACCAATGCGCAAATCCTGTTCCAAATCGTGGAAGGAAACATCCCAGAGGTCTTCCAACTAGACATCTTCAATGGGGATCTTATCGCTCTCACTGATTTAGACTACGAGTCCAAGATTGAGTACACCATCATTGTCCAGGCGACCTCTGCACCGTTAGTCAGCCGCACCATTGTGCACATCCACCTGCTGGACGTCAACGATAATGACCCTGTCCTACGCGACTTTGAGATCATCTTTAACAACTACGTCACCAACAGGTCCAACAGCTTTCCGGCTGGGGTGATCGGGAAGGTTCCTGCCCAGGACCCGGATGTGTCAGATAACCTCCACTACAATTTTGTGGAGGGCAACGAGCTGAGTCTACTAATCCTGAACAAGGACAACGGGGACTTGAGGCTGAGCAGAGACCTGGACAACAACCGGCCCCTTGAGGCCACCATGAAGATATCAGTCACAGGTAATTAAACTGTGTTCATTTAAATGCAATAGCTCTCCATATGCATGGCAGATATTTTCTATTTTGTCTGTCCCTTCCACCTCCTCTCTTCATTCTGCCATGTTGTTTAATTTTCTTGCTCATGTCTTGCAATGTGACCTCTACTAATTCTGCTAGTTGTAAATCTGTTTTATCGCTGGTACTTGTCTCTACTTTGAAAGGGAGTCTGTCACATATCTACTATGGTTAGATTGGTGCTTGTGCCTAAATCACCACATTACTCATTACGGGCTGGTTATCTGCTAAAAGATCCACAAAATGTTGTCCAACGGTATTGTTGCCATGACAACTACACCGTTTGTTCCCTTTGAGGTTCCTGAGGGGTTCTTTGTCTGGGGTTCTTTGTTCATGCCATGAAATGCTACACTGTTAAAAAAAATACGGTACACTACAGGCAACTAGTTGCAGTGAAAGTACGGTAAACACAAGTTACTGAATTTTGTGCCAACTGTCAGTGGAAGTGTTGCACCAGTTTAAGTGGTTGATGGTTATGTTGGATGCAGTCTATCACAGTGCCATCCGCTTTGTTACTAAAGCCCCTTATAACACCTACCACTGCGACCTGTATTCTCTAGTCGGCTGGCCCTCGCTACATATTTGTCACCAGACTCACTGGCTCCAGGTCATCTATAAGTCGATGCTAGGTAAAGCTCCGCCTTATTGCAGCTTACTGGTCACGATAACAACACCCACCCATAGCAGGTATGTTTCACTGGCCATCCCCAAAGCCAACACATCCTTTGGCCGCCTTTCCTTCCAGTTCTCTGCTGCCAATGACTGGAATGAATTGCAAAAATCGCTGAAGCTGGAGACTTATATTTCCCTCACTAACTTTAAACATCAGCTATCTGAGCAGCTAACCGATCGCTGCAGCTGTACATAGTCCATCTGTAAATAGCCCACCCAATCTACCTACCTCCTCCCCATATTGTTTTTATGGACTTTTCTTCTCTTTTGCACACCAGTAGTTCTACTTGCACATCATCATCTGCTCATCTGTCACTCCAGTATTAATTTGCTAAATTGTAACTACTTCGCTACTATGGCCTATTTATTGCCTTACCTCCTCACGCCATTTGCACACACTGTATGTAGAGTTTCTTTTTTTTCTATTGTGTTATTGACGGTACGCTTGTTTATTCCATGTGTAACTCTGCGTTGTTGTTTGTGTCGCACTGCTTTGCTTTATCTTGGCCTGGTCGCAGTTGTAAATGAGAACTTGTTCTCAACTAGCCTACCTGGTTAAATAAAGGTTAAATAAAAATAAAATAAAATGTTGTCAACGGTTGAGCACATTATCAGTTCTGCAATCTTTGCAAGGGCATGTGATAATAAAGAGCTGGAATATTAACAGGTTACTGTGCATTTCACAGTCATTTAATGGCAGTTAGTTGTCTGGAAGTTGCTGTGAATATTGCGTTACCTAACTGGCAACTAGCTGTCAGTAAGTTATTGTAAAATTCTCAGTAACTTAATTGCTAGTAACTTACTTGCAACTTACTTGCAACTTTCCCTTAACTATACTGATTACAAGATAGCTTAACTAAGTATTCTTTGTGGTGAGCACACTTGGGCCTCAACCTCTTGGTTGACAGCAAACTGACCTTCCTACCACACCATCAGGTCAGTGAGTGTGACAGAGACCAGCCACAGTAAGTTACTGTGAATTTTACAATAACTACTTGCAGCAAGCTGACAGTAAGTTATTGAAAAATACTTCCAGGTGACCAACTGCAGTTAAGTTACTGGAAAATACACAGTAACCTTTTAACAGTGCAGCTCTTGATTGTCACAAGCTTTTACAACAATGATAGAACTGGGAGTGGACAAATTATGTGCTCAACCTCCATCAACACAACGATAAAACCACTTAAACTAGCACAACACTTCCACTAACGGTTGGCAAAAATACAAAATGTTTTACCATGCTCCCAAAGGTGCCAAGGAGCCCCCGCCAGCACATTGCACTCACCTACATTTAAAAGTACAGTAATGATTGTACCTTATAGTGAATATAATTGCTTGACATTTTTTTTAACATTATTCTAGATTTTGCACACATGTACCCTTAAAAGTTCCGAACAGGACCATGGGAGTACGTAACAGTGTGTGCCACAAGCAAATCGGAAGTATCCTTTAAGTATAACGGTTGAACCTGTCATTGTTTCTACCTGGAATCAGAAGGTTCTTCATGAGAGGGTTCTAAATGGAACTCTAAAGGGTCCCCCTACAGGGATAAATTACAGGGTTCTACACGGCACCCACAAGAATTCCCCCATAGGGACAAATGACAGAATGTCTATTAGTTCTAATATTCTAACAATCTCTGTCATACCCATGAACCAGGTGGTGTAGCAGGAATGTCAGGTCGCTGGTAACCGAGAGGTTGTGAGTTCAAATCCCGGAGTGAGATTAACTCCTAAGTAAGCAGAATACAGCAGCATGCTGTTCCTTACAGCAATAATACCTTAATCCAGCTCTAAAAATACAGTAACTTTTGTATATTTACTGTATTTCGACTGCAATAAGTAGCCGGGAAAGGTTTTACAGTGTAATGAAGAACCCTCTGGTTCTATCAGTGTAATGGAGAACCATACAGATGTTTATATTATGGGTTATTCTGATATAAAAAGGTTCTCCACAGTCTAAAAAAAGGGTTCCCCTACAGCATTTTCCCAACTCCAGTCCTCCAGTACCCCCAACAGCACACATTTTTTTTTGTAGTCCCTGACAAACTCACCTGATTCAACTCATTGAGGACTTGATTATTAGTTGACATGTTGAATCAGGTGTGCTTGTCCAGGGCTTCAACAAAAATGTACTGTTGGGGGTACTCGAGGACTGGAGTTGGGAAACACTACCCTTCAGGGAAAAAATTAAGAACCCTTTTTTGGTACTAACTAGCGCCTTTTTTGAGGGTGTATGGCCTGACTTGACGTATTCAACATTAGTGATCAGTGCTATGCTTGTAGCAGAAATAGCGACAGCATTGCATGAAGTTGTCAAAATTCTATAGTGTCTGGGTATCCCTTTGCAAGACCATCCTCAGGCAATGTGCTCTTTAATCTAATGTTATCTGAAATCATGTGACAGTAGTTACCATGGTATTGACTGTGCGTCTTCCAGAGAAAGGGTTTTCTTGAAGTAGTTCACAGTAGTTTCCATTATCCATTTGGTCATCTATACTCAATTTCAGCAACTTGTTTATTGTTATTCCTGAGAGTCACATGCTATTTATTAGCCAAGCTTGTTGTATTGGTACAAGAAGAACTAAGGAGGGACTTTTTCAAAGTTGATGCACTTGTCACCACATTTCTGTTGAGACAAGCAGACTTTAAAGTCAAACCATTTCATGATAAGACACATTCAAACCAGCATCACAAGTAATAGAAATGCATAGAAAATATTTGAACTAATTTCAGCTAACCAGACGTTCATTTGAGGCCTTCATTCCAAGCGTACTCCCTACACAAGCTTTGCCCCAAGCTCTGGCTTGCATATTCATTATAAAACAATGATTGATTAGGCCTATGTGTCAGGAAGAAATTCCTCGTAACTTATGATTCCTAGTGCGTCTCATACGCACGCCAGTCTAAGATCAGAGCATGCTGCAACTAGCCCACTCTTGGGTTAATTTGAGTGTCTGGGCAGAGTATCAGTATATGTCTTCATTTTTTTCTTTCTCTCAGAAACATACACAAACATAATCACCATCTTTCATTTCGAGATCTGTGTCTCCGTTAGTACGAGTCTTGCTGCTACTAGATACAAACCAACACCGCTGCTACTAGATACAAACCAACACTGCTGCTACTAAATACAAACCAACACTGCTGCTACTAGATACAAACCAACACTGCTGCTACTAGATACAAACCAACACTGCTGCTACTAGATACAAACCAACACTGCTGCTACTAGATACAAACCAACACTGCTGCTACTAGATACAAACCAACACTGCTGCTACTAGATACAAACCAACACTGCTGCTACTAGATACAAACCAACACTGCTGCTACTAGATACAAACCAACACTGCTGCTACTAGATACAAACCAATACTGCTGCTACTAGATACAAACCAACACTGCTGCTACTAGATACAAACCAACACTGCTGCTACTAGATACAAACCAACACTGCTGCTACTAGATACAAACCAACACTGCTGCTACTAGATACAAACCAACACTGCTGCTACTAGATACAAACCAACACTGCTGCTTCTAGATATAAACTAACATGTCTTTCAATTTTTTGCTCATGTACTCCATTCTGTTCAAACAATTCTAAACAGAGTTATCTTGAATCTCTGGGCATTGCTTCTCTACCCTTGAGATTTGAATTAGCGTCCATGCCTAGCCCAGAATATTGGCAGGTCGTAGTGTCTGCGCTCACTGGACTTCTATCAGACCCAGTTCCCCCTTACTAATTCAATTTGGAGAAATTACCAACAGCATGTTCTGCTGCTTATGCCATGTCCTAATGCAAACCAATGGCCTTAATTTCTTACAGTGGGTTTGACAACGTTGAGGCATATAGGGAACCAGGCAAATACATTTTCCAGAGTTTGTCACGCGAACCCCATGTTCACTTTGAAACAAATGTAGCTTTTTCCTGATCATGTTTTGTCTTGCGATTTGTTTTGGGAAAGGGACTGTTGAGATTGTAGCATCTTCGGTGAGGGAAACATCAAGGGTTCTTGCAGTGCCTCAGAGTACTCATAAAAAAACTGTGTTGTTCATTCTTTGCACTTTTGGTTGAATTGTGCTTATCTTGCTGTGGAGTTTAATATTGGGTCGTTCCATATGAAACTCAAACATTTGAGTTGACGCGTTTTTAGATAACTGGCGTTTAAGGTAAAAAAATAAAATAAATCAGTTATTATAATTATTTTTTTAAATCAAGACATTTTTACATATTTTGACAACCCTGTTTGTAATCTTTCAAATTATATGACACCCAAACATTTATATTTTTCAGTGAGGAAGACATGGATATCTCATGGTAGGGTGGAGTCATGCAAAATGGGTCAACTTCTACCACTTCTACCATGGGCAAACATGTATGGAAGGTTTAGTTCAAATCAAAAGTCAGAAAGGGATTGAAATCATATGGAACAACCCTATTACAGTAATACCATAGCCTTGGAGATACAAGATGGCCAGCAATTCAGGACTCAAACTCAGACTGGGTTGGGTTCATTTTGGCCACTCTACAGAAGACGTTAGTATACGTTAGAATATCACCTGATTTTACTCATGTCACCTCAAGGGAAAGTTTGGGAGGACAGCGTTCGGCAGCACATTTCTCCTCAGTGTCTTCACAGTGAGTGTCAAATGAAATGTAGTAAGTACCATAGCGAATGATCAATGATGAATGTGTTCCTGTTGAAACATTTGTTCCCAGTGGAGATTTATGATTTCCTTAATCTCTATTGACAATCTCTTCAGGCGATCCAATGACGAAAAGCAGGTAATGACATATCCACGTAATTTGTCATGCTCTCCCTGTTATGTGAACAATGGTTACATGTACTGGTCAACAAAAGCATGTCTGTTTGGAATGTACAGATGTCAGCACTTAAAGGTACAACTTCATGAAAGGTAATTTTGTGGGTGTCATATTGTACATCTTTATGTTGGAATGTACTTCATTTGATGTCAACAGCCCAGTGATTGAATTATATTTTATGCTCCTCAAGAACAATGTCTCCATGTACTGTATTCACACCCTGCATGCAATCTAGGGATGGGGGAGGGATCGATACAATAGAGTATTGCGATATTAATTTTGACTATATTATACCGATTCTATGACTTGAAGTATCGATCCTCAAAAAAAGAAAAAGTATATTTTTGCTAGTTAGTTACCATTAGCTAGCACTAGTCTGCTGTACCAGTGCCAAAACTCTGGTATTTCTCCTTCTACAGCTTTGCCTCAATCTTCTTTTTAAATGGTGAGCCAAAATCACCATTTAAAAAGAAGATTGAGGCAAAGCTGTAGAATTTTATTTTCTGACTGATCAAAAGTCTTTATTATGGCTCTCGCTTGTCCCTTTGCAGCAGACATGGTGAGCAATACTTTTGGAACATCGGGCAATTCAGGCGGATGTTAGAGGGACTTTTGTTTTACTGAAGAATGTATTTGTTCCATATAATTGTGTTTTGATTGTATTGTTTTGTGTTTGCTTTTCATGTATTGTGTAATTGATGTGTATATACTGTATATATATGTGTAGTGTAATTGTTGTTCATGCAGGTCTAAACCATGGTCTCAGCATGACTACCTGCTTAAATAAAGGTAAAAAGAATAATAAATTGAATCACAACAAAATCACAGTATCAAATTGCAATACAGAATCGTGATACATATCGTATTAATACCGTATCATGAGGTCCCTTTCAATTCTCAGCCCTAATGCAAACCACATTTTCTGATAAGACAATAAAGAGAAATGGTTTACATTGACGGTAGGCCTATATCATAAAGCATAGGCTATATTACACATACATATACATCATATATATCAGACAAGGGGTCTGAATACTTTCGGAAAGTATTCAGACCCCTTGACTTTTTCCATATTTTGTTAGGTTACAGCCTTATTCTAAAATTGATTTAATTGTTTTTTTCCCTCATCAAACTACACACAATAACCTATTATGAAAAAGCAAAAACAAGTTTTTAGAATTTTTTGCTAATTTATAAAAAACAGAAATACAGTACATTTACATAAGTATTCAGACCCTTTAATCAGTACTTTGTTGAAGCCCCTTGGGCAGCAATTACAGCCTTGAGTCTTTTGGGGTATGACTCTACAAGTTTGGCACACCTGTACTTGGAGAGTTTCTCTCATTCTTCTCTGCAGATCCTATTAAGCTCTGTCAGGTTGGATGGGGAGCATCGCTGCACAGCTATTTCCAGGTCTCCAGAGATGTTCGATTAGGTCAAGTCCGGGTCTCTGACTGGCCCACTCAAGGACATTCAGAGACTTGTCCCAAAGCCACTCCTGCGTTTCTCTTGGCTGTGTGCTTAGGGTCGTTGTCTTGTTGGAAGGTGAACCTTCACCCCAATCAGTCGATCCTGATTAATCTCTCAGTCCCTGCCGCTGAAAAACACCCCCACAGCATGATGCTACCACCACCATGCTTCACAGTAGGGATGGGGCCAGGTTTCCTCCAAACATGACTCTTGGCATTCAGGCAAAAGAGTTGAATCTTGGTTCTATCAAACCAGAGAATCTTGGTTCTCATGGTCTGAGAGTCTTTAGGTGCCTTTTTGGCAAACTCCAAGCAGGCTGTCATGTGCCTTTTACTGAGGAGTGACTTCCATCTCGCAACTCTACCATAAAGGCCTGATTGGTGGAGTGCTGCAGAGATGGTTGTCCTTCTGGAAGGTTCTCCCATCTCTACAGAGGAACTCAAGAGATCTGTCAGAGTGACCATCGGGTACTTGGTCACCTCCCTGACCAAAGCCCTTCTCCCCCGATTGCTCAGTTTGGCTGGGCGGCCAGCTCTAGAAAGAGTCTTGGTGGCTCCAAACTTCTTCCATTTAAGAATGATGGAGGCCACTGTGTTCTTGCGGACCTTCAATGCTACATTATTATTTTGGTACCCTTCCCAGGATCTGTGCCTCGACACAATCCTGTCTCAGCGCTCTACGGAAATTTCTTTCGAACTCATGACTTGGTTTTCGCTCTGACATACACTGTCAACTGTGGGACCTTATATAGACAGGTGTGTGCCTTTCCAAATCATGTCCATTCAATTGAATTTACCACAGGTGGACTCCAATCAAGTTGTAGAAACATCTCAAGGATGATCAATGGAAACAGGATGCACCTAAGCTCAATTTAATTTAGAGTCTCATAGCAAAGGGTCAGATTTTTTTTTTTTATACATTTGCAAAAATGTCTAAAAACCTGTTTTCACATTGTCATTATGGGGTATTGTGTGTAGTTTGCTGAGGATTATTTTTATTTAATCCATTTTAGAATAAGTCTGTAACGTAACAAAATGTGGAAAAAGTCAAGGGGTCTGAATACTTTCCAAATGCACTGTATATATATGTGTGTGTATATATATATAGATATATATAGATATATGTGTGTGTGTATTGGCATTGTTGAATACTTGTTGAATACCAGAAATACAGTGTAGACATTTTTTATGGAATATTTACATAGGCCCATTATCAGCAACCATCACTCCTGTGTTCAAATGGCACGTTGTGTTAGCTAATCCAAGTTGATCATTTTAAAAGGCTAATTGATCATTAGAAAACCCTTTTGCAATTATGTCAGCACAGCTGAAAACTGTTGTCCTGATTAAAGAAGCAATAAAACTGGCCTTCTTTAGACTAGTTGAGTATCTGGAGCATCAGCATTTGTGGGTTCGATTACAGGCTCAAAATGGCCAGAAACAAGGAACTCTCTTCTGAAACTCGTCAGTCTATTCTTGGTCTGAGAAATGAAGGCTATTCCATGCCAGAAATTGCCAAGAAACTGAAGATCTGGTACAACGCTGTGTACTACTCCCTTCACAGAACAGCGTAAACGGGCTCTAACCAGAATAGAAATAGGAGTGGGAGGCCCTGGTGCACAACTGTGCAAGAATACCAATACATTAGAGTGTCTAGTTTGAGAAACAGATGGCTCACAAGTCCTCAACTGGCAGCTTCATTAAATAGTACCCCCAAACACCAGTCTCAACGTCAACAGTGAAGAGGCGACTCCGGGATGTTGGCCTTCTAGGCAGAGTTGCAAAGAAAAAGCCATATCTCAGACTGGCCAATAAAAATAAAACATTAAGATGTGCAAAAGAACACAGACACTGGACAGAGGAACTCTGCCTAGAATGCCAGCATCCCGGAGTCGACTCTTCACGATTGACGTTGAGACTGGTGTTTTGCGGGTACTATTTAATGAATCTGTCATTTGAGGACTTCAAATACAGATTCAACCACAACGACCAGTGAGGTTTTCCAGTGTCTTGCAAAGAAGGCAACCTATTGGTAGATGGGTCAAAATGAAAAGCAGACATTGAATATCCCTTTGAGCATGGTGAAGATATTAATTACACTTTGGATGGTGTATCAGTACACCCAGTTACTATAAAGATACAGGCATCCTTCCTAACTCAGTTGCTGGAAGGAAACCGCTCAGGGATTTCATCATGAGGTCAATGGCGACTTTAAAGCAGTTACAGAGTTGAGTGGCTGTGATAGGAGAAAAAATGTTGTTGATCCATTTACAGTTATTTACTCCACAATACTAACCTAAATGATAGAGTGAAAAGAAGGAAGCCTGTACAAAATAAAACTATTCAAAACATGCATCCTGTTTGCAACAAGGCACTGAAGTAATACTGCAAAAATTGTGGCAAAGCAATTCACTTTTTGTCCTGAATACACAGTGTTGTGTTTGGGGCAAATCCAATACAACACATTACTGAGTTCCACTCTCCATATTTTCAAACATAGTTGTGGCTGCTTCATGTTATGGGTATGCTTGTAATCATTAAGGACTGGGGAGTTTTTCATGATAAAAAATAAACGGAATGGAGCTAAACACAGGCAAAATCCTAGAGGAAAACCTGGTTCAGTCTGATTTCCACCAGACAATGGGAGATGAATTCACCTTTCAGGACAATAATCTAAAACACAAGGCCAAATCTACACTGAAGTTGCTTACCAAGAAGACAGTGAATGATCCTGAGTGGCTGAGTTACAGTTTTAACTTAAATCTACTTGAAAATCTATGGCAAGACATGAAAATGGTTGTCTAGCAATGATCAGCAACCTTTTTGATAGAGATTGAATAATTTTTTAATGAAAGCTCTTAGAGACTTGCCCAGAAAGGCTCACAGCTGTAATCACTGCCAAAAGTGCTTCCACAAAGAATTTACTTATGTAAATGAGAAATTTCTGTATTTCATTCTTAATAAATTTGCAAACATTTTTAAAAACATGTTTTCACTTTATCATTATGGGGTATGTAGATGGATGAGAGAAAAAAATATTTAATCAATTTTAAATTCAGGCTATGAATACTTTTTGAAGGCACTGTACGCTCATCATATACCTTTTTTATTTTTGTACTTATAATACATTCTGTTTGCAGTCACAATATGTACTGTATTTAGAGCTTTCTGAGCTTTCTGAGCTGTCAGTGCTTTCTCTATGTAGCTATAATGACGTTTAAATGTGTAATACATCCTGAATTATATACATGCTTGACTTGGGCAGGAGCTCACCGGAACTGTGTTCCGGCAACTCAAATGTTCTACTGCTTCAGTTCCTGCACCTCTTAGAAAATATGGGCTTAAAGTTATTATAGAGTTCCCGAGTGGCGCAGCTATCTAAGGCACTGCATCTCAGTACCAGAGGCATCACTACAGACCCTGGTTCAGCCCTGGCTGCATCACAACCGGCTGTGACCGGGAGCCCTATAGGGCATTGCACAATTGGACCAGTGTCATCTGGGTTAGGGTTTGGCTGAGGTAGGCTGTCATTGTAAATAAGAATTTGTTCTTAACTGACTTGCCTAGTTAAATAAAGGTTAAACATCCATTTGAGATTTTACATTAAGGACTGTTTTCTTCCCTTGGACATCATTGCACGCGAGATAGAACAGCAGAATATATACTGCAATTATTTTTCCCACTCTGCCAAAGGCTCCTCCCACTCTGCCAGAGGCTCCTCCCACTCTGCCAGAGGCTCCTCTACTCTTACTTACTGACTGACTTTATTGTCCCCATGGGGAAATTTTGTTGCAGTGTCATGTACACATTTAAAGTGGCGTTTAAACACAAAACAAAATTGACAATACAACTTTCATAACAGTTACATACCAATAAAACCTTTTTTTTTTTAAAGACTACCCTGCTGGCCTTACTGAGTCGATAGGAACATTAGCCCGAGCTATTTAGGAGGGATATCACACCTGGCACAAATGATTGTCTACTCTGTTTCAACAACAAAACAAAAGCAATGAATATGCTGGGATGAACAGTGGTGCTGTTTCCTCTAATGTGCATTTGATCTCAATGTTCAACTTGAAAGCTGTTTCGGGTTGGAGGGATTGTAGTTGATGAAAGGTGAGGGCCAATGTAAGGGGCCGATGTGTCACTTCCCAAACCAGAAAAACTTTCATGATAATCCTCCAAAGCTTTCGCTAAGCCCACAAAATTTTCTCAGATCACTCGCCCTTTACAATTCAGGATTTTCCCAAGTTCTCTTAAATGCATTCCCATTCCCTGGGAAAAAGGCCTACCTTATTTGAGCAAGTTTGATCAAAGTCTTACCCTTTCGTTTGAGTGAATGGTACTACTGGATAGCAGCACACACTCCTCTCAGCTTGGCACTTAATTTCCGTGGATACTAGACTAAGCACATAGGAATGATGACATCATCGTGACTTAAAGTGCTTCAAGTCCTGACGGATGGTGATTAGGGGAGAATCTGAATTGCATTTCCTTGATTCTTCACGTCCTCTCTCCTCGCCTCCTTCTCAAAACCTATTGGATGAGATGGTCAGCGGGGAGGGACTTTTTGACTTTCTCATCCAATGGGTTTTGAGAAAGAGGTGAGGAGAGAGGACGTGAGGAATCAAGGAAATGCAATTGAGATTTTTCCATAGGATGTGTGACGATGGGGTTGGACTCTTCAACTGATGTCATTCAGTAGTTAATGTCTTGAGCTATCCCGTGAAGTCATATTACAGCTCGTGTTGACTTTAGCATGCCAATTGTCAGTGACTTTTCAGTCAGATCCTTTAATGGTAGTATGAATCCCAGTAGCCCATGTACTTTTTGGATAACAGGAATAGGTTTTGGGGCTTGGGGCGGCAGGTAGCCTAGTGGTTAGAGCGTTGGACTAGTAACCAAAAGGTTGCAAGATCAAATCCCTGAGCTGACAAGGTAAAAATCTGTTGTTCCACCCCTGAACAAGGCAGTTAACCCACTGTTCCTAGGCCGTCATTGAAAATAAGAATTTGTTCTTAACTGACTTGCCTAGACAAATAAAATTTAAAATAAATTAGGCTGTCAAGTTGGCCACTGTTTAATTTGTTTACTACTACACACAGCACTGATGTTTTGGGCCATTTTTTGTCCTTACTTGGGGTTGGACTCTAACTTTAGGATGTGATTCACCTTATATGTATGACATTTTTTTATTTTCAACTTATAAGACAACCTTTTTTTGTTACTGTAGTTAATGGCCCGCTTTCAACTCTTTCGGCTACCCCCAGTTCAAGTAATGGTTAACCTGGCCGTCCCTCCTAAAGAGACTGTGAGGGAGGGTTCTTTCTCCCTCTACACCCAAAGTGATTCAGCCCTGGAGAAAGGGGCAAAGAGGGGGTAATTCAGAGGCTGAGAGGCTTTGGCAATTTGTGGGGTGTCACCATAGCAACCGGAAGCATTTTTGCTCCTTGGGACATTATTGGGGAGGGGTGGGGGTTCTAGAACGGGTCCCTTTTTGGGGAGTTACAGAGAGGGGGACCTCTCGGCCCCATTAGAAGCAGGGCATTGGGGAGCTATTGTTCCCATGCAGATTTCTGTCACGCTCACACAAAGCTGTTTGTGGGACAGCGACTCGGAGGAAAGACAAAACCGCTGAAAGAAGGGATTAGTTTTTTTCTCTTCATGTCTGGGGCTGTCAGACAAGGATCAGACAGTGGGCCTGTCAAAACAGGGATTTCTTCCAACTAGCTCACATTTGATCATATAAGCTATTTCACACTGGGCTTCTAAGCAAAAGTTCCGCTTTTTTTGTGTGAGATGCTGAACAGCGTTGGTTCTAGGTTGGCTGTTATATTTTGTATTTTGAGTTGGTTGCTTTTTCAGTTAGCTGCTAACTATATAGTTTCTGTGCAAAATAAGCATTCTGCGTTTTGTTTCACTGTTCATCATGAAGCTGCAATTTATTGACAGCATTGATTCAGAGTTTGTTGGGAAATTATATTTGTTGAGTGTCAAGGCATTGGTTGGTTTTTTTATTTGAGTTGCACATATTGTTCCCCTTTTCCTCAGCTACCCACTCACCAGAGAGGAGCTTTATTTTCAAATGGAATAAAGGGTTGCTGCGGGATACAAAAGGAATTGTTGAAATCGGAGACAGAAAGCATGAGTTCTGTGATGGTATTTTCTCTGAGATTACACAAATACACTGGGGCCAATAGGGGCCAATAGGGCATCAGCCACTGCTAGTACTAAGCTCTCTCTAACCTCTGAATTGTGGGAAACAATGGTTTATTACAGAACATTTTGATTGAACATTTTGAAGAGAAAAACAAGGCAATCTGTTTAACAATTGCATTTCTGACATTCCAGAGTTAATGAATGCTGTTATTTCACCTCAGATATAGACCAGAGAAAAATAGAATGCCGACACAGTTAACACCCACTCACCCCTCAGCGTTTTTGGTAAAAGTTAAATTCCCTTTCAGTTGTGGAAATCCCGAAGCATTCTATTCAATTTATGGTCATTTGTCATAATGGTAAGTCAGCTATCACTATTAGAATGACAGTGTAGTGATTTATGTGTTGAACACCTACAGTAGCGGGCAAGTTATACAGTGTACATGCAAACCTAGTCATTTGTAGCAATATGTCTGGATTCTTGACACCTGGCAGGGTTCCACTGAAAGTGGAGGAGTGCACTGAAATCCATTCCAAATTTGAAATCCTTTCTCATTGATGCAAATTTGAAAACCTTTCTCATTGATGCAAATTTGAAATCCCATATGGTTATTTGCACTTTAAATTCCCCCAAAATGCCACCGTCATAAGTACTGTAGATCTAGGCTATACTATTAAAACGATGCTAGTTAGTAGCCATTAGGCCTAATTCTGTTTTCTATATCTCTTCCTCATCACTTTACTTCCATATAGGCTTAGTGTTTCTATTCACCCAGGTCCCTGTCTGCAGTAGCATCTCCTTATGGCACTGTTGAACAGACATGCCCATAAACTAAAATACCATGGTTAGTTGAGGACCACCCCATGCTATTCTCTCCTGGTGTTTTATACCTTTGCCATGATCAAAGCCTCAATGTTCCCCACCGATGTTGTTTAGAACCAGAGTCGGATGAATGGGGACAAGCTCAGTCCCTTCCCTCCCTCCACTCCACTTTCTCTCCTCTCTGTGTTCTATCTCCCCCCACCACTCTCTTTTCCCTCTCTCCCTTTAACATGTTTTAAAAATGTTTATTTCACCTTTATTTAACCAGGTAGGCTAGTTGAGAACAAGTTATCATTTGCAACTGCGACCTGGCCAAGATGAAGCAAAGCAGTTCAACACATTCAACAACACAGAGTTACTTTTTTTTTTTTCCATTTTCCACTCCTTTCTTTCCCCATCATCCTTCTTCTCCCCCTCTTTTGTCTCAGGTCTTTCTTTCCCCATCATCCTTCTTCTCCCCCTCTTTTGTCTCAGGTCTGAATGAAAAGCAGTCGACTTGAACTGGCCGACTTCCATTGTGAGCCTCATCCATTCCTGAGTGCCTATAAGATCCTTATCATGAGCTTTATGGCACAACATGGACACGTTTACTGCTACAGGCTTCATGAATGAACCTGGCGGTGCCTCACTCCGCTTTGATGGCATTCCTCTGGGGTTGTGTTGGGGCGGGTATGACCGTATAATGTCTGTATTGTGGCAGTAGAATGCGGCCCAAACGCGTGTAAGGGAAAGTAATAGAGTAACTTCCAGTCGCATGTCAGGCAAATGAATAGACCTACTCCTAAGTTAGCCATCTTCAGTCAAAGCTGATAGTTTTGTTTCCAGGAAATGGCTAAATGCGTGTTAGAGCTGTGATGAAGGCCATGCGGCCGAAAGGTTGGCACAAAATAAGAACGTGCAAGCTCAGTGTGCGCAAGCTTCTTTTCACTGAACTACAGTATGTTTTAATGTCACATGCAAAGTACGGTGAAATGCCTTTCTTCTAAGCTCTACACCCAACAATGCAGTAATCAATATCAATGTAGTACTAAAAATAACTTAAGGTAGAACAAAAACACAATAAATAAAACTAGAAGAAATAAGAAGCACACGAGTAGTAAGTAAGTATACTATATACAGGGTCATTTTTAATACCATATTTACAATGTGCAGGGATACTGGAGTGATAGAGGTAGATATATATAGGGGTAAGGTGACAGGGATACTGGAGTGATAGAGGTAGATATGTATAGGGGTAAGGTGACAGGGATACTGGAGTGATAGAGGTAGATATGTATAGGGGTAAGGTGACAGGGATACTGGAGTGATAGAGGTAGATATACACTGCTCAAAAAAATAAAGGGAACACTTAAACAACACAATGTAACTCCAAGTCAATCACACTTCTGTGAAATCAAACTGTCCACTTAGGAAGCAACACTGATTGACAATACATTTCACATGCTGTTGTGCAAATGGAATAGACAACAGGTGGAAATTATAGGCAATTAGCAAGACACCCCCAATAAAGGAGTGGTTCTGCAAGTGGGGACCACAGACCACTTCTCAGTTCCTATGCTTCCTGGCTCATGTTTTGGTCACTTTTGAATGCTGGCGGTGCTTTCACTCTAGTGGTAGCATGAGACGGAGTCTACAACCCACACAAGTGGCTCAGGTAGTGCAACTCATCCAGGATGGCACATCAATGCGAGCTGTGGCAAGAAGGTTTGCTGTGTCTGTCAGCGTAGTGTCCAGAGCATGGAGGCGCTACCAGGAGACAGGCCAGTACATCAGGAGACGTGGAGGAGGCCGTAGGAGGGCAACAACCCAGCAGCAGGACCGCTACCTCCGCCTTTGTGCAAGAAGGAGCAGAAGAAGCACTGCCAGAGCCCTGCAAAATGACACCCAGCAGGCCACAAATGTTCATGTGTCTGCTCAAACGGTCAGAAACAGACTCCATGAGGGTGGTATGAGGGCCCGACGTCCACAGGTGGGGGTTGTGCTAACAGCCCAACACCGTGCAGGACGTTTGGCATTTGCCAGAGAACACCAAGATTGGCAAATTCGCCACTGGCGCCCTGTGCTCTTCACAGATGAAAGCAGGTTCACACTGAGCACGTGACAGACATGACAGAGTCTGGAGACGCCGTGGAGAACGTTCTGCTGCCTGCAACACCCTCCAGCATGACCGGTTTGGCGGTGGGTCAGTCATGGTGTGGGGTGGCATTTCTTTGGGGGGCCGCACAGCCCTCCATGTGCTCGCCAGAGGTAGCCTGACTGCCATTAGGTACCGAGATGAGATCCTCAGACCCCTTGTGAGACCATATGCTGGTGCGGTTGGCCCTGGGTTCCTCCTAATGCAAGACAATGCTAGACCTCATGTGGCTGGAGTGTGTCAGCAGTTCCTGCAAGAGGAAGGCATTGATGCTATGGACTGGCCCGCCCGTTCCCCAGACCTGAATCCAATTGAGCACATCTGGGACATCATGTCTCGCTCCATCCACCAACACCACGTTGCACCACAGACTGTCCAGGAGTTGGCGGATGCTTTAGTCCAGGTTTGGGAGGAGATCCCTCAGGAGACCATCCGCCACCTCATCAGGAGCATGCCCAGGCGTTGTAGGGAGGTCATACAGGCACGTGGAGGCCACACACACTACTGAGCCTAATTTTAACTTGTTTTAAGGACATTACATCAAAGTTGGATCAGCCTGTAGTGTGGTTTTCCACTTTAATTTTGAGTGTGACTCCAAATCCAGACCTCCATGGGTTGATAAATTGGATTTCCATTGATTATTTTTGTGTGATTTTGTTGTCAGCACATTCAACTATGTAAAGAAAAAAGTATTTAATAAGATTATTAATTTCATTCAGATCTAGGATGTGTTGTTTAAGTGTTCCCTTTATTTTTTTGAGCAGTATATATAGGGGTAAGGTGACAGGGATACTGGAGTGATAGAGGTAGATATGTATAGGAGTAAGGTGACAGGGATACTGGAGTGCTAGACGTAGATATGTATAGGGGTAAGGTGACTATGCATCAGGATATATGACAAACGGAGTAGCAGCAGCGTATATGATGATTGTATGTGAGTGGGTGTGCATGTGTGTAGAGTCAGTATAAATGTGTGTGCATGTTATGTGTGTGTTGCAGTGTGCGTGAATGTGCATAAAGACAGTGCAAAAAAAAGGGCTCAACTCAGATATTCTGTTAGCTGTTTAGCAGTCTTATGGCTTGGGTATAGAAGCTGTTCAGGAGCCTGTTGGTGTCAGATTTGATGCACCAGTACCACTTGGCATGTGGAAGCAAAGAGAACAATCTATGGCTTGGGTGGCTGGATTCTTTAAGGATTTTCCAGGTGTGTGTCAACATTTCTGAAGCATCTCCTGCAATCCCTAGATTTAGTTTGTTCTGTGTAAAGTATAACAAAGCTATTTGACATGGATTCAAGTAAGGTGTCATTACTTTTCTCCACCATGTGCTGCTGAAGAAATGTCATAAAATTTCTCTATGACGGGCTGGGAAAGGCTCATGTTCGGGTGCCGCTCCACGCTCAAAGTGTGCACTTGGGGAGGCAGATTGGCACACTGACTGTTGTCCTTCCCAGGGCTCTTTGTGCGATGGCTGGCCAATGGCCCAGCACCAAGCACCAATGCATTATTTGGGTCAGCCACCAGCAATGCTGTTGCCAAGGCTTTTTTGGGGAGGTAGAACATCTTGTATGTTGTGCTACTGATCTAGCAGACATACTATAATCTTTCTACATAAAGAGCGATTGACAAAGCGCAATGGGAGGATCCTAGATTTGTGGAACATAGACCCTGTTAATGATGGAAAGCGAAGGGATGTCATTTGATTAGCTACAATTCAGACGCAGAAGGATCCAATACAGTCAACAGTGCGACATTGCCTTTGACAATCTGTTGAGCTAAAAGAAATGTTAGATTTCTCACAGTGTTAGCCTACATCCACCCAAATTATATTGTACGGTATTTTCAAACCTGTGGATTCAATGGTGGGTAATGACATGGATTAGTGTACTCAGACGGGTTACATTCCAACTGTGAGGACTTGAACATTCACAGGGACATTCATTTAGAAAAGTATCTCTGTCTTTGTTTACGTCATTTCAATTTTAAAGCTTCTCATCTTAAACTCTTACTTTCAACATTGCTTCAACCTAATCCGTATTATTTATATCAACCGTACTTGTCTGCACGACCAGTTGATGTAATAAGACAGACCACAGCTAAAAGCTAAACGAAGTAGCTAACCTCAAACCTGCCAGGAGTAATGAAATAGTTAGCCCCTCAGTGCAGCTGCTTGTCATTTTGGTATAACAGTGCTCTGCCTGGCTATAACAGTGACCCCATTCTTCCTCACATCGCTAAGAGGTCACGGACAATTAAGAGCACTCCTTGTCTGCCAAAAATGCAATGCCTATGCCTGTGATGGGGCGTAGTGGGGTTGATTGTTTCTTAATTTACTTTTTAGACCCTGAAATACAACATGCCAAATGCTCAGTTTGTTGTTTTTGTTATTTACCAAAAATATGTTGTAAAGACAGTACTGATGGCAAAAAACAAATATTATGTCCAGTATATCTGAAGATCTAAAGCATCACTATGCCATTTAAGATTTATCGATTTGTGTTTGAGGTGGTGAATCAAATTCTATGTTGGGTCGGGTGTTTGTCATTGGAAAGAAAAGGGAGGTTAGGTCTTGAAAGAGCATAGATAAAAGTAGTTGTTTGTCTCAGTAGGGTCATTCTGTGAGAAACAGAAACATCTTCCTCCAAAGGACATTTCTTTGTGCTAAATTCCTGGAAAATACTGAATCCGATTGACGTTTTTTGTTCCATGTTCACACAGAATAACCCTATTGGGAGGAGGGAGGGTGTTTTGTCAAGGAATAACCAACCCTATTGGGAGGAGGGAGGGTGTCTTGGCAGGGAAGAGCTAATGGCTAATGTTGACATTTGATCCGTCTGTGTCCCCCAGCCTGCTGAACTCCCATCTGTCACTCCCCTGTCCATAATGCATAGCTAGTAGTCTCCCAGTCCTACACACAACTCACCTTAACCCAGTCCTACACACAACTCACCTTAACCCAGTCCCACACACAACTCACCTTAACCCAGTCCTACACACAACTCACCTTAACCCAGTCCTACACACAGCTCACCTTAACCTAGTCCTACACACAGCTCACCTTAACCCAGTCCCACACACAACTCACCTTAACCCAGTCCTACACACAGCTCACCTTAACCTAGTCCCACACACAACTCACCTTAACCCAGTCCCACACACAACTCACCTTAACCCAGTCCTACACACAGCTCACCTTAACCCAGTCCCACACACAACTCACCTTAACCCAGTCCCACACACAGCTCACCTTAACCCAGTCCCACACACAACTCACCTTAACCCAGTCCTACACACAGCTCACCTTAACCTAGTCCTACACACAGCTCACCTTAACCTAGTCCTACACACAGCTCACCTTAACCCAGTCATACACACAATTCACCTCAACCTAGTCCCACACACAGCTCACCTTAACCCAGTCCTACACACAACTCACCTTAACCCAGTCCCACACACAACTCACCTTAACCCAGTCCTACACACAGCTCACCTTAACCCAGTCCTACACACAGCTCACCTTAACCCAGTCCTACACACAACTCACCTTAACCTAGTCCTACACACAGCTCACCTTAACCCAGCCCCACACACAACTCTCCTTAACCTAGTCCTACACACAACTCACCTTAACCCAGTCCTAGACACAGCTCACCTTAACCTAGTCCTACACACAACTCACCTTAACCCAGTCCCACACACAACTCACCTTAACCCAGTCCTACACACAGCTCACCTTAACCCAGTCCCACACACAGCTCACCTTAACCCAGTCCTACACACAACTCACCTTAACCTAGTCCCACACACAGCTCACCTTAACCTAGTCCTACACACAGCTCACCTTAACCCAGTCCTACACACAGCTCACCTTAGCCCAGTCCTACACACAGCTCACCTTAACCCAGTCCTACACACAACTCACCTTAACCAAGTCCCACACACAACTCACCTTAACCCAGTCCCACACACAACTCACCTTAACCTAGTCCTACACACAGCTCACCTTAACCCAGTCCTACACACAGCTCACCTTAACCCAGTCCTACACACAACTCACCTTAACCCAGTCCTACACACAGCTCACCTTAACCTAGTCCCATTTCAAAGGTTGTAATTGTGTTAGACTGGGATTTTAATGCACTATTTATTACCAGGGTCTGCACCACCATGCTACTGCCTACTAATTCATTATTGCTGATCAGACTATTCCGTTTAATTTAAAGTGAAAAAGCATTTAGATTTTTTAAAGTAGTTAATTTGTTTGCTGGTGGTATCTGCAACCTTGTCATCCGCTATTTGCCCTTGTCATCTGCTATTTGCTATTTGCCCAACCTTGTCATCCGCTAATGAACCTTGTTGTGTTTTTAAACTGAAGTAACAAGTTGTCTGGCAAATGCTGCCTCTTCAATTTACTGCATATTTCTTCTGTTTGTACCAGTCTTCTCATTTTACAATGCAAAGATATGCTGTTAAGCAATAGTTCATCATTATTAAGAGTTTAGAACCACCCAGAGGGGGTTCTAAATCTGAGGCATTCGCCGTATCCTATGTTTATGTAACCAATTTGATCTAACCACCTAACCACTTATAATAAATGCTAATGCAGGGAACAGGGTGCAGACATCTTACCAAATGTACAGTGCCTTGCCTTTAGCAAGTTGTTGGTTGTGTATCACCCTGTTTGTCTTCAGTCAGAGTGCCTTCGAATTTCTATTGTGATCCAAGCATTTTATAGCTCAAGATTATTTACCAGGATGGGCTTGGTAGGCCTATTTAATGTTTACCTCAAATGTACTGCTTTTATATTGTATTGCATGATACAACACAAATAAAAGCCTTGAAAGATGTTCTTTAGGCAAATATTCAGATAGCTTTCGTTCTCATCTTGTTAAGTGGGTTTTGTAAGACGTAATGGGAATTAGAGGTCGACCGATTAATCGGAATGGCCGATTAATTAGGGCCGATTTCAAGTTTTCATAACAATCGGTAATCGGTATTTTTGGCCACCGATTTGCCGATTTTTAAAATGTTTTTTTTACACCTTTATTTAACTAGGCAAGTCAAATTAAGAACACATTCTTATTTTCAATGACGGCCTAGGAACGGGGGTTAACTGCCTTGTTCAGGGGGGATACGGGGATTTGTTTTTGCAACCTTCTGGTTACTAGTCCAACGCTCTAACCACCTGCCTTACATTGCACTCCACGAGGAGCCTGCATGGCAGGCTGACTACCTGTTACGTGAGGGCAGCAAGAAGCCAAGGTAAGTTGCTAGCTAGCATTAAACTTATCTTATAAAAAGCTATCAATCTTAACATAATCACTAGTTAACTACACATGGTTGATGATATTACTAGTTTATCTAACGTGTCCTGCGTTGCATATAATCGATGCGGTGCCTGTTCATTTCTCATCGAATCACAGCCTACTTCGACAAACGGGTGATGATTAACAAGCGCATTTGCGTAAAAAGCACTGTCGTTGCACCAATGTACCTAACCATAAACATCAATGCCTTTCTTTAAAATCAATACACAAGTATATATTTTTAAACCTGCATATTTAGTTAATATTGCCTGCTAACATGAAATTGTGTCACTGCTCTTGCGTTCATTGCCTGGCTCGTTGCGAACTAATTTGCCAGAATTTTACGTAATTATGACATACCACTGAAGGTTGTGCAATGTAACAGGAATATTTAGACTTAGGGATGCCACCCGTTAGATAAAATACGGACCGGTTCCGTATTTCACTGAAAGAAAAAAACGTTTTGTTTTCGAGATGATAGTTTCCGGATTCGACCATATTAATGACCTAAGGCTCGTATTTCTGTGTGTTTATTATATTATAATTAAGTCTATGATTTGATAGAGCAGTCTGACTGAGCGGTGGTAGGCACCAGCATGCTCGTAAGCATTCATTCAAACAGCACTTTCGTGCATTTTGCCAGCAGCTCTTCGCAATGCATTGCGCTGTTTATGACTTCAAGCCTGTCAACTCCCAAGATGAGGCTGGTGTAACCGATGTGAAATGGCTAGCTAGTTAGCGGGTACGCGCTAATAGCGTTTCAAACGTCACTCGCTCTGAGACTTGGAGTAGTTGTTCCCCTTGCTCTACATGGGTAACGCTGCTTCGAGGGTGGCTGTTGTCGATGTGTTCCTGGTTCGAGCCCAGGTAGGAGCGAGGAGAGGGACGGAAGCTATACTGTTACACTGGCAATACTAAAGTGCCTATAAGAACATCCAATAGTCAAAGGTATATGAAATACAAATCGTATAGAGAGAAATAGTCCTATAATTCCTATAATAACTACAACCTAAAACTTCTTACCTGGGAATATTGAAGACTCATGTTAAAAGGAACCACCAGCTTTCATATGTTCTCATGTTCTGAGCAAGGAACTTAAACGTTAGCTTTCTTACATGGCACATATTGTACTTTTACTTTCTTCTCCAACACTTTGTTTTTGCATTATTTAAACCAAATTGAACATGTTTCATTATTTATTTGAGGCTAAATTGATTTTATTTATGTATTATATTAAATTAAAATAAGTGTTCATTCAGTATTGTTGTATTTGTCATTATTACAAATAAATAAATAAAAAATTGGCCGATTAATTGGTATCCGCTTGTTTTTTTTTGGGCCCGCCAATAATCGGTATCGGTATCGGCGTTGAAAAATCATAATCGGTCGACCTCTAATCGGAATGCGGTCATTGGATCCTGAGGTAAAGTATATGGTATCTGAGTGGGGTAGGGACAAGCATGGATTTGGACTGCGGTAGAGTTTCCCAGATTGTAGATACTTAATATACACAAATACATGTTCCTTGTAATTATGTGGTGCATATCAAGGTCACAAGTACAGAAAATCTCTCTTTTGTCTACAAACCTTTGTGTGTCTTGGCACCATATGTCTTTGTATGACCAGCTGCTACTGGGGATCTTTCATGTGTGTGTGTGTGTGTTGGGGGGGGCTTTTGTTGTGTCTACCCTTGCGTGTCTGGCTGAGTTGACAGTATGTGAGAGGACAGTGTAACAAGAGTCGAAACCTTGTCCTCTTTGTTTGGTAATTATACCACTCTGCGTTCACATGGTAGAGGGGTACTGTGAAGAACCATCAGGGGAGAGAGAAAGGAGCACGCCAAACAAAGCCTTAACAATCTGGAAATAATTCCCTTGACCCTATTCAACCCACTGGTTTTAGGCATAGTCCTTCATCTCTTACTATAGGGCTATGGTGTAGGGCTATGGTGTAGGGCTATGGTGTAGGGCTACGGTGTAGGGCTACGGTGTAGGGCGATGGTGTAGGGCTATGGTGTAGGGCTATGGTGTAGGACTATGGTGTAGGGCGATGGTGTAGGGCAATGGTGTAGGGCGATGGTGTAGGGCTATGGTGTAGGGCTATGGTGTATGGCAATGGTGTAGGGCTATGGTGTAGGGCTATGGTGTAGGGCTATGGTCTAGGGCGATGGTGTAGGGCTATGGTGTAGGGCTATGGTGTAGGGCGATGGTGTAGGGCTATAGTGTAGCGCTATGGTGTAGGACTATGGTGTAGGGCGATGATGTAGGGCGATGGTTTATTGGACATTATGTCTGTCAGATACTGACAAGGAACACTACACCATGTCATTTATTCATGCACTGTATTGTTAGTGTTGCAACAGTGAACTTGAAAGTGCTTCTACCTACTTTGCTAGCCAATATCACAAATCCCCAAACTCTTTGTATAAAAGTGAGAAGGTGCTGTGAGATTTAAGCGCCAGTCGAACACTGTCAGGAAATTTCAGTTTAAATGGAGGAAACACTGTCTGCGCTAATGTTCACAGGTTGGAGTTTTACCTTGGATTTGGCACTGGATAAAAAAGTGGGCACAGTCAGTAGGAATCTTTCTCCAGTGATCATTGTTGAAGAATCTTGCTTTATTGTGGTGATAAAGTTGAAAAGTTACTGGAGCATTCTTCAAACCAAAAGGCATTACTTTAAAGTGGAACAAGCCAGCAGAGGTGAAAAGCAGTGCTTTGTTTGCAATTAGGTTAATGGGTTATGTTTTTAAATGTTGACTGACATGACCTTTGTGTCCTTAATGTATCTTTAAAGTGTTAATCTGTGACCCTTGTTGATCCTGGTTGTCTCTGATTCCAGACGGTGTCCACCGTGTAACGGCCTTCTGCACCCTGCGTGTCACCATCATCACTGACGACATGCTGACCAACAGCATCACGGTGCGCCTTGAGAACATGTCCCAAGAGCGCTTCTTATCTCCGCTGCTCACCCTCTTTATGGAGGGAGTGGCAGCGGTCCTGTCCACCCGCCCTGATGGCGTCTTCGTCTTCAACATCCAGAAGGACACACACGTCCAAGGGAGCATCCTCAACGTCACCTTCTCCGCCCTGCGCCCCATTGGAGGATCCGGGGGCACCATCCCCCCTGGACCTTTCTTCCCCTCAGAAGCCCTGCAGGAGCAGATTTATCTGAACCGGACTCTGCTCACCCTGGTGTCCAGCCAGCGTGTGCTGCCCTTTGACGATAACATCTGCCTCCGCGAGCCCTGTGAGAACTACATGAAGTGTGTGTCGGTGCTGAGGTTCAACAGCTCGGCACCCTTCGTGTCCTCGGATACGGTGCTGTTCCGGCCTATCCACCCGGTGACGGGGCTGCGCTGCCGATGCCCAGCAGGTTTCACGGGGGACTACTGTGAGATGGAGATTGACCTGTGCTACTCAGGGCCCTGCCAGAATAACGGCAAGTGCCGGAGCAGGGAAGGCGGGTACACTTGCGAGTGTCCGGAGGACTTCACCGGTGAGTGTTGTTATCCACTTTTTGGTTTCCTACTCGACTCTTTTTCATTTCACCCCATTCTTGATCTGCTATTTTTCACGTCAGTCTTTCTTTCACCTTTCACTCTGACTTTGCTATGGTCTTTCTTTCCCATCTCTCTGTTGTTAGGGTTAGAGTTAGTCTCTCTGTTGTTAGGGTTAGGGTTAGTCTCTCTGTTACATTTACATTTACATTTAAGTCATTTAGCAGACGCTCTTATCCAGAGCGACTTACAAATTGGTGCATTCACCTTAAGATATCCAGTGGAAAAACCACTTTACAATATTGCATCTAAATCTTTTGGGGGGGGGGGTAGAAGGATTACTTTATCCTATCCCAGGTATTCCTTAAAGAGGTGGGGTTTCAGGTGTCTCCGGAAGGTGGTGATTGACTCCGCTGTCCTGGCGTCGTGAGGGAGCTTGTTCCACCATTGGGGTGCCAGAGCAGCGAACAGTTTTGACTGGGCTGAGCGGGAGCTGTGCTTCCTCAGAGGTAGGGAGGCGAGCAGGCCAGAGGTGGATGAACGCAGTGCCCTTGTTTGGGTGTAGGGCCTGATCAGAGCCTGAAGGTACGGAGGTGCCGTTCCCCTCACAGCTCCGTAGGCAAGCACCATGGACTTGTAGCGGATGCGAGCTTCAACTGGAAGCCAGTGGAGAGAGCGGAGGAGCGGGGTGACATGAGAGAACTTGGGAAGGTTGAACACCAGACGGGCTGCGGCGTTCTGGATGAGTTGTAGGGGTTTAATGGCACAGGCAGGGAGCCCAGCCAACAGCGAGTTGCAGTAATCCAGACGGGAGATGACAAGTGCCTGGACTAGGACCTGCGCCGCTTCCTGTGTGAGGCAGGGTCGTACTCTGCGAATGTTGTAGAGCATGAACCTACAGGATCGGGTCACCGCCTTGATGTTAGTGGAGAACGACAGGGTGTTGTCCAGGGTCACGCCAAGGTTCTTAGCACTCTGGGAGGAGGACACAAGGGAGTTGTCAACCGTGATGGCGAGATCATGGAACGGGCAGTCCTTCCCTGGGAGGAGGAGCAGCTCCGTCTTGCCGAGGTTCAGCTTGAGGTGGTGAGCCGTCATCCACACTGATATGTCTGCCAGACATGCAGAGATGCGATTCGCCACCTGGTTATCAGAAGGGGGAGAGGAGAAGATTAATTGTGTGTCGTCTGCGTAGCAATGATAGGAGAGACCATGTGAGGATATGACCGAGCCAAGTGACTTGGTGTATAGTGAGAATAGGAGAGGGCCTAGAACTGAGCCCTGGGGGACACCAGTGGTGAGAGCACGTGGTGCGGAGACAGATTCTCGCCACGCCACCTGGTAGGAGCGACCTGTCAGGTAGGACGCAATCCAAGCGTGGGCCGCGCGGGAGATGCCCAGCTCGGAGAGGGTGGAGAGGAGGATCTGATGGTTCACGGTATCAAAGGCAGCAGATAGGTCTAGAAGGATGAGAGCAGAGGAGAGAGAGTTAGCTTTAGCAGTGCGGAGAGCCTCCGTGACACAGAGGGATCTCAGTTGAATGCCCAGTCTTGAAACCTGACTGATTAGGATCAAGAAGGTCATTCTGAGAGAGATAGCAGGAGAGCTGGCCAAGGACGGCACGTTCAAGAGTTTTGGAGAGAAAAGAAAGAAGGGATACTGGTCTGTAGTTGTTGATATCGGAGGGATCGAGTGTAGGTTTTTTCAGAAGGGGTGCAACTCTCGCTCTCTTGAAGACGGAAGGGACGTAGCCAGCGGTCAAGGATGAGTTGATGAGCGAGGTGAGGTAGGGGAGAAGGTCTCCGGAAATGGTCTGGAGAAGAGAGGAGGGGATAGGGTTAGGGTTAGGGTTGTTAGGGTTAGGGTTAGGGTTAATCTCTCTGTTGTTAGGGTTAGTCTCTCTGTTGTTAGGGTTAGGGTTAGTCTCTCTGTTGTTAGGGTTAGGGTTAGTCTCTCTGTTGTTAGGGTTAGGGTTAGTCTCTCTGTCATTGGTTTAGGGTTAGGGTTAGTCTCTGTGTCATTAGTACTTAGATAGAGACATGCCTACCCCCACCGAGAACTCACATCTGCTTTGACATAGCGTCTGTCTACAGAGCTTAATATTCCCGCTATATTAAAGACATGGCCCACAGCCAAAACCATGATTCTGCAGAGAGGCTATTACCTGTTAATCAAACCCTAGCCTTCTATGCTTTGAAGACTCTTGGCCAGCTCCAGGTAGTCTCAAGTCATAACGTGGCTGATGATGGTTGACCTGACAGTGTTGGCCTCAGGTTTCTCACACTTTCGGGAAAAAGATCCCTTGTAATTCCCTCCAAACCGGAGATTATCTGTCTTGCAGTCGGGTCATTACCTGCTGGAATTCCGTGCTCCGTAAGTCATAGGTGTTCTCTTTATCCAGATCTTGTCAGGGTAATTTGCAACACACAACACCCCACACTAGGAGCTGGAAATAGATCTGGTAGTGGCACATTGGAATGCAAAGACCTTGTGGGGTTGACAATGTTCCTTTTGACCTGTGGGAAAATCATCTCTTGACTCCTTGGTGCTCTCTTTCATAATATGTAATACAATGACCCTTAAACGGTGACATAATCCCACTTCACTTTCCACACACATTTCTCTGTGGTCTTCCTGTCTCTGTTCCCTATCGCTTCAATATTAAAGCCTTGGCGTGTAATACATTGTTACCATACTGTAAATGATCCTTTCCTGTGTTTTTATTGGGAGCTATCTTTCAGCTCAGTACGTGACCCCTTAATTGTCACCCCAAGCTGCTAGGGAAAGGACAGAGTGATGTCATCACTACTGACATCAGCATCCATTTGATTGGTGTCACCTCCGGAACACATCTCAGGTCTAGTTAACCAGGCAGGACAGTGTCAGTGTGGGTTGCTGACAGTTCGTGACAGGTGTCTTACAGACCACCAAGGTGGCCTGCTGCTTGGCCAAAGACACTCCATTGTCCTGTTGTCATTATGCCACAGGCCGTTTGGTTCCAGCAAAGAGCCAAGGGTCAGTCTGGGTCACAGAGCATGGTGGTTACAATCTGCTGTGTTTTGACATGCCTGTGAAGGGGGCCCCAACCCCCCTCTTTCTGAGTCCATTCAGACTAGCTTGTAGGTTGTATTGTAATGGAGTTGAACTTGTGTCTGCTGAAAACCTGACTGATTTCAGCTTGTTCCCCAAAATATATTTGTGGGGCTTCGTCGAGGACACATCACAATATATAGGCCTGAAAGGAGGATTTAAAGGAGAACATGTGTACCTGTTTACACACCTACCTCAACTTTTGTCAATAACAGTTTTTCAGTTTTTTATACTCAGCAGTTTTTTATACCCCGGCCGCCCGTTTCTGTTCCCTTCCTACAGGTGAGCATTGTGAGGTGAACTCCCGCTCTGGCCGTTGCGTCCCGGGGGTGTGTAAGAACGGGGCCAGGTGTGTGGATCTCCTGGTGGGGGGGTTTGTGTGCCAGTGCCCCCCAGGGGAGTACCAGAAACCCTATTGTGAGATGAGCACCCGCAGCTTCCCTGGCCAGTCCTTCATCACCTTCAGAGGGCTACGGCAGAGGTTTCACTTCACTGTGTCCTTCATGTAAGTACACCTATGTATCTTATAACATGTCTCTATAATAATGTGTACGTGTGTATGAGTGGCTTTTTGGGGGGGGGGAGGGGTGGTGTTCTCTTTGCACTCAAGAACACCTGGAGATTTTTTGACATAGTACTGAGCCAAATGGTACACATCTAACGCCATGTCTGAATATACAGTACCAGTCAAAAGTTTGGATACATCTACTCATTCAAGGGTTTTTATATATTTTTTACTATTTTCTACTATTTTCTATTTTTTTACTATTTTCATTGTAGAATAATAGTGAAGACATCAAAACTATGAAATAACACATAAAAAAAGTGTTAATTTAAAGTTAATTTGTGGAATTTCTTTTGTGCTTAATGTGTTTGAGCCAATCAGTTGTGTTATGACAAGGTAGACGTGGTATACAGAAGATAGGCCTAATTGGTAAAAGACCAAGTCCATATTATGGCAAGAACAGCTCAAATAAGCAAAGATAAACCACCGTCCATCATTACTTAAAGACATGAAGGTCAGTCAAAATGGAACATTTCAAGAACTTTGAAAGTTTCAAAGTGCAGTCGCAAAAACCATCAAGCGCTATGATGAAACTGGCTCTCATGAGGACCGCCACAGGAAAGGAAGACCCAGAGTTAAATCTGCTGCAGAGGATAAGTTCATTAGAGTTACCAGCCTCAGAAATTGCAGCCCAAATAAATGCTTCACAGAGTTCAAGTAACAGACACATCTGAACATCAACTGTTCAGAGGAGACTGTGTGAATCAGACATTCATGGTCAAATTGCTGCAAAGAAACCACTACTAAAGGACACCAATAATAAGTAGACACTTGCTTGGGCCAAGAAACACGAGCAATGAACATTTGGTCTCATGAATCCAAATTTGACATTTTTTCCGCTGTGAGATGCAGAGTAGGTGTACGGATGATCTCTGCATGTGTGGTTCCCACTGTGAAGCATGGAGGAGGAGGTGTGATGGTGCTTTGCTGACACCGGCAGTGATTTATTTATAATTCAAGGCACACTTAACCAGCCTGGCTACCACAGCATTCTGCAGCGATACATCATCCATCATCTGGTTTGCGCTTGTGGGACTATCATTTGTTTTTCAACAGGACAATGACCCAACACACCTCCAGGCTGTGTAAGGGCTATTTGACCAAGAAGTAGAGTGATGGAGTGCTGCATCAGATGACCTGGTCTCCACAATCACCCGACCTCAACTCAATTGAGAAGGTTTGGGATAAGTTGGACTGCAGGGTGAAGGAAAAGCAGCCAACAAGCGCTCATCATATGTGGGAACTCCTTCAAGACTGTTGGAAAAGCATTCCTCATGAAACTGGTTGAGAGAATGCTAAGAGTGTGCAACACTGTCATCAAGGCAAAGAGTGGCTACTTTGAAATTGCTAAAGTATATTTTGATTTGTTTAACATTTTCTTGGTTACTATATGATTCCATATGTGTTAGTTCATAGTTTTGATGTCTTTACTATTATTCTACAATGTAGAAAATAGGAAAAATAAAGAAAAACTCTTGAATGAGTAGGTGTGTCCAAACTTTTGACTGGTACTGTACATACAACCCTTTGTAATAAGCAGTAATGGCTGTATCCATGGAAACACAAATAAATATCGCCCCATTCTCTTTGTCTCACTCACTGGACATGCTTAGGCATAGGCACATCTGAACCTCAAATCACAGAAGTGCTGAATCACAGGGCTGGTACATCAGCCTTGACATTTGTGTTCTCTTTTCACGAAAGAAGCACAAGCCATTTCATCCAGTGGTTAGATGCAGATATTGGTTCAAATAGTATTCATTTTTAATTTGAAATACATTAAAAGTTTAAGAGCTTGCCTGGAGTGACATTTTATATATCAAGGCTGTAGTGAAACATCTCTTCCTAGCGTCCAGCTCAGGTTCCCTGGCAAAGGTAAAAACAGGAAGTGATGCGTGGAGCCAGGGGACTCTAGATGTTTGGCTTTGTTGATCATGGTTTCCTGTGACGCTGCCCTGTGCCATATGGCTTTTGACTTTTGTGTCCGTACCCGCTACGTGCCAAAGGGTTCATGACACACAGCGGAATGGCTCCCAGTACTAGCTCTGGTTCTATGTCTGTCCGCACCAATCCTCCTTCCCTCCGTAATTTTCCAAATTCCTTTTGCTCCTCTCATTGTCCCTAGTTCAATAGGATAATTTTTTCAATTTTCCCTTTTCACTCTCATTGTCCGTCATTTCCCAGGTTAATTTGTCTCTCAATGTGTCCCACTCTCCCCCATTCTTTCACCTCAAGACAGGTTTAAGCCTTGAGACAATTGAGACACGGATTGTGTATGTGTGCAATGCAAAATATTTAAGCACCTTTGAACGGGGTATGGTAGTAGGAGCCAGGCGCACCGGTTTGCCAGGTGCACCGGTTTGTGTCAACAGTTTCCTGTGTGTATCAAGAATGGTCCATCACCCAAAGGACATCCAGCCAACTTGACACAACTGTGGGAAGCATTGGAGTCAACATGGGCCAGCATCCCTGTGGATTTCTTTCAGGATTTCTTTCAGGAAGGTATTCTTAATGTTTTGTACACTCAGTGTACTGTATAATCAATGATAAAAAATATATTGTACTGTATAATAAGTTATAATATACGATACAATCAATGATTATATACTGTACCAGGGTTAGGGCCAATTCCATTTCAATTTCAGTCAATTCAGAAAGTAAATGAATTTCCAATTCCAAATTTTCCTAATTGAAAAGCATTGGAAAATAATTGGAATTGGAGTTAGAATTTCATTGTACTTCTGGAATTTAAATGTTTTTTACCCCAAGCCTGTACTGTACTGTACAATCAATGTGACCTTTGCTCCTGTCTGACCTCCTGTATGGCCTGCAGGTTTGCCACCAGAGAGAGGAATGCCCTGCTGCTTTACAACGGAAGGTTTAACGAGAAGCACGACTTCATCGCCTTGGAGATCATCGAGGAACAAATCCAGCTCACCTTCTCAGCAGGTAAGAACGTAAAGGATGCAGAGAAGAGATGGCCGCCAGACTTCCATTTACTCTGTTCCTTTTGCTTCACTTCACTTCTCTCTCATATCCCCCTCTCTGTGAAATACTAAATCTCATTAACAGGGAGGTTCTGACCAACTGGGCAGGGGTCAGAGTTTATGGAGCCAACCCTCAGATACCTGAGAAAATTGAGGGTAAACAGTGATCATGCAGTTCACCCATTGGACCGTGTTGTGTTGAGTTTGGCAGTTTACTGCCATGGAGGTATTAGCCTAAGTAAACAATCATTAACCGACAGTCTATCTAACTATAATAGTGTTCACTGATCTGGATCAGTAGCACCGATATTAAAATAACCAAACCTTCCCCAGCCCCATCCCTCAGCTTTATACCAAACCTTCCCCAGCCCCATCCCTCAGCTTTATACCAAACATTCCCCAGCCCCATCCCTCAGCTTTATACCAAACCTTCCCCAGCCCAACCCTCAGCTTTATACCAAACCTTCCCCAGCCCAACCCTCAGCTTTATACCAAACCTTCCCCAGCCCCATCCCTCAGCTTTATACCAAACCTTCCCCAGCCCCATCCCTCAGCTTTATACCAAACCTTCCCCAGCCCCATCCCTCAGCTTTATACCAAACCTTCCCCAGCCCCATCCCTCAGCTTTATACCAAACCTTCCCCAGCCCCATCCCTCAGCTTTATACCAAACCTTCCCCAGCCCAACCCTCAGCTTTATACCAAACCTTCCCCAGCCCAACCCTCAGCTTTATACCAAACCTTCCCCAGACCCATGCCTCAGCTTTATACCAAACCTTCCCCAGCCCAACCCTCAGCTTTATACCAAACCTTCCCCAGCCCAACCCTCAGCTTTATACCAAACCTTCCCCAGACCCATGCCTCAGCTTTATACCAAACCTTCCCCAGCCCCATCCCTCAGCTTTATACCAAACCTTCCCCAGCCCCATCCCTCAGCTTTATACCAAACCTTCCCCAGCCCCATCCCTCAGCTTTATACCAAACCTTCCCCAGCCCCATCCCTCAGCTTTATACCAAACCTTCCCCAGCCCCATCCCTCAGCTTTATACAAAACCTTCCCCAGCCCCATCCATCAGCTTTATACCAAACCTTCCCCTGCCCCATCCCTCAGCTTTATACCAAACCTTCCCCTGCCCCATCCCTCAGCTTTATACCAAACCTTCCCCTGCCCCATCACTCAGCTTTATACCAAACCTTCCCCAGCCCCATCCCTCAGCTTTATACCAAACCTTCACCTGCCCCATCCCTCAGCTTTATACCAAACCTTCCCCAGCCCCATCCCTCAGCTTTATACCAAACCTTCCCCTGCCCCCTCCCTCAGCTTTATACCAAACCTTCCCCTGCCCCATCCCTCAGCTTTATACCAACCCTTCCCCAGCCCCATTACTCAGCTTTAAACCAAACCTTCCCCAGCCCCATCCCTCAGCTTTATACCAAACCTTCCCTTGCCCCATCCATCAGCTTTATACCAAACCTTCCCCTGCCCCATCCCTCAGCTTTATACCAAACTTTCCCCTGCCCCATTGCTCAGCTTTAAACCAAACCTTCCCCTGCCCCATCCCTCAGCTTTATACCAAACCTTCCCCTGCCCCCTCCCTCAGCTTTATACCAAACCTTCCCCTGCCCCATCTCTCAGCTTTATACCAACCCTTCCCCAGCCCCATCCCTCAGCTTTAAACCAAACCTTCCACCGCCCCATCCCTCAGCTTTATACCAAACCTTCCCCTGCCCCATCCCTCAGCTTTAAACCAAACCTTCCCCAGCCCCATCCCTCAGCTTTATACCAAACCTTCCCCTGCCCCATCCATCAGCTTTATACCAAACCTTCCCCTGCCCCATCCCTCAGCTTTATACCAAACCTTCCCCAGCCCCATCCCTCAGCTTTAAACCAAACCTTCCCCTGCCCCATCCCTCAGCTTTATACCAAACCTTCCCCTGCCCCCTCCCTCAGCTTTATACCAAACCTTCCCCTGCCCCATCCCTCAGCTTTATACCAACCCTTCCCCAGCCCCATTACTCAGCTTTAAACCAAACCTTCCCCAGCCCCATCCCTCAGCTTTATACCAAACCTTCCCTTGCCCCATCCATCAGCTTTATACCAAACCTTCCCCTGCCCCATCCCTCAGCTTTATACCAAACTTTCCCCTGCCCCATTGCTCAGCTTTAAACCAAACCTTCCCCTGCCCCATCCCTCAGCTTTATACCAAACCTTCCCCTGCCCCCTCCCTCAGCTTTATACCAAACCTTCCCCTGCCCCATCCCTCAGCTTTATACCAACCCTTCCCCAGCCCCATCCCTCAGCTTTAAACCAAACCTTCCCCTGCCCCATCCCTCAGCTTTTTACCAAACCTTCCCCTGCCCCATCCCTCAGCTTTTTACCAAACCTTCCCCAGCCCCATCCCTCAGCTTTATACCAAACCTTCCCCAGCCCCATCCCTCAGCTTTATACCAAACCTTCCCCTGCCCCATCCCCATCCCTCAGCTTTATACCAAACCTTCCCCAGCCCCATCCCTCAGCTTTATACCAAACCTTCCCCTGCCCCATCCCTCAGCCTTATACCAAACCTTCCCCAGCCCCATCCCTCAGCTTTATACCAAACCTTCCCCAGCCCCATCCCTTAGCTTTATACCAAACCTTCCCCAGCCCCATCCCTCAGCTTTATACCAAACCAAGTGGCAGGGCTGCCATTGGGTGTCACACACTCAGGGTTGTGACTTCAAAGATAGAAAGAGAAGTGAGAGGAGGTATCTATGAAAAGCGCCAAACTCAGTTGGAATGGATTCCGTGTCGATTTAACTATTTCCTGTTTGACTTTGTCCTGTTTCCATCGCTGTAGGAGAAGCCAAAACCACCGTATTACCCTTTGTCCTGAGTGGGGTCAGTGATGGTCAGTGGCATAGAGTACAGCTACACTACTACAACAAGGTAAGCACGCATCCTGGATAGGTGGAGGCTATCATGATAACATAAGATTTGATCCCTAAAAGAATGATGCATGTCCCTGTTTACTTGTTGTGCTTCGTGCCTACACCCAGACCACGCTTGGTCTGTGGGGTAAGTGACGAGTGGTGTGGTGGGCGCGGGGTAGAGGGGGGTGGTCATTGTTTGGAAATCCTTCAATTACAGTTACTAGGGCACCAGTAGAATTAGGATGTTATGAACCCAGATGAAGTGCCCTCATAAACCTCCAGGCCAAAGGTCATTCCAACCTCCTCAAACTCCAAACAGAATTCCGAGTTTGAAAGGGTTGTCATGGGAACAGACACGCTAGTCTTTGTTTTGGGCGATTTTAGAGTTGATTTGAGGCCGTTGTATTGACAAAGAATAGAATTATTGAGATTCCATTTTGAGCTTTGTTCTCTTGTTTTGAAAGACAATCTGGTTTAGGCCTGTGTAACTTAACGGGATGGCCTCAAACAGAGAAGTATTTCTGGATCCAGGACTTTCTATGCAGGATTTTTTATGTTTATGGGCAGTGGAAATTATTGTGGTCACCTTCAAAGATGGAACCCACTGAGAGTACTGTTCCTGGAAAGATATGAGTTGTTTTTAGCCTTGCTAAACCTTTGAAAATGACCCAGTAGTGTGAGAATGTACTACGGTGCCCCTACTCATACATACATTCATAGTTGGTCATATGCAGACATACACTATCATTTTGTAAGCTGTAAGAACATGAGCCTGGTCCTAGACTGTCTTCTGGTTTACACATTTCCCCATGTGTACAACATCTACATTAGTGATGCACCGATATGACATTTTTGGACGATACCGATATCCAATATTTTACTTGCCAAAAAAAAGATACCGATTACCAATATAATTTTTTTTTGCAGCCTTTTAAGCATTCTAGTACAGTTAAATAGTTAACACACACACGTAGACGCAGCGGTCTAATGCACTGCATCTCAGTGCAAGAGGCGTCACTACAGTCCCACGTTCAAATCCAGGCTGTATCACATCTGGCCGTGATTGGGAGTCCCATAGGGTGGCGCACAATTGGCCCAGCGTCGTCCGGGTTTGGCCGGGGTAGGCCGTCAATGTAAATAAGAATTTGTTCTTAACTGACTTGCCAAGTTAAATGAAGTTTACACACACACACACACACACACACACACACACTGACCAAAAAGTTATTTGGATAAAATGTCTACAACATGTAGGCTTTGTTCATTGCTGATAGCATATTCGAGTGGCAATACGAGTAACATGACTACTCATTTGCGCCGACATCACCGCAAAGTGCCAATCGGTGGGAATAGGCGAAAAAATGAAACGGCAACCACTTCTGCCCACGGCCTTCAGACAACAATATGCAGCTGACTCCGGTAGGGCTAAAGAAATCAACGCAGCGACAGCAAAATTCATAGCGGCAGATATGAGCCCTTTCTCTGTGGTAGAGAATGCGGGTTCAGAAACATGTTTAAAGTGATCGAGCCGCGCTTCAATATTCCTTCCCGCACACATTTTGCCCAGACATGAATACCTGCCTTATACAAAAAAACAAAAGAACAACTTGAGAGCGAGTTGTCAGAAACGCGGTCTGTTGCTCTAACAACAGACAGTTGGGCGTCTAGAGCTAGATAAAGCTACTTTACTGTAACGGTTCATTTCATTACGGAAGAGTGGGAGATAAAAAGCCATGTCCTTCAAACACGTCCCCTTGAGAGTAGTCACACCAGTGTAAACTTGGGGGAAGAGCTAAGGGAAGTAGTTGCAGTGTGGAAGTTGGAGAGGGATAATGTAACGATTCATGTGACCACTGACAACGCTAGAAATATTGTAAATTCAGTTGCGCTAGCTGGATTGGAGCCACAGACAGGATGCTTTGCTCACGTTATTAATCTAGCATCTCAAAAAGCAATGTCAGTGAATCCAATCTCTCGCCTCCTAGCAAAGATCAGGAAGGTGGTATCCTTCTTTCATAAAACCACATCTGCTGCACATGTTTTCAAGACAAACAGGAGATGCTGGAGCTGCCAAACCACAAACTAATCCAAGATGTCCCTACTAGATGGAATTCAAGCCATGACATGGTTGAGAGATACCTTGAGCAGAAAGTTGTGGTGTATTCTACACTGACTGATCAAGCTGTGAGGAAGAATGTCAAAGATATTGTGACTTTGTCTGAAAATTATATAAGACTAGCAGAGGAAGTTATCAAAGTATGCAAACCTCTCAAAACAGTGAGATAATTCCATCAGTTTCCATGGTCCTGTCTATCAAATGAAATGAAATCTAATTTATTTATAAAGCCCTTCTTACATCAGCTGATATCTCAAAGTGCTGTACAGAAACCCAGCCTAAAACCCCAAACAGCAAGCAATGCAGGTGTAGAAGCACGGTGGCTAGGAAAAACTCCCTAGAAAGGCCAGAACCTAAGAAGAAACCTAGAGAGGAACAAGGCTATGAGGGGTGGCCAGTCCTCTTCTGGCTGTGCCGGGTGGAGATTATAACAGAACATGGCCAAGATATTCAAATGTTCATAGATGACCAGCAAGGTCAAATAATAATAATCACAGTGGATGTCGAGGGTGCAACATGTCAGCACATCAGGAGTAAATGTCAGTTGGCTTTTCATAGCTGATCATTCAGTGTATCTCTACCGCTCCTGCTGTCTCTAGAGAGTTGAAAACAGTAGGTCTGGGACAGGTAGCACGTCTGGTGAACAGTTGAAACTGGAGCAGCAGCACGGCCAGGTGGACTGGGCACAGCAAGGAGTCATCAGGCCAGGTAGTCCTGAGGCATGGTCCTAGGGCTCAGGTCTTCCAAGAGAAAGAAAGAAAGAAAGAAAGAGCGAAAGAAAGAAAGAAAGATAATTAGAGAGAGCATACTTAAATTCACACAGGACACCGGATAAGACAGGAGAAATACTCCAGATATAACAGACTGACCCTAGCCCCCCGACACATAAACTACTGCATCATAAACACTGGAGGCTGAGACAGGAGGGGTCAGAAGACACTGTGGCCCCATCCGATGATACCCCCGGACAGGGTCAAACAGGCAGGATATAACCCCACCCACTTTGCCAAAGCACAGCCCCCACACCACTAGAGGGATATCTCCAACCACCAACTTACCATCCTGAGACAAGGCCGAGTATAGCCCACAAAGATCTCCGCCACGGCACAACCCGGGGGGGGGGGGCAACCCAGACAGGAAGATCACGTCATTGACTCAACCCACTCAAGTGACGCACCCCTCCTAGGGACGGCATGGAAAGCAGTGATCCTGAAATCAATGGTGGCATCTGATGAAGATGAACCCGCAGTAAGGGATGTCAAGACTGCTATCAGAGTTAACCTGGAGCCTAGATATGCTGACCCTGGTGTCCAAGACTTCTTACACAAGAGCACCGCTTTGGAACCCCGGTTCAAGTCCCTGCTGCACCTGGATGCTGCTGCTCGTCTGAGAGTCTACAATGAACTCACAGCAGAGATTGTGACCAATATACAACAGGTATTGCATTTATTTTGTTTTATTTTGTTAATGTGACATTTATTATTTTATTAATTAGGGATTTTACAATTAATTATAAAGTAATAATTGTAATTGTCATAATAGTGTCTGATGTATATTTCTAACAACAAATCATATTTTTAAAGCCACTTCAGAGATAGTAATTTTCATCTAATTTAATTCTACAGGGTCAAGCCACAGATACCACAGGAGCCAACACCAAAGACGGCAGACGACCGGGGTTCTCCTCCAGAAAAGAAGCCTGCCATGGCTGAGCTTTTTGGGGAGTTGCTCACGACCCAGGAGCAGGGAACCAAGTCAAAGGTCAAGGTCATAGAGGAGGAGGTGACCTCATACAGGGAAGTGGACTGTTTTTCCCCTGGATGCTGATCCACTTACATGGTGGAAGACCAAAGAGTTAATATACCCTCATGTTGCCATGTTAGCAAGGCGCTACCTAGCTGTGCCTGGGATCTCTGTCCCTAGTGAGAGGGTATTCTCCACAGCGGCTGACATTGTCACAGCAAGCCGATCTGTGCTCACTGCAGATAATGTGGATAGACTTATCTTCTTAAAGAAAAACTTGGAAATCTGATTAAAATGTTTTTATTTTTTATTTTTGTTAAGTAACCAGTCTTAAGTGGTCCTATTTTGTTTAAGCCACTGCTATGTGACTTAATGTTGATATATGCTGCTGGACTATACACTCTTGTTGAAGTTCTGTTTTAAATGACTATTATTTCATGTTTAAGGCAGGCACTGCTGTTTTTTGTTGTCCCTTTGTTTCCAAATGCTCCTGGGAATTCAAGCTACCCATGTTTACTATTATAATAAATCGAAAATCTAAATACCAATTACGTATTTCTCAGGCGTTGATTTTGTCGATGTATGGAAACCGTACCGAACCGTGACACCACTGTACCGTATCGTACTGAACCATGAGTTTTGTGAACCTTTTCACCCCTAGTTTTAAGACAGTTCAGTATAAAGTTAGGCTTAAACTGCTTCTCCAATGGAAATCCCCGATCACACTTGTAGGCGATCATGGCGACGTTGGCTAGCTAAGCTCATGCGTAGAAACACATAATCGGGTTTAACAGGTCATTTTGCTCCACATTGTACATGTGCAGGCCATCTAATCAAAGGCACTTCTTTGATAAAAAGTTGTTTTTGATGAAAATCAAAATGTGTCAGTTCATCAGTTTCACGAGGTTGGAGTAATACCAAGTTCAACTACTTAAGACATTGGCTCAAATCTAGGTTATGCCTTTAGATTTCAAGAAAATGTACATCTGAGGATGAATGTTTCACTTCTCTCATTGACTTCTCTAAACCCCGGCCTGGTCTGCTTGGTCTGCTTCCCAAGGTTTCCCAGAAGTCTGGTGATGTTGCGCCTCTGGGTTTAGAAACTCTGTACTTTCACTCTCAGTACAAGAGAGGGATAGAGCAGCTAGTTGTTTGTCTTGTTCATCCTGGCCTTCACAGCTGTGGCATGCACCATCTGCATCATATGCACACGCATGCACGCACTTATGCAGACACACACATACGCACACACACACACATACAGACATGGTTTAGAATTTTCATCATTCAGCACATTCTGCACATTTTGGAGAAGATATGCTAAAAAGCATTGTTTTAGTGATTGTTTTGTACTCAGGCTTTCCTAGCGGACAGGAAGATGGAACACACGTGATTCATGTCTGAATTTATGAGAGTGTTTGTTTGGAATGTGTGGAAAAGAGAGGGGAACAAGTGTCACTGAGTTCCTGTTGTTTGGATTGACCTTGACATGGTGACATACTGTGAATAGAATTCAGCCTGTATATGGCAACAACAAGGGAGATCTTGTATACTTTACAGTAGTTTTGCTATAATTAGGCTAGTAAGAGCTCTATTCTGAGTATGCCCTCTCTCATATTAAACATAGTGCCAAACCAAACAGTCCAGGGCTCTGCAACAACAGTCTTCCAGGTCCCTTCTATCAGAGCCCAGAGGTCTGAAAGCTAAACCAGAACAGCACAAACAGACGGCAAACACAGTCAATTTACTACCTTTTTATCTACCTCCCCATATCCCAACCATGAGAAAAGAGGGATAAAAGAAACAGATGCCCAAAGAGTAGTATCTATGTTACTCTGCAGTTATTAATGAAGGCCAGAACAATATAAAGTAGTGTGGAGTGCAGCAGGCATTTGTGATTGGTCCATAATCCAGTTATTTCAATTCAGTATGCGAATTTGGAAACTTTTGAACTGGGTAGAATGTATTGTGTGAAAAGAGCAAGACAATGTTAGTATTGCAGTAGCTACATTGTAGTAATGTTCAGGCCTCCTCTGTCAACAGAATTACTTCATGATTCATTTCTCCCCAGGGCCTGTGGTCTTTCACTATGATGCTTTCACATTGCTCAGTGTACTGAGTAAACCTAGTGGTGCCTATTACCAAACTGGCGATCATATAGCCTATGTTGTAACCTAGCCTTAGGACCAATGTTCCCCCTAAGCTGCGCGCGTTAGCGGGAGCCCAGCTCCCCCAGGACTGCTGCAGAAGAAATATCAGCCTGCGCAGAGAAGCACGAGATTGAACTTCACTCAACTTTCTAGTTTTTCCCGTTAGTCAACACTATCAAATTAACTTTTAACAAGGAACACCTGTTAATTGAAATGCGTTCCAGGTGACTACCTAATGAAGCTGGTTGAGAGAATGCCAAGAGTGTGCAAAGCTGTCGTCAAGGCAAAGGGTGGCTACATTGAAGAATCTAAAATCTATTTTGATTTGTTTAACACTTTTTTTGGTTACTACATGATTCCATGTGTGTTATTTCATAGTTTTGATGTCTTCACTATTATTCTACAATGTATAAAATAGTACAAATAAAGAAAAACCCTGGAATGAGTAGGTGTGTCCAAACTGACTGGTACTGTACATGTAGTCACATGTGCACATTTGTACATTTGTTCATATCCTTTGCTAGTTACTGAGTTATTAGCCCAGTTATAGATTATTTGTAGTCAGCAATGGGGGAGTGATCGCTTCCTACAAGAGCACAACAATCTTTTTTTTTGTCTTAAAGGGGCAGTGTTGCATTTTGAGAGTAGCCAATAGGCAGAGGATAGCATCATTTGTCTGATTTTCTGTAATAATGGTATGGAAATAATGATGCATTGTATTTTGTAAAGTGGTTTCTTGCATCAAACAACACAACAGCATTTTCAGTTACCTACATGTCTGAAGGACAAGTGGATAAACAGGTTAATGTCAAGCCCTACATGTTTTCTTCAATAGTCTCATGGAATGTAGACCTACATTGAACACCACACATTGGCTGCTACTGTAGACTGAATGATAGAACAGCTATTTCCATGTTAAAATGTTATGGGATGCATTTTCTCCATTGTTTTTAATGGTAGGCCACTCAGGTAGGCTTGCATTATGGTTAAATAGCCACAGTAGCCGCCTTGACCACTATTAAAACTAACTTAAACCGAGTACAGCCTCAGTGTTCAGAGTAAAAGCACGCCGGAAGTTGCACAGAATTTTCACAACGTTCAAGTTTGCGCTCAGCAGACCTGAAATTTTCTCAGTGAGGAAAATGTTTTGAGGGAACATTGCTTAGAACTTATGCTTCATGTTTGCCTATTGTCCAGTAGGTGTACATTAGGCACATTTCAAGGCTATAGATTATAGTCCTCACCATTCCAAAGTGAAAGTCTGTATTTATCAAGGCTTGGCTGGATGAGAGAAGAGTGATACGTCTTTATCTTTGTTCCATGGTGTTGTTTTTATGTTCAGAATAAATGACCAAGAGAGAGGGGAAAGGGACAGTGGTATACATCAACATGTCTACATTCAACTATAAACCAGTGGAGTCTCAAGTCTCTGCAGTTCAATGGGAAAATTGCTATTGTTTTTTTAAGTTAAATGAATTGTCTGCTAAAAGGTTGAGTTAAATGTTGGTCTCTGCTAAACTCTGTTAAAGTAGGGCATCTTTGTTTTACAGATTATATTACAGATTTTATTAGTCACATTTACAGGGCTGCAGATGTAATTACATGGTACAGTGAAATTCTTAAACTCCGAGCACCAACAATGCAGGACAAAGTAATGTCTCTAGTGTGGAGGGAAGGAGGAGAAGTGATGTTTGCCAGAAACACTACCTCTACTAGCAGACACACAGTTGACAGATTAGAGAGATAAAGACTTGGGCGTCTGGAGATTAAACGTAGATGACAGACGTTCCCAAGAGCTTAATCCCACCAACAGAAATATGCTCTTGGTGGGAATTATAATGATCATCCCAATTCCTGAATGGAGGTGTTTTCAGAAGTAACAGTCTTATTCGTATCCTGTGCTGTTACTCAGTAGGGGATATGTGGACACTTCACAACAAAGTTGCTTTGATCACATGTTGGTAGCTTTTAGCATGAATCTTGGCAATGGGGCTTGAAAGGCCAACAGTTAGAGCGTGAAGTCCTCTATTTTCCATCAACCCAGAATATTTAGGCAAATATGTCATCAGGGAATCTGATATGCTCATTGTGTAGAATGTCATCCCTGCTAGAGTAATCAGTTGTCTGAAACTCGACTCTTAGCACCCAATGGGCATCCTCCGTTTGACTTGTGACACCTGGAATGCTGTCATCAATTAGGGAATGTCTCAGAGATTGATAGTAGTCTATATGACTATTGGGGGGGGAAGTAATGTGATTATTGTGACTAGCCTGATATTTCGACCAGGGAGATTACTCTTAAACACATTACAATGAGCAATTGAGTTTGGTTTGTACTAAAGTCCCAGCATGCATCTCTAAAAGAAACAGCTGTTCCTACAATATTGTTGTACCTCTTCCTGTTGTCACACCTGCAGTTGCATAGGTCATCCTCCCTGCAATGTCACATCCCCACAGGAAAGAGATCAAAGGTCCACACACACACAGACAGACACACACACACAGACAGACACACACACACACAGACATACAGTTTGATAGAAACACACATACAGATTTTGTATTTGCACGCACAGATACACATTGAGGTGAAATAAGGTCACTGAACGTGACGCTGCTTGGGGAGAACTAGGTGGATGTGGTGTTAATAGCTTGAAAAAGGGCAGCAGGGGGGTTAACACTGACAGTTGCTGACGATATCTCCAATTGTTGTTGCCACTTGGTGGAAACTGGGGTCCCAGGGGAGGATTTGACATAGAATGGTGTTCTCAGTCTATGGTATCTCTTCACCCACCAGTGTCCCACTCTCATAATCCAATTACACTCCATTCAATCAACGGCACCTCAGCTTCACTGAGCGATAACAGCCTCTTCACGCTGGGCTTGAACCCAGCGGATCTGCTATCCCCAAATACTGTAGCACCAAACAAACAGTCCTGCGCTTCAAAAACCTTCATTAGTCATCGAGAAGATGGTCCCCTTCCAAGAACGACAGTATGGTTCCTCACTTGTATGGCTGAAAGCCCCAATTTTCTCACTGGATATTGGTACCTTAGTTTATTAGCTGCGACATCCTTACATTTCATATGACCTCCCTTCTCTTTCCAGCCCAATATTGGTCGCCTTGGCATCCCCCACGGACCATCAGGAGAGAAGGTGGCAATCGTTGCTGTGGACGACTGCGACATCACCATGGCAATTGGCTTTGGTGGCCAGATCGGGAACTACTCTTGTGCCGCCCAGGGCATACAGACAGGACAGAAGAAGTGAGTGCAGTCTCATAGGGTTTATCCAGCCACCTGTCGGACCAATCTTAGCTTTTCTCCCCTCAAGTGGAAAGTGACAGCAATTGACCATTTGGTTTCCCATATTACATCTTAGCAAGTTCTCATGCAGTAGACATAAAACCTACATCAGTATTAGCATGTCCTATTCACTTCTTAACCTCATGATTCTTTATTCTTATGCAAATGCCCATATTTAAACGTGTTTCTTATTCAAATGTAAATCGCCCCCTGCTAGGGAAAAGGTTGTTGGGTATTAGTAAATGACAAGATTTGACAATAGAGGGCATTTTGTTATATGCGAGCAGTGCATTTTTTTCTTAACTTGTGTTATGAGTTCAGGTTACGCCAGCATTGGTCCCAGTAAACAGTGGAGGTTTTGATGCAGGGGTAAAGTAGTTGTAAGAGGCTTGATCAGCCTTTCTCTTTGCCTTTTGGTTTGTGTGTTGAGTCACAATGTTAATAACAATGTTCTAGTGTGGTTGTAGCGTGATTGGTGCACTGTAATGTCAATCAGAGAATCATATTCATAACAAAAGGTATTGACTCTCCACTCAGAATCAGACCCAGTTGATGGTTGTTCTATGTTATCTCTAGGTCCCTGGACCTGACCGGTCCACTACTTCTGGGCGGTGTTCCCAACCTGCCGGAGGATTTCCCCGTCCGGAACCGAGACTTTGTGGGCTGCATGAGAGACCTGACTATAGACAGCAAGCCTGTGGACATGGCCAGTTATGTGGCCAACAATGGCACGGCCGCAGGTCTGTTCTAATCCTCGCATGTGTGATATTCATTTGATAGTTGTCATCTGTAGCTTAGTTGGTAGAGCATGGTGCTTGTAATGCCAGGATAGTGGGTTCGATTCTTGGGACAACCCTGAATGTACAGTGTATGCACCCATGACTGTAAGTTGCTTTGGATAAAAGCGTCTGCTAAATGGCATATTTCAACGTATTAGTTAGATATTTTTGTCTAACCCTATTGATTCCACTGATTATCATAAGCCTGTATTACATGTCTGTATTCAGGGTGCGCAGCGAAGAAGGACTTCTGCACTCAACGTGTGTGTCTGAATGGAGGAGTCTGTGTGAACAAGTGGAGCACGTACAGCTGTGGCTGTCCCCTGGGTTACGGAGGGAAGAACTGTGAACAAGGTAAAGGATTTTAGGAAAAGTGTATTGGATACATTTTTGGGGGGTTTCCTGTACGGGTGTGTGTCAGTCTGCATATCCTGCATGTGTGTGTGCATGTGCCCTGGGTGTATGTAGCTATGTGTTTTATTGTGTGTCTCATAATTAATGGAGTTCAAAAGGTTTCAGTCATGCTCTTCAAGGCTAGCGGTGAGTAAACAGACAAGGTCAATGTGGACAAGTTTCCTGAATCTCCACATTCCACATAAACACTGACCCTACCTCTGGACCTGTTGGAGTACTTTACTAATGCATCCTTCCATTCCTGCCTGCTTGAGGTAATCACAGATGTCCACTGGCCTTATTGGTGGAAGTAATAGACTGATGGTAACCTGGTTTTCACCTATCCTTAAGGAAGGAAGGAAGGATTTTTAAAAGTATTTACACTTGGCCCAGGTCCAAATGACCACTATTACATATAATTGGTGATCTGATTATTACCCAGAAGCATTATGGTGCAGTCAGTGGTACTTGTCAGTTGCAATGCTTGTTTTTATGTCTATAGTTGACTAATGCAGTATATAGAGGTAGGAGATTAATTCATAGTTTATGGTTGTCACGTCCTGACCATGCTAAGCTGTTATTTTCTATGGTAGAGTAGGTCAGGGCATGACAGGGGGGTTTACTCTATGTGTTCTATTTCTATGTTGTTAGGTTCTAGTTTTTGTATTTCTATGTTGGTTTGTTTGGGATGATCTCCAATTAGAGGCAGCTGGTCCTCGTTGTCTCTAATTGGAGATCATACTTAAGTAGGGGTTTTTCTACCTGGGTTTTGTGTGTAATTATTTTTGAGTAGTGTTTGTTTCACCTCTGCGTCACGGTTTGTTTTGTTCATTCAGTTTATTTATGTATTGCATAGTTTCACAGAGTAAATAAAATGTGGAACGACACACACGCTGCACCTTGGTCCTCTTCTTCCTACGACAGCCGTGACAATGGTACTATATACTTTAGTTGACAAATTTGCTGGCCAAATCTTGAATAGTGGTTTGCTCTTTTAACTCTCATGAGGGATCACTATGTCAGAAAACACTTTTATTGGCATACCAGTTGACAGTAAAGCACACTTTGTGAGTCAATGTTTTCCACTTTTCTGATGTAAGTCATGTTAGCAGGAAAAGGAAATCACTTGTTGTGACACAAAATATTTGCAAAATGTTTTGCTCATAAAATTAAAAAAAGGTCCTACTGGACATTATTCATCACGACCAGACAGGATTCTTAAAAGGAAGATCAACATTAGACAACTACTAGAAATAATGGAAAACTATAAGAATGGGTGGAAACCAGGTATAAACTCTATAGCAGATTTTGAGAAAGCCTTTGATATACTAGAATCTGTTTATAAGTGCCTGGATTTCTTCAACTCTTAAGGTGGGTAAAGTCATGTACAACAATCATTTATGTTAAATAATACATAATGGTTACTTCTCTGAGAAGTAAGAGGCATAAAAACAACAAGGTTGCCATACATATTTATTTTGGCCGTTGAGTTTTTAGCTTTATATAAACCTACTTTTAATCCGTCTGTCTGTATATTTGAAGACATGACATATGGGGGTGTAGTGAGATACCCAGTGGGCTGGACGATTCTCTTCTCATCACTCATTGTGAAGCAACGTATACTAAAATCTTTCAAGTCAATCAATCCGCCATCGTTGACACAATGGAAAAATCTAACTATTTATTATAGAAATAGCATGGGCAACTGAGTAAAACAAATTAGTACAATGTAAGACCAAGTGGCAAACAATAATGCAGGTACTACGGATGGGTTGTGAGCTGGCGGGTCTGGGCAGATTAGATATAGTCATTGTCTGTATGTGTCTGTTAGTGTTCTTTAGTATGAATAAGTTTGTTTTTGTTTTAGGAATAAAAACAAAATCTGTCTAATGTTAACTGTCTAGGTTAAAACCTGTTGAGGCCAGGGGGCAGGATCTAATCCCGGTATTGGGATTCATTGTCATGTGACCATGGCGGGGAATTCAAAACTGCAAGAGTAATCATTTCAAATAATCAAATAATCAACTATTTTCCTCCATTTGAAAGATATATCTCCTAAATCTAACCACGCTGTCCGATTTTCAGAGGCATTACGGAGAATGCATAAAGTTAGGTTATGTGAGGAGAGTACATTGACAATAGCTGCGTGTAATGTTTAGCCAATTCAAAGAAGGGCATCAACAGACAGAAAACTAGCTAGAATTATGCACTTACCTTTGACAATCTGCATCAGATGACACTCATAGGACATTATGTTATACAATACATGCATTTTTAGTTCCATCAAGTTCATATTTATATCCAAAAACAGCATTTACAGTCGCGGTGAAATTCAGAATTTTTTTCGGCTCGAATGCACCCAGTGAATCCAGCATTACAAATCACGGAATTACTATTCGAAAACATTGGTAAATTATAATATTGTCATTCAAAGAATAATATATTATCATCTCGTAATTGCTACCGAATGGCCAGATCTCAAAATAACTTTACTGGGAAATCACATTTTGCATAAACTGGGTACTATGCTAACAACAATAAGCTATATGCTAAGCTAAGCTAAGCTATACCGTTAGCATTAGCATCATCTAATATCGATAATAACATTCTAAATATCCCCTTACCTTTGATTATCTCCATCAGAAGGCGCTGCCAGAGATCCCAGGTCCAGAACAAATGTGGTTTCTTTTGACAAAGTTCATAATTTATGTCCAAATAGTTAGCGTTCAGTAGGCTCCCACAAAATGAGGTGGGCAGTGTAAAGTCACGTCGAAAAGCTAAAGAAAACCTAGTAAATAATCTATTTAGTTTGTTTAAACATGTCAAACGTTGTTTAGCATTAATCTTTTGGTCCATTTTTAACGTGAAACATCAGTAAACATCGGTAATATTTTCACACAACCTATCAAGTGTCTAGAATAAACGATAATGACAAAGACACTCTTCTCAGATTCATGCGCAGGCGCAAAAAATGAAGTGATGACGTGTCAACTTGTAAGCTTTCTAATTCGGTCTGTATTCATGACAGATGCTTCCAACAACTTTCTAAAGATCGTTGACATCTAGTGGAAGCCGTAGGAGTTGCGAACTGAATCCTTTCTCACTGTGGTATCTTTAAAACAATGACACTAAATAGTACAGTCACAAAATTCTCATTTTTTTAAATCTATTTTTCACAGGTTTTTGCCTGCAATATGAGTTTTGTTATACTTACAGACACCATTCAAACTGTTTTAGAAAATTCAGAGTGTTTTCTATCCAAACCTAAACAATAATATGCATATTCTAGCTTCTGAGTTGGTGTAGGAGGCAGTTAAAAATGCGCACATATTTTTTTCCAAAATTCTCAATACTGCCCCCTAGCCCGTAGAGGTTTTAAGGGGGCAAAAATTAAGTGAATAGAGAAAAAAGTATCAACGTAATCCAATGATTCAAGTTTTCTCGAGTCCTCAACCTTCAACCTTGAAGGGCTTCATTGAGGACCTGGACAATTCCTCCAGAATCTCTGGACTAAAACCCAACTGTGATAAGTGTACTATATTACAGATTGGGTCTCTAAAAGATAAACTTTAAATTGCCATTTGATCTCTCTATTAAATTGGTGGATGGTAAAGTCAATACGCTTGGTGTACACAATATCTTGCAACTATTAACTTCGATCGAAAACGTAGAAAAATATAATTTTGAAACTGTGGAGAGGGAAACACCTATCCATTTACGGGAAGATTACCCTGATTAATTCTCTAGTTATATCGCAATTTCCATATTTATTCATGCATCCACCGACTCCAGCAGAATCCTTTTTCAAATAATACGAGAAAAAGATGTGTCACTTCATTTTGAATGTCTAACCGGATAAAGTTCAACAAACATATTTTTATAACAAACATGAGTTTGGAGGGTTAAAACTATGAAATAGTAAGGCATTAAACCTCTCTTAAAGCCTCCATTGTACAAAAATAGTATCTAAATCCAAATAGTTTTTTTTTAGCAAGGACGCCTTTATCTTTGTAGTGACTGGGTGTATTGATACACCATCCAAGGTGTAATTAAGAACTTCACCATGCTCAAAGCGATATTCCATGTTTGTTTTTTTACCTATCTACCAATAGGTGTCCTTCTAGCGAGGCATTGGAAAATGTCCCTGGTCTGTGGTTGTGGTTGAATCTTGGTTTGAAATTCACTGCTCGACTGAGGGGGCCTTACAGATAATTGTAAGTGTGGTGAACAGGCATAAGGCAGTCATTCAAAAATCATGTTAAACACGATCATTGCACACAGAGTTAGTCCATGCAAGTTATTATGTGAGTTGTTAAGCAAATGTTTACTTCTAAACGTATTTAGGCTTTCCATAACAAAGCGGTTGAATACTTATTGACTCAAGATATTTTTTATTAATTTGTAAAAAAATAAAACGTAATTCCACTATGACATTATGCAGTTTTGTGTATAGGCCAGTGACAAAACATCTCAATTTAATCAATTTTAAATTGAGTCTGAATACTTTACGAATGCACTGTGTGATCGACCGGCTCAATTCGGTCTTATGTACGAAATTTCAAATTGTGTTTTTTACATTGGATAAAAGTAGAGGGTCAGAGCTAGTAAATGGTACACTACCGTTCAAAAGTTTGGGGTCACTTAGAAATGTCCTTGTTTTTGAAAGAAAAGCACATTTTCTGTCCATTAAAATAACATAAAATTGATCAGAAATACAGTGTAGACATTGTTAATGTTGTAAATGACTATTGTAGCTGGAATATCTACATAGGCGTACAGAGACCCATTATCAGCAACCATCACTCCTGTGTTCCAATGGCACGTTGTGTTAGCTAATCCAAGTTTATCATTTTAAAAGGCTAATTGATCATTGGAAAACCATTTCGCAATTATGTTAGCACAGCTGAAAACTGTTGTCTGATTAAAGAAGCAATAAAACTGGCCTTCTTTAGACTAGTTAAGTATCTGGAACAGATACTTAAAATGGCCAGAAACAAAGAACTTTCTTCTGAAACTCGTCAGTCTATTCTTGTTCTGAGAAATGAAGGCTATTCCATGCGAGAAACTGCCAAGAAACTGAAGATCTCGTACAACGCTGTGCACTACTCCCTTCACAGAACAGAGCAAACTGTCTCTAACCAGAATAGAAAGAGGAGTGGTAGGCCCCGGTGCACAACTGAACAAGAGGAGAAGTACATTAGAGTGTCTAGTTTGAGAAACAGACGCCTCACAAGTCCTCAACTGGCAGCTTCATTAAATAGTACCCGCAAAACACCAGTCTCAAATTCAACAGTGAAGAGGTGACGAAAATGGCGCCGGAAGAAATGGCAGCCGTTTTACGGGCGCCCAACCAATTGTGCTATTATACGGGTTTTTTTCAAGTTATTTGTAACTTATTTTGTACATAATGTTTCTGCCACCGTATCTTACGGCAAAAAAGAGATTCTGGATACCAGGACAGCGATCACTCACCTCGGATTAGACAAAGATTTTTTCTTCAACAAGCAGGACGCACAGGACATTCTCCGAACACCTGACAAGGCCAACATCCCAGTTATTTTCAAGAGGAAGAGAAGCAGGTACGGAGGACACAGAGCAGGGTGCATCGTAAGGATCCGCAGAAGGCGAGTGGGAAAGCTGCCGTTACCGTCAATATTACTCGCCAACGTGCAATCACTGGACAATAAATTAGACGAGGTACAATCAGGAATATCCTACCAACGTGACATAAAAAATTGTAACATCTTATGTTTCACGGAATCGTGGCTGAATGATGACATGGATATTCAGCTAGCGGGATATACGCTGCAGTGGCAAGATAGAACAGCACACTCCAGTAAGACGAGGAGGGGGGTCTGTGCATATTTGTAAACAACAGCTGGTGCACGAAATCTAAGGAAGTCTCTAGATTTTGCTCGCCTGAAGTAGAGTATCTTGTGATAAAATGCAGACCACACTATTTTCCTAGATTTTTTTCAGCTATACTTTTCGTGGCTGTTTATTTACCACCACAGACGGATGCTGGTACTAAGACTGCACTCAGTCAACTGTATAAGGAAATAAGCACACGGGAAACCGCTCACCCAGAGGCGGCGCTCCTAGTGGCCAGAGACCTTAATGCAAGGAAACTTAAATCAGTTCTACCTAATTTCTATCAACATGTTAAATGTGCAAGCAGAAAAAAATTCTAGATCACCTGTACTCCACACACAGCGATGCGTACAAAGCTCTCCCTCGCCCTCCATTTGGTAAATCCGGCCACAATTATATCCTCCTGATTCCTGCTTACAAGCAAAAATTAAAGCAGAAAGCACCAGTGACTCAGTTTATAAAAAGTGGTCAGATGAAGCAGATACTAAACTACAGGACTTTTTGCTATCACAGACTGAAACATGTTCCGGGATTCTTCCCATGACATTGAGTAGTACACCACATCAGTCACTGGCTTTATCAATAAGTGCATTGAGGACGTCGTCCCCACAGTGACTGTATGTACATACCCCAACCAGAAGCCATGGATTACAGGCAACATTCGCGCTGAGTAAAAAGGTAGAGCTGCCACTTTCAAGGTGCGGACTCTAACCCGGAAGCTTATAAGAAATCCTGCTATACCCTACGATGAACCATCAAACAGGCAAAGCGTCAATACAGGGCTAAGATTGAATCATACTACACCGTTTCTGACGCTCGTCTTATGTGGCAGGGCTTGCAAACTATTACAGACTACAAAGGGAAGCACAGTCACATGCTGCCCAGTGACACGAGCCTACCAGACGAGCTAAATCACTTCTATACTCGCTTCGAGGCAAGCAACACTGAGGCAGGCATGAGAGCATCAGCTGTTCCGGAAGACTGTGTGATCACGCTCTCCATAGCCGACGTGAGTAAGACCTTTAAACAGGTCAACATTCACAAGGCTGTGGGGCCAGACGGATTACCAGGACGTGTGCTCAGGGCATGTGCTGACCAACTGGCAGGTGTCTTCACTGACATTTTCAACATGTCCCTGATTGAGTCTGTAATACCAACATGTTTCAAGCAGACCACCATAGTCCCTGTGCCCAAGAACACAAAGGCAAGCAGCCTAAATGACTACAGACCCGTAGCACTCACGTCCGTAGCCATGAAGTGCTTTGAAAGGCTAGTAATGGCTCACATCAACACCATTATCCCAGAATCCCTAGACCCACTCCAACTTGCATACCGCCAAAACAAATCCACAGATGATGCAATCTCTATTGCACTCCATACTGCCCTTTCCCACCTGGACAAAAGGAACACCTACGTGAGAATGCTATTCATTGACTACAGCTCAGCGTTCAACACCATAGTACCCTCAGAGCTCATCACTAAGCTAAGGATCCTGGGACTAAACACCTCCCTCTGCAACTGGATCCTGGACTTCCTGACGGGCCGCCCCCAGGTGGTGAGGGTAGGTAGCAACACATCTGCCACGCTGATCCTCAACACTGGAGCCCCTCAGGGGTGCGTGCTCAGTCCCCTCTTGTACTCCCTGTTCACTCACGACTGCATGGCCAGGTACGACTCCAACACCATCATTAAGTTTGCAGACGACACAACAGTGGTAGGCCTGATCACCGACAACGACGAGAGAGCCTATAGGGAGGAGGTTAGAGACCTGGCCAGGTGGTGCCAGAATAACAACATATCCCTCAACGTAACCAAGACTAAGGAGATGATTGTGGACTACAGGAAAGGAGGACCCATTCTCATCAACGAGGCTGTAGTGGAGCAGGTTGAGAGCTTCAAGTTCCTTGGTGTCCACATCACCAACAAACTAGAATGGTCCAAACACACCAAGACAGCCGTGAAGAGGGCACGACAAAGCCTATTCCCCCTCAGGAAACTAAAAGATTTGTCATGGGTCCTCAGATCCTGAAAAGGTTCTTCAGCTGCAACATCGAGAGAATCCTGACTGGTTGCATCACTGCCTGGTACGGCAATTGCTCTGCCTCCGACTGCAAGGCACTACAGAGGGTAGTGCGTACGTCCCAGTACATCACTGGGGCTAAGCTGCCTGCCATCCAGGACCTCTACACCAGGCGGTGTCAGAGGAAGGCCCTGAAATTTGTCAAAGACCCCAGCCATAGACTCTACTACCGCATGGCAAGCTGCACTGTTGGCTAGAGCCTGTAAGTAAGCATTTCACTGTATAATACTGTTGTATTCGGCGCACGTGACAAACACGATTTGATTTGATTTGATTTTTGACTCCAGGATTCTGGCCTTCTAGGCAGAGTTGCAAAGAAAAAGCCATATCTCAGACTGGCCAAAAAAATAAAATATTAAGATGCCTAGAAGGTCAGCATCCCAGAGTCCCCTCTTCACTGTTGACGTTGAGACTGGTTTCCATGGCTATTCCAACTAGGCTCGTAATTTAACAATTGTATTTGTATTTCCAGATTGCATACAATTTTGTTACTAAGGCACATGAAAGTTTACATGTTCCAGAAGGCATTTCTGCCCCAGAAACAAATTTTGATAAAATATCTAAGTTTACATACAAATTGCACTCCTGTGAGTCACATTTGTATATCATTAATGGTCAATCCTTGCATCCATAGCTCTTTCTATGAATTTGTGAGTGATTAAATTACATGGGGTGGGAGATTATTTAAAAAAAAATGTTACTTTAACTATAGGTACCATAGATCTGAGCAAAATAGCTGTAAGTAGCAGTAGAAGTTTTGTTGTCAATTAGGGTAGGGATGGTAGGGTAGGGGTGATTAGAAATTATGCAGACAATGATAGATAGATCCTTCAATCTATCTGTAATATTAAAGCTGATCTACCCCCCACCCCCAAATTAAATAAATAAAACATGTCAAATAGCTTTATTTTTTCAGAAGGCTTAGTTTAACCCAATCCATAGAAGCACCTTAAAAGGACACAGTGAGTGTAAACTCTGTTGCAACCAATGACCTGGCGGGATGTCTCTATATGTCTCAGGTTAATCTTGGTGTGTCCACGTGTGTGTGTGTGTTTCTCAATCTCATCAAAATCAATGTTCTTACAAGAATGTGATACTGAAGATGTGTGTTTGTACAATATGTACATTTTTCAAATGTTGTTACGTTACAGCCTTATTCTAAAATTTATTAAATTGTTTTTTTCCCCCCTCATCAATCTACACAAAAAAAAACATAATGACAGAGCAAAAACAGGTTTTTAGAAATGTTTGCAAACTTTGGCAGCGATTACAGCCTCGAGACTTCTTGGGTATGATGCTACAAGCTTGGCACACCTGTATTGGGGAATTTCTCCCAATTCTTCTCTGCAGATCCTCTCAAGCTCTGTCAGGTTGGATGCGTAGCGTCGCTGCACAGCTATTTTCAGGTCTCTCCAAACATGTGAGATCGGGTTGAAGTCCGGGCTCTGGCTGGGCGACTCAAGGACATTCAGAGACTTGTCCCGAAGCCACTCCTGCGTTGTCTTGGCTGTGTGCTTAGGGTCGTTGTCCTGTTGGAAGGTGAACCTTCGCCCCAATCTGGAGCAGGTTTTCATCAAAGATCTCTCTGTACTTTGCTCCGTCCATCTTTTCCTCGATCCTGACTAGTCTCCCAGTCCCTGTCGCTGAAAAACATCCCTACAGCATAATGCTTCCACCACCATGCTTCATTGTAGGGATGGTGTCAGGTTTCCTCCAGAGTTCAATCTTGCTTTCATCAGACCAGAGAATCTTGTTTCTCATGGTCTGAGAGTCCTTTAGGTTCCTTTTGGCAAACTCCAAGTGGGCTGTCATGTGCCTTTTACTGAGGAGTGGCATCCATCTAGCCATAAAAGCCTGATTGGTAGGAGTGCTGCAGAGATCCTTGTCCATCTGAAAGGTTCTGCCATCACCACAGAGAAACTCTGGAGCTCTGTCAGAGTGACCGTCAGGTTCTTGGTCACCTCCCTGACCAAGGCCCTTCTCCCCCGATTGCTCAGTTTGGCGGTCAGCTCTAGGAAAAGTATTGGTGGTTCCACACTTCTTCCATTTAACCTGTTGAGGATCTTATCCCGATCTTATCCCGGTATTGGGATTCATTGTCATGTGACCATGGCGGGGAATTCAAAACTGCAAGAGTAATCATTTCAAAAAATCAAATAATCAACTATTTTCCTCCATTTGAAAGATATATCTCCTAAATCTAACCACGCTGTCCGATTTTCAGAGGCATTACGGAGAATGCATAAAGTTAGGTTATGTGAGGAGAGTACATTGACAATAGCTGCGTGTAATGTTTAGCCAATTCAAAGAAGGGCATCAACAGACAGAAAACTAGCTAGAATTATGCACTTACCTTTGACAATCTGCATCAGATGACACTCATAGGACATTATGTTATACAATACATGCATTTTTAGTTCCATCAAGTTCATATTTATATCCAAAAACAGCATTTACAGTCGCGGTGAAATTCAGAATTTTTTTCGGCTCGAATGCACCCAGTGAATCCAGCATTACAAATCACGGAATTACTATTCGAAAACATTGGTAAATTATAATATTGTCATTCAAAGAATAATATATTATCATCTCGTAATTGCTACCGAATGGCCAGATCTCAAAATAACTTTACTGGGAAATCACATTTTGCATAAACTGGGTACTACGCTAACAACAATAAGCTATATGCTAAGCTAAGCTATACCGTTAGCATTAGCATCATCTAATATCGATAATAACATTCTAAATATCCCCTTACCTTTGATTATCTCCATCAGAAGGCGCTGCCAGAGATCCCAGGTCCAGAACAAATGTGGTTTCTTTTGACAAAGTTCATAATTTATGTCCAAATAGTTAGCGTTCAGTAGGCTCCCACAAAATGAGGTGGGCAGTGTAAAGTCACGTCGAAAAGCTAAAGAAAACCTAGTAAATAATCTATTTACGTTTGTTTAAACATGTCAAACGTTGTTTAGCATTAATCTTTTGGTCCATTTTTAACGTGAAACATCAGTAAACATCGGTAATATTTTCACACAACCTATCAAGTGTCTAGAATAAACGATAATGACAAAGACACTCTTCTCAGATTCATGCGCAGGCGCAAAAAATGAAGTGATGACGTGTCAACTTGTAAGCTTTCTAATTCGGTCTGTATTCATGACAGATGCTTCCAACAACTTTCTAAAGATCGTTGACATCTAGTGGAAGCCGTAGGAGTTGCGAACTGAATCCTTTCTCACTGTGGTATCTTTAAAACAATGACACTAAATAGTACAGTCACAAAATTCTCATTTTTTTACATCTATTTTTCACAGGTTTTTGCCTGCAATATGAGTTTTGTTATACTTACAGACACCATTCAAACTGTTTTAGAAAATTCAGAGTGTTTTCTATCCAAACCTAAACAATAATATGCATATTCTAGCTTCTGAGTTGGTGTAGGAGGCAGTTAAAAATGCGCACATATTTTTTTCCAAAATTCTCAATACTGCCCCCTAGCCCGTAGAGGTTTTAAGGGGGCAAAAATTAAGTGAATAGAGAAAAAAGTATCAACGTAATCCAATGATTCAAGTTTTCTCGAGTCCTCAACCTTCAACCTTGAAGGGCTTCATTGAGGACCTGGACAATTCCTCCAGAATCTCTGGACTAAAACCCAACTGTGATAAGTGTACTATATTACAGATTGGGTCTCTAAAAGATAAACTTTAAATTGCCATTTGATCTCTCTATTAAATTGGTGGATGGTAAAGTCAATACGCTTGGTGTACACAATATCTTGCAACTATTAACTTCGATCGAAAACGTAGAAAAATATAATTTTGAAACTGTGGAGAGGGAAACACCTATCCATTTACGGGAAGATTACCCTGATTAATTCTCTAGTTATATCGCAATTTCCATATTTATTCATGCATCCACCGACTCCAGCAGAATCCTTTTTCAAATAATACGAGAAAAAGATGTGTCACTTCATTTTGAATGTCTAACCGGATAAAGTTCAACAAACATATTTTTATAACAAACATGAGTTTGGAGGGTTAAAACTATGAAATAGTAAGGCATTAAACCTCTCTTAAAGCCTCCATTGTACAAAAATAGTATCTAAATCCAAATAGTTTTTTTTTAGCAAGGACGCCTTTATCTTTGTAGTGACTGGGTGTATTGATACACCATCCAAGGTGTAATTAAGAACTTCACCATGCTCAAAGCGATATTCCATGTTTGTTTTTTTACCTATCTACCAATAGGTGTCCTTCTAGCGAGGCATTGGAAAATGTCCCTGGTCTGTGGTTGTGGTTGAATCTTGGTTTGAAATTCACTGCTCGACTGAGGGGGCCTTACAGATAATTGTAAGTGTGGTGAACAGGCATAAGGCAGTCATTCAAAAATCATGTTAAACACGATCATTGCACACAGAGTTAGTCCATGCAAGTTATTATGTGAGTTGTTAAGCAAATGTTTACTTCTAAACGTATTTAGGCTTTCCATAACAAAGCGGTTGAATACTTATTGACTCAAGATATTTTTTATTAATTTGTAAAAAAATAAAACGTAATTCCACTATGACATTATGCAGTTTTGTGTATAGGCCAGTGACAAAACATCTCAATTTAATCAATTTTAAATTGAGTCTGAATACTTTACGAATGCACTGTGTGATCGACCGGCTCAATTCGGTCTTATGTACGAAATTTCAAATTGTGTTTTTTACATTGGATAAAAGTAGAGGGTCAGAGCTAGTAAATGGTACACTACCGTTCAAAAGTTTGGGGTCACTTAGAAATGTCCTTGTTTTTGAAAGAAAAGCACATTTTCTGTCCATTAAAATAACATAAAATTGATCAGAAATACAGTGTAGACATTGTTAATGTTGTAAATGACTATTGTAGCTGGAATATCTACATAGGCGTACAGAGACCCATTATCAGCAACCATCACTCCTGTGTTCCAATGGCACGTTGTGTTAGCTAATCCAAGTTTATCATTTTAAAAGGCTAATTGATCATTGGAAAACCATTTCGCAATTATGTTAGCACAGCTGAAAACTGTTGTCTGATTAAAGAAGCAATAAAACTGGCCTTCTTTAGACTAGTTAAGTATCTGGAACAGATACTTAAAATGGCCAGAAACAAAGAACTTTCTTCTGAAACTCGTCAGTCTATTCTTGTTCTGAGAAATGAAGGCTATTCCATGCGAGAAACTGCCAAGAAACTGAAGATCTCGTACAACGCTGTGCACTACTCCCTTCACAGAACAGAGCAAACTGTCTCTAACCAGAATAGAAAGAGGAGTGGTAGGCCCCGGTGCACAACTGAACAAGAGGAGAAGTACATTAGAGTGTCTAGTTTGAGAAACAGACGCCTCACAAGTCCTCAACTGGCAGCTTCATTAAATAGTACCCGCAAAACACCAGTCTCAAATTCAACAGTGAAGAGGTGACGAAAATGGCGCCGGAAGAAATGGCAGCCGTTTTACGGGCGCCCAACCAATTGTGCTATTATACGGGTTTTTTTCAAGTTATTTGTAACTTATTTTGTACATAATGTTTCTGCCACCGTATCTTACGGCAAAAAAGAGATTCTGGATACCAGGACAGCGATCACTCACCTCGGATTAGACAAAGATTTTTTCTTCAACAAGCAGGACGCACAGGACATTCTCCGAACACCTGACAAGGCCAACATCCCAGTTATTTTCAAGAGGAAGAGAAGCAGGTACGGAGGACACAGAGCAGGGTGCATCGTAAGGATCCGCAGAAGGCGAGTGGGAAAGCTGCCGTTACCGTCAATATTACTCGCCAACGTGCAATCACTGGACAATAAATTAGACGAGGTACAATCAGGAATATCCTACCAACGTGACATAAAAAATTGTAACATCTTATGTTTCACGGAATCGTGGCTGAATGATGACATGGATATTCAGCTAGCGGGATATACGCTGCAGTGGCAAGATAGAACAGCACACTCCAGTAAGACGAGGAGGGGGGTCTGTGCATATTTGTAAACAACAGCTGGTGCACGAAATCTAAGGAAGTCTCTAGATTTTGCTCGCCTGAAGTAGAGTATCTTGTGATAAAATGCAGACCACACTATTTTCCTAGATTTTTTTCAGCTATACTTTTCGTGGCTGTTTATTTACCACCACAGACGGATGCTGGTACTAAGACTGCACTCAGTCAACTGTATAAGGAAATAAGCACACGGGAAACCGCTCACCCAGAGGCGGCGCTCCTAGTGGCCAGAGACCTTAATGCAAGGAAACTTAAATCAGTTCTACCTAATTTCTATCAACATGTTAAATGTGCAAGCAGAAAAAAATTCTAGATCACCTGTACTCCACACACAGCGATGCGTACAAAGCTCTCCCTCGCCCTCCAAGTTTTCCACCACAAAACACCTGGAAATGGCCAAAAAGAGTAGAAACAGCTCACCTGCTTTTGACTGTGTCCTCAGACGAAACAGAGAAGTCCTCGTCTGAGAAAGTAGACCAATACGCAGCGGAGTTCGTGTTCATCTTAGAATTTAATTAATCAAGAACGTGAACACTATACAAAAACAAGAAACAAAGAAACACCACAGTACAACAGTCTTGCAGGCTATACTGAAAGCAATGCAAAAACAACTACCCACAAAACACAAAGACAAACACACCCTACTATATAGGACTCCCAATCAATGGCAACTCAACACACCTGCCTTCAATTGGGAGTCCAACCCCAATTAACTATACATAGAACCACAGACATAGACCAGTGACAAACCCCATACACATACATCAACTCCCCTCTGCCACGTCCTGACCAAACTACAATAACCAAATATCCTCTATACGGGTCAGGACGTGACAGTACCCCCCCTCAAAGGTGCAGACCCTGGAATGCACCTACACAAAACACAGAAGAAAAAAAAACAACAACAACAAAAAAATCCCCTAAACAACAAGGGAGGGAAGGGAGGGTGCCTGCCGTCAACGACGGCACTGTGCTACACCCCCCCTCCCCAACCCACCTATATAGGAGGCGGCTCAGGTGCGGGACGTGGACCTCGCTCCACCTTCGGCGTCGCCCACTTAGGTGGCGTCGATGGCTGCGCGGGGCAGACGGACCACTCTGGCTGACCCGGGCAGACAGACCACTCTGCCTGGGCCGGAGGACAGGCGGGCCACTCGGGCTGGGCCGGAGGACAGGCGGGCCACTCGGGCTGGGCCGGAGGACAGGCGGGCCACTCGGGCTGGGCCGGAGGACAGGCGGGCCACTCTGGCAGCTCCGGGCAGACGGGCCACTCTGGCAGCTCCGGGCAGACGGGCCACTCTGGCAGCTCCGGGCAGACGGGCCACTCTGGCTGATCCGGGCAGACGGGCCGCTCGGGCAGCTCCGGGCAGACGGGCCGCTCTGGCAGCTCCGGGCAGACGGGCCACTCTGGCATCTCCTGACTGGCGGGCAGCTCTGGCGGCTCCTGACTGGCGGGCAGGTCTGGCGGCTCCTGACTGGCGGGCAGCTCTGGCGGCTCCTGACTGGCGGGCAGCTCTGGCGACTCCTGACTGGCGGGCAGCTCTGGCGACTCCTGACTGGCGAGCAGCTCTGGCGACTCCTGACTGGCGGGCAACTCTGGCGACTCCTGACTGGCGGGCAGCTCTGGCGACTCCTGACTGGCGGGCAGCTCTGGCGACTCCTGACTGGCGGGCAGCTCTGGCGGCTCCTGACTGGCGGGCAGCTCTGGCGACTCCTGACTGGCGGGCAGCTCTGGCGACTCCTGACTGGCGGGCAGCTCTGGCGACTCCTGACTGGCTGGCGGGCAGCTCTGGCGACTCCTGACTGGCGAGCAGCTCTGGCGACTCCTGACTGGCGGGCAACTCTGGCGACTCCTGACTGGCGGGCAGCTCTGGCGACTCCTGACAGGCGGGCAGCTCTGGCGGCAGACTGGCGAGGCTGGGCTGACGCACTAGATGCCTGATGCGTGGGGCTGGTACAGGACGTGCCAGCCTGGAGACATGCACCTCAAGGCTAGTGCGTGTAGCGGGAAACGCTGGACCGTAGAGGCGCACTGGCGGTCTCAAGCGCAGGGTTGGCATCACCCTTTCAGGTTCAATGCTCACTCTTCCCTGGCACATGCGGGGTGCTGATACTGTGCGTACCGGCCTGAAAATACCAGGCCTCACCACAGCCCCTACCCCAAAGCATGGGACCTGTCCAGTCTGTCTCTGCCCCACAAGGGTACGGGGATCTGGCCTGGGGCTCCATTCTCGCCCCGCCAAACAGCCCTTGTGCTTCCCCCAAAAAATTATTGGGGCTGCCTCTCGGGCTCCCTTACCCGCCGTGTTCCCCAGTCCTCGCCAGAATTCCTCCTCTGCTTGGTCCTGGTATGGTGGGTAGTTCTGTCACAACTGTCTTCGTCCTCAGACGAAACAGAGAAGTCCTCGTCTGAGAAAGTAGACCAATACGCAGCGGAGTTCGTGTTCATCTTAGAATTTAATTAATCAAGAACGTGAACACTATACAAAAACAAGAAACAAAGAAACACCACAGTACAACAGTCTTGCAGGCTATACTGAAAGCAATGCAAAAACAACTACCCACAAAACACAAAGACAAACACACCCTACTAAATAGGACTCCCAATCAAAGGCAACTCAACACACCTGCCTTCAATTGGGAGTCCAACCCCAATTAACTATACATAGAACCACAGACATAGACCAGTGACAAACCCCATACACATACATCAACTCCCCTCTGCCACGTCCTGACCAAACTACAATAACCAAATATCCTCTATACTGGTCAGGACGTGACAGACTGTTATATGTTCAATCTTTCTTTCGATTTTTTTTTCTTTTTTAAGGAATAGTTTCACCACATTAAAACAAGAGTTCAGGTCACTTAACAGGGTTAACCTTAAAGGACAGATGTAAGTAAATCAGTAATCACAAAATAATTATAATCTTCAGAAATTACTTTGTCAAAACAACAAAATGACTAGGGCTTTACAATGATGGTGAAACCTGGAGAAATGTTGTTATTAAGTGGTTTAATAAAATCTTCCTAGAAGTGACATAGGGTTGATGGAGGGACATGTCAAAATGCTGAACATTGGCACTTTAGCAAGCCTTTAATCATAAAATAAATCAAATTTATTGAATTGTCCTTGTGGTCTATATTAAAGGGCACTTCATTTAATATAACAGGCTTTTAAATTTCAACATTGGTTTACAATTTCTACTTACAGTATCAAAGTGACGCAAAAGGCACTCATTTCGTGGAACGACCCATCAATCACCATTTCACGGGAAGCAATGAACAAGTACAGACTCTATCCACAACTTTTACTGCTGAGCTCATCGTCTGCAAGACCATACACACAGAAGAACTACTTGTATGGCAATGATGTAATGATAGCCCCTGGATGTGTTGCCATGGATTTGTAGTCAGGATTTAGTCAGGCTATTTGGAACAAGCCTAGAAAGGACCTAGTAAATAAGTAAAAGTTTACTTGTATTCATTTTACTCTAGTTGGTTCTCCAACTGAAGTGTCCCTATCTGTTTCCCTTCCTCCAGTCATGCCCTCCCCGCAACACTTTGACGGCCATGCCCTGGTGTGGTGGCGAGAGCCAGAGGTCACCATCAGTGTGCCCTGGTACATGGGCTTGATGTTCAGAACCAGGCAGAGCTCTGGCACCCTGCTGCAGGCCAACGCTGGGGACTTCTCCAAGATACACCTTCTGGTGAGTGGAGCGGGGTAGCCCAGAGCCTACACAACACCCAGGGCCTTCCTCCATGTTATTAATGCTGGGTAAAGGCTAAGCTAATGCTATGATAAGGCTAAGCTAATGCTATGATAAGCTTAAGCTAATGCTATGATAAGGTTAAGCTAATGCTATGATAAGGTTAAGCTAATGCTATAATAAGGTTAAGCTAATATGCTGGCGTTAAATGACTCAACTTCATCTTCTCTCTTTCTTGTCACCCCCCCTTTCTCTCATGTCACCCTCCTCTCTCTCCCTCTTTCTCTGCCTTCCATCTGCTTTCGCTCACCATCTTCCTGACTCCAGATCAGCGGCAAACATGTGCGTTTCCAGGTGTTCCTGGGGGTGAAGCGGGTTGCCCTGCTGGACTTCTCTCAGGTCAGGGTGAATGACGGGGAGTGGCACCACGTCCTGGTGGAGCTGAAGACTATCAAAGATGGGAAGGACATCAAATACATGGCCCTGGTATCACTGGACTACGGCATGTTCCAGGTACTCACTGCCTCACTGGCTGGCAGCACCGTATTTGTGTGTTCTGTACTAGTGTTTGTGAATGTAATGGATGATCTAGTGTAATATGGTATGTATGCACAATACACATGGTCTCTGCAAGTGTTCTATGGGTGGGTGCGTTCCACAGAGGTCAGTGGAGATAGGCAACAAGCTGCCAGGTCTGAGGCTGAGGAGTCTGTTTGTGGGGGGGCTGAGGAAGAAGGATGGGACGGTCCAGAGCGGACTCAAGGGCTGCATGCAGGTGAGCCTCACACACACCATATAACTGTACCGTACTCATCTTTAGAAAGCAAAATCAGTCAACACCAACACAGCACTGATGGTCCTCTACTCTCCTATGTTGCCAGGGCGTGCGGATGGGCGAGACGTCCACCAACCTGGCCAACGTCAACATGCTTCAGGGTCAGAAGGTCAGAGTGGAGGATGGTTGTGTGGTGGTCAACCCCTGCACCCCTAACGTCTGCCCTGAGCACAGCCGCTGCACCGACAACTGGAGCTCACACACCTGCATGTGCCTACCCGGTAAGCCCCCTGGATGGGACTCACTAAAATTGACATTTCACTTCCTTATATTATAAAATATATTTTACCAAGACAAATATGATTCATCATGTTCTGAATCGTTCAGTCGGTTCTTTATCCGTCATTTCATAAAAAATAAAAAAATGTTCACCTTTATTTAACCATTTCATTGACAGTATATCCAAATAGTCAGATTTCGTAACCGAATACGTCCGATAATAAGCACCGAGCTCTGTTGACATGGCGGTACAGGTTTCTCATAATAACCTTTTCAGGATTAATATGAAAAGTGTATACTCAAATATGAAAATACTACATGTCATGACTCAAAATTGATATCCATCTTACCTCTATATTGTTTTATGTCCTGCGGGGTTCAAGAAGAAAGATGAAGAGTTCAACAGGTTTTTTCTCTGGCCTCCATTGATTTAATCACCCTAATTCTAGCCATCTGTAACAAGCGTCATTGTAGGTAGACCAAAATGCAGCGGGTATATTTATCATCTTCTTTTATTGAAGGAAAAACAAAACACTTACACAAAACAAACGACAAAAACAGTCCCGTAAGGTGCACAGAATAAACAGGAAACAACCACCCGCAAACACAAGTGAAAACACACATAACTAAATATGGCCTCCAATCAGAGACAACAACAAACAGCTGCCTCTGATTGGAGGTCATTGACAAAACTAACATAGACATAGAAAAACTAGAAAACCCCCATAGAAATAGAAAACATAGAACATTAACCAAAAACTCCGAAACACACTAAACAAACACCCCCTGCCACGCCCTGACCAAACTACAATAACAAACAACCTCTTTTACTGGTCAGGACGTGACACCATCCTACAAGGGTAAAAACTCCAAGAACCTTTGAACGGATTATGATAGAGACATGGGGTTTGGACCATTGGTTGTTTTAGAGGATTATTCACCCATTGTTCAAACGATGCGTTAATATAATTTTTTCCCAGGGTACTTTGGGAGGGACTGTGTGGACGCATGTTTTCTGAATCCCTGTCAGCATGTGTCCACCTGCGTCCACCAGCCCAGCTCCCCCCACGGCTACGGCTGCCAGTGTGGTCACAACTCCTACGGACAATACTGCCAGAACAAGTGAGTACCAACACTGATCTAAGGACAGTTTAGTTTTTTTAGTTTTTGTCTTTTTAGATTCCGTTTTTTTAAACCCCCACCTGCTGTGAGTCAGTGCCAGTTCTGATGTTTCTGGAAAACAATTCACTTTGTTTCAGAGCTTACCCCAGTAACCCCACTTCACCCCTACCGTACCACGCAGCACATTCCATCAACCTCTGTAGTAATTTGGTTTTGTAAACTGTTGCCCCTTGGCTTTGGTATTCGTTGGTGTTAAACAGATTTATAGTAGTTTTGGCATTGGCTTAGCATATTTCAACTCCCTAATGATGTGCTCATGGTTTTAATCGGTGCATCCTTGCTTGCTATGATAAACAGGTTTCTAAGACGAATAACACATAGTTCTGTTGTTCTCCAGAGCCAACCTGCCCTGTGCTCGCGGATGGTGGGGGAACCCTATCTGTGGCCCATGTAACTGTGATGTCAGCAAAGGTTTCAATCGAGACTGCAACAAGACCACTGGGGAGTGCCGCTGTAAGGTACGGAAAAGTATTAACCACACGTAGTCTCTTCTGGGCATGTGTTGTAGCTGTCCCCATTCCCTCCTGTATTGCTTGCTCAGTTCACGCTCTCTCCTGCCTTCAGGATAACTACTACCGGCCCGAGGGAGGGGACACTTGCTACTCCTGTGAGTGTTTCCAGCTTGGCGCCATGTCGCGCTCTTGCCACCCCCACACGGGCCAGTGTCAGTGCAGGACCGGCGTGATCGGGCGCCAGTGTAACCGCTGTGACAACCCCTTTGCCGAGGTCACCTCCAGCGGGTGCATGGGTAAGGATCTTACTAACTCTTACTAACGCGTCTTACCATCTCATTCGCTCCCTGACCCTAACTCATTCGCTCCCTGACCCTAACCCTAACCCTTACTAACTCATTCGCTCCCTGACCCTGATCCTGACCCTAACTCATTAGCTCCCTGACCTCAACCCTTACTAACTCATTGGCTCCCTGATCTTGAACCTAACTCATTAGCTCCCTGACCCCAACCCTTACTAACTCATTGGCTCCCTGACCCTGATCCTGACCCTAACTCATTAGCTCCCTGACCCTAACCCTTACTAACTAATTCGCTCCCTGACCCTGATCCTGACCCTAACTCATTAGCTTCCTGACCCTAACCCTTACTAACTAATTCGCTCCCTGACCCTGATCCTGACCCTAACTCATTAGCTCCCTGACCCCAACTCTTACTAACTCATTGGCTCCCTGACCCTGATCCTGACCCTAACTCATTAGCTCCCTGACCCTAACCCTTACTAACTCATTGGCTCCCTGATCCTGACCCTAACTCATTAGCTTCCTGATCCTAACCCTTGCTAACTCATTGGCTCCCTGATCCTGACCCTAACTCATTAGTTCCCTGATCCTGATCCTGACCTTAACCCCAACCCTTACTAACTCATTAGCTCCCTGACCCTAACCCTTACTAAATCATTGGGTCCCTGATCCTGACCCTAACTCATTAGCTCCCTGACCCTATCCCTTACTAACTCATTAGCTCCCTGACCCTATCCCTTACTAACTCATTAGCTCCCTGATCCTGATCCTGACTCTAACTCATTAGCTCCCTGACCCCAACCCTTACTAAATCATTAGCTCCCTGACCCTAACCCTTACTAAATCATTGGCTCCCTAACCCTAACTCATTGGCTCCCTGACCCTGATCCTGACCCTAACCCCAACCCTTACTAAATAATTTGCTCCCTGACCTTAACCCTTACTAAATCATTGGCTCCCTGACCCTGACCCTAACTCATTGGCTCCCTGACCCTGACCTTAACTCATTGGCTCCTTGTGCTTGGTTGTTCTAATCTCTTCACCAGTTGTATATGAGGGCTGTCCCAAGGCCTTTGATGCAGGGATCTGGTGGCCAATGACCCAGTTTGAACAACCTGCTGCCATGAAGTGTCCCAAGGGATCCACTGGTAAGCACAGCAACCCTTTTCAGAATGGGAAAATGGATTGGAAATGCATATATTTGATAAAAATTTGGCCAGACTATACTGTTCATACTGTTGTTATCCTGTGTCAGCTAAAAGGCAATAGAGGTCAACAGAGAATCGTCACAATCAGTCCTGTTCTTCCTTACCCTTCTCTCCCCATGTCTTTCTCCTCCCCACTAGGCACGGCCATCCGCCACTGCAGCAATGAGAACGGCTGGCTGCCTCCCAATCTCTTCAACTGCACCTCTATCACCTTCTCTCAGCTGAAAAAAGAGGTATGTCTTGATTTAACCTTTATTCAAACCAGGAAGTCCCATTGAGAGTAAAACCCTCCTTTATCAGTGAGACACCTGTCTGACCTCTGACGTCTCCCTGACCTCTGGCCTTCAGGACGAGGAGTTGCACCTCAACAGCTCCAGGATGGACAGTGAAAGGTCAAAGGGCATGGCCAGCATGCTGCGGAGCGCCACCAACCGCACGGAAGACCTCCAGGGCAACGACGTGAAGACGGCCTACAGCCTCCTGACCCGCCTGCTGCAGTACGAGAGCCAACAGCTGGGCTTCGACATGGCCACAACAAGAGACATTCACTTCCATGAGGTGGGCCTCTGGAAACATGCTTCAACTAGTGTTGAATGTTTAGTGCCATTCGGTGCCTTGTAGTGGTCTTCCTCAGCTCTCAAGTAATGTGTTGAGCTTGAAATGATAAGATAGACAGGATAGTTGTGGAGTTAGCTTGTTCATTGGCCTTAGCAACACTGCTACTTACAATGACGTCAGGAACTCATACACTCTTAGAAAAAAGGGTTCCAAGAGAGTTCTTTGGCTCTCCCCATAGGATAAGCCTTTTTGGTTCCAGGTAGAACTCTTTTGGGTTTCATGTAGAACCCTCTATGGAAAGGGTTCTACATGAAACTCAAAAAGGTTCTACCTGGAACCAAAAATAGTTATTCAAAGGGTTCTCATTTGGGGACAGCCGAAGAACCCTTTTAGGTTCTAGATAACACCTTTTTTTCTAAGAGTGTAGAAATATACCCTCAAATAGTTCTCTATCATATGTTTACCCTAAATGTTCTCTCACAGTTTTCAGAGACTCGCTCAAAGTTGAATGAATGACCCACATTGTTAAGCTCAACTGCTTAAGGATCCTACTAGCTTTAAGTCGCTAATAGTTTACACAAATCCTGCTTATACTTGGTGGTACCGGTTTGCTAAGAACCTGTTTTCCCAGTTGGAGATTTCTCCCCCTATAGAAAATGTGATCTAGAGCCTATTATGTGTAAGTAATACAGCGTAATGATTAGCATGTTCTCTATGAGCTTTATTAAGGCTATGACCATACTGGGCGCTGATGGCTAACAGTGTGCATTCTTTGCACCAGACCCAGCTCGATACCAGAAGGTGCATCTGGAAGGGTTTAAGGGATCAAGAACCAATTAGAAAAGAGTGTATTGGGTGATTGAGCCAATGGGAGTAGCAGTTCCCCCAGGGGTGGTGAGATGATGTGTGTACAGTGACTCCCCCCCCATCCTTTATAGGACAGCTCTCCTTTCCTTCTCTTGTTTTCTTCATTTATCTCTGTTCCTTTGGCATTGTTTTCACATGCTTCATTGAGGATATATGATACTGATTATGTATTCTGTTTGTCTCTGATGTATACTGGCCACACAGGCCAATACAGAGTAGTGCATAGTATCGATGTGATGTAGGTGTATGACATGCCCTGTTAATGTTCTAGAACATGGTCCGAGCGGGCAGTGCCATCCTGGACCCTGCTAACAGAGGACACTGGGAGCAGATCCAGCGTTCCGAAGGTGGCACAGCTCTACTACTGCACAGCTTTGAAGAGTACGCCCAAGCCCTAGCCCAAAACATGAGGAAGACCTACCTGAAACCCTTTACTGTTGTCACGGAAAACATGAGTGAGTCCATCTGCAGTGCAATGACACAATTATTTTGTTGCTGTAACATAATTTTCATTACTCATTAATGCACAGTAAGGTTACATTGTGCATTTCAAACAACCTACCACCAATACCTCGTGTGATACAAGCATAATTATCACACATTCTCTCTCTCTGTGCTCACAGTTGTTTCTTTGGATTACTTGGACCCGTCCAGGCCAGAACGGACAAACATACCACATTTCCAAGAGATCCAGGAGGCCTATTCCAAAGAAATGGAATCTTCTGTACGCTTCCCAGAATTCCCAACACAGCAAGAGCAGCCAGAGGAGGTTAAAGGTGGGATTAAAGTAGTAGTACAGCATAGACATTTTGTGGTTCATTACGTCACTTTCACAACGTAAATAGTCAGTTAATTAAAGAGGCAATCTGTGACTGTGACATACATTTTTTTACTTTTAAATGAATGATATATACTCATTCATTATTGAAGATTATAACTTAACGATCAAATCAAAATCAAATGTAAAATCAAATGTATTTATATAACCCTTCTTACATCAGCTGATATATCAAAGTGCTGTACAGAAACCCAGCCTAAAACCCCAAACAGCAAGCAATGCAGGTGTAGAAGCACGGTAGCTAGGAAAAACTCCCTAGAAAGGCCAAAACCTAGGAAGAAACCTAGAGAGGAACCAGACTATGAGGGGTGGCCAGTCCTCTTCTGGCTGTGCTGGGTGGAGATTATAACAGAACATGGCCAAGATGTTCAAATGTTCATAAATGACCAGCATGGTCAAATAATAATAATCACAGTAGTTATCAAGGGTGGAACAGGTCAGCACCTCAGGAGTAAATGTCAGTTGGCTTTTCATAGCTGATCATTGAGAGTATCTCTACCACTCCTGCTGTCTCTAGAGAGTTGAAAACAGCAGGTCTGGGACAGGTAGCACGTCCGGTGAACAGGTCAGGGTTCCATAGCCGCAGGCAGAACAGTTGAAACTGGAGCAGCAGCACGGCCAGTTGGACTGGGGACAGCAAGGAGTCATCATGCCAGGTAGTCCTGAGGCATGGTCCTAGGGCTCAGGTCCTCCAAGAGAGAGAGAAAGAAAGAAAGAGCGAAAGAGAGAATTAGAGAGAGCATACTTAAATTCACACAGGACACCTGATAAGACAGGAGAAATACTGCAGATATAACAAACGGATCCTAGCCCCCCGACACATAAACTACTGCAGCATAAATACTGGAGGCTAAGACAGGAGGGGTCAGGAGACACTGTGGCCCCATCCGATGATACCCCCGGACAGGGCCAAACAGGCAGGATATAACCCCACCCACTTTGCCAAAGCACAGCCCCCACACCACTAGAGGGATATCTTCAACCACCAACTTACAATCCTAAGACAAGGCCGAGTATAGCCCACAAAGATGTCTGCCACAGCACAACCCAGGGGGGGGGGGGGGCGCCAACCCAGACAGGAAGACCACGTCAGTTACTCAACCCACTCAAGTGACGCACCCCTCCTAGGGACGGCATGGAAGAGCACCAGTAAGCCAGTGACTCAGCCCCTGTAATAGGGTTAGAGGCAGAGAATCCCAGTGGAGAGAGGGGAACCGGCCAGGCAGAGACAGCAAGGGCGGTTCGTTGCTCCAGTGCCTTTCCGTAAACCTTCACACTCCTGGGCCAGGCTACACTCAATCATATGACCTACTGAAGAGATGAGTCTTCAGTAAAGGCTTAAAGGTTGAGACCGAGTCTGCGTCTCTCACATGGGTAGGCAGACCATTCCATAAATATGGAGCTCTATAGGAGAAAGCCCTGCCTCCAGCTGTTTGCTTAGAAATTCTAGGGACAATTAGGAGGCCTGCGTCTTGTGACCGTAGCGTACGTGTAGGCATGTATGGCAGGACCAAATCGGAAAGATAGGTAGGAGAAAGCCCATGTAATGCTTTGTAGGTTAGCAGTAAAACCTTGAAATCAGCCCTTGCCTTAACAGGAAGCCAGTGTAGGGAGGCTAGCACTGGAGTAATACGATCACATTTTTTGGTTCTAGTCAGGATTCTAGCAGCCGTATTTAGCACTAACTGAAGTTTATTTAGTGCTTTATCCAGGTAGCCGGAAAGTAGAACATTGCAGTAGTCTAACCTAGAAGTAACAAAAGCATGGATACATTTTTCTGCATCATTTTTGGACAGAAAGTTTCTGATTTTTGCAATGTTACGTAGATGGAAAAAAGCTGTCCTTGAAACAGTCTTGATATGTTCGTCAAACGAGAGATCAGGGTCCAGATTAACGCCAAGGTCCTTCACAGTTTTATTTGAGACGACTGTACAACCATCAAGATTAATTGTCAGATTCAACAGAAGATCTCATTGTTTCTTGGGACCTAGAACAAGCATCACTGTTTTGTCCGAGTTTAAAAGTAGAAAGTTTGCAGCCATCCACTTCCTTATGTCTGAAACACAGGCTTCTAGCGAGGGCAATTTTGGGGCTTCACCATGTTTCTGTCACGACTTCCGCCGAGGTCGGTCCCTCTCCTTGTTCGGGCGGCGTTCGGCGGTTGACGTCACCAGTCTTCTAGCCATCGCCGATCCACCTTTCATTTCCATTTGTTTTGTCTTGTTTCCCGCACAGCTGGTTTGCATTCCCTCATTACTCATCTTGCATATAACCCTCTGTTTCCCCCCATGTCTGTGTGTGGAATTGTTATGTGTAAATGTATGTGTACTCCAGGCTGGTTTGCGCCGGGTTATTGTAACCCGTGCATGGTTAGTTTTCTGAGTGCCGTGTTTTGTTCGCCTCAATAAAGGGCTCCGTTTGCTCTGCATTTCTTCTCTCCTGCACCTGACTTCCCTGCAGCCAGTTACGCACTCCTTTACAGTTTCCTTGAAATGTACAGCTGTGTGTCATCCACATAGCAGTGAAAGTTAACATTATGTTTTCGAATGACATCCCCAAGAGGTAAAATATATAGTGAAAACAATAGTGGTCCTAAAACGGAGTGGAGTCACAAGTGGAGTCTCAGTGCTATGATGGGGTCTAAAACTAGACTGAAGCATTTCGTATACATTGTTTGTCTTCAGGAAGGCAGTGAGTTGCTGCGCAACCGCTTTTTCAAAACATTTTCAGAGGAATGGAAGATTCGATATAGGCCGATAGTTTTTTATATTTTCTGGGTCAAGGTTTGGCTTTTTCAAGAGAGGCTTTATTCCTGCCACTTTTACTGAGTTTGGTACACCTCCGGTGGATAGAGAGCCGTTTATTATGTTCAACATAGGAAGGCCAAGCGCAGGAAGCAGCTCTTTCAGTAGTTTAGTTGGAATAGGGTCCAGTATGCAGCTTGAAGGTTTAGGGCCATGATTATTTTCATCATTGTGTCAAGAGATATAGTACTAAAACACTTGAGTGTCTCCCTTGATCCTAGGTCCTGGCAGAGTTGTGCAGACTCAGGACAACTGAGCTTTGGAGGAATACGTAGATTTAAAGAGGAGTCCGTAATTTGCTTTCTAATGATCATGATCTTTTCCTCAAAGAAGTTCATGAATTTATTACTGCTGAAGTGAAAGTCATCCTCTCTTGGGGAATGCTGCTTTTTAGTTAGCTTTGCGACAGTATCAAAAATAAATTTTGGATTGTTCTTATTTTCCTTAATTAAGTTGTAAAAATAGGATGATCGAGCAGCAGTGAGGGCTCTTCGATACTGCACGGTACTGTCTTTCCAAGCTAGTCGGAAGACTTCCAGTTTGGTGGGGCGCCATTTCCAGTCCAATTTTCTGGAAGCTTGCTTCAGAGCTCGGGTATTTTCTGTATACCAGGGAGCTAGTTTCTTATGACAATGTTTTTAGTTTTTAGGGGTGCAACTGCATCTAGGGTATTGTGCAAGGCTAAATTGAGTTCCTCAGTTAGGTGGTTAACTGATTTTTGTCCTCTGACGTCCTTGGGTAGGCAGAGGGAGTCTGGAAGAGCATCAAGGAATCTTTGGGTTGTCTGAGAATTTATAGCACGACTTTTGATGCTCCTTGGTTGGGGTCTGAGCAGATAATTTGTTGCGATTGCAAACGTAATAAAATGTTGGTCCAATAGTCCAGGATTATGAGCAAAAACATTAAGATCCACAACATTTATTCCATGGGACAAAACTAGGTCCAGAGTATGACTGTGGCAGTGAGTAGGTTCGGAGACATGTTGGACAAAACCCACTGAGTCGATGATGTCTCCGAAAGCCTTTTGGAGTGGGTCTGTGGACTTTTCGATGTGAATATTAAAGTAATCAAAAATTAGAATATTATCTGCTATGACTACAAGGTCCGATAGGAATTCAGAGAACGCAGTGAGGAACGCTGTATATGGCCCAGGAGGCCTGTAAACAGTAGCTATAAAAAGTGATTGAGTAGGCTGCATAGATTTCATGACTAGAAGCCTTTTTTTGTAAATTGAAATTTGCTATCGTAAATGTTAGCAACACCTCCGCCTTTGCGGGAGGCGCGGGGGATATGGTCACTAGTGTAACCAGGAAGTGAGGCCTCATTTAACACAGTAAATTCATCAGACTTAAGCCATGTTTCAGTCAGGCCAATCACATCAAGATTATGATCAGTGATTAGTTCATTGACTATAACTGCCTTTGAAGTGAGGGATCTAACATTAAGTAGCCCTATTTTGAGATGTGAGGTATCACGATCTCTTTCAATAATGGCAGGAATGGAGGAGGTCTTTATTCCAGTGAGATTGCTAAGGCGAACACCGCCATGTTTAGTTTTGCCCAACCTAGGTCGAGGCACAGACACGGTCTCAATGGGGATAGCTGAGCTGACTACACTGACTGTGTTAGTGGCAGACTCCACTAAGCTGGCAGGCTGGCTAACAGCCTGCTGCCTGGCCTGCACCCAATTTCATTGTGGAGCTAGGGGAGTTAGAGCCCTGTCTATGTTCGTAGATAAGATGCAGCAGTCTCCCCATTCTCATCTGCCCTGTCTATGTTTGAAGATAAGATATAGCAGTCTCTCCATTCTCATCTTTCAACTGTTCGCTAAAACAATTGTGCGGTGGCCACTTTGTTATTGTTTTAACTGCAGATTACCCCTTTAAGTCTGAGCTGTTGTACTGTATAAACAGTTGGTCAAGTTTTTCAACCAGTCTGCTAGTTTTTATGTGAGATTCATTCATTCATTCATTCATTCATCATTCATTCATTGTCATAGTATCGGTTTCAATCGTTATAGCAGTCTCGATAGCAGCAGCCACAGACGCAACAGCCATAAACGTGCCCCCTGTCCAGGCTGAATCCACCACCGTGGGTCACCAGGCATCTGCCAAGAAAATGCGTCGTCACGCTGAGGTCCCAGGCCTTCTCCCTGTTGCCGTGGTGATCATCTATAGGACCCTGGGACAGCTACTTCCTGAGAACTTCGACGTTGATCGCAGGAGCCTGAGGTATTGTTTACCACTGGGAATGCTGGGTTTGGTTTTTGCCTAGTTTTCCTTGTGATATATGTTTTTATGCTACCTCACTATAGGCCAGGGATGTGGCTATAGGCCAGGGATATGCAACTTTGAAGGGCCGCAGTGGCTCGCGGGTCTGTGTACCCACATCCACACCTAGCGAAACAAAACATTTTAGCGGCCCTCTTGACAGCGGAGAGAAAAAAGTATTATTTAATTTCCTGCAATTCTTAAAATGTTGCCATGGGCGTAGAGAAAAGTGTGCAGTTTTAAAGCAAGTTTACTGCAATTCTACACATTTTGCCATAGGGCGGACAGAAGATTTAGCAATTTTTTTATAACAAATTTCATGCAATTCTATGCATTTTGCCATGGGGCGGACAGAAGATTTAGCAATTTTTTATAACAAATTTCCATGCAATTCTACAAATTTTGCAATGGGGCAGAGAGAAAACTTTGCCGTTTTTAATATGATAACTTAGTGAGAGTGGCTAACAAAATCAATGGGGCCCTCCGATTGGTAATTTGACCATGATTACTACAAGTTTAGATAGCTGGCTAGACTACTGTATCAATCAACAACAAAAAATGACCTGACATGGGCTAATTGAGTGACTGTCAGTGACTAACATACCAAGAGAAGAACTGCTGATACACAACCACATTTTTTTGGGGGGGGGGCACCATTTTCCCTGCTATAGGCCCTTGTGGAAAGTCACTCTCGACATGAACATCTCTTGTATGACTAAAGTCAATGTAAACATAAATGTGTGTGTGTGTTTAGACTCCCCAAGCGGCCCATCATCAACACACCTATTGTGAGCACTGTGGTCTACAGCGAGGGGGTGCCTCTTCTGGCACAGCCCATCACACTCGAATACACACTACTGGAGACAGAGGAGAGGACCAAACCTGTCTGTGTCTACTGGAATCATTCCATCCCGTAAGGAAAAGCATACCTATCAATACTCTTACTCAGATCGTAAATTTAGAATGGAGTTTAGCTTGATTATGTTCAAGAACATACAGTATCTGTCAAAAGTTTGGACACACCTACACATTCAAGGGTTTTTCTTTATTTGTACTATTTTCTACATTGTAGAATAATAGTGAATATAACAAAACTATGAAATAACACATATGGAATCATGTAGTAACCAAAAAAAGTGTTAAACCAAAATATATTTATATTTTAGATTCTTCAAAGTAGCTACCCTTCGCCTTGATGACAGCTTTGCACAATCTTGGTATTCTCTCAACCAGCATCACCTGGAATGCTTTTCCAACAGTCTTGAAGGAGTTCCCACATATGCTGAGCACTTGCTGGCTGCTTTTCCTTCATTCTGCAGTCCAACTCTTCCATAACCATCTCAATTGGGTTGAGGTCGGTTGATTGTGGACCAGATGGGATGGCGTATCGCTGCAGAATGCTGTGGTAACCATGCTGGTTAAGTATGCCTTGAATTCTAAATAAATCACTGACAGTGTCACCAGCAAAGCACCATCACACCTCCTCCTCCATGCTTTACGGTGGGAACCACACATGCGGAGATCATCCGTTCACCTACTCTGCGTCTACAAAGACACAGCGGTTAGAACCAAAAATCGTAGATTTCCACCGTTCTAATGTCCATTGCTCATGTTTCTTGGTCCAAGCAAGTCTCTTCTTATTATTGGTGTCCTTTTGTAGTAGTTTCTTTGCAGCAATTCGACCATGAAGGCCTGATTCATAAAGTCTTCTCTGAACAGTTGATGTTGAGATGTGTCTGTTACTTGAACTCTGTGAAGCATTTATTTGGCCAGCAATTTCTGAGACTGGTACCTCGAATGAACTTGGCCTCTGCAGCAGAGGTAACTCTGGGTCGTCCTTTCCTGTGGCGGTCCTCATGAGAGCAAGTTTCATCAAAGCACTTGATGGTTTTTGCGACTGCACTCGAAGGAACTTTAAAAGTTCTTGAAATTTTCCGTATTGACTGACCTTCATGTCTTAAAGTAGTGATGGACTGTCATTTCTCTTTGCTTGTTTGAGCTGTTCTTGCCATAATATGGACTCAGTCTTTTACTAAATAGGGCTATCTTCTGTATACCACCCCTACCTTGTCACAACACAACTTATTGGCTCAAACGCATAAAAAAGGAAAGACATTCCACAAATGAACTTTTAACAAGGCACACCTGTTAATTGAAATGCATTCCTGGTGACTACCTCATGAAGCTGGTTGAGAGAATGCCAAGAGTGTGCAAAGCTGTCATCAAGGCAAAGGGTGGCTGCTTTGAAGAAAATATAAAATATATTTTGATTTGTTTAACACTTTTTTGGTTACTACATGATTTCATATGTGTTATTTCATAATTTGATGTCTACACTATTATTCTACAATGTAGAAAATAGTAAAAATAAAGAAAAACCCTTGAATGAGTAGATGTGTCCAAACTTTTGACTGGTACTGTAAATCATATAAAACAATATCTATTTTGGGTCCAGATTTCAAGGAACGGGAGGCTGGTCTGCCAAGGGGTGTGAGCTGGTGTTCAGGAACAGCACCCACATCAGCTGCCAGTGCAGTCACATGTCCAGCTCTGCTGTGCTCATGGACATCTCCAAGAGAGAGGTACCACCCCGAGCCCCCTACCAAACATTCAGTTATGGTGACTCAGCTTATGTTAACTTCTATTATTTGATCTTACCCCTGGCCGTGTTTACCTCCTCAGCATGGAGAGGTCTTGCCCCTGAAGATCATCACCTACACCACGGTGTCAGCCTCGCTGGTGGCCCTCCTCATCACCTTCCTCCTGCTGGCCATTCACCGGAAGCTCCGCTCTAACCTCCACAGCATACACAAGAACCTGGTGGTGTCAATCTTCCTCTCCCAGCTCGTCTTACTCTTCGGAATCAATCAGACTGAAAATGCGGTGAGGCCCTTGCACACAACCCTGAGGCACACCCAAAATACACTTTATTTTGTCTTATTGCATTATTATATACTGTCGACTTGTCAATATACACTACATGACCAAAAGTATGCTCGTCGAACATCTCATTCCAAAATCATGGGCATTAATATGGAGTTGGTACCCCAATTCTCTGGGAAGGCTTTCCACTAGATGTTGGAACATTGCTATGGGGACTTGCTTCCATTCCGCCACAAGAGCATTAGTGCAGTTGGGCACTGATGTTGGGCGATTAGGCCTGCACGCAGTCAGCGTTCCAATTCATCCCAAATGTGTTCGATGGGGTTGAGGTCAGGGCTCTGTGCAGGCCAGTCAAGTTCTTCTACACCGATCTTGACAAACCATTTCTGTATGGACCTCGTTTGTGCACAGGGGCATTGTCATGATGAAACAGGAAAGGGCCTACCCCAAACTGTTGCCACAAGGTTGGAAGAACAGAATCGCCTTAAATGTCATTGCATGCTATAACGTTAAGATTTCCCTTCACTGGAACTAAGGGGCCTAGCACGAACATGAAAATCAGCCCCAGACCATTATTCCTCCTCCAACAAACTGTACAGTTGGCACTATGCAATGGGGCAGGTAATGTTCTTCTGGCATCCACCAAACCCAGATTAATCTGTCGGACTGCCAGATGGTGAAGCGTGATTCATCATTCCAGAGAATGTGTTTCCACTGCTCCAGAGTCCAATAGCAGCGAGCTTTATACCACTCCAGCCGACGCTTGGCATTGTGGTGATCTTAGGCTTGTGTGCGGCTGCTCAGCCATGGAAACCCATTTTATGAAGCTCCCGACAAACATTTATTGTGCTGAAAATTGGTAGTGAGTGTTGCAACCGAGGACAGATGTTTTTTTGAAGGGATGTCCACATACTTTTGTACATATGGTGTACCTGCAGTCTACCCCCCTACCCTTCTCGCCGGGGAAAGGCCATTCTGTGCCATATCTGCCAGGGCACCAAGGCCATTTTCTAGGGCACCAAGGCCATTTTCTAGGGCACCAAGGCCATTTTCTAGGGCACCAAGGCCATTTTCTAGGGCACCAAGGCCATTTTCCAGGGCACCAAGGCCATTTTCTAGGGCACCAAGGCCATTTTCTAGGGCACCAAGGCCATTAACCAAAATAGCCATTTAAATTGATTTGAAAACCAAAAACAGTAGCTATTCTGTTAAGAAAAACATAAGTGTATGTAAATAAATAATTAGCCTACATGTCAAAGTGCGTAGGTGATAGCCTATGCGTATTGGCTACAGCCTGCCCTGTCCAGGCCAATGCTGACATGAGGAAGGCTAGTCCCCCTTGAGTACATTTTAGTCATTTAGCAGACACTCTTATCCAGGGTGACTTACAGGAGCAATTAGGGTTAAATGCCTTGCTCAAGGGCACATCAACAGATTTGTCAGTTAGTTGGCTCGGGGATTCAAACCAGCAACCTTCCAATTACTGGCCCAACACTCCAAACAGCAGTGCTAAGTGGCTTTATCTTTGATAATAATAGTTCTGTGTCTGTTTGGCAATGTGTGGATTTGGCCTCAGCCATTGCATTGTGTTCTGTTGTTATAGATTAGCAGTTACTGAACCAGACTTAGTTCACAGACAGCTTAAATAACAATTAGCACAGTTGGCTTTCAAAACAGTGGCTTTAATCATCTTTCCCTACCTCTCTGTCCCTCAGTTCATGTGTACAGTGGTAGCCATCCTGCTCCACTACTTCTACATGTGTAAGTTTGCCTGGATGTTGGTGGTGGGCCTTCACATCTACCGCATGCTGACTGAAGTCAGGAACATCAACCATGGCCGCATGAGGTTTTACTACGCCATTGGCTGGGGCATTCCTGCCATTATCACAGGTGAGTGAGAGACACACACACACACACATGCATGCAAAGACAGAGAGGGACACTGATGCATTGAAACAACATAATCTGGAAGCACATGCTCACTGTGTGTGTTTTTCCTCTCTTGTAGGCCTGGCGGTAGGGTTGGACCCTGAGGGCTATGGGAACCCAGACTTCTGTTGGATTTCTGTCCACGACACACTCATCTGGAGTATCGCTGGGCCCATCGCTATAGTAGTACTGGTGAGTGTGTATGTAGACGCTGTTTATTTGTTGGACTATACTGGATTGGTTCTGGCCAGTGGATTATATTATTCATCTCCATCTCATGTATCTCCCATAGGTCAACATTGCTTTATTCTTCATGGCCGCCAATGCCTCATGCGGAAAAAGACAGTGGACATTTGAGAAGACTGGAGCAATGTGAGTACTTCGAGACAGGATAACCATGTAGAGTTAGAAAATAGTTAGCATGTAGCATACCATGTTGGCTGGATTCCATTCAAACATAACAAACATTTCCTCTCTAGCTGTTCCCTACATGTAGCCTTCCTCCTCCTGTTGCTCCTCAGTGTGACCTGGCTCCTGGGCCTCATGGCGGTCAACAGTGACATCCTCTCCCTACACTACCTCTTTGCCATCTTCAGCTGCCTTCAGGTACTTGGCTTTTTGGCTTGTCAAAAACAGTGCTTCAAAAAGCCTTACTGTGGGTATATTTATCTGATGTGCAATTATCCATCTCTCTCTCTCTCTCTCTCTCTCTCTCTCTCTCTCTCTCTCTTCTCTCTCTCTCTCTCTCTCTCTCTCTCTCTCTCTCTCTCAGGGTGTGTGCATATTCTTCTTCCACTGTGTTTTCAACAAGGAGGTGAGGACCAACCTAATGAACATCCTCACAGGGAGGAAATCCATAGTGGAGGAGCCTACTGCCACCCACTCCACTCTCCTCACAGTGAGTACACACCAGTCCATAGTTAAGTGTAGTATACCTGTACATTTATGTTGAGAAATTAGTTATGAGTTGTATCGGGCGGCAGGCAGCCTAGCGGTTAAGAGCACTGGGCCAGTAACCGAAATGTCACTTGTTCGAATCCCCGATCCGACTAGTTGAAAGATCTGTCAATGTGCCCTTGAGGAAGCCACTTAACCCTAATTGCTCTTGTAAGTCACTCTGGATAAGAGTGTCTGCTGAATGACTACAATTTAGTTTATTACTTCTTTGTGTCCCCAGCGTTCACTGAACGCTAAGCATTCGTACACAGAGGAGGACAGTCTGTACCGCACGGCCATCGGAGAGTCCACTGCCTCCCTGGACAGCACAGTTAGATCAGTCCGCAGCTTCAGCAGAAGCCAGGCCAGGTGACTTACTGGGTGGGAACTGGGTTCTACTTAGCTAACAGATTGTGCCGGGCTAATGTGATGCTCTATTAGCCGTTACAGGTTAGGTGCTGTTTGGCGTAGCACAGATCATTTTCTATCAACCTTAACTTGGCGATACTTCCTCAATTCCCAACATGGAAGACAACCAACGTCTTCTAAATGTCCATGTCTAGTTGCAGGGACTTGGTTTGAATTTAGAAAATTCACCATGAAGTAATCCAACAATGTGTATGCCGCCATCTTGTCTATTTCAAATCTTCTCTCATTGATCAAGACAGGTTATTGTCATCATGACATGCGTTACTTTGGGGTGGACCCACCTGTCTCAATCGATGAGAGAAAATTTGAGATAGACAAGATGGTGGCGGACACATTGTTGGACTACTTAAAGTGGAACTGACAGCGCCTTAACTACTTTGCAGATATGAAACAAACAGATAATCATAATATCAGTCAAAAATATCAAATGTCCAGTATATACTACAAAATCAACTTTATAAGAGGTTTAAAAAATAGGTTATATTTGACAAAGAAATTCCATGATGTAGAGTATGGCATTGTTGGCCGAATAAATTACATTTGTTGGTAGTCCAAAAAATATTGCTCTCAGGTTGTAAATCACAGCTGTCCAAGTATATATTTTGCTGCCTCCACCCATTCGGGATGCACTTTTTCATTTTCAATTACTCAATATTTTGGATATAAACTTACGAATTTAACTAAGGCATGCATATCTCTTAGTTGTCAATCAAATGTATTTGGCATCTATCAAATGGGCGGGCAGGCATTTTCCATTCAGTTGTCACAACGTGGGTTGGGACAAGCATGCATTTGCTGGCAAGCTGCAGAAGGTGAGCAGGCTACTATTCCCCATTGTTTATCAGTGACATTTTTATGGCCAACTACAAACGGAAAAAATTTCTGAGAGTTTATCTACTCTTGCCTCATTAGATTTTAGCTCATCCCTCTCTGGCTAACATTATATGTTTATCGTAGGGAGGGAGAATAACCTCCTGTTCATGGTTGTCTGATCAATAGGACTGTAAAGTTCCCAAATGTAAGAGGACACCCTTGGTATTTAAATATTTGCAGAAATCCATTCAGGTGTATTTTCCATATTGTAAAATGTAAAAAAAAAAAAAAGTCATATTCTTTCTGGGGGTGTATATGAACACATTTTTATAAGATGGCATGTTGATAAAACCCTGTCCGTTCCACTTTAGTGGAGAATTTTTAAATTTACTTTAATAATGGAACATTTTCTAAAATTCAAACAAACCCCCTGCAGCTAGACGTGAAGGTTTAGAAGACATTAGATTTCTTCCAAGTCGGGAATTGAGGAAGAACCGACAAGTTAAGGTTTGTTGAAAATTATATTTTCTATCTCAAAAAGTACCTACCTAATAACACCCATCAGCCAGCTGGAACAGAGTAATGGTCTGACTAGGCAATATTTTTAATGGCTAGGTTCTACTTAGGTTTGCAAAACTCCAGTAACCTTCCCAAAATTCCCCGATTTTTCAAGATTTTCAAGATTCTGGATTTCATGCTTATTCCTTCCTGATTCAGGGAATCTTCCAACCAGAATTTCTGGAAAACCTGGGAATTTTAGGAAAGTTAATGGAATATCGTGACCACATTTCATACTCAAGTTATTATTTCTGTACTCATCATGTCTCCTTCTTCCAACAGGAACAGCTCAGGGCAGAAGCGCACAACATCCTCCGGCTCAGCCAAAAAGAGTTCCCATGGGGAGGGAGACTCCTCCATCTTCCTCTGCAAGCGCTCCAAGAGAGATGGTACAAGTCCTATATAGTTACATTGAGTGTCATCAAATTTGATTGGTTACATACATGTGTTTAGCAGATGTAATTGCGGGTGTAGCGAAATGCATGTAACAGGGAATATTAATGCATCCGAATGTCTCAATAATTTACGTGCCATTGGCTGCTCAGGCCTATAGAGTGGTGAGGAGAAGGACTCTACCGTGTCCGGAAGTGAATTCACCATTCATTTTCGGGATTCAGGGTTCACTCATACACCGTTTTAAGCTTTGTTTTACTATTGACCGTTTCAGCTGATTTCGGGATTGTATATCGATTCGCTCTTAAATATTAGTCATCTGATGTATTTGTTTCAGTCTCTGAATTGTTTAATAAAACTTTTCGCGTCCAGCTCTTGATATCAGGGCATAACAATATAATTTGTCTCCTGAATTAGCCTAGCATGCATAGCGTACGGTGCCTTCAGAAAGTATTCACACCCCTTGACTTATTCCACATTTTGTTGTGTTACAGCCTGAATTCAAAATGGGTTAAATAAATTAAAACATCGCACCCATATACTGTGTACACAATACCCCATAAGGAAAGTAAAAACATATTTTTAGATGTATTTATTTTTTAATTAAAGACATAAATATTTCATTTACATAAATATTCACAACCCTGAGTCAAAATATGTTAAAAAAGTCAAGGGGTGTGAATACTTTCTGAAGGCGCTGTATACCTGGTCCCGAGCTTGTTTTCCCTGACTAAACTTGCTGGCTAGCTGAACTATGCTAGTTTTAGTCCTCATTGCTAAACTTCATAAACACTGTACCCTCAACTTCAAAACTCATTTGCTAGCTATAGAGTCATGTAACTAAGAAATTTGCTGGAAAGAAACTTGAAAACTATTGTTTTGTTGAATAGTCATGGCTGGTTCGAGCTATCTGTTGTAAGACAACGGTGGTGAATTATATCATTGCTACGCAGATCCAAGTTCAGTTTTGAGATTCACCAACGTCACTAGCGTAGGGTTAGCAGGACGTTTCTGACTGGTCTTGGAACTGTGACAATGGGCAGCCTCTCCCCACTTGGTTCGATGGGATATGTAGGGATTTTGCCAACACAGCCAGATATGCAAACAGTCTTGTACCCTTAACCGTTTGTAAACTGACTATCATATTGGTTGATTAAATCAGACTTTATTAATATAATGAGTAATCTAGGAATGTCCCAAGTTAATTGACACGAGAAAATGCAAAAATAGCAACTAATCAGAGTCCTAATGAATACAATGAATGGCTAAACTATTTCCGAACACTACGGGTCCGCGGAGCACCTCCTCCTCACCACTCTATAGTTCAGAGGTCAGAGAGTAAGTTATAGCTCCTGTGTTTCCATGGTAACAGATTCAGACTCAGACAGTGAGCTCTCGGTGGATGAGCACAGCAGCTCCTATGCCTCGTCCCACTCCTCAGACAGTGATGATCACAGAGGAAGCCGTAAGCATAGGTGGAACAACGAGAGACCGTCCCAGCACAACACAGCCAAAGGTAACGGGACTCATGTTCAAACACACACACACATTTTGCATTTGCACATACACGCGCACATACACACACACACACACACACACACACACACACACACACACACACACGCCCACACACCTCATATATTTAAAAGTGTTTATTTTTCTACTGTATCTGAAGTGGATACTGTGGCCAATCACGTGAAGCCCTACTGGCCTGTGGAGCCGCCGACAGCCAGTGAGAGCGAGGAGCCCTGCGGGGTGGAGTTGCTGCGTGTGGAGACCAAGGTCAACGTGGAGCTCCACCAGGACAACAAGGTCAACAGGGAGTCCCTCTCCCAGAATGATAGTGCCCCTCCCAGCTCACCTGACTGCAACCAGACTGAGAAGAGAAGGGGTGAGCGAGCGACAGAGAGAGAAAAAGAGAGAGTCGTCACTAGCTTCCATAGCCGCAAAGTCATAAACCCTGCCCATTTCTACAAATTGTATTGTTAAATTCTATTTGAAACCTAACCCAATCTTAACCACACTACTAACCTTAGAATTAATATTTAAAAGCACTTTTTTGTAGCAAATGTTTACCTCTGTAGTTCACTACCTCTCTCAGGAATATCTCAAATGAAATATCTGATTGAATCAACATGTCAAAATTCTAATCTAGTACCTAAAATGTTATTCCTATCCAAATAAGGTGCATGTGTCTGTTTGTGTGTGTGTGTGTTTTCTTGTATGACTGACTGGGGTTTGTGCATTCACTCTCTGCGTTTGCCACCAGGCATTCTGAAAAACAAGATCACCTCCCCTCCTCCCCTGACTGACAAGAACATGAAGAATCGCCTGCGGGAGAAACTGAGTGACTACAACCCCCACCACATCTCCACCAGGACTACCCCAGTCCCCCCGTCTCCCGTCTCCTCCCATCTACGCCCTGTAATCGGAGGCAAATCCCCGCCTCGCCCGCCCGTGCCTCCGCACCTTCCGTTGTCTCCATGGGACCTGCACAATGGGGTTGTCATGACAACGATGAGGACGATGATGTCGCCATTAGTCAATGGGGTCAACGGGGTTCAAGACGCCCAAGACTCAGACTCCGAGTGAGTGTTTACGAGATATTGGTGGCCATGTTGCATTTCTAACAGATATGTTGGATAATACGTCAGTCACTTTTGACTTTAGCAACTCTCTCTGTCTCTGCCTCTCAACAGTGGTAGCAACGAAACCTCAATCTGACCTGGAGAGAATTCCAGATAGACAACCAGCTCTCAAGGCAAGAGGGGCTACAGCGCCGATACCATGCGTGCAGTTCAAAGGTCACTATGGGACCCCTAAGCTCCTATGGAGACCAGTGTTAGCCCAGACAGCTGCCTGCCTGAGAGAAAAGGGGAAGAAAGGAGAGAGCCTGAGAACTACATCTCCCAGCATGCAGCAGCTAGTTGGAAAAACAAAACAATGCACTTCACGGCACGGCTACCAAGTGGCGCTGTCTGTAGTTGTTCATTGCGGGTGGCAACTGACAGCAGGTTGGGATTGAGGACTTTTCTAGGACCAGATGTGTCATGATGTGATATTGACCTCATGAATCAGTAAGACATTCACCAAGTGCCCAGCTGTTTGCCCACAGAGACAGAAACGTCCAAAAAACAAATCAATGTATTTGGTCCGTGTAATTACTTTGTAGATATTTTGTATTTTTACTTTTTGGACTTGTTTATAGGAGAGGAATAACTAAGCCGTACATTGTAAGTAGTGTATTGTAATGTCATATTATTGGGAGAGCATGTGTAGATATGACAGTCAACAAGGTTTTTTACAGATGTTTACAAATTTGGCACATTTTAAGAAAACAAATATGCTGCCATCCGCAGCATGTAAAGTACTCTCAGTCTGAAAATACTCTACTCATAATATGATTTTGAAGTATTCAAACACTCACATAGTAATTCTAGTAATACAAAAGCCATCTTAAAATAGTAATTCTAACATAGGGAGGAGACATGTTCATCTCCGGTCTTGTCCATTCCAATTGTGTCCTGATGGTTGAATGAGGAGAACGCACTGAAATCTTAATACTTGCATTACAAGTTCCAGTAAATGGCAGAGTAATATAGAAATCAATTGCTACTCTTGAATGTTAGTAGAAAACAACGGTATGTGCCTTTTGATTGTTACCATGTTGTCTCATTGTAACCCTTTTCACATTGTGCTTCTGTGTTTGTGTAGATCCTTATATTATTCCTACACATCATCTCTGGAGATCCTATCACCAAGTGTTCAGCCAGTAACATGTCTGTACTCTGATTTTTAACTCTTTAGAATAGTATGTTGCAGTATTATTTCTGTCTGCCTCCACAGAGCATGGTGTCTAAACCCAAGGTAACCACTATTACTAGTTTTAGTACTGACCTCCCCATCCCCATTCCCCTGTTGAGCTGTAAACACCAGTGTACATGACCTAGTTATAATACTGTCATCCCTCAGTCCTCCTATTTCATGTTTATAGATGAGCCATATCTCTTTAAAGCTGATATTGTGTCAGACACTGGAATCGTTATTGTAACATACACATATTTATTTTTTGTGAAAAGACACTGGCAATCAGACTTTAGGAACACTAAAATAAACCACATTTTGATTTTCTTCCTTACTTTTTAAATTTTTTTATGTGTTTCTTGTGTCATTAAGAATTGATAGGTATATGACATATTTGTATGTTTTCAGAATGGCCTGTCAAGAGGTTTGGATAAAGGGTAAACAAGAAATGTGCAAGCATTTAGGCTTTTTTCAAACAGACATTTTATTCAATGGCTTCTCTTATTTACATCAGTAAAAAGTAATATCTAGTAACAGGACTCGTTGATACGCCTCATGCTCATGAACCTCATGCCCATGCCCATCTGGTTAAAGTTTCTGTACTCTCCAGGCCTCATGTACATCATCCTGCCTCTGTACTGGGGCTGCTCATACATGAGCCAGTGGCCGTCCATAACGTTGCAGGACATGCAGTTGTTCATGCGGTAACGATCCATGATGCTGTCACAGTCGTCCATCATCTCGTGCATCTGACCTCCAAAGTTCTCCCTCTCGTAGATCCTCATCCTGAAAGATCCTCTGTGCTGTAACATTATGAACAACATGTTTTAGGGAGAAATCAGGAACTGTAATGCAAAATGTATCATGCATGTATAGAAGATTGTAGTCATACTGACTAATGGGCATAGGTGGATGTATCAACAACAACAAAGAAGACTACGAGGTAACTAACACATCTGTGTGTGTTAGTAGGCTTACCATGGGGATCATGCGGCAGGACCTGATGTCGGTCATTCCCATCATGCGCTGGTAGTCAGAATACTCTCCCCTCTTCATGAACCACTGGTTTCCCATGTAGTTGGGACGGTCGTACACTATGAAGCAGCCACTCTCAACCCTGCAGGACTGGCAGCGGCTTAGGTAGGAGGACATGTCAGGGCAGTCGCTGCTGCACTCATAGGAACGACCCTGGAAGTTCCTGTCCTCGTAGAAGGTGATCTGAAAATAAGCAAGAATCATTAATATTCCCCATTCAAACATATAAAAACACATTGCTACATGTTAGGCCTTGCCCAATCCCACTGACTATCAGGTTTCTGGGATTAAGGTTGCCTTGTGCTCTGACACTAGAGTACTAAAGTGCACTCAGTCTAACAAGCTAGGAACATTTATATTAATAAATACACTAAATATAATACTTACTCTGCCGTTCATGTTCATGCCGGTGGAGGTCATTTTGTCTCTCTGTGCTGCTGCTGCTCTTGCTGGGGAACTGTTATCCTACTGGTTTAAAACCTTTCTTTTTATACCTGTGAACCCCATTGTACTAACCCCTGACTCAGCAACATGGAATAGAGGGCCATAGAGCACCGAGGTCTGTCCACATGTCCAGGGACACGGGTCTCTCAAAATACTTTAAAAATGCTGTTTCTCTCAGAACAAAGTAACAATGAGCCTTTGTGAAAGGGTTAACAATAGTGATGTAGTGCAGGGTAAACACCGTTAATGCACTTTTTTTTATTTTGCACGAGCGTTTACCCAAATTTTGTAGAAAAATGCATTGAAAGCATAGGGACTGTTACTTCTCTAATCCTGAACAGCGATCAGCGTTCTGCCACCTATTTTTTCACCACTACATCACTGGTTAAAGGGATAGTTCAGTCAAATAAAATGACGCATTGGTTTCCTTAACCTGTAAGCAGAATATAGACAAGGTACGACAGGAATCCATGCTTCGGTTTAGTTTCCTTGGTACTGTTTCCACATGCTAATGTTTTGGCATGTCTGGCACAAATCCCATTCAATTAATGGGACCGATATTAGAATTTTTCACACATCATGTCCAAAGCATCTGAAAGTGTCTAAACTTGTGAAGCTCAACAAAGTCACTAATGCTTTGAACATGGGTGAAAAATTCTAGTATCGGTCCCATGTCTTGAATGGGATTTGTGATTTTGTGCCACAAATGCAATTCAGCACAATTGGTAACTAACTATTTGGTTACCAGTGGTACAAATTGGTGCTTGTTTCAATGAATCTAAAATGAAGTATTTTATCCCAGTTAGTGTAGCCTAATTTAACAAAGTCTTGGGTCGTTGTCTCAATCAACACTATGGACATGGTGGCCAAATAGTAAAACAGAGAGCTCACATTAGACACTTGTAGAGAGAAAAGGGTAACATTTTTAATCAGTGTAGACCGATGGAAGGATACAAAAATCTTCACCTTTTCCTCATTTGCATTGTACCAGCAAGCATCACATAGTATCTCACACAGCATCGTAAAAAAAAAACTAAAACTTCCTAAAACTCTTGAGGAAGACTATTGGCGGAGGCTGCTTTGCTTATGAGCTCCACTGAGTAATATAATATTATCAATAGAAATAAGTGCTTTGAAGAACTTAAGCAATGTGCATTGTGATACAAAGACAGTAAAACAATATCAGCATAGTGGCTTTACATTTAATCAATCACAGCTGGTCTGTAAATCTATGACCTATGTCCAGAAACACCCCTTATATCCATAGTCCTTAGGCCTTTATGGTCACTTGTGTAGATGGCTAGGCAGAACCAATACCGTCATTGATATAACCAATCCTGTTCTTTAGGGAGTAGAGGTTGGTTTTGGACTGGGCCCATGCATACAGTATATATAACCACATAATTAGAAAAAGGGGATATCGCCTCATGGGAAAAACATTTTCCTGATCCTATGATAGAAGCATCACAGATAGGCAGTATGCACAGCATTACATGAACTACTTTCTATAGAACATACATTAGGGAAACAACAAACAGTAGGGAGACAGTTCATAATGCGTAACCTCCGAGTTACTGAGAGAGGAGCTGAGTTGACAGACTGACGTGTGAATGGGAATTTGCTATTGCACAAAGTGGGTTTTAACAGCGGAGGAGGACCACAGGCTCTCACAGCTGTTTCGCAATCATTTCTCATGATCATAAGAATATTTACACCAACCATAATAAAACATCAATAGGACAATTTAAAAAGCTACAGTGTAAAAACCTAAATGCATCCGGTGCATTATGCAGAACAAGGTATAGGAAGCACAACAGTTCTCACGAAAATCCTCATTTTAAACTTGTTTAGATATCAACATTATCTGGAGTGAAAAGTTAACATTTGACTTTGAAGATCTAATATTAAATAATATATTCATAGGCCTATTGTCAGAAAAGTTCTCGTTTCCTCTAAAACAGTGCATTGTGCTTATCCTGTCACATAAAAAGGAATGTATTGTAATGTTTTAAACATTGTATAACTGCCATAATTTTGCCGGGCCCCAGGAAGAGCAGTTTCTGCCTTGGCAGCAGCTAATGGGGATCCATAAAAATACAAATATATTACACCACTTATTGGAGACTTGAGAGGGCACAGAAGAGAGGGGAGGTTGTTTCGTATTTCATGTTTTAGGACAGTTATGTTGGGTGCTGATCCTATACCTAAAGCTGGAGATACATTTCAACATAACATTGGTCTCATTTAACAATAATCTACATCTGCATTACATTATTATATTAATATATAAACCTTTGATTTCAATTACAAAGGTATGGCACATTCAGTTTAACCACACATCATTTCTTAAAACATTGGCATTACAATCATAAAAAGAGAGTACCGTAATTTCCGGACTATTAAGCGCACCTGAATATAAGCCGCGCCCACTGAATATAATTTTTATTTTGAACATAAATAAGCCGCACATGTCTATAAGCCGCAGGTGCCTACCGGTACATTGAAACAAATGAACTTTACACAGGCTTTAATGGAACACGGCTTGTAACAAAAAATAAAAAATTTGCAGTAAGCTTTAGTTGTCTTTTTGCACTGAGTCAATTCCTAACGCTGCTGTTTCCAACGTCTTATCATCGACTCATTAAGACCAAGCTCCCGTGCAGCAGCTCTATTTCCTTTTCCAACAGCCAGATCAATCGCCTTCAACTTGAAAGCTGCATCATATGCATTTCCCCGTGTCTTTGCCATGATGAGGGTGACAAAATGACTACCGTAATCAGAATGATGGGAAGTTTGAGAGCGCTCGATTTAATCTAAACAGTAAACAAAAAAGTTGTTTGACCTTAACCCGTTCGGCAATTTCATTGGTCTAATGAAAGCTTCATGCCGCCAAAAAAACTGAGCACGTCACAGAATGTGTGTTTTTTTTTAAAACATTTAAAGCGGGAAAAATCCATATATTAGCCGCGTCATTGTTTAAGCCGCGAGGTTCAAAGCTGGGAAAAAAGTTGCGGCTTATAGTCCGGAATTTACGGTAAGCAGATATTCGGAAGTAGCAGCAATATACAAATATGGAAATATAAGAATTACATCTCTAAAATATAATTTGATGTACATTCCATTATTGGTCTTTGGATGGAATTTGTGCATCCGTTCCTCTCAAAAAACCGTTATCTTCCATGTTATTTTTCCAACTATCATAAAACGTGACCAAATAAATACTAGAAAACCAGTTTGATTTGAAAAAAGACTACAGTGTAAGGCAACATGATCAGTGCGAGTGAACAATCCCTTTTCTAAACCCTTCTCTACAGGCCTGTCTGACAGACGGGAGGATGGGAGAGACAGAGCAGTGGACGTGAGGCCTATGTGTTGTGGTAGCCATTCTTAGCTGTATCTTTCCTGGGTTCTACGTTCTCGTAGATGCTGAGTGCAGCCGTGTTCTGGTAGATTAAGTCCACGTTGGTTCCAGTTCTGGATCGGATTATGTCTATGGCACACTGGTTTAGGAACAAATACTGGTCCTGTAAGACAGTAACACAATATAGTTCAATATGATGAAGCAAACTGACCATTCAGATGTCAAAACATTTCACCTAGAGACCACATAAGCCTCCATTAGCATAACTTCCACTTTTAACCACAGGGATGGATTTTACAGTAAGCCTTTAATTAACCACCAAACATGCTGAAAAGTAGAACAGTGACCTCGGTCTGAACCATGAGGGGCCGGTGCATGCGCAGGTCGTGGATGGTGCCGTACACGTCCACCATACTGTCCCTCTCTATCTGGAAGATCAGCCGGTCGATGGCTATGAAGGTACCGGTACGACCCACACCCGCACTGAGGGGAGAGAGACAGAAAGAGAAAGAGGGAGAGAGATGAGAAAGAAGTAATGTTAATTTACTGTTCAAGCCAATAACACTTCTTGAAGTTAATTGTGAGAAACTGTGTGTTTACCTGCAGTGGACGACAGTGGGGGAGTGGCGTGAGTACTGGTCCATGTGTTCTCGGACCAGGTGTCTGAAGTTGATGAGCAGCTCCGTGGTCTCGGGGACGCCGTGGTCCGGCCAGGCTGTGAAGTGGAAGTGACGCACCGAGCGTGTCTCTGCTGTCCTCACCTGTCAGCCAATCATAAACACAGAGACCGTCCCTGATTACCATTAATATATGTGTAACATGTAATGCCCCCTTCCAGGATCCGATTCACAGAGTCGCAGTCAGATCAAAAAACAATCAACATATTTTTACGTCTTTTGTTTATAGGGAAGGGATCGTTTTTCCCAGAGCCATGTTTTACCCACTAAGTAGCTGAAGAGGAATACATCAGTAATATTGGTTTCACTCATTATCACAGGAACTTACATTTTTTACGTCAAAATCCCTGATGGTCCAGTCTTCTAGGGGGATTTCAGAGGTTGTTGTCACGGTGATATTCTGAAAGTGCTTGGTCTCAGATGGCCAGTATTTCTCACATTTCACCTGAGGAGAGAGGTGGTTGTGTGAGTGTTATGAATTGGGGTAGCTTAGTGCAGTCCTTCTCAAACCTCTCCCCTGGGAACTCCAGACAATTCACAATACTACACCTGATTCAAGGGCTCGTGCATAAGTCGATAAGTGGAATCAGTTGAACTAGAGTAGTTCAAATACATGGAATGTATACAAACTAGAGTCCCAGAGGAGAGGTTTGAGAAAGGCTGGTTTAGTGTGAGAACATTGTGAAGGTTTGGCGAAGGAGACAGGTTAGCCCCTCATCCTGGGGGCATGTCATTGTTTTTCAATTTTTTTAACTAGGTAAATCAGTTAAGAACAAATTCTTATTTACAATGACGGCCTAGAAACAGTGGATTAACTGTCTTGTTCAGGGGCAGAACAACAGATTTTTACCATGTCAGCTCGGGGATTCAATCTAGCAACCTTTCGGTTACTGGCCCAACACTCTAACCACTAGGCTACCTGCTGGTATGCCTTTTGGGTTTTCTGTTTCTGTAAATATGATCATTTTGGTTTTCTATTTCTGTAAATATGATCATTTTGGTTGTCTGTTTCTGTATATACAGTTGAAGTCGGAAGTTTACATACTCCTTAGGCAAATACATTTAAACTCAGTTTTTCACAATTCCTGACATTTAATCCTAGTAAAAATTCCCTGCCTTAGGTCAGTTAGGATCACCACTGAAATGTCAGAATAATAGTAGAGAGAATGATTTATTTCAGCTTTTATTTCTTTCATCACATTCCCAGTGGGTCAGAAGTTTACATACACTCAATTAGTATTTGGTAGCATTGCCTTTAAATTGTTTAAACTGGGTCAAACGTTTCGGGGAGCCTTCCACAAGCTTCCCACAATAAGTTGGGTAAATTTTGGCCCATTCCTCCTGACCTAGCTGCTGTAACTGAGTCAGGTTTGTAGGCCTCCTTGCTCATACACGCTTTTTCAGTTCTGCCCACAAATTTTCTATAGGATTGAGGTCAGGGCTTTGTGATGGCCCCTCCAATACCTTGACTTTGTTGTCCTTAAGCCATTTTGCCACAACTTTGGAAGTATGCTTGGGGTCATTGTCCATTTGGAAGATCCATTTGCGACATAGCTTTTAACTTAGCGACTGATGTCTTGAGATGTTGCTTCAATATAGCCAAATCATTTTCTTTCCTCATGATGCCATTTATTTTGTGAAGTGCACCAGTCCTTCCTGCAGCAAAGCACCCCCACAACATGATGCTGCCAACCCCGTGCGTCACGGTTGGGAGGGTGTTCTTCGGCTTGCAAGCCTCCCCCGTTTTCAAGAACGATGGTCATTTAAGGACAAACATTTCTATTTTTGTTTAATCAGACCAGAGGACATTTCTCCAAAAAGTACGATCTTTGTCCCCATTTGCAGTTGCAATCCGTAGTCTGGCTTTTTTATGGCGGTTTTGGAGCAGTGGCTTCTTCCTTGCTGAGCGGCCTTTCACGTTGTGTCGATATAGGACTCGTTTTACTATGGATAGAGATACTTTGTACCTGTTTCCTCTAGCATGTTCACAAGGTCTTTTGCTGTTGATCTGGGATGGATTTGCACTTTTCGCACCACAGTACGTTAATCTCTAGGAAACAGAACGCGTCTCCTTCCTTCCTACTTGCGTACTATTGTTTGTACAGAATAATGTGGTACCTTCAGGCATTTGGAAATTGCTCCCAAGGATGAACCAGATTTGTGGAGGTCTACAATTATTTTTCTGAGGTCTTGGCTGATTTCTTTTGATTTTCCGACGATGTCAAACAAAGAGGCACTGAGTTTGAAGGTAGGCCTTGAAATACATCCACAAGTACACCTCCAATTGATTCAAATTATGTCAATTAGCCTATCAGAAGCTTCTAAAGCCATTACATCATTTTCTGGAATTTTCCAAGCTGTTTAAAGGCACAGTCAACTTAGTGTATGTAAACTTCTGACCCACTAGAATTGTGATACAGTGCATTATAAGGGAAAAAATCTGTCTGTAAACAATCGTTGGAAAAATGACTTGTGTCATGCACAAAGTGGATGTCCTAACCGACTTACCAAAACTATAGTTTGTTAACAAGAAATTTGTGGAGTGGGGAAAAACGAGTTTTAATGACTCCAACCTAAGTGTATGTAAACTTCCGACTTCAACTGTATGATCATTTGGCGTTTTATATTTCTGTAAATATGATTATTTTCTTTTTTTTCTGTCAATATTAAAAAAAATCACACCCTGATCTCTTTCACCTGTCTTGGTGCTTGTCTCCACCCCCCTCCAGGTGTTGCCAGTTGCCGCCTAGGGCTAGAGCAGGTTAGAGCATTGAGCTATTAACCGGAAGGTTGCAGGATCGAATCCCTGAGCTGACAAGGTAAACATCTGTTGTTCTACCTCTGAGCAAGGCAGTTAACCCATTGTTCCCTGGGTGCCAAAGACATGAATGTCGATTAAGGCAGCCCCCTGTACCTCTCTGATTCATAGGGGTTGGGTTAAATGCAGAAGATACATTCAGTTGGACAACTGACTAGGTATCCCCCCCATCTTCTCATTATACCTCTGTTGCCAGTTCGTCTTTTCTTACCGGCGGTCTTTCCCTCCTTCCTGTTTCTCTAGTTCTGTTTCCTAGTTTTTCCCGGTTCTGACCATTCTGCCTGCCCTGACCCCGAGCCTGTCTGCCGTCCTGTACCTGCCTGACTCTGACCTGATCACGAACCTCTGCCTGCCCGGACCCTGAGCCTGTCTGCTGTCCTGTACCTGTACCTCCTGTCTGACTCTGACCTGATCACGAACCTCTGCCTGCCCGGACCCCGAGCCTGTCTGCTGTCCTGTACCTGTCTGACTCTAACCTGATCACGAACCTCTGCCTGCCCGGACCCCGAGCCTGTCTGCTGTCCTGTACCTGTCTGACTCTGACCTGATCACGAACCTCTGCCTGCCCGGACCCTGAGCCTGTCTGCTGTCCTGTACCTGTCTGACTCTGACCTGATCACGAACCTCTGCCTGCCCTTGACTTGCCCCTTTCCTGCCCCGTGTTTCTAATAAATGATCTGAGAACTGTATTATCCGCCTCCCGTGTCTGCATCTGGGTCATATCCTGAGTCCTGATAAATATGGGATTTTCTGTTTCTATCAATATGATTATTTGGGGTTTTCTGTTTCTGTAAATATGATAATTTGGGGTTTCCTGTTTCTGTAAATATGATAATTTGGGGTTTCCTGTTTCTGTAAATATGATAATTTGGGGTTTTCTGTTTCTGTAAATATGATAATTTGGGGTTTCCTGTTTCTGTAAATATGATTATTTGGGGGTTTCTGTTTCTGTAAATATGATCATTTTGGTCACCATCTTTTGAACAACAACCTGCTTGGGCTGGCCGACTGAAGAGTCGAGACCGAGCTGGTCTTGAATCTGTTAAGTGTGGTGTCTCATGTGTGTGTGCGTGCACACGTATATATGTGTGTCTGAGTGTGTGTGTGTGTGTGCGCACACGTGTATATATGTGTGTATGCACTCACTCGTCCCTGTTCATTACAGCGTGTCAGCATGACCAGAGTCTGGACGTTCTTCTCCCAGATCATCCTCCAGAACTCATTGACGGTGATGGGCAAAGGACCTTGGGCCGCAATAAACTCCTTCCTGGAGTTGTAACCCTGGCAAAGGACACATATTAACCCAGTACGTAAGCATCTACTACAATCACCATCTAACTTTCCTAAACCTTTTCATACTTGTCTGTATCTCCTGGTTAATGTGAGATGGATGTGATGTAACTGACTCAATACTACTAACTCTAGCTATAACCTGACAATGAAGACCTATATCTGAGTCTTAATTGAAGTTATCTAGCTATATCGATCATATTTGTGAAATAACCCCAGAGCAGAGCTGAAGCGCAGAGTGTCGGAGAAAGAGGATTAGGATGAAGATGATGATGATGACAGGTCAGTATTTACCGGGATGTAGTTAGAATTGATGTAGTCGTCGAATGGACTCCCATGGATGGACAGTTTCACTCTAGAGGAATCATCTGGGATGTGGGAAAGAGGAGGAATGAGGATCGATAGAAATGAAAGAGAATTCCTGTCACTCTGCCCCAGTGGCAGCCTGTCATCCAGAGCCCCACCTGTTTTGAGCCCCACAGCTTGGCTGGTTTGCATGTTATTTTGGCATTAATACGTGTCACAATGTAAAAATATATATATCATTGAGTTAATAAAACTGCATACAAACATGGTCTCTTTTTTGTTTTCTTGAGTATTGCAGCTCCAAAATGCTGGTGTTCCAGCCTAGCTCAGTGCTTTCTGTGGTGGTGGTGGTGGGGCAAGCCAGCAGAAAATACGGAGCATTGCGCTGTGATTGGCTCCGTGTTCTGTCACTCATGGGGACACTACGTCACCCCGAAGTGTAAGGGGAGACCTCGAAAATTCTAGCACTTTGGCTTCTGACATAGAGTTACATTATAAGTGCCCATCCAAGAAGGCTCAAGGTTATTGGCCACAGATAAAATGACCTCAAATCAAATTATATGTACAGTAGCTTTGATTGGACTGATCATGTCAACATACTTTCAAAATCTTAGCTAACGGTCATGATCATGAATCAAGTCGACAATCTACTGGCAAATCATTTTCAATCGTTGTCATATGAAGAGAAATAATGAAGAAAAATTATAGATAAAACGTATTGGTGCTCATTGGCCATTGGACAAACACATTACACAACAAGTTGGAAATGGCAAATTCAACAATGAGGAAGTGAGCACAGCACAACAACATAAGTCCAAAAATATATTGTATGCTGCTGCATAAATTATGTAATATACCAGGGAGATATGTATACTCTAGCTAAGAAAGTAATAATGTTACAAAGTGTATATTGTGTAGTAAGCTGTTAGTAGCCCATGTGCCTCACGCTAATCATTTGGTCCCTTTTCTGACTTTGTGGTGCACATGTAGCCTATAGTCAAACTCTGAGCTATTGAATAAACAAAGGATTTAGTTAGTCTGTTCGACAATGAGGATGGAGGATTGGTTATGATTAGCAATGGTAGCTGTGGCTAGCTGTGGCAGGAGGACAGGGGCCATTGTCATGGAGACAGGGGTCAAGGGTCAGGGGTTATGGTAGACTCACAGGGAAGCACGTTGTTGTAGCGGTTCTTCGGCTTGTTCTCCGTGGCCTCAGCACTGATTTTAGCTTGGGCTTTTCCCACTGGCTTCAGGTCCTAGAAGGAGAGGGAGATATTAGGCCACCAGGCACCAGTAGCAAACAAGCAAACACAGGCATATTTACCGAATACAGAAAATCAACTGCTGCCTGATGAAAAAATCCATATCATGTGTATGATTGAATAAATAGCTTTATGTTTTACCTCAAACTCCTCGGCGAAACCACAGTTGGAGTCTGCTTTCTGCCTCTTGTAATAAGCCTCGTAGTCCTCCACCCTCACGGGCACGCTTCTGCTCATAGAGACACAGGAGACAAGCATTAACACAAACACATGCGTGACACCAAGCAACAGTGCTGCATCATTCAATGGGTCAAGTCTACTGTTACCATAAGAGTTAATACTCACACTTTAGCTCTGGAAATAAAGAGAGAGAAATAAAAAGAGAGTTATGTTAGCAGTTAAAGAAAAACTTAAGTAATTTTATGACAAATATTCTCTTATATTACAGAATTACAGTTTCATTAACTTTCAAACTGAGACAGAAACAAGTGAAAGATCAGAAGAAATCACCTCATGGAGTGAATCTGGATGTCTGAAGTGTCTTTCTTGGTTTGTCTGTAACAACAAAAGCACACAAAAATCATATGACCTTCCAAAAACATGTAATTTATCGAGTGATGATGATGATGATGATCGCTCACCTCCTCCAGTAGATGATTAAGCCAACGGTGATGATGAAGAGGATGGCAAAAACTCCAATCGTTACCCCGACAGCCACACCGATGACAGCTACAGAGAAGAAGGAAGAGAAAAAAAGGTAAGAGGACGCCTTGTGATATACTCCGAAAACCTTCATAATGCCTTTTATGACCCTATAGCGTATTATAAGATTTGCTATAAGCATTCATAATAGGTCAAAGTGCCTTATAAGTGCCTATATGAATACATTACTATGAATAATTGTATAAATGTATTACATACAGGTGGTTTGTACAGTAAAAGAGCTGTAGCTACCTGGGTCCTGAGGGAGTTCCACAGGACTTTGGTTGAACAGAGTTATCGAGACATAATGGTTTTAATATCTGTCAACGTCTTGTGTGAAAACATACATTTTCAAATTGTGAGGGTAATTATGTTGTTATATTCTATCCTATTGCATCAAATTTGAGCCTACATTGCAATTGCAATTGTTTTATCACATACCATTAATGGCAGTCTTGCAGGTGAGGGTTTGGATGGTGCTGGAACTCCCACAGCCCAGAGTGGTTACAGTCAGGATGTAGTCTGTATTGTGCTTAAGGTCAGAGACTGTGTGGCCACAGGCTGGCGTACAGTCACCACTAGTGTTATAGTGTACCTAAACCAATCAATAAATCATGAAATTATTAATGAAATCAATAATGAATTAATTCAATTAATCAATCAATCAGCCAATCATAAATGTATTCAATCAATATCTACTGTACTCACCTGGTCCTGGGGGAGTTGGTTGGTTTCATAAGCAGTGATCTGGAAGCCCTGGTACAGACCTTTGGGTTTGGTCCAGGACAGGATCACGTTGGCGTCGTTAGGAGAGTCACACTTCAGGTTGGACACAGGGCTGGCATCTATGGCACAGTGAAGGAGACACAGAGGGTTTTCAGTTTAGATTTTTATTACTAGGAAATGTGTAGACCATGTCTGAATTTCATTACAACTACAAGACATCAAAACACAGTTCAAAAATAAAATACAGCTAAAATAAGATCCATATCTGGATCAGTGTCTGTAGGTGATAGTAATGATAGTATGTCCTTTATAAATCTGGATCAGTGTCTGTAGGTGATAGTAATGATAGTATGTCCTTTATAAATCTGGATCAGTGTCTGTAGGTGATAGTAATGATAGTATGTCCTTTATAAATCTGGATCAGTGTCTGTAGGTGATAGTAATGATAGTATGTCCTTTATAAATCTGGATCAGTGTCTGTAGGTGATAGTAATGATAGTATGTCCTTTATAAATCTGGATCAGTGTCTGTAGGTGATAGTAATGATAGTATGTCCTTTATAAATCTGGATCAGTGTCTGTAGGTGATAGTAATGATAGTATGTCCTTTATAAATCTGGATCAGTGTCTGTAGGTGATAGTAATGATAGTATGTCCTTTATAAATCTGGATCAGTGTCTGTAGGTGATAGTAATGATAGTATGTCCTTTATAAATCTGGATCAGTGTCTGTAGGTGATAGTAATGATAGTATGTCCTTTATAAATCTGGATCAGTGTCTGTAGGTGATAGTAATGATAGTATGTCCTTTATAAATCTGGATCAGTGTCTGTAGGTGATAGTAATGATATTATGTCCTTTATAAATCTGGATCAGTGTCTGTAGGTGATAGTAAATCTGGATCAGTGTCTGTAGGTGATAGTAATGATAGTATGTCCTTTATAAATCTGGATCAGTGTCTGTAGGTGATAGTAATGATAGTATGTCCTTTATAAATCTGGATCAGTGTCTGTAGGTGATAGTAATGATAGTATGTCCTTTATAAATCTGGATCAGTGTCTGTAGGTGATAGTAATGATATTATGTCCTTTATAAATCTGGATCAGTGTCTGTAGGTGATAGTAATGATAGTATGTCCTTTATAAATCTGGATCAGTGTCTGTAGGTGATAGTAATGATAGTATGTCCTTTATAAATCTGGATCAGTGTCTGTAGGTGATAGTAATGATAGTATGTCCTTTATAAATCTGGATCAGTGTCTGTAGGTGATAGTAATGATAGTATGTCCTTTATAAATCTGGATCAGTGTCTGTAGGTGATAGTAATGATAGTATGTCCTTTATAAATCTGGATCAGTGTCTGTAGGTGATAGTAATGATAGTATGTCCTTTATAAATCTGGATCAGTGTCTGTAGGTGATAGTAATGATAGTATGTCCTTTATAAATCTGGATCAGTGTCTGTAGGTGATAGTAATGATAGTATGTCCTTTATAAATCTGGATCAGTGTCTGTAGGTGATAGTAATGATAGTATGTCCTTTATAAATCTGGATCAGTGTCTGTAGGTGATAGTAATGATAGTATGTCCTTTATAAATCTGGATCAGTGTCTGTAGGTGATAGTAATGATAGTATGTCCTTTATAAATCTGGATCAGTGTCTGTAGGTGATAGTAATGATAGTATGTCCTTTATAAATCTGGATCAGTGTCTGTAGGTGATAGTAATGATAGTATGTCCTTTATAAATCTGGATCAGTGTCTGTAGGTGATAGTAATGATATTATGTCCTTTATAAATCTGGATCAGTGTCTGTAGGTGATAGTACATCTGGATCAGTGTCTGTAGGTGATAGTAAATCTGGATCAGTGTCTGTAGGTGATAGTTAATCTGGATCAGTGTCTGTAGGTGATAGTAAATCTGGATCGGTGTCTGCAGGTGATAGTAAATCTGGATCGGTGTCTGTAGGTGATAGTAAATCTGGATCAGTGTCTGTAGGTGATAGTAAATCTGGATGGGTGTCTGTAGGTGATAGTAAATCTGGATCAGTGTCTGTAGGTGATAGTAATGATAGTATGTCCTTTATAAATCCCTATATGCATTATTAATGCATCACACACTGGTGGTACAGTATGGTAGCCTACATGTGAAAGCATGTAAAGTATGTTATGATCTTACTAGTGCAGCTGGAGTATGAGACTGGAGCTCCCTTTGTTCCGTCAGCTGTCTCTGTTGTCACTGTGAAATTATACAGACTACCAGGAACCAATTGATCGATCATTAGCTTTTCCATAAGTGTGGTTGTGTTACTGATGATTAACCCAGAGTTGGTCCAGATCACAGAGTAGTGGTAGCTTGGTTTGTGATCCACAGGCTTGTTCCAGGTCAATGTTATGTTCTCCTCTGCTGTCACTACACTGAGGGACTGCACACTCTCTGGTCCTGGGAAATGAAATGTAATGAAGTATAGAGAGGTTAGTGTAACAATAGCTATGAACACAGAATACAAACGTCTCAGGGCTGGGATTGTAAGTGGGTGTGCTTGAGTGTATGTGCTCAGAAATTAGTCTGTGTGTTGTGTGTGTGCTCGCATGTCATGTATGTAGTGTGTGTGTGTGCTCGCATGTCATGCATGTAGTGTGTGTGTGTGTGCTTGTATGTCATGTATGTAGTATGTGTGTGTGTGTGTGTGTGTGTGTGTTGTGTGTGCTCGCATGTCATGTATGTAGTGTGTGTGTGTGCTCGCATGTCATGCATGTAGTGTGTGTGTGTGTGCTTGTATGTCATGTATGTAGTGTGTGTGTGTGTGTGTGTGTGTGTGTGTGTTGTGTGTGTGTGCTCGCATGTCATGTATGTAGTGTGTGTGTGTGCTCGCATGTCATGCATGTAGTGTGTGTGTGCTCACATGTCATGCATGTAGTGTGTGTGTGCTCACATGTCATATACAGTGGCAAGAAAAAGTATGTTAACTCTTGAAAATACCTGGATTTCTGCATAAATTGGTCATAACATTTGATCTGATCTTTATCTAGGTCACAGCAATAGACAAACACAGTCTGCTTAAACTAATAACACACAAAAAATTATATGTTTTCATGTCTTTATTGAACACACCATGTAAACATTCACAGTGCATGGTGGGAAAAGTATGTGAACCCTTGGATTTAATAACTGGTTGACCCTCCTTTGGCAGCAATAACCTCAACCAAACGTTTTCTGTAGTTGCGGATCAGACCTGCACAACGGTCAGGAGGAATTTTGGACCATTCCTCTTTACAAAACATTTTCTGTTCAGCAATATTCTTGGGATGTCTGGTGTGAACTGCACTCGAGGTCATGCCACAGCATCTCAATCGGGTTGAGGTCAGGACTCTGACTGGGCCACTACAGAAGGTGTATTTTCTTCTGTTGAAGCCATTCTGTTGTTCATTTACTTCTGTTGTTTGGGTTGTTGTCCTATTGCATCACCCAACTGTCCACATCATGGTTTGGGAATTCATGTTTCCAATGATGATAACAAGCTGTCCAGGCCCTGAGGCAGCAAAGCAGCCCCAAATCATGATGCTCCCTCCACCATACTTTACAGTTGGGATGAGGTTTTGATGTTGGTGTCCTGTGCCTTTTTTTCGCCGCACAGTGTTGTGTGTTCCTTCCAAGCAACTCAACTGTAGTTTCATCTGTCCACAAAATATTTTGCCAGTAGTGCTGTGGAACATCCAGGTGCACTTTTGCAAACTTCAAACGTGCAGCAATGTTTTTTTTTGACAACAGTGGCTTCTTCCGTAGTGTCCTCCCATGAACACCATTCTTGTTTAGTGTTTTTTACATTTCGTAGACTCGTCAACAGAGATGTTAGTATGTTCCAGAGATATCTGTAGGATTCTTCTTAACCTCATTGAGTATTCTGCGCTGTGCTCTTGCAGTCATCTTTGCAGGACGGCCACTCCTAGGGAGAGTAGCAACAGTGCTGAACTTTCTTCATTGATAAAGAATTTGTCTTACCGTGGACTGATGAACATCAAGGCTTTTAGAGATACCTTTGTAACCCTTTCCAGCTTCTTAATCTTACGTCTTCTGAGATCTATTTTGTTCGAGGCATGGTTCACATCAGGCAATTCTTCTTGTGAATAGCAAACTCAAATTTTGTGAGTGTTTTTTATAGGGCAAGGCAGCTCTAACCAACATCTCCAATCTCATCTCATTGATTGTACTCCAGGTTAGATGACTCCTGACTCCAATTAGCTTTTGCAGAAGTCATTAGCCTAGGGGTTCACATACCTTTTTCCAACCTACACTGTGAATGTTTAAATGATATATTCAATATAGACAAGAAAAATGTGTGTGTTATTAGTTTAAGCACACTATGTCTGTCTATTTTTGTGACTTAGATGAAGATCATATCAAATTTGATGACCAATTTATGCAGAAATCCAGATAATTCCAAAGGGTTCACATACTTTTTATTGCCACTGTGTGTGTGTAGTGTGTGTGTGTGTGTGTAGTGTGTAGTGTGTGTGTGTGTGTGTGTGTGTGTGTGTGTGTGTGTGTGTGTGTGTGTGTGTGTGTGTGTGTGTGTGTGTGTGTGTGTGTGTGTGTGTGTGTGTGTGTGTGTGTGTGTGTGCTCGTATGTCATGTATGTAGTATGTGTGTGTTGACACTCACTGGTCGTGACCAAACTGCTCCAGACCTTCTCACTCTGGAGCCCTAGCACTCCCACTGTAGCCACAGAGATATTGTAGGGTGTTCCAGAGGACAGATTGGACAGTGTGTGACTGGTGTTTGTCAGAGTGACCGTCTTGTTGTTTAGTTGCGTTGACAGGTAGGTCACTAGGTAACTGAAGGTGGTGTTGGTCATCAGAGGAGCTTCACCCCACTCCACAGAGATAGAACTAGTGGTCTTCTCCAAGATCACGATGGGCCCAGGCTGGTTGGGATCTGAGAGAGATTTGGACAGGAATGTCAGTTTATATATGTTGCCAATAACATCTGTGAATTGAATTTCCTTGTACAAATAATCTTGAATGTTATCTCTGGTTAAGTGAGAAAGAGAAAAAATATTTGTCTTAGACTAAACAGTGGAAACAAATGAATGAACTCTAACAGATAAAAGAGGCATAATTAGTAGAACTCTGGGACTTTTCCCTCCATCTCCTCCCTCAAACTCACAAGTTGCTGTAGTTGCAGGTTCTGATGAAGCGTTGAAGGGCCCACTGATAGTGGTCACCACGGCTGTGTAGTTTCTGCCAGCTGACAGGTTAAGGAAGGATGTTGACCAAATGCTGGAGTTCAGCAAATCTGAGAAAAGGACCTTGTTCAAATAGACTATATAATGCTCTACGTTTCCTCTGGGCGCTTCCCAGCGCACCACTATGGTGCTGTTGCTACCATTGTTGTAGATGAACGTATTGACAGACTCAGGCTCTGGTAGAGAGGGAGAGAGGAACAGAGAGGGGGGGATGTTAGACAGAAGAGAGGGGGTAGATATGAAGCAATAAGAAATCCTTTTGAGAGTTTTTAGAAAAACACCAAATAACTAAAAAGATAAAAAGGAAGGAGATCTGACTTGTGTACTGAGAGGTTGAGACGGATTCTCCCTCTATGCTGTTCAGTGCCTTGACGGAAACACTGAAGGTGCATCTGGTTCCTGGTGTGAGTTCTGAGATGAGGTCCCCCTCTCCTGTCGCCGTGGTGTGGTTTGTGGGAGCGGACACGCACCCCTCAGTCTGGATACGGTATGTGTAACCACTCTGGTACTGAGGGGGTTTGGTCCAGGTCAGATTCACAGTGGTTGTGTTCACTGTAGAGGCTACCAAACCACTAATGGTGAATGGTCCTGGAAACAGAGGATCTTAGGTTAGTCTTCAGTATACAAAGAAGTGAATGCTGATCAACATATGCTGTACTCTTATTAATACCAATTTAGAAAGATAAAATAACTCTTAAAGTTAAACTGAGGTTAGTTTTATTGCCATGGGAACGTACTTGTAAAATAAGACACCATCACCGGGGTTGCCATGGTGCCGTCCCCTGTGAGTGTTGTCACTGTAAAGGTGTAGTTGCTCCCAGACTGTAGCCCGGTGATGGTGGTGTAGTTGTAGTTGCTCATCCTGGTGTTGGCGGTGACAGACCAGTTGGTGACCTCCACCCTGAAGGAGTAGCCTGGTTTGCTCTCTGGCTGAAACCAGACTAGAGTCACATTGGTGGTTGTGATTCCTGCCTCAATCAGCCTGATCACAGACTGGGGTCCTGGGACAAAGGAACAACAAAGATAATTAACGAACATGTTCAATCTGTGTGTGTACACATGAGTGTGTGTGTAACGGACGTCATGCTTTGCGAGTACTGCTTCCTCCTGATTCGGCTCACACCGAGGCTCAAACCCAGGACCTCCTTGCTAGCACACGTGCTGTGCAGATACTGTGTAAATGTATGTGTTCAGTAGTCACTCACTGGTAGAGTTGGCCGTCGTCACCACTGTGCTCCTGTAGTCAAACGGCCCAACAGTTACCACAGAGATGTTGTAGAGTGTTCCAGACTGGAGGTTCTCCAGGAGGGTCCAGTTGTGTTCCGTCAGGTTCTGCTGGTCCAGATGGAACACAGAGAAGCTGTACTGACCTAGGTCCATGTTCAGGGGCTGGGCCCAGCTGATGTTGATGGAACCAGTGGTCTGGCCCACCACTATGATGCCTCCAGGAGGGTTGGGATCTGGTAACAAACCAGGGAGAAGTCACTTATGGAAGAGATTGCCGATGGAGTGACTCAGGCATGGGATGACATCAGACAACATTCCATCTAGATTATGATCTATCTCTGGCATTGTGCTGTATATGCTATTCAGAAAAATATAGAATGAACTCATGTGGGTTAATGAAGACTTGAAAACCCAGACGTGGAATCTCCACCACCAAATATGAATTTACACAAATTGGTCCATGCTAAACAAATGGAGTACAGTTGGAATGTTGGACTTTTATAAACATTGACTGACTTACAAGTTGCATTTGTAACATTTAGTGCCTCAGTGAGCGGTCCACTATTGGTGGCCACTTTGACAACATAGACGTTCCCTGGCTTCAGGTTCTGGAACACAACTTGTAGATAGTTGTTGGTTATGGTACGGTTGTTTTCCATCACATTGTTTTTGTAGATAGTAACGGTGTAGTTGTCCACCTGTCCCATAGGTTTATACCAGCTCACACTCATGTTGGTTGTTGTTCCTATGGCGACGAGGTTTTCCACCACCGCAGGTTCTGAAGGGTGGATAGAAGGGGAAAAAACGTTAACATTTCACATTTTAGACTAGAGATACAGAGATCCTAAAAGTGTGATGTTAAATGTGTTAATTGTGTAAGTGTCTTTAACTTGGCTTATATATGAAATCCGCACTGTCACCCATCTCGGATGAAATCCACTTTGCTATGTAAAAAAGGTAAAAGTGAGAAGGGGAGAAAGCCAAGGGATGAAGTGTTGAATGGAGGAAGGGATGAAGGGTTGAAGGGAGGAAGGGTTGATGGAATGAAGAGTTGAAGGGATGAAGGGAGGAAGGGTTGAAGGGTTGAAGGGATGAAGGGATGAAGGGATGAAGGATTGAAGTGAGGAAGGGTTGAAGTGAGGAAGGGTTGAAGGGTTGAAGGGATGAAGGGATGAAGGGATGAAGGGATGAAGAGTTGAAGGGATGAAGGGTTGAAGGGTCAAAGGGAGGAAGGGTTGAAGGGATGAAGGGTTGAAGGGATGAAGGGATGAAGGGTTGAATGGATGAAGGGTTGAAGTGAGGAAGGGTTGAAGGGTTGAAGGGATGAAGGGATGAAGGGATGAAGGGATGAAGGGATGAAGAGTTGAAGGGATGAAGGGTTGAATGGAGGAAGGGATGAAGGGTTGAAGGGATGAAGGTTTGAAGGGTTGAAGGGAGGAAGGGATGAAGGGTTGAAGGGATGAAGGTTTGAAGGGTTGAAGGGATGAAGGGATGAAGAGTTGAAGGGTTGAAGGGATGAAGTGATGAAGGGTTGAAGGGATGAAGGGTTGAAGTGATGAAGGGTTAAAGGGATGAAGGGTTGAAGGGCTGAAGGGTTGAAGTGAGGAATGGTTGAAGGGATGAAGGGTTGAAGTGAGGAAGGGATGAAGGGTTGAAGGGATGAAGGTTTGAAGGGTTGAAGGGATGAAGGGATGAAGAGTTGAAGGGTTGAAGGGATGAAGTGATGAAGGGTTGAAGGGATGAAGGGTTGAAGTGATGAAGGGTTAAAGGGATGAAGGGTTGAAGGGCTGAAGGGTTGAAGTGAGGAATGGTTGAAGGGATGAAGGGTTGAAGTGAGGAAGGCTTGAAGTGAGGAAGGGTTGAAGGGTTGAAGGGATGAAGGGTTGAAGGGTGGAAGGGGGATCTTTAGAACTGTACTTGTGCAGATTATCTTCTCCATTGAATCAGACTTAACATCCTGGACGACCGTGACCACAGAGCAGTTATAACAGTTCCCAGGCATGAGATTGGTGAAGGTGTACTTCTCGACCGTGGTGATCTCTACCACAGAACCACTCTTGGAGATGGTCACCAGATAAGAGTAGGTTGGTTTGTAGTCATTTGGCTTGGGCCAGGAAAGTCTGATAGCGGTTGTGTTCAGACCCTCAACCGTGAGGCTACTGACCATGTTGGGCTCTGAAGGGCAAAGAGGGCAGATATCGTATCAATATCATCTATAACACAGAATCATTTCGCAGACACTGTTATACACCTCCTGACTACCCCCAGAGTTAATGAAACTGCAGTTTGTAACTGCAGTTTGCTGGCTAACTACAATGCACTTGCATTGCTCTTGGATTCCTCTATGAATACCTTTGGAAGTTTAGAACACTGGCTTACTAGTGTAACAGAGCGTGCGTTCCGGAGTTCCTTCGCTTCCCGTTGCTGCTACCGAGGTAACAATGAAGTTGTAGCCAGTCCCAGGTGCTAGGTCATTGACTTGTGTGAAGTTGGTACTGACTGTTAGCTGTTCAGGGACTGTAGCCTTTATGTACTGGACTCTATAGGTGTAGTAGTTCTTAACCTCCACGGGGTCAGTCCACTGTAGCTTCACTGAGGAGTTGGACAACGGGGTGGCTGTGAGGTTCACCACTGGTTTGGGCACTAGGAGGAAGGAAGAGAAAAAAATCTACCTTAAATCAGTGATCTCACTAGGATATGAAATGTGTTAAAGCATGTAGGATTATTAGAAAGGTTTCAGAATATTTCTGGAACATTTTCACAGTCAAAACATCACCCAGAGCACAGTCTACTGTACGGTTGTCACAAGTGTACTCACAGGTACATTCCGATGTATAAACACTGGTGCTTTCTAGATTCTGGGGTCCCATGGTTTTCACTGTGATGGTGTAGCAAGTCCCAGAGGACAGAGAGGTCAGGTTACTGCTGAGACCAGCAGTAGAGGAAGACTGGTTTCTCTCTCCTAAACCAGTCCCATTAAGCAGGTAGCTGATGTTATAGGAGATGCCTTGTGCTCCAGTCATTAGATCCGGGGTTGTCCATTGGACAACGAGGGAGCTGGTTGTCCTCTCTGTGATGTTGAGGGGTCCAGGTGGGTTGGGCTCTATGGAGGAGAAATAAGAGTGATGTTAGGAGAGTTGCAAACACAAATTCTCGTTCACACGAACACACATTAGGTACATTAGCTTTTTCTTCGGGACAAAACCAGAGAAAACATTCTCACACTCTCATACAAACTCTCAGAAACTACAACTACAGTAAATGCATAGTATAGGCACCATTGACCATGACTTACTGGTGGCTAACTGGACCCGAGCAGACTGGTTCGTAAAGGTTCCAGCAACAGAAGTCACTGTGACCTCATAAACCCTCCCAGGCTGTAACCTAGTGAAGCTGGCCTTCCTGCTCTGTGTGGTATTGCTGGATGTATTGTTCAAAGCAGCATTAGATATGTTCACGATGTAGGAGTCCACTCTCCCGTTACGCAAGGTCCAGGTCACATTCAGCTGACTGGTTCCTCGTCCCGTAGCCACAATGTCCACAGGTTGTTCAGGCTCTGTCAAAAGCACAATCGAAAAGGTTCATTGCAATGACTGATGGAAATATAGACAGAAAAGAGAAAACCACAACCAATTATGGTTAGATTGTTTAGCCATTTTTGACATTGACATTTTCACCTTATCCATGAATCCATATCCTTTGAATCATAAAATAATACTTGCAAAATAACATACTTGTTAAAGTGGTTGTTTGACTGCCTTCTCCTTCAGTTGTGCTATCTCCAGCCACTGCAGTGACCGTGAAGTTGTACTGCATTCCAGCAGTCAGCCTAATAATGGTAATGAAGGTTTCTGTGGTATTCCGACTAATATTGCTACCAGTCCAATTTACTCTGTAGAAGGATATGTTTCCCTCTGGTTGAGTCCAGTTCAGAGACACAGATGATGTTGTGATTTCAGAGACAGAGAGGTTGCGGACAACTGCAGGCTCTGTAAAGCAAAATGCAGGAATAGGGATTTTTTTTTAATTACACTTTAATATAAACATTTAAAAACAATGTGATTTTATTTTTATTTAATCAGGTAAGTTGACTGAGAACACATTCTCATTTACAGCAACGACCTGGGGAATAGTTACAGGGGAGAGGATGATGGAGCCAATTGTAAACTGGGGATGATTAGGTGGCCATGATAGTATGAGGGCCAGATTGGGAATTTAGCCAGGACACCGGGGTTAACACCCCTAGTCTTACTGTAAGTGCCATGGGATTTTTAGTGACCATAGAGAGTCAGGACACCCGTTTAAAGTCCCATCCAAAAGACAGCACCCTACACAGGGAAACATTTTTAGACCTGAGGAAAGAGTGCCTCCTACTGGCCCTCCAACACCACTTCCAGCAGCATCTGGTCTCCCATCAAGGAACTAAGCAGGACCAACCCTGCTTAGCTTCAGAAACAAGCCAGCAGTGGGATGCAGGGTGGTATGCTGCTGACCAGGACCAACCCTGCTTAGCTTCAGAAACAAGCCAGCAGTGGGATGCAGGGTGGTATGCTGCTGACCAGGACCAACCCTGCTTAGCTTCAGAAGCAAGCCGGCAGTGGGGCGCAGGGTGGTCTGCTGCTGACCAGGACCAACCCTGCTTAGCTTCAGAAGCAAGCCGGCAGTGGGGCGCAGGGTGGTCTGCTGCTGACCAGGACCAACCCTGCTTAGCTTCAGAAACAAGCCAGCAGTGGGATGCAGGGTGGTATGCTGCTGACCAGGACCAACCCTGCTTAGCTTCAGAAACAAGCCAGCAGTGGGATGCAGGGTGGTATGCTGCTGACTAATATTTTTCTTTTCATTAATTTTCTTATTTTACCTTTATTTAACTAGGCAAGTCAGTGAAGATGACGACCTAGGAACAGTGGGTTAACTGCCTTGTGAGCACGGGTATTCAATCTAGCAACCTTTCGGTTACCGGCCAAACGCTCTAAACACTAGGTTACTTGCCATCCCATTGATTGATTGCTTGCTACATCATTTGTTTTTACTTTTGCATTATTTACATACACTAGATATACAAAAGTATGTGGACACCCCATCAAATTAGTGGATTTGGCTATAGTGTCTTAGCTCATATTACTAATTGATATAATAAGAAAGACTCCCGATACAAGGAAGTGAACTGGAGCTTCACATTTACTAAAGCTAGTTAGTACAAGAATAACATAGAGCAACACTGCGCATGACCAAGGGTGCTCTGTTCTTAAAGGGGACAGTAATTAACATAACGTAACATTCCTTCTCTAATACAATGAGAATTACTTTTACCAAACCACAAGTGAAACATTTCCCAGAAATTGTTGTAGTTATTTTGCATCTTTGATTTGAACTTGAACAGTGTTTGTTTGCTTATAAGTCCAGTCTGTCTGGACAGTGCCTTCGTTCTGGGTAGCGCCTTGGATTGTCTGGAGACTCCTGCACATCCTCAGTGTGTGCTTACTCCATAATAGTTTCTGCTATAGCAGCACCTTCGTAAACACATTCCCTTCTTTCAGCCTGGGGTCTCTGTACTGCCCCACTATCCTCTACAGTCCCCTGTGTGTCACTCCCAGGAGCTCTCTGTGCCTGTTCTCTCTCGATTGTTGTGCTGTTTTCCGTGGAATGCATTTGGTTAATGTGACGCCACCACATTATGACTGGGGTCACTTGAACCTGGTAAGTTCTGGGTTCCGTTTGTGCGTGTACTGTACCTCTTGTCCATTTCCCTCCCCTTCTGTAGTCTCGCACCATCACTTCCTGCCCTGTTTGGAGATGGCGCTCCCGGTTACCGGAGAACATCTTGGCTTCTTTGTTAAGCACTTCATTACGCCTGTTTGGCTTCATGATGTCCAGCTGTGTGCGGCGAGGCATCCCAAACATCAGTGCTGCTGGGCTTTCATTTGTCGAGTCCTTGCTCTAGGGTTTTCACAAAGCGTTCTGCCAGCCCATTGGTGGCAAGGTGGTATGGAGCAGAGGTTGATTCCATTTACTGACATGAATCTTGTAAACTCGTCACTTACGAAAGCTTGCGTGTTGTCGCATACCAGCTGCAGAGGCAATCCGAAGCATGCAAACGTTGTTCTGAGACACTCTATAGTCTGATCTGAGGTGGAGGAGTCAGTGCAAAACACCTCTGGCCATTTGGAATGGGCATCAACTATAACCAGAAACGTATGCTTTTCAAAGGGGCCGGCATAGTCCACATGAATATTCTGCCATGGCTCTGTGGGCCATTCCCATAGGTGGACTCGGGCAGGAGCAGGCATATGAAGGGTTTCCAAACATCCGGTATCAAATCAAATCAAATCAAATTTGTATTAGTCACATGCTTACTTACAAGCCCCTAACCAACAATGCAGTTTAAAAAATATGAATAAGAATAAGAAATAAATGGAAGAAGTAATTAAAGAGCAGCAGTAAAATAACAATAGCGAGACTATATACAGGGGGTACTGGTACAGAGTCAATGTGCAGGGGCCCCAGTTAGTTGAGGTAATTGAGGTAATATGTACATGTAGGTAGAGTTATTAAAGTGATTATGCATAGATAATAACAGAGAGTAGCAGCGGCGTAAAAGAAGGGTTGGGGAGGGGGGCAACGCAAATAGTCTGGGTAGCTATTAGATTAGATGTTCAGGATTCTTATGGCTTGGGGGTAGAAGCTGTTAAGAAGCCTCTTGGACCTAGACTTGGCACACCGGTGCCGCTTGCCGTTCATTGTTTTCTATCTGTTGATCCAGACCAGACCACCAGAAGTGGCTCCTCACGAACAGCTTCATTGTTTGTTGATCCAGACCAGACCACCAGAAGTGGCTCCTCGCGAACAGCTTCATTGTTTGTTGATCCAGACCAGACCACCAGAAGTGGCTCCTCGCGAACAGCTTAATTTTTGTTGATCCAGAACAGGCCACCAGAAGTGGCTCCTCATGAGCAGCTTCATTTTGACAATTCCAACATGCCCTTTATGTAGTTGATGCAAAACCTGATGTTGGCATTGACTCTCATTCCCCACATCAAACATTCTTGGTACATTGTGTTAGGTTCTACATTTATTTTCTTATTTAACAAGGCAAGTCAGTTAAGAACAAATTATTATTTACAATGACGGCCTAGGAACAGTGAGTTAACTGCCTTGTTCAGGGGCAGAACGACAGATTTTTACCTTGCCAGCTCGGGGATTCGACCTAGAAACTTTTCAGTTACTGGCCCAATGCTCTAACCATTAGGCTACCTGCCGCCCTGGCAAACTAACCGTATAACATTTCACGGACAGCTAAAATCATGTTTATTCACCCATTGGGTTATACAGCTACATAAGACAAAGACATGGTTCCACCAGTGGTAGTATATATACCACAATTTAGGTGGATTCTCCTCCTCTCTAAACATATCTTCCTGTCTAGTAATAAAGATGTAAAGTGATGATGTCAACAAACTGTTCCTTCTCCCTTAATGTGACCTGACCAGACCTCGACACCCTTCCTCACTAAACCACATCTCCACCCTTATCAGTGCCTGCCAACATGTGATCGTCTTTCTTTCACTCAGCACATTCCAAGCTTAATTGCCTCCACCATATACATTCCTCCTACAGATAACCATTAACTTCTGGTGTATAAACCAGACTATGGCACTCCTCATGTCTCTAGTACAACTGATGATTAACAATATTTAAAGTTTACAAATCTGAGCCCATCAGTTGTAATTTCTATTATCCGCTGGAAATACGGTGTCAGCTCCTTTCTGCCCGTAGCTGGCCATCCTGACATGGTGTAGGTGTATACTTTTGACAATGTCAGATCTTTCCTTGTCTCCCGTTTGATAATTGTGCTTGTGACAGGTAGTGCCTCGAGCTGAGAGGTATGCAAAATCTCCACTGCATCCACACTCCTGTGTCTTTCTCTTGTACAGGGCAGTCTGGATAATCCATCTGCATTTGTGTGGAGGGATGACGTCTTAAACTCAATGTCATATCTATGACTGGCAAGGAACAAGGCGTATCGCTGTAACCTGGCCGCTGTCATTGCCGGAATGACCTTTCTTTGGACTGAAAATGGAAAGCAACGGCTGGTGATCCGTAACCAGTGTGAAACGCTTGCCATAAAAGTATGCGTGGAATTTCTTGATGCCCCTAGCGCCAGTGCTTCTTTGTCGATTTGTGAGTAGTTCTTCTCTGCATCATTCCACGTTCGTGACGCAAAGGCCGCTGGCCTCTCTGACCCATCTTTCAGTGTGTGTGAAAGGACGGCCCCTAAGCCATAAGGGGACGCATCACAAGCCAACTTCACGCAGTTCGGGGTCGCATTTTCACACTGTTCTGTCCACTGCCAGGTCATATTCTTTTCCAGGAGCTGATTGAGAGGCTGGAGTACTGCTGAAAGGTTTGGGAGGAATCTTCTGTAATCATTGATCAGTCCCGTGAAAGATCTCACTTCTGTGATATTTTGCGGTTGTGGTGCCTGTACCACTGCATCGATTTTGTCCTGTGTTTTGTGCAATACATTGCGGTCGATTTCACGTCCACAGAAGACAATCTTGTCCTTGAAGAACTCACACTTCTGTAATTTACCTGTAGTCCATACCCTTTGCCTTTGCTGTTTCTGTATGACAATGCCTCCGTGCACAAAGCAACATCCATATAGAAATTGTTGAGATTGGTGTGGAAGAACTTGACTGGCCTGCATAGAGCCCTGACCTCAACCCCAGTGAACACCTTTGGGATGAATTGGCACGTCGACTGCGAGCCAGGCCTAATCACTCAACAGTGCCCGACCTCACTCATGCTCTTCTAGCCAAATTAAAGCAAGACCCAGCCACAAGATTCCAACATGTAGTGGAAAGCCTTCCCAGAAGAGTTGAGGCTGTTATAGCATCAAAGGGAGGACCAACTCTATATTAATACTCTGTCCACATACTTCTTGTGATTTAGTGTATATAACCATTGAATCTTGAAGAATATAACTTATGAATGCCTCATGAAATTAGTTGAACTATCATACCCCATCAGAACCCAAAATATAATATTGTTTTACTCAAATTTTAAACAAACACTGCATAGCCTCACAATAAGAATAGGATATGTTTCTAACTAATTCTATATTAATGTGGATGCTGGCATTATTATGGATAATCCTGAATAAATTGTGAATAATGATGAGTGAGAGAGTTACAGACGCACAAATGTCATACCCCCCAAGACATAGTACCCTCTCACTATTACAATAACAGGGCAAGTCAGCATTTTTGGGGGGGTATGACACATTGAAGAAAAAAATTAATGCAATATGCAACAATTGAAAATATTTTACTGAGCTACAGTTCTAATAAGGAAATCAGTCAATTGAAATACATTGATTAAGCCCTAATCTATGGATTTCACATGCCTGGGAATACAGACATGCATCTGTTGGTCACAGATACCTTAAAAAATGTGTCCCCCCATTTTAGGTGACCAAAAGTATTGGGACAAATTCACTTATTTGTTTATTAAAGTAGTAAAAGGTGAAGTATGTGGTCCCATATTCATAGCCATGACTACATTCAGCTCGTAACTTAAAGTTTGTTGGATGTGTTTGCTTTTTGTTTTGCATGTGTTTTGCATGTGTTTTGCATGTGTTTTGCATGTGTTACAGTATATTTTGTGCCTAATAGAAATGAACGGTGTGTAATTTTATTCCTTTTTATTGTAAATAAGAACAGAATGTTTCAAAACAATTCTACATTAATGTAGATGCTACAATGATTACGCCTAATCCTGAATAAATTATGAATAATTATGAGTGAGGAATTTAGACACACAAATATTATACCCCCCCAGAAATGCTAACCTCCCCTGTTATTGTAATGGTGAGAGGTTAGCATTGGGGGGGGGGGGGGACAACTTTAAAATCATCACATGTTCTTGGATCCAAACAACTAACGTATAAATGAATACAAATCGTATCTGAGGCATTGAAACAATCTGACATTAAAGTATCTGAGTTACTTACTTGTATACTTAGAAACTGTCTTGCTCTGTCCTACAGTTGTGTTATCTCCAGCCACTGCAGTGACTGTGAAGTTGTACTGTACTCCAGCAGTGAGAGCAGTAACATTAACAGAAGTTTCTGTGGTATTCTGACTGCCACTGATATTGCCATCAGTCCATTCTACTCTGTAGAAGGATCTGTTTCCCAATGGTTCAATCCAGCTCAGAAACACAGATGATGTTGTGATTTCAGAGACAGTCAGGTTCCTGATGACTGCAGGCTCTGTGCGTGCAAGAAAGTTATATTTTGGGAAAAGATCACCAGAATCATTATTATTCATAGTATTCACCATACACTCTATATTAATGATCAGAAGCATGCTAATTCTACATACATTTAAGGTAAGTATGTAGGACGCAAAAGTGGTACCTCTAAAAACATATTTAAAGATAGTAAGTAAGCATTATCAATGACATGAAATGTGTTGGGGACAAAAAAATGAGTTTTCAATAAAGGACAAGCACTTAATCATACTATCCAAGCCCAATTTTGCAGTTGAATGCAGATAAACACATTTCCTAAAATGTTCTGGATCAGTTGGAGTCTACACTCCCTTCTCAAGAGAGAAATATGTGAACCAAAACTACAGTGACTGACAGATATACTGGTAAAAAATGATGGGTAATCCTTCAGTAGTCTTATCAGCAGCGACTGCAGCAACTATGAGTCTGTACTGCACTCCAGCAGTTAGCTCGGTTACATTAAAGGCTGTCTCATAGGTAGTTCGATTCCTATCTCTACTGCCATCAGTCCACTCTACTCTATAGAAGGATCTGTTTCCCAATGGTTCAATCCAGTGCAGAGACACAGATGATGTCATGATTTCAGAGACAGAGAGGTTCCTGATGACTTCAAGTTGTACGTGAGCAAGAAAGGTGATTTTAGGGGACACTAGACTAGGGTTGGGCGGTATTCACATTTTCATATCATCATAATGTCCTTCTCTCATGCAGGAATTAACGGTATTACAGACTTAGTACAGAAGGGGGCGCCAAGAGGGCGCCCAAAAAAAAGAAGCCCTTTGGGAGTCTATTACCAGAATGCTAACAAAATTAGCACAAATTATAGCATATTTCCATGGAGGTTGCTAGCTAAATATGCAAACGAGCACAAACGAAAGCATTTTTTATTAAGAGACAGGCAGTCCAGCTCAATACGTTATACATATATAGGAGCTACCGATTGTAATTTTTGGTGAGTTTGGACATTTGCAAGCGAATGTGAACAAGAGACATTGTGCAAATGAACAGTACTGGCTCTGGAGCAGCAGGTGTACATGCTGTGTCTGTGTGGCGTCTGGAGTTGCTAGGGCAACGGGACTGCCTGCTCTGTTCGAAGAAGAAGGAAGACGATGGGCTGATGGGGGAGAAGGCAACGGGCCGAGAACAGACAAGAGAAAAAACTCAAGGAAATCGAAAGATAGTTGTGGCAGCTGTGCAGATAACTCATTCTAAAGGCCTTTAACTTCTCCAACACGGATGAAACACAACACAATATGACGTCCCATCACCTTATTAATTCAGCCACATACTTAGATAACTAGCAAATTAAACTTAGGGGTCGCATTAATGCAGAATTGTTACTTTTACACACAGGAAAAACATATAAATGCTCAAGAAATATCATGCTGCGTTTTGTAAACGCAGATCGAAAATTATTCTTATTGTGATTTCTGCTCAGCATCAGACAAATGTTGTGCTTCAGTTGCACATGAACGGGCATTCTACCAGCAGACAGTTGTCTGACTGATGTGCGGCTACTTTACTCCAGCACTTTTCTCAGTGTAGCCAGCGTACTTTTCTTTGGTAAAATGCAAGATTAACTTCAAGAAAAACATTAGGAAATGTAGCTGGCTACATCCCCTCTATGATAAACATTAGAAATATGATGGCTAGCAAAGGTTTTACAAGAAAAGACTGTACTTTATCTTTGTAAGCTGATTTAGCCTGCTTGTGTGGCTTCCAGCCAAATAGCATTGCACTTCTGTTGTCATCTGATGAAAATGAAGCTGTTTTCTGCCGAATATAATGCACTATTGTATTTTCAGTGAAGGACAACTATACTGTAATTGTACGTCCCTGAACACTCTGTTGAAGCAAAAAACAACTGGTGACTTTCAATATAAAACGCAACCCCTGTCAATACACAGCTTGACTCACCGGCTCCCGCTCTCACCAGTTGTGCTATTTATAAAGTAAAACGTGACTGGCTCAACTATTCTGGGGAACTACGGTAAGCTTAATAATGTAAAATAATGTGACAGGTGAAATAAAGAACGCAATCTGCGTTATCTTCTAACATATTGCACAAGTTGACTGCAGGTATTTACTTAAAAGGTAGCTACAAAAATGAAACTGTATAGAAAAACCTCAAAGAAATAGTTTCAACAGTATTGACGGTATTGAAAAACCATCTCGTGGCTATTTCATAATACCCCGGTATACAGTATACACGGTATACCGCAAAAGCCGACACTAGGCAATAATATATCTTCAAAGACATCAGTATTAAAAGTCCAATGCCGCCATTTTTATCTCAAAATCAAATCATTTCTGGGGAACAATTAAGTACCTTACTGTGATTGTTTTCAATAAAATGGTAAAAAATAAACAAATAGAGCAATTTGTCAAGCAGGAATGTAGCTAGGACTGTCTGGGAGAGGTCTGAGTGGGGTTGGGGAAAACCTTTAACTAGCTGTTATTGGCAGAGAGGTTTGAAACTCTTTCTTATTGAAATGTATCGCCAGGTGATGTCACAGGGCAGGCCAAAACTCCGTCCCACCAAAACAGATAGAAATTTCAGCCGTTTTTTTCAAACAGCTCCTACATTAAAAGGAAATTAACATAGTCTTCACAATTTCAGAGTATTATTCCAACATCATAGTGTAGAAAAATATAATACACAGGAAAATCACGTGACTACACTGGGCCTTTAATGGCCACAATATACACTGCCCAGAGGGATGGATCAGTGTCATGTCCTGACCAGCAGAGGGAGGTATGGTATCAGTTTTGGGTCAGGATGTGGCAGGTCTTTTGTATGTTAAGGGGTTTGTGTTGGTGATTAGACTCCCAATTGAAGGCAGGTGTGTTGAGTTGCCTTTGATTGGGAGTCCTATATAGGTGTGTGTGTTTTTCTTTGGGGTTGTGGGTATTTGTTCTTGCACTGCGTTTTTGTATGCCTGTAAGACTGTTCCTGTTGTGAGTATCATTTATTGTTTTGTTTTTTTCACTGTGGATGCTTTGCGTGTGTCTCATTAAAAGAAAATGAGTATCCACAACTCTGCTGCATTTTGGTCCTCTCTTCAACACCACGACATAACCTGTGACAGAACTACCCACCACCAAAGGACCAAGCAGCGGAAGAGGAGGAAGCCACAGGAGGAATGTTGGAAGCAGCGCGCTCGGGAGGTGATGGATTCCTGGTCGCTGGAAGTATTGACGGAAAGGATTGACTGGACATGGGAGCAGTTGCGGGTCCACTGTGACAACCTGCCTGGGAGGCAGGTAGAACCTCAGAGGCAGCCCCAATAATTTTTTAGGGGGGGGGCACAAGGGCTATTTGGCGGGGCGAGATTGGAGCCCCAGGCCAGCTCCCCGTACCCTTGTAAGGCAGACTGGACAGGTCCCGTGCTTTGGGGTTGGGGCTGTGGTGAGGCCTGGGATTTTCAGGCTGGTAGGCACAGTACCAGCGCCCCGCATGTGCCAGGGCGAAGTAGGCATCGAGCCGGAAGGGGTGATGACAACCCTGCACTCAAGACCGCCAGTGCGCCTCTACGGTCCGGTGTTTCCCGCTAAACGCACTAGCATGAAGGTGCGTGTCTCCAGGCTGGCACGTCCAGTACCAGCCCCACGCATCAGGAGTCTAGTGCGTCAGCCCAGCCTCGCCAGTCAACAGTCACCAGAGCTGCCCGCCAGTCAAGAGTCTCCAGAGCTGCCCGCCAGTCAAGAGTCGCCAGAGCTGCCCGCCAGTCAAGAGTCGCCAGAGCTGCCCGCCAGTCAAGAGTCGCCAGAGCTGCCCGCCAGTCAAGAGTCGCCAGAGCTGCCCGCCAGTCAAGAGTCGCCAGAGCTGCCCGCCAGTCAAGAGTCGCCAGAGCTGCCCGCCAGTCAGGAGTCGCCAGAGCTGCCCGCCAGTCAAGAGTCGCCAGAGCTGCCCGCCAGTCAGGAGTCGCCAGAGCTGCCCGCCAGTCAGGAGTCGCCAGAGCTGCCCGCCAGTCAGGAGTCGCCAGAGCGGCCCGCCAGTCAGGAGTCGCCAGAGCGGCCCGCCAGTCAGGAGTCGCCAGAGCGGCCCGCCAGTCAGGAGTCGCCAGAGCGGCCCGCCAGTCAGGAGTCGCCAGAGCGGCCCGCCAGTCAGGAGTCGCCAGAGCGGCCCGCCAGTCAGGAGTCGCCAGAGCGGCCCGCCAGTCAGGAGCCGCCAGAGCCGCCCGCCAGTCAGGAGCCGCCAGAGCCGCCCGCCAGTCAGGAGCCGCCAGAGCCGCCCGCCAGTCAGGAGCCGCCAGAGCCGCCCGCCAGTCAGGAGCCGCCAGAGCGGCCAGACTGCCCGGAGCCGCCCGAGCGCCCCGCCTGTCCTCCGGCCCAGCCCGAGCGGCCCGCCTGTCCTCCGGCCCACCTCGAGTGGTCCGTCTGCCAGGGTCAGCCCGAGTGGCCTGTCTGCCCGGCGCAGCTATCGGCGCCGAAGGTGGAGCAAGGTCCACGTCCTGCACCTGAGCCACCTCCAGGATAGGTGGGTTGGGGAGGGAGGGTGTAGCACAGTGCCGTCTTTGACGGCAGCCACCCTCCCTTCCCTCCCTTATTGTTTAGAGGTTATTGTTTATTGGTTTTGTTGGGGTTACATTTTTTTTGTATTTTCTGTTGTTAGGTGCATTCCGGGGTCTGCACCTTGAAGGGAGGGGTACTGTTACGTCCTGACCAGCAGAGGGAGATATGGTATCAGTTTTGGGTCAGGACGTGGTAGGTTTTTTGTATGTTAAGGGGTTTGTGTTGGTGATTAGACTCCCAATTGAAGGCAAGTGTGTTGAGTTGCCTTTGATTGGGAGTCCTATATAGGTGTGTGTGTTTCTTTGGGGTTGTGGGTAGTTGTTCTTGCACTGCGTTTTTGTATGCCTGTAAGACTGTTCCTGTCGTGAGTATCATTTATTGTTTTGTTTTTTTCACTGTGGATGCTTTGCGTGTGTCTCCATAAAAGAAAATGAGTATCCACAACTCTGCTGCATTTTGGTCCTCTCTTCAACACCACGACATAACCTGTGACAATCAGCCTCTAGACATGAAAAACGTCCATTAATACCAAGAGTTCCGCAACTCAAAAATATCAGATACAGAATGTTGCATGAAGCAGTTAAGAAATAGAGCCCAGACAATTTAAACTTCATCTTACTTGTAAAGAGTGAAACACTGATATTTTTGCCTTCAGTCATCTCATCTCCAGCCACTGCAGTGACCCTGAATGTGTACTTCACTCCAGCAGTCAGCTCAGTTACGTTAAAGGCTGTCTCATTGGAAGTTGTATTCATATCTCTACTGCCACCAGTCCAATCTACTCTATAGAAGGAGCTGTTTCCCAATGGTTCAATCCAGCTCAGAAACACAGATGATGTTGTGATTTCAGAGACAGTAAGGTTCCTGATGACTTCAGGTTCTGTGCATGCAAGAAATGTACATTTTGGGAGAAGACCATACCATTAGATTACTTAGTACCTACCTACAGTACTCTATCCCAGGATTTCATCACTTTGATTCAAAAAAAGAAAGAGGACTTTACCCTTCCTCTTATAGCCCTCTCATTGTTAAATACGGATATTAACATAATCATTATATGGTTCCACTTCAGAGAAAATATTAAGACCATTCCAATGAAAAGGCTTACTTGTAAAGAGGGCTTTCTCCTGAGAATTTCCTTTAGTTATATTATCACCAGCCACTGCAGTGACCTTGAATGTGTATTTCACTCCAGCAGTTAGCTCAGTTACGTTAAAGGCTGTCTCATTGGTAGTTGTATTCATATCTCTACTGCCACCAGTCCATTCTACTCTATAGAAGGACCTGTTTCCCAATGGTTCAATCCAGCTCAGAAACACAGATGATGTTGTGATTTCAGAGACAGTCATGTTCCTGATGACTGCAGGCTCTGTGCGTGCAAGAAAGTTATATTTTGGGAAAAGATCACCAGAATCATTATTATTCATAGTATTCACCATACACTCTATATAAATGATCAGAAGCATGCTAATTCTACGTACATTTAAGGTAAGTATGTAGGACACAAAAGTGGTACCTCTAAAAACATATTTAAAGATAGTAAGTAAGCATTATCAATGACATGAAATGTTTTGGGGACAAAAAAAGGAGTTTTCAATAAAGGACAAGCACTTAATCATACTATCCAAGCCCAATTTTGCAGTTGAATGCAGATAAACACATTTCCTAAAATGTTCTGGATCAGTTGGAGTCTACACTCCCTTCTCAAGAGAGAATTATGTGAACCAAAACTACAGTGACTGACAGATATACTGGTTAAAAATGATGGGTAATCCTTCAGTAGTCTTATCAGCAGCGACTGCAGCAACTATGAGTCTGTACTGCACTCCAGCAGTTAGCTCGGTTACATTAACGGCTGTCTCATTGGTAGTTCGATTCCTATCTCTACTGCCATCAGTCCATTCTACTCTATAGAAGGATCTGTTTCCCAATGGTTCAATCCAGTGCAGAGACACAGATGATGTCATGATTTCAGAGACAGAGAGGTTCATGATGACTTCAAGTTGTACGTGAGCAAGAAAGGTGATTTTAGGGGACACTAGACTAGGGTTGGGCGGTATTCACATTTTCATATCATCATAACGTCCTTCTCTCATGCAGGAATTAACGGTATTACAGGCTTAGTACAGAAGGGGGCGCCAAGGGGGCGCCTAAAAAAAAGAAGCCCTTTGGGAGTCTATTACCAGAATGCTAACAAAATTAGCACAAATTATAGCAAATTTCCATGGAGGTTGCTAGCTAAATATGCAAACGAGCACAAACGAAAGCATTTTTTATTAAGAGACAGGCAGTCCAGCTCAATACGTTATACATATATAGGAGCTACCGATTGTAATTTTTGGTGAGTTTGGACATTTGCAAGCGAATGTGAACAAGAGACATTTTCCAAATGAACAGTACTGGCTCTGGAGCAGCAGGTGTACATGCTGTGTCTGTGTTGAGTCCGGAGTTGCTAGGGCAACGGGACTGCCTGCTCTGTTCGAAGAAGAAGGAAGACGATGGGCTGATGGGGGAGAAGGCAACGGGCCGAGAACAGACAAGAGAAAAAACTCAAGGAAATCGAAAGATAGTTGTGGCAGCTGTGCAGATAACTCATCCTAAAGGCCTTTAACTTCTCAAACACGGATGAAACACAACACAATATGACGTCCCATCACCTTATTAATTCAGCCACATACTTAGATAACTAGCAAATTAAACTTAGGGGTCGCATTAATGCAGAATTGTTACTTTTACACACAGGAAAAACATATAAATGCTCAAGAAATATCATGCTGCGTTTTGTAAACGCAGATCGAAAATTATTCTTATTCTGATTTCTGCTCAGCATCAGACAAATGTTGTGCTTCAGTTGCACATGAACGGGCATTCTACCAGCAGACAGTTGTCTGACTGATGTGCGGCTACTTTACTCCAGCACTTTTCTCAGTGTAGCCAGCGTACTTTTCTTTGGTAAAATGCAAGATTAACTTCAAGAAAAACATTAGGAAATGTAGCTGGCTACATCCCCTCTATGACAAACATTAGAAATATGATGGCTAGCAAAGGTTTTGCAAGAAAAGACTGTACTTTATCTTTGTAAGCTGATTTAGCCTGCTTGTGTGGCTTCCAGCCAAATAGCATTGCACTTCTGTTGTCATCTGATGAAAATGAAGCTGTTTTCTGCCGAATATAATGCACTATTGTATTTTCAGTGAAGGACAACTATAGTGTAGTTGTACCTCCCTGATCACTCTGTTGAAGCAAAAAAACAACTGGTGACTTTCAATATAAAACGCAACCCCTGTCAATACACAGCTTGACTCACCGGCTCCCGCTCTCACCAGTTGTGCTATTTATAAAGTAAAACGTGACTGGCTCAACTATTCTGGGGAACTACGGTAAGCTTAATAATGTAAAATAATGTGACAGGTGAAATAAAGAACGCAATCTGCGTTATCTTCTAACATATTGCACAAGTTGACTGCAGGTATTTACTTAAAAGGTAGCTACAAAAATGAAACTGTATAGAAAAACCTCAAAGAAATAGTTTCAACAGTATTGACGGTATTGAAAAACCATCTCGTGACTATTTCATAATACCCCGGTATACAGTATACACGGTATACCGCAAAAGCTGACACTAGGCAATAATATATCTTCAAAGACATCTGTATTAAAAGTCCAATGCCGCCATTTTTATCTCAAAATCAAATCATTTCTGGGGAACAATTAAGTACCTTACTGTGATTGTTTTCAATAAAATGGTCAAAAATAAACAAATAGAGCAATTTGTCAAGCAGGAATTTAGCTACGACTGTCTGGGAGAGGTCTGAGTGGGGTTGGGGAAAACTTTAAACTAGCTGTTATTGGCAGAGAGGTTTGAAACTCTTTCTTATTGAAATGTATCGCCAGGTGATGTCACAGGGCAGGCCAAAACTCCGTCCCACCAAAACAGATTGAAATTTCAGCTGGTTGTTTTCAAACAGCTCCTACATTAAAAGGAAATTAACATAGTCTTCACAATTTCAGAGTATTATTCCAACATCATAGTGTAGAAAAATATAATACACAGGAAAATCACGTGACTACACTGGGCCTTTAACGGCCACAATATACACTGCCCAGAGGGATGGATCAGCCTCTAGACATGAAAAATGTCCATTAATACCAAGAGTTCCGCAACTCAAAAATATCAAATACAGAATGTTGCATGAAGCAGTTAAGAAATAGAGCCCAGACAATTTAAACTTCATCTTACTTGTAAAGAGTGAAACACTGATATTTTTGCCTTCAGTCATCTCATCTCCAGCCACTGCAGTGACCCTGAATGTGTACTTCACTCCAGCAGTCAGCTCAGTTACGTTAAAGGCTGTCTCATTGGAAGTTGTATTCATATCTCTACTGCCACCAGTCCATTCTACTCTATAGAAGGAGCTGTTTCCCAATGGTTCAATCCAGCTCAGAAACACAGATGATGTTGTGATTTCAAAGACAGTAAGGTTCCTGATGACTTCAGGTTCTGTGCATGCAAGAAATGTACATTTTGGGAGAAGACCATACCATTAGATTACTTAGTACCTACCTACAGTACTCTATCCCAGGATTTCATCACTTTGATTCAAAAAAAGAAAGAGGACTTTACCCTTCCTCTTATAGCCCTCTCATTGTTAAATACAGATATTAACATAATCATTATATGGTTCCACTTCAGAGAAAATATTAAGACCATTCCAATGAAAAGGCTTACCTGTAAAGAGTGCTTTCTCCTGAGAATTTCCTTTAGTTATATTATCACCAGCCACTGCAGTGACCTTGAATGTGTATTTCACTCCAGCAGTTAGCTCAGTTACGTTAAAGGCTGTCTCATTGGTAGTTGTATTCATATCTCTACTGCCACCAGTCCATTCTACTCTATAGAAGGACCTGTTTCCCAATGGTTCAATCCAGCTCAGAAACACAGATGATGTTGTGATTTCAGAGACAGTCAGGTTCCTGATGACTGCAGGCTCTGTGCGTGCAAGAAAGTTATATTTTGGGAAAAGATCACCAGAATCATTATTATTCATAGTATTCACCATACACTCTATATAAATGATCAGAAGCATGCTAATTCTACATACATTTAAGGTAAGTATGTAGGACACAAAAGTGGTACCTCTAAAAACATATTTAAAGATAGTAAGTAAGCATTATCAATGACATGAAATGTTTTGGGGACAAAAAAAAGAGTTTTCAATAAAGGACAAGCACTTAATCATACTATCCAAGCCCAATTTTGCAGTTGAATGCAGATAAACACATTTCCTAAAATGTTCTGGATCAGTTGGAGTCTACACTCCCTTCTCAAGAGAGAATTATGTGAACCAAAACTACAGTGACTGACAGATATACTGGTTAAAAATGATGGGTAATCCTTCAGTAGTCTTATCAGCAGCGACTGCAGCAACTATGAGTCTGTACTGCACTCCAGCAGTTAGCTCGGTTACATTAAAGGCTGTCTCATTGGTAGTTCGATTCCTATCTCTACTGCCATCAGTCCATTCTACTCTATAGAAGGATCTGTTTCCCAATGGTTCAATCCAGTGCAGAGACACAGATGATGTCATGATTTCAGAGACAGAGAGGTTCATGATGACTTCAAGTTGTACGTGAGCAAGAAAGGTGATTTTAGGGGACACTAGACTAGGGTTGGGCGGTATTCACATTTTCATATCATCATAACGTCCTTCTCTCATGCAGGAATTAACGGTATTACAGGCTTAGTACAGAAGGGGGCGCCAAGAGGGCGCCTAAAAAAAAGAAGCCCTTTGGGAGTCTATTACCAGAATGCTAACAAAATTAGCACAAATTATAGCAAATTTCCATGGAGGTTGCTAGCTAAATATGCAAACGAGCACAAACGAAAGCATTTTTTATTAAGAGACAGGCAGTCCAGCTCAATACGTTATACATATATAGGAGCTACCGATTGTAATTTTTGGTGAGTTTGGACATTTGCAAGCGAATGTGAACAAGAGACATTTTCCAAATGAACAGTACTGGCTCTGGAGCAGCAGGTGTACATGCTGTGTCTGTGTTGAGTCCGGAGTTGCTAGGGCAACGGGACTGCCTGCTCTGTTCGAAGAAGAAGGAAGACGATGGGCTGAGGGGGGAGAAGGCAACGGGCCGAGAACAGACAAGAGAAAAAACTCAAGGAAATCGAAAGATAGTTGTGGCAGCTGTGCAGATAACTCATCCTAAAGGCCTTTAACTTCTCAAACACGGATGAAACACAACACAATATGACGTCCCATTACCTTATTAATTCAGCCACATACTTAGATAACTAGCAAATTAAACTTAGGGGTCGCATTAATGCAGAATTGTTACTTTTACACACAGGAAAAACATATAAATGCTCAAGAAATATCATGCTGCGTTTTGTAAACGCAGATCGAAAATTATTCTTATTGTGATTTCTGCTCAGCATCAGACAAATGTTGTGCTTCAGTTGCACATGAACGGGCATTCTACCAGCAGACAGTTGTCTGACTGATGTGCGGCTACTTTACTCCAGCACTTTTCTTAGTGTAGCCAGCGTACTTTTCTTTGGTAAAATGCAAGATTAACTTCAAGAAAAACATTAGGAAATGTAGCTGGCTACATCCCCTCTATGACAAACATTAGAAATATGATGGCTAGCAAAGGTTTTGCAAGAAAAGACTGTACTTTATCTTTGTAAGCTGATTTAGCCTGCTTGTGTGGCTTCCAGCCAAATAGCATTGCACTTCTGTTGTCATCTGATGAAAATGAAGCTGTTTTCTGCCGAATATAATGCACTATTGTATTTTCAGTGAAGGACAACTATAGTGTAGTTGTACCTCCCTGATCACTCTGTTGAAGCAAAAAAACAACTGGTGACTTTCAATATAAAACGCAACCCCTGTCAATACACAGCTTGACTCACCGGCTCCCGCTCTCACCAGTTGTGCTATTTATAAAGTAAAACGTGACTGGCTCAACTATTCTGGGGAACTACGGTAAGCTTAATAATGTAAAATAATGTGACAGGTGAAATAAAGAACGCAATCTGCGTTATCTTCTAACATATTGCACAAGTTGACTGCAGGTATTTACTTAAAAGGTAGCTAAAAAAATGAAACTGTATAGAAAAACCTCAAAGAAATAGTTTCAACAGTATTGACGGTATTGAAAAACCATCTCGTGGCTATTTCATAATACCCCGGTATACAGTATACACGGTATACCGCAAAAGCCGACACTAGGCAATAATATATCTTCAAAGACATCAGTATTATAAGTCCAATGCCGCCATTTTTATCTCAAAATCAAATCATTTCTGGGGAACAATTAAGTACCTTACTGTGATTGTTTTCAATAAAACGGTCAAAAATAAACAAATAGAGCAATTTGTCAAGCAGGAATTTAGCTAGGACTGTCTGGGAGAGGTCTGAGTGGGGTTGGGGAAAACTTTAAACTAGCTGTTATTGGCAGAGAGGTTTGAAGCTCTTATTGAAATGTATCGCCAGGTGATGTCACAGGGCAGGCCAAAACTCCGTCCCACCAAAACAGATTGAAATTTCAGCCGTTTTTTTCAAACAGCTCCTACATTAAAAGGAAATGAACATAGTCTTCACAATTTCAGAGTATTATTCCAACATCATAGTGTAGAAAAATATAATACACAGGAAAATCACGTGACTACACTGGGCCTTTAACGGCCACAATATACACTGCCCAGAGGGATGGATCAGCCTCTAGACATGAAAAATGTCCATTAATACCAAGAGTTCCGCAACTCAAAAATATCAGATACAGAATGTTGCATGAAGCAGTTAAGAAATAGAGCCCAGACAATTTAAACTTCATCTCCCTTGTAAAGAGTGAAAAACTGATATTTTTGCCTTCAGTCATCTCATCTCCAGCCACTGCAGTGACCCTGAATGTGTACTTCACTCCAGCAGTCAGCTCAGTTACGTTAAAGGCTGTCTCATTGGAAGTTGTATTCATATCTCTACTGCCACCAGTCCATTCTACTCTATAGAAGGAGCTGTTTCCCAATGGTTCAATCCAGCTCAGAAACACAGATGATGTTGTGATTTCAGAGACAGTAAGGTTCCTGATGACTTCAGGTTCTGTGCATGCAAGAAATGTACATTTGGGAGAAGACCATACCATTAGATTACTTAATACCTACCTACAGTACTCTATCCCAGGATTTCATCACTTTGATTCAAAAAAAGAAAGAGGACTTTATCCTTCCTCTTATAGCCCTCTCATTGTTAAATACAGATATTAACATAATCATTATATGGTTCCACTTCAGAGAAAATATTAAGACCATTCCAATGAAAAGGCTTACTTGTAAAGAGGGCTTTCTCCTGAGAATTTCCTTTAGTTATATTATCACCAGCCACTGCAGTGACCTTGAATGTGTATTTCACTCCAGCAGTTAGCTCAGTTACATTAAAGGCTGTCTCATTGGTAGTTGTATTCATATCTCTACTGCCACCAGTCCATTCTACTCTATAGAAGGACCTGTTTCCCAATGGTTCAATCCAGCTCAGAAACACAGATGATGTTGTGATTTCAGAGACAGTCAGGTTCCTGATGACTGCAGGCTCTGTGCGTGCAAGAAAGTTATATTTTGGGAAAAGATCACCAGAATCATTATTATTCATAGTATTCACCATACACTCTATATAAATGATCAGAAGCATGCTAATTCTACATACATTTAAGGTAAGTATGTAGGACACAAAAGTGGTACCTCTAAAAACATATTTAAAGATAGTAAGTAAGCATGATCAATGACATGAAATGTTTTGGGGACAAAAAAGGAGTTTTCAATAAAGGACAAGCACTTAATCATACTATCCAAGGCCAATTTTGCAGTTGAATGCAGATAAACACATTTCCTAAAATGTTCTGGATCAGTTGGAGTCTACACTCCCTTCTCAAGAGAGAATTATATGAACCAAAACTACAGTGACTGACAGATATACTGGTTAAAAATGATGGGTAATCCTTCAGTAGTCTTATCAGCAGCGACTGCAGCAACTATGAGTCTGTACTGCACTCCAGCAGTTAGCTCGGTTACATTAAAGGCTGTCTCATTGGTAGTTCGATTCCTATCTCTACTGCCATCAGTCCATTCTACTCTATAGAAGGATCTGTTTCCCAATGGTTCAATCCAGTGCAGAGACACAGATGATGTCATGATTTCAGAGACAGAGAGGTTCCTGATGACTTCAAGTTGTACGTGAGCAAGAAAGGTGATTTTAGGGGACACTAGACTAGGGTTGTGCGGTATTCACATTTTCATATCATCATAACGTCCTTCTCTCATGCAGGAATTAACGGTATTACAGGCTTAGTACAGAAGGGGGCGCCAAGGGGGCGCCCAAAAAAAAGAAGCCCTTTGGGAGTCTATTACCAGAATGCTAACAAAATTAGCACAAATTATAGCAAATTTCCATGGAGGTTGCTAGCTAAATATGCAAACGAGCACAAACAAAAGCATTTTTTATTAAGAGACAGGCAGTCCAGCTCAATACGTTATACATATATAGGAGCTACCGATTGTAATTTTTGGTGAGTTTGGACATTTGCAAGCGAATGTGAACAAGAAACATTTTGCAAATGAACAGTACTGGCTCTGGAGCAGCAGGTGTACATGCTGTGTCTGTGCGGAGTCCGGAGTTGCTAGGGCAACGGGACTGCCTGCTCTGTTCGAAGAAGAAGGAAGACGATGGGCTGATGGGGGAGAAGGCAACGGGCCGAGAACAGACAGGAGAAAAAACTCAAGGAAATCGAAAGATAGTTGTGGCAGCTGTGCAGATAACTCATCCTAAAGGCCTTTAACTTCTCAAACACGGATGAAACACAACACAATATGACGTCCCATCACCTTATTAATTCAGCCACATACTTAGATAACTAGCAAATGAAACTTAGGGGTCGCATTAATGCAGAATTTTTACTTTTACACACAGGAAAAACATATAAATGCTCAAGAAATATCATGCTGCGTTTTGTAAACGCAGATCGAAAATGATTCTTATTGTGATTTCTGCTCAGCATCAGACAAATGTTGTGCTTCAGTTGCACATGAACGGGCATTCTACCAGCAGACAGTTGTCTGACTGATGTGCGGCTACTTTACTCCAGCACTTTTCTCAGTGTAGCCAGCGTACTTTTCTTTGGTAAAATGCAAGATTAACTTCAAGAAAAACATTAGGAAATGTAGCTGGCTACATCCCCTCTATGATAAACATTAGAAATATGATGGCTAGCAAAGGTTTTGCAAGAAAAGACTGTACTTTATCTTGTAAGCTGATTTAGCCTGCTTGTGTGGCTTCCAGCCAAATAGCATTGCACTTCTGTTGTCATCTGATGAAAATGAAGCTGTTTTCTGCCGAATATAATGCACTATTGTATTTTCAGTGAAGGACAACTATACTGTAATTGTACGTCCCTGAACACTCTGTTGAAGCAAAAAACAACTGGTGACTTTCAATATAAAACGCAACCCCTGTCAATACACAGCTTGACTCACCGGCTCCCGCTCTCACCAGTTGTGCTATTTATAAAGTAAAACGTGACTGGCTCAACTATTCTGGGGAACTACGGTAAGCTTAATAATGTAAAATAATGTGACAGGTGAAATAAAGAACGCAATCTGCGTTATCTTCTAACATATTGCACAAGTTGACTGCAGGTATTTACTTAAAAGGTAGCTACAAAAATGAAACTGTATAGAAAAACCTCAAAGAAGTAGTTTCAACAGTATTGACGGTATTGAAAAACCATCTCGTGGCTATTTCATAATACCCCGGTATACAGTATACACGGTATACCGCAAAAGCCGACACTAGGCAATAATATATCTTCAAAGACATCAGTATTAAAAGTCCAATGCCGCCATTTTTATCTCAAAATCAAATCATTTCTGGGGAACAATTAAGTACCTTACTGTGATTGTTTTCAATAAAATGGTCAAAAATAAACAAATAGAGCAATTTGTCAAGCAGGAATTTAGCTAGGACTGTCTGGGAGAGGTCTGAGTGGGGTTGGGGAAAACTTTAAACTAGCTGTTATTGGCAGAGAGGTTTGAAACTCTTTCTTATTGAAATGTATCGCCAGGTGATGTCACAGGGCAGGCCAAAACTCCGTCCCACCAAAACAGATTGAAATTTCAGCTGTTTTTTTTCAAACAGCTCCTACATTAAAAGGAAATTAACATAGTCTTCACAATTTCAGAGTATTATTCCAACATCATAGTGTAGAAAAATATAATACACAGGAAAATCACGTGACTACACTGGGCCTTTAACGGCCACAATATACACTGCCCAGAGGGATGGATCAGCCTCTAGACATGAAAAATGTCCATTAATACCAAGAGTTCCGCAACTCAAAAATATCAGATACAGAATGTTGCATGAAGCAGTTAAGAAATAGAGCCCAGACAATTTAAACTTCATCTTACTTGTAAAGAGTGAAACACTGATATTTTTGCCTTCAGTCATCTCATCTCCAGCCACTGCAGTGACCCTGAATGTGTACTTCACTCCAGCAGTCAGCTCAGTTACGTTAAAGGCTGTCTCATTGGAAGTTGTATTCATATCTCTACTGCCACCAGTCCATTCTACTCTATAGAAGGAGCTGTTTCCCAATGGTTCAATCCAGCTCAGAAACACAGATGATGTTGTGATTTCAGAGACAGTAAGGTTCCTGATGACTTCAGGTTCTGTGCATGCAAGAAATGTACATTTGGGAGAAGACCATACCATTAGATTACTTAATACCTACCTACAGTACTCTATCCCAGGATTTCATCACTTTGATTCAAAAAAAGAAAGAGGACTTTATCCTTCCTCTTATAGCCCTCTCATTGTTAAATACAGATATTAACATAATCATTATATGGTTCCACTTCAGAGAAAATATTAAGACCATTCCAATGAAAAGGCTTACTTGTAAAGAGGGCTTTCTCCTGAGAATTTCCTTTAGTTATATTATCACCAGCCACTGCAGTGACCTTGAATGTGTATTTCACTCCAGCAGTTAGCTCAGTTACATTAAAGGCTGTCTCATTGGTAGTTGTATTCATATCTCTACTGCCATTAGTCCATTCTACTCTATAGAAGGACCTGTTTCCCAATGGTTCAATCCAGCTCAGAAACACAGATGATGTTGTGATTTCAGAGACAGTCAGGTTCCTGATGACTGCAGGCTCTGTGCGTGCAAGAAAGTTATATTTTGGGAAAAGATCACCAGAATCATTATTATTCATAGTATTCACCATACACTCTATATAAATGATCAGAAGCATGCTAATTCTACATACATTTAAGGTAAGTATGTAGGACACAAAAGTGGTACCTCTAAAAACATATTTAAAGATAGTAAGTAAGCATGATCAATGACATGAAATGTTTTGGGGACAAAAAAGGAGTTTTCAATAAAGGACAAGCACTTAATCATACTATCCAAGGCCAATTTTGCAGTTGAATGCAGATAAACACATTTCCTAAAATGTTCTGGATCAGTTGGAGTCTACACTCCCTTCTCAAGAGAGAATTATATGAACCAAAACTACAGTGACTGACAGATATACTGGTTAAAAATGATGGGTAATCCTTCAGTAGTCTTATCAGCAGCGACTGCAGCAACTATGAGTCTGTACTGCACTCCAGCAGTTAGCTCGGTTACATTAAAGGCTGTCTCATTGGTAGTTCGATTCCTATCTCTACTGCCATCAGTCCATTCTACTCTATAGAAGGATCTGTTTCCCAATGGTTCAATCCAGTGCAGAGACACAGATGATGTCATGATTTCAGAGACAGAGAGGTTCCTGATGACTTCAAGTTGTACGTGAGCAAGAAAGGTGATTTTAGGGGACACTAGACTAGGGTTGTGCGGTATTCACATTTTCATATCATCATAACGTCCTTCTCTCATGCAGGAATTAACGGTATTACAGGCTTAGTACAGAAGGGGGCGCCAAGGGGGCGCCCAAAAAAAAGAAGCCCTTTGGGAGTCTATTACCAGAATGCTAACAAAATTAGCACAAATTATAGCAAATTTCCATGGAGGTTGCTAGCTAAATATGCAAACGAGCACAAACAAAAGCATTTTTTATTAAGAGACAGGCAGTCCAGCTCAATACGTTATACATATATAGGAGCTACCGATTGTAATTTTTGGTGAGTTTGGACATTTGCAAGCGAATGTGAACAAGAAACATTTTGCAAATGAACAGTACTGGCTCTGGAGCAGCAGGTGTACATGCTGTGTCTGTGCGGAGTCCGGAGTTGCTAGGGCAACGGGACTGCCTGCTCTGTTCGAAGAAGAAGGAAGACGATGGGCTGATGGGGGAGAAGGCAACGGGCCGAGAACAGACAGGAGAAAAAACTCAAGGAAATCGAAAGATAGTTGTGGCAGCTGTGCAGATAACTCATCCTAAAGGCCTTTAACTTCTCAAACACGGATGAAACACAACACAATATGACGTCCCATCACCTTATTAATTCAGCCACATACTTAGATAACTAGCAAATGAAACTTAGGGGTCGCATTAATGCAGAATTTTTACTTTTACACACAGGAAAAACATATAAATGCTCAAGAAATATCATGCTGCGTTTTGTAAACGCAGATCGAAAATGATTCTTATTGTGATTTCTGCTCAGCATCAGACAAATGTTGTGCTTCAGTTGCACATGAACGGGCATTCTACCAGCAGACAGTTGTCTGACTGATGTGCGGCTACTTTACTCCAGCACTTTTCTCAGTGTAGCCAGCGTACTTTTCTTTGGTAAAATGCAAGATTAACTTCAAGAAAAACATTAGGAAATGTAGCTGGCTACATCCCCTCTATGATAAACATTAGAAATATGATGGCTAGCAAAGGTTTTGCAAGAAAAGACTGTACTTTATCTTGTAAGCTGATTTAGCCTGCTTGTGTGGCTTCCAGCCAAATAGCATTGCACTTCTGTTGTCATCTGATGAAAATGAAGCTGTTTTCTGCCGAATATAATGCACTATTGTATTTTCAGTGAAGGACAACTATACTGTAATTGTACGTCCCTGAACACTCTGTTGAAGCAAAAAACAACTGGTGACTTTCAATATAAAACGCAACCCCTGTCAATACACAGCTTGACTCACCGGCTCCCGCTCTCACCAGTTGTGCTATTTATAAAGTAAAACGTGACTGGCTCAACTATTCTGGGGAACTACGGTAAGCTTAATAATGTAAAATAATGTGACAGGTGAAATAAAGAACGCAATCTGCGTTATCTTCTAACATATTGCACAAGTTGACTGCAGGTATTTACTTAAAAGGTAGCTACAAAAATGAAACTGTATAGAAAAACCTCAAAGAAGTAGTTTCAACAGTATTGACGGTATTGAAAAACCATCTCGTGGCTATTTCATAATACCCCGGTATACAGTATACACGGTATACCGCAAAAGCCGACACTAGGCAATAATATATCTTCAAAGACATCAGTATTAAAAGTCCAATGCCGCCATTTTTATCTCAAAATCAAATCATTTCTGGGGAACAATTAAGTACCTTACTGTGATTGTTTTCAATAAAATGGTCAAAAATAAACAAATAGAGCAATTTGTCAAGCAGGAATTTAGCTAGGACTGTCTGGGAGAGGTCTGAGTGGGGTTGGGGAAAACTTTAAACTAGCTGTTATTGGCAGAGAGGTTTGAAACTCTTTCTTATTGAAATGTATCGCCAGGTGATGTCACAGGGCAGGCCAAAACTCCGTCCCACCAAAACAGATTGAAATTTCAGCTGTTTTTTTTCAAACAGCTCCTACATTAAAAGGAAATTAACATAGTCTTCACAATTTCAGAGTATTATTCCAACATCATAGTGTAGAAAAATATAATACACAGGAAAATCACGTGACTACACTGGGCCTTTAACGGCCACAATATACACTGCCCAGAGGGATGGATCAGCCTCTAGACATGAAAAATGTCCATTAATACCAAGAGTTCCGCAACTCAAAAATATCAGATACAGAATGTTGCATGAAGCAGTTAAGAAATAGAGCCCAGACAATTTAAACTTCATCTTACTTGTAAAGAGTGAAACACTGATATTTTTGCCTTCAGTCATCTCATCTCCAGCCACTGCAGTGACCCTGAATGTGTACTTCACTCCAGCAGTCAGCTCAGTTACGTTAAAGGCTGTCTCATTGGAAGTTGTATTCATATCTCTACTGCCACCAGTCCATTCTACTCTATAGAAGGAGCTGTTTCCCAATGGTTCAATCCAGCTCAGAAACACAGATGATGTTGTGATTTCAGAGACAGTAAGGTTCCTGATGACTTCAGGTTCTGTGCATGCAAGAAATGTACATTTGGGAGAAGACCATACCATTAGATTACTTAATACCTACCTACAGTACTCTATCCCAGGATTTCATCACTTTGATTCAAAAAAAGAAAGAGGACTTTATCCTTCCTCTTATAGCCCTCTCATTGTTAAATACAGATATTAACATAATCATTATATGGTTCCACTTCAGAGAAAATATTAAGACCATTCCAATGAAAAGGCTTACTTGTAAAGAGGGCTTTCTCCTGAGAATTTCCTTTAGTTATATTATCACCAGCCACTGCAGTGACCTTGAATGTGTATTTCACTCCAGCAGTTAGCTCAGTTACATTAAAGGCTGTCTCATTGGTAGTTGTATTCATATCTCTACTGCCATTAGTCCATTCTACTCTATAGAAGGACCTGTTTCCCAATGGTTCAATCCAGCTCAGAAACACAGATGATGTTGTGATTTCAGAGACAGTCAGGTTCCTGATGACTGCAGGCTCTGTGCGTGCAAGAAAGTTATATTTTGGGAAAAGATCACCAGAATCATTATTATTCATAGTATTCACCATACACTCTATATAAATGATCAGAAGCATGCTAATTCTACATACATTTAAGGTAAGTATGTAGGACACAAAAGTGGTACCTCTAAAAACATATTTAAAGATAGTAAGTAAGCATGATCAATGACATGAAATGTTTTGGGGACAAAAAAGGAGTTTTCAATAAAGGACAAGCACTTAATCATACTATCCAAGGCCAATTTTGCAGTTGAATGCAGATAAACACATTTCCTAAAATGTTCTGGATCAGTTGGAGTCTACACTCCCTTCTCAAGAGAGAATTATATGAACCAAAACTACAGTGACTGACAGATATACTGGTTAAAAATGATGGGTAATCCTTCAGTAGTCTTATCAGCAGCGACTGCAGCAACTATGAGTCTGTACTGCACTCCAGCAGTTAGCTCGGTTACATTAAAGGCTGTCTCATTGGTAGTTCGATTCCTATCTCTACTGCCATCAGTCCATTCTACTCTATAGAAGGATCTGTTTCCCAATGGTTCAATCCAGTGCAGAGACACAGATGATGTCATGATTTCAGAGACAGAGAGGTTCCTGATGACTTCAAGTTGTACGTGAGCAAGAAAGGTGATTTTAGGGGACACTAGACTAGGGTTGTGCGGTATTCACATTTTCATATCATCATAACGTCCTTCTCTCATGCAGGAATTAACGGTATTACAGGCTTAGTACAGAAGGGGGCGCCAAGGGGGCGCCCAAAAAAAAGAAGCCCTTTGGGAGTCTATTACCAGAATGCTAACAAAATTAGCACAAATTATAGCAAATTTCCATGGAGGTTGCTAGCTAAATATGCAAACGAGCACAAACAAAAGCATTTTTTATTAAGAGACAGGCAGTCCAGCTCAATACGTTATACATATATAGGAGCTACCGATTGTAATTTTTGGTGAGTTTGGACATTTGCAAGCGAATGTGAACAAGAAACATTTTGCAAATGAACAGTACTGGCTCTGGAGCAGCAGGTGTACATGCTGTGTCTGTGCGGAGTCCGGAGTTGCTAGGGCAACGGGACTGCCTGCTCTGTTCGAAGAAGAAGGAAGACGATGGGCTGATGGGGGAGAAGGCAACGGGCCGAGAACAGACAGGAGAAAAAACTCAAGGAAATCGAAAGATAGTTGTGGCAGCTGTGCAGATAACTCATCCTAAAGGCCTTTAACTTCTCAAACACGGATGAAACACAACACAATATGACGTCCCATCACCTTATTAATTCAGCCACATACTTAGATAACTAGCAAATGAAACTTAGGGGTCGCATTAATGCAGAATTTTTACTTTTACACACAGGAAAAACATATAAATGCTCAAGAAATATCATGCTGCGTTTTGTAAACGCAGATCGAAAATGATTCTTATTGTGATTTCTGCTCAGCATCAGACAAATGTTGTGCTTCAGTTGCACATGAACGGGCATTCTACCAGCAGACAGTTGTCTGACTGATGTGCGGCTACTTTACTCCAGCACTTTTCTCAGTGTAGCCAGCGTACTTTTCTTTGGTAAAATGCAAGATTAACTTCAAGAAAAACATTAGGAAATGTAGCTGGCTACATCCCCTCTATGATAAACATTAGAAATATGATGGCTAGCAAAGGTTTTGCAAGAAAAGACTGTACTTTATCTTGTAAGCTGATTTAGCCTGCTTGTGTGGCTTCCAGCCAAATAGCATTGCACTTCTGTTGTCATCTGATGAAAATGAAGCTGTTTTCTGCCGAATATAATGCACTATTGTATTTTCAGTGAAGGACAACTATACTGTAATTGTACGTCCCTGAACACTCTGTTGAAGCAAAAAACAACTGGTGACTTTCAATATAAAACGCAACCCCTGTCAATACACAGCTTGACTCACCGGCTCCCGCTCTCACCAGTTGTGCTATTTATAAAGTAAAACGTGACTGGCTCAACTATTCTGGGGAACTACGGTAAGCTTAATAATGTAAAATAATGTGACAGGTGAAATAAAGAACGCAATCTGCGTTATCTTCTAACATATTGCACAAGTTGACTGCAGGTATTTACTTAAAAGGTAGCTACAAAAATGAAACTGTATAGAAAAACCTCAAAGAAGTAGTTTCAACAGTATTGACGGTATTGAAAAACCATCTCGTGGCTATTTCATAATACCCCGGTATACAGTATACACGGTATACCGCAAAAGCCGACACTAGGCAATAATATATCTTCAAAGACATCAGTATTAAAAGTCCAATGCCGCCATTTTTATCTCAAAATCAAATCATTTCTGGGGAACAATTAAGTACCTTACTGTGATTGTTTTCAATAAAATGGTCAAAAATAAACAAATAGAGCAATTTGTCAAGCAGGAATTTAGCTAGGACTGTCTGGGAGAGGTCTGAGTGGGGTTGGGGAAAACTTTAAACTAGCTGTTATTGGCAGAGAGGTTTGAAACTCTTTCTTATTGAAATGTATCGCCAGGTGATGTCACAGGGCAGGCCAAAACTCCGTCCCACCAAAACAGATTGAAATTTCAGCTGTTTTTTTTCAAACAGCTCCTACATTAAAAGGAAATTAACATAGTCTTCACAATTTCAGAGTATTATTCCAACATCATAGTGTAGAAAAATATAATACACAGGAAAATCACGTGACTACACTGGGCCTTTAACGGCCACAATATACACTGCCCAGAGGGATGGATCAGCCTCTAGACATGAAAAATGTCCATTAATACCAAGAGTTCCGCAACTCAAAAATATCAGATACAGAATGTTGCATGAAGCAGTTAAGAAATAGAGCCCAGACAATTTAAACTTCATCTTACTTGTAAAGAGTGAAACACTGATATTTTTGCCTTCAGTCATCTCATCTCCAGCCACTGCAGTGACCCTGAATGTGTACTTCACTCCAGCAGTCAGCTCAGTTACGTTAAAGGCTGTCTCATTGGAAGTTGTATTCATATCTCTACTGCCACCAGTCCATTCTACTCTATAGAAGGAGCTGTTTCCCAATGGTTCAATCCAGCTCAGAAACACAGATGATGTTGTGATTTCAGAGACAGTAAGGTTCCTGATGACTTCAGGTTCTGTGCATGCAAGAAATGTACATTTGGGAGAAGACCATACCATCAGATTACTTAATACCTACCTACAGTACTCTATCCCAGGATTTCATCACTTTGATTCAAAAAAAGAAAGAGGACTTTATCCTTCCTCTTATAGCCCTCTCATTGTTAAATACAGATATTAACATAATCATTATATGGTTCCACTTCAGAGAAAATATTAAGACCATTCCAATGAAAAGGCTTACTTGTAAAGAGGGCTTTCTCCTGAGAATTTCCTTTAGTTATATTATCACCAGCCACTGCAGTGACCTTGAATGTGTATTTCACTCCAGCAGTTAGCTCAGTTACATTAAAGGCTGTCTCATTGGTAGTTGTATTCATATCTCTACTGCCATTAGTCCATTCTACTCTATAGAAGGACCTGTTTCCCAATGGTTCAATCCAGCTCAGAAACACAGATGATGTTGTGATTTCAGAGACAGTCAGGTTCCTGATGACTGCAGGCTCTGTGCGTGCAAGAAAGTTATATTTTGGGAAAAGATCACCAGAATCATTATTATTCATAGTATTCACCATACACTCTATATAAATGATCAGAAGCATGCTAATTCTACATACATTTAAGGTAAGTATGTAGGACACAAAAGTGGTACCTCTAAAAACATATTTAAAGATAGTAAGTAAGCATGATCAATGACATGAAATGTTTTGGGGACAAAAAAGGAGTTTTCAATAAAGGACAAGCACTTAATCATACTATCCAAGGCCAATTTTGCAGTTGAATGCAGATAAACACATTTCCTAAAATGTTCTGGATCAGTTGGAGTCTACACTCCCTTCTCAAGAGAGAATTATATGAACCAAAACTACAGTGACTGACAGATATACTGGTTAAAAATGATGGGTAATCCTTCAGTAGTCTTATCAGCAGCGACTGCAGCAACTATGAGTCTGTACTGCACTCCAGCAGTTAGCTCGGTTACATTAAAGGCTGTCTCATTGGTAGTTCGATTCCTATCTCTACTGCCATCAGTCCATTCTACTCTATAGAAGGATCTGTTTCCCAATGGTTCAATCCAGTGCAGAGACACAGATGATGTCATGATTTCAGAGACAGAGAGGTTCCTGATGACTTCAAGTTGTACGTGAGCAAGAAAGGTGATTTTAGGGGACACTAGACTAGGGTTGTGCGGTATTCACATTTTCATATCATCATAACGTCCTTCTCTCATGCAGGAATTAACGGTATTACAGGCTTAGTACAGAAGGGGGCGCCAAGGGGGCGCCCAAAAAAAAGAAGCCCTTTGGGAGTCTATTACCAGAATGCTAACAAAATTAGCACAAATTATAGCAAATTTCCATGGAGGTTGCTAGCTAAATATGCAAACGAGCACAAACAAAAGCATTTTTTATTAAGAGACAGGCAGTCCAGCTCAATACGTTATACATATATAGGAGCTACCGATTGTAATTTTTGGTGAGTTTGGACATTTGCAAGCGAATGTGAACAAGAAACATTTTGCAAATGAACAGTACTGGCTCTGGAGCAGCAGGTGTACATGCTGTGTCTGTGCGGAGTCCGGAGTTGCTAGGGCAACGGGACTGCCTGCTCTGTTCGAAGAAGAAGGAAGACGATGGGCTGATGGGGGAGAAGGCAACGGGCCGAGAACAGACAGGAGAAAAAACTCAAGGAAATCGAAAGATAGTTGTGGCAGCTGTGCAGATAACTCATCCTAAAGGCCTTTAACTTCTCAAACACGGATGAAACACAACACAATATGACGTCCCATCACCTTATTAATTCAGCCACATACTTAGATAACTAGCAAATGAAACTTAGGGGTCGCATTAATGCAGAATTTTTACTTTTACACACAGGAAAAACATATAAATGCTCAAGAAATATCATGCTGCGTTTTGTAAACGCAGATCGAAAATGATTCTTATTGTGATTTCTGCTCAGCATCAGACAAATGTTGTGCTTCAGTTGCACATGAACGGGCATTCTACCAGCAGACAGTTGTCTGACTGATGTGCGGCTACTTTACTCCAGCACTTTTCTCAGTGTAGCCAGCGTACTTTTCTTTGGTAAAATGCAAGATTAACTTCAAGAAAAACATTAGGAAATGTAGCTGGCTACATCCCCTCTATGATAAACATTAGAAATATGATGGCTAGCAAAGGTTTTGCAAGAAAAGACTGTACTTTATCTTGTAAGCTGATTTAGCCTGCTTGTGTGGCTTCCAGCCAAATAGCATTGCACTTCTGTTGTCATCTGATGAAAATGAAGCTGTTTTCTGCCGAATATAATGCACTATTGTATTTTCAGTGAAGGACAACTATACTGTAATTGTACGTCCCTGAACACTCTGTTGAAGCAAAAAACAACTGGTGACTTTCAATATAAAACGCAACCCCTGTCAATACACAGCTTGACTCACCGGCTCCCGCTCTCACCAGTTGTGCTATTTATAAAGTAAAACGTGACTGGCTCAACTATTCTGGGGAACTACGGTAAGCTTAATAATGTAAAATAATGTGACAGGTGAAATAAAGAACGCAATCTGCGTTATCTTCTAACATATTGCACAAGTTGACTGCAGGTATTTACTTAAAAGGTAGCTACAAAAATGAAACTGTATAGAAAAACCTCAAAGAAGTAGTTTCAACAGTATTGACGGTATTGAAAAACCATCTCGTGGCTATTTCATAATACCCCGGTATACAGTATACACGGTATACCGCAAAAGCCGACACTAGGCAATAATATATCTTCAAAGACATCAGTATTAAAAGTCCAATGCCGCCATTTTTATCTCAAAATCAAATCATTTCTGGGGAACAATTAAGTACCTTACTGTGATTGTTTTCAATAAAATGGTCAAAAATAAACAAATAGAGCAATTTGTCAAGCAGGAATTTAGCTAGGACTGTCTGGGAGAGGTCTGAGTGGGGTTGGGGAAAACTTTAAACTAGCTGTTATTGGCAGAGAGGTTTGAAACTCTTTCTTATTGAAATGTATCGCCAGGTGATGTCACAGGGCAGGCCAAAACTCCGTCCCACCAAAACAGATTGAAATTTCAGCTGTTTTTTTTCAAACAGCTCCTACATTAAAAGGAAATTAACATAGTCTTCACAATTTCAGAGTATTATTCCAACATCATAGTGTAGAAAAATATAATACACAGGAAAATCACGTGACTACACTGGGCCTTTAACGGCCACAATATACACTGCCCAGAGGGATGTATCAGCCTCTAGACATGAAAAATGTCCATTAATACCAAGAGTTCCGCAACTCAAAAATATCAGATACAGAATGTTGCATGAAGCAGTTAAGAAATAGAGCCCAGACAATTTAAACTTCATCTTACTTGTAAAGAGTGAAACACTGATATTTTTGCCTTCAGTCATCTCATCTCCAGCCACTGCAGTGACCCTGAATGTGTACTTCACTCCAGCAGTCAGCTCAGTTACGTTAAAGGCTGTCTCATTGGAAGTTGTATTCATATCTCTACTGCCACCAGTCCAATCTACTCTATAGAAGGAGCTGTTTCCCAATGGTTCAATCCAGCTCAGAAACACAGATGATGTTGTGATTTCAGAGACAGTAAGGTTCCTGATGACTTCAGGTTCTGTGCATGCAAGAAATGTACATTTTGGGAGAAGACCATACCATTAGACTACTTAGTACCTACCTACAGTACTCTATCCCAGGATTTCATCACTTTTGATTCAAAAAAAGAAAGAGGACTTTACCCTTCCTCTTATAGCCCTCTCATTGTTAAATACAGATATTAACATAATCATTATATGGTTCCACTTCAGAGAAAATATTAAGGCCATTCCAATTAAAAGGCTTACCTGTAAAGAGGGCTTTCTCCTGAGAATTTCCTTTAGTTATATTATCACCAGCCACTGCAGTGACCTTGAATGTGTATTTCACTCCAGCAGTCAGCTCAGTTACGTTAAAGGCTGTCTCATTGGTAGTTGTATTCATATCTCTACTGCCATTAGTCCATTCTACTCTATAGAAGGACCTGTTTCCCAATGGTTCAATCCAGCTCAGAAACACAGATGATGTTGTGATTTCAGAGACAGTCAGGTTCCTGATGACTGCAGGCTCTGTGCGTGCAAGAAAGTTATATTTTGGGAAAAGATCACCAAAATCATTATTATTCATAGTATTCACCATACACTCTATATAAATGATCAGAAGCATGCTAATTCTACATACATTTAAGGTAAGTATGTAGGACACAAAAGTGGTACCTCTAAAAACATATTTAAAGATAGTAAGTAAGCATTATCAATGACATGAAATGTTTTGGGGACAAAAAAAGGAGTTTTCAATAAAGGACAAGCACTTAATCATACTATCCAAGCCCAATTTTGCAGTTGAATGCAGATAAACACATTTCCTAAAATGTTCTGGATCAGTTGGAGTCTACACTCCCTTCTCAAGAGAATTATGTGAACCAAAACTACAGTGACTGACAGATATACTGGTTAAAAATTATGGGTAATCCTTCAGTAGTCTTATCAGCAGCGACTGCAGCAACTATGAGTCTGTACTGCACTCCAGCAGTTAGCTCGGTTACGTTAAAGGCTGTCTCATTGGTAGTTCGATTCCTATCTCTACTGCCATCAGTCCACTCTACTCTATAGAAGGATCTGTTTCCCAATGGTTCAATCCAGTGCAGAGACACTGAAGATGTCATGATTTCAGAGACAGAGAGTTCCTGATGACCTCAGGTTCTATGTGAGCAATGAATTTGATTTTACGGGACAATAGAAAATATTATATCTTGAAAGACATCTGTATTAAAAGTCCAGTGTAGCCATTTGTTTCTCAATATCGAATCCTTTCTGGGTAACAATTCGGTACCTTACTGTCTTTGTTTTCAATTAAAATGTTCAAAAAGAAACAAAAATAGTTTCTCAGCAAAGAGCATATTCTCAAGGAAGAATTTAGCTTGGAATGTCTGGGAGTGGTCTGAGTGGGGAGGGGAAAACTGGATGATATTTTTAATAAATTTAGCTGGAGATGTCACCATTCAGGCCAAAACGTCATCCAACCAAAACAGGCTGACATTCCAGACTGACTTTTCAAACAGCTCTTACACTAAAAAGGCATGATCATAATTTTCACAATTTCACAGTATTATTCCAACCTCATAGTGTGGAAATATATATAAAACACACAAAAATCCAAATGTTGACTGCACTGGGCCTTTAAATGCTACAATATGCACTGCCCAGAGGGATGGATCAGCCTCTAGACATAATACATATATACTGCTCAAAAAAATAAAGGGAACACTTAAACAACACATCCTAGATCTGAATGAAAGAGATAATCTTATTAAATACTTTTTTCTTTACATAGTTGAATGTGCTGACAAGAAAATCACATAAAAATAATCAATGGAAATCCAATTTATCAACCCATGGAGGTCTGGATTTGGAGTCACACTCAAAATTAAAGTGGAAAACCACACTACAGGCCGATCCAACTTTGATGTAATGTCCTTAAAACATGTCAAAATGAGGCTCAGTAGTGTGTGTGGCCTCCACGTGCCTGTATGACCTCCCTACAACGCCTGGGCATGCTCCTGATGAGGTGCCGGATGGTCTCCTGAGGGATCTCCTCCCAGACCTGGACTAAAGCATCCGCCAACTCCTGGACAGTCTGTGGTGCGTGGCGTTGGTGGATGGAGCGAGACATGATGTCCCAGATGTGCTCAATTGGATTCAGGTCTGGGCCAGTCCATAGCATCAATGCTTTCCTCTTGCAGGAACTGCTGACACACTCCAGCCACATGAGGTCTAGCATTGTCTTGCATTAGGAGGAACCCAGGGCCAACCGCACCAGCATATGGTCTCACAAGGGGTCTGAGGATCTCATCTCGGTACCTAATGGCAGTCAGGCTACCTCTGGCGAGCACATGGAGGGCTGTGCGGCCCCCCAAAGAAATGCCACCCCACACCATGACTGACCCACCGCCAAACCGGTCATGCTGGAGGATGTTGCAGGCAGCAGAACGTTCTCCACGGCGTCTCCAGACTGTCACGTCTGTCACATGTGCTCAGTGTGAACCTGCTTTCATCTGTGAAGAGCACAGGGCTCCAGTGGCGAATTTGCAAATCTTGGTGTTCTCTGGCAAATGCCAAACATCCTGCACGGTGTTGGGCTGTAAGCACAACCCCCACCTGTGGACGTCGGGCCCTCATACCACCCTCATGGAGTCTGTTTCTGACCGTTTGAGCAGACACATGCACATTTGTGGCTTGCTGGAGGTCATTTTGCAGGGCTCTGGCAGTGCTCCTCCTGCTCCTCCTTGCACAAAGGCGGAGGTAGCGGTCCTGCTGCTGGGTTGTTGCCCTCCTACGGCCTCCTCCACGTCTCCTGATGTACTGGCCTGTCTCCTGGTAGCGCTTCCATGCTCTGGACACTACGCTGACAGACACAGCAAACCTTCTTGTCACAGCTCGCATTGATGTGCCATCCTGGATGAGCTGCACTACCTGAGCCACTTGTGTGGGTTGTAGACTCCGTCTCATGCTACCACTAGAGTGAAAGCACCGCCAGCATTCAAAAGTGACCAAACCATCAGCCAGGAAGCATAGGAACTGAGAAGTGGTCTGTGGTCCCCACCTGCAGAACCACTCCTTTATTGGGGGTGTCTTGCTAATTGCCTATAATTTCCACCTGTTGTCTATTCCATTTGCACAACAGCATGTGAAATGTATTGTCAATCAGTGTTGCTTCCTAAGTGGACAGTTTGATTTCACAGAAGTGTGATTGACTTGGAGTTACATTGTGTTGTTTAAGTGTTCCCTTTATTTTTTTGAGCAGTGTATATTAATACCCAGAGTTCCGCAACTCAATAATATCAAATACAGACTGCTGCATGAAGCAGTCAATAAATAAAGCCCAGACAATGTGAACTTCATCTAATTTGTAAAGCGTGAAACACTGATATTTTTGCCTTCAGTCATCTCATCCCCATTAATTGCAAGGATCCTGCATGTGTACTGCACTCCAGCAGTCAGCTCAGTTATGTTAAAGGCTGTCTCATTGGTAGTTTCATTCATATCTCTACTGCCATCAATCCATTCTACACAGACAAGGCAACTTTCAAATCATCACATGTTCTTGGATCCAAACAACTAACGTATAAATGAATACAAATCGTAACTGAGGCATTGAAACAATCTGACATTAAAGTATCTGAGTTACTTACTTGTATACTTAGAAACTGTCTTGCTCTGTCCTACAGTTGTGTTATCTCCAGCCACTGCAGTGACTGTGAAGTTGTACTGTACTCCAGCAGTGAGAGCAGTAACATTAACAGAAGTTTCTGTGGTATTCTGACTGCCACTGATATTGCCATCAGTCCATTCTACTCTGTAGAAGGATCTGTTTCCCAATGGTTCAGTCCAGTTCAGAGACACAGATGATATTGTGATTTCAGTGAACATGAGGTTTCTGATGATTGCGGGCTCTGTGTGTGCAAGAAAGGGGGTTTGAGGGACAATAGACAATAGTGTCTTCAAACATTGACATTGCAGGCTGACTTGTGCAATCCAGCACACATTGTGAGAGAGTTTGTGTAAATCTTGACGAAACAAGTGTCACTCAACACTAGTCTTGGATAGAAATACCATCAAATAAACAAGAACTTCTGAACAAAGATATGAAACAAAACATGCAGTGTTTCCCCTATATTCATTTAGCAAATTGTTGCCGCACTCCAAAAAATATGATAAAATAAAAAATATACAGTGAGCCTCAAAAGTATTGGGACAGTGACATATTTTTGTTTTGTTTTGGCTCTGTACTCCAGCACTTTGAATGAGGTTAAATTGCAGACAGTCACATTTCATTTGAGGATATTTTCATCCATATCAGATGATCCGTTTAGAAATTACAGCACTTTTTGTACATAGTCCCCCCCACCCTCATTTTAGTGGACCAAAATGTGTATTAAAGTAGTAAAATGTAAAATATTTGGTCCCATATTCAGAGCATGCAATGGCTGGAACCAGGTTGTGACTTTACAAATTTGTTGGATGCATTTACTATTTGTTTTGGTTGTGTTTCAGATTATTTTGTGCCTAATAGAAATTAATGGTAATTAATGTATTATGTCATTTTGGAGTCACTTTTATTGTAACTAAGAAAAGAATATACACTACATGACGAAAAGTACGTGGAAACATGCTCGTCGAACATCTCATTCCAACATCATGGGCATTAATATGGAGTTGACCCCCCTTTGCTGCTATATCAGCCTCCACTCTTCTGGGATGTTGGAACATTGCTATGGGTACTTTCTTCCAGTCAGCGACAAGCACATTAGTGAGGTCGAGCACTGATGTTGGGCGATTAGGCCTGGCTCGCAGTCAGCGTTCCAATTCATCCCAAAGGTGTTCGATGGGGTTGAGGTCAGGGCTCTGTGCAGGCCAGTCAAATTCTTCTACACCGATCTTGACAAACCATTTCTGTATGGACCTCGCTTTGTGCTCAGGGGCATTGTCATGCTGAAAAAGGAAAGGGCCTTCCCCAAACTGTCGCCACGAAGTTGGCAGCACAGAACCGTCTATAATGTCATTGTATACTGTAGTGTTAAGATTTCTCTTCACTGGAACTAAGGGACCTAGCCCGAACAATGAAAAACAGCCCCAGACCATTATTCCTCCTCCACCAAACTTTACAGTTGGCACTATGCATTGGGGCAGGTAGTGTTCTCCTGGCATCCTCCAAAACCAGATTTGTCTGTCGGACTGCCAGATGCTGAAGCGTGATTCATTACTCCAGAGCACATGTTTCCACTGCTCCAGAGTCCAACGGCTTGGCATTGCGCATGGTTATCTTAGGCTATCTTAGGTTATCTTGTGTGCCCTACCACTTGGCAGCTGAGCCGTTGTTGCTCTTAGGCGTTTCCATTTTACAATAACAGCACCTACAATTGACCGGGGCAGGTCGATCAGGGAAGAAATTTGACTAACTGATTAGTTGGAAAGGTGGCATCCGATGACGATGACACGTTGGAAGTCACTGAGCTCTTCAGCAAGGCCTTTCTACTGCCAATGTTTGTCTATGGCTGTGTGCTCGATATTATATACAGTTGAAGTCGGAAGTATACATACACCTTAGCCAAATACATTTAAACTCAGTTTTTCACAGTTCCTGACATTTAATCCTAGTAAAAATTCCCTGTCTCAGGTCAGTTAAGATCACCACTTTATTTTAAGAATGTGAAATGTCAGAATAATAGTAGAGAGAATGAATTATTTTAGCTTTTATTTCTATCATCACATTCCCAGTGGGTCTGAAGTTTACATACACTCAATTAGTATTTGGTAGCATTGCCTTTAAATTGTTTAACTTGGGTCAAAAATGTTGGTTAGCCTTCCACAAGCTTCCCACAGTAAGTTGGGTGGATTTTGGCCCATTACTCTTGACAGAGCTGGTGTAACGGAGTCAGGTTTGTAGGCCTCCTTGCTCTCACATGCTTTTTCAGTTCTGCCCACACATTTTCTGTGGGATTGAGGTCAGTGCTTTGTGATGGCCACTCCAATACCTTGACTATGTTGTCTTTAAGCCATTTTGCCACAACTTTGGAAGTATGCTTGGGGTCATTGTCCATTTAGAAGACCCATTTGCGACCAAGCTTAACTTCCTGACTGATGTCTTGAGATGTTGCTTCAATATATCCACATAATTTTCCTACCTCATGATGCCATCTATTTTGTGAAGTGCACCAGTCCCTTCTGCAACAAAGCACCCCCACAACATGATGCTGCCACTCCCGTGCTTCACGGTTGGGATGGTGTTCTTCGGCTTGCAAGCCTCCCCCTATTTCCTCCAAACATAACTATGGTCGTTATGGCCAAACAGTTCTATTTTTGTTTCATCAGACCAGAGGACACTTCTCCAAAAAGTACGATCTTTGTCCCCATGTGCAGTTGCAAACCGTAGTCTGGCTTTTTATATGGCGGTTTTGGAGCAGTGGCTTCTTCCTTGCTGTCGATATAGGACTCGTTTTACTGTGGACATAGATACTTTTGTACCCATTTCCTCCAGCATCTTCACAAGGTCCTTTGCTGTTATTCTGGGATTGATTTGCACTTTTCGCACCAAAGTACATTAATCTCTAGGAGACAGAACGCGTCTCCTTCCTGAGTGGTATGACGGCTGCGTGGTCCCATAGTGTTTATACTTGCGTACTATTGTTTGTACAGATGAACGTGGTACCTTCAGGTGTTTGGAAATTACTCCCAAAGATGAACCAGACTTGTGGAGGTCTACAATTTTTTTCTGAGGTCTTGGCTGATTTCTTTTAATTTTACTATGATGTCAAGCCAAAAGACACTAGGTTTGAAGGTAGGCCTTGAAATACATCCACAGGTCCACCTCCAATTGACTCAAAACATGTACATTTGCCTATTAGAAGCTTCTAAAGCCATGACATCATTTGTTTTCCAAGCTGTTTAATTTTCCAAGCTGTTTAAAGGCGCAGTCAACTTAGTGTATGTAAACTTCTGACCCACTGGAATTGTGATACAGTGAATTATAAGTGAAATAATCTGTCTGTAAACAATTGTTGGAAATATTACTTGTGTCATGCACAAAATAGATTTCCTAACCGACTTTCCAAAATTATAGTTTTCTAACAAGACATTTTTGGAGTGGTTGAAAAATGAGTTTTAATGACTCCAACCTAGGTGTATGTAAACTTCCGACTTCAACTGTACCTGTCAGCAACAGGTGTGGCTGAAATAGCCAAATCCATTAATTTGAAGGGTTGTCCACATACTTTTGTATATATAGCGTATTTCTTAACACTTCTACATTAATGTGGATGCTACCATGATTATGGAAAATCCTGAATGAATCATGAATAATGATGAGTGAGAAAGCTACAGATGCACAAACACAGTATCATACCCCCAAGACATGCTAACATCTCACCATTACAATAACAGGGGAGGAAAGCATTTTTGGAGGAAGGGGTATTATATGTTGTGCGTCTAACTTCCTCACTCATAATTATTCACAATTCATTCAGGACTATCTGTAATCATGGTAGCATCCACATTAATGTAGAAGTGTTTAGGAACACTCTATTCCTATTTATAATAAAAGTGAATACATTATTTACCATTCATTTCTATTGGGCACAAATCATCTGAAATTTCTCATTGCAGAAAGACATGGCATCTTTCAAATCATCACATGTTCTTGGATCCAAACAACTAACGTATAAATGAATACAAATCGTATCTGAGGCATTGAAACAATCTGACATTAAACAATCTGAGTTACTTACTTGTATACTTAGAAACTGTCTTGCTCTGTCCTACAGTTGTGTTATCTCCAGCCACTGCAGTGACTATGAAGAGGTACTGCACTCCAGCAGTGAGAGCAGTAACATTAACAGAAGTTCCTGTGGTATTCTGACTGCCTCTGATATTGCAATCAGTCCATTCTACTCTGTAGAAGGATCTGTTTCCCAATGGTTCAATCCAGCTCAGAAACACAGATGATGTTGTGATTTCAGAGGCTGTAAGGTTCATGATGACTTCAGGCTCTGTGCATGCAAGAGAGGTGGGTGGGGGAGAGAGAATAAATATTTCTGGAATTACTACAGAAGTAGGTGTTGTGAGTAAGAGCCATGAACACACAACGTAGGCTAGGAAGGCATTGCGGAGGTACCGTAAAGATTTTGTAGAAAGAAGACCACAGTTTTAAAAACCATAGTTGTTTAAGGAGAGCTTGTCAGGATCAACATTTAAAGTTATTTTGAGTCCAGGACAAGACTTAATCATGGTCAAAACCAGCCCTTAGTGTAAAATACTCACTTGTTGTGCAGCAGCAGTTGAAGTTTTGGTCATTGTTACACAGGACATTGACAGTTACAGTGGCTGTAGTTAAGTTGGAGGGAACTGGGACATTGCCAGTGCACACGGTGCAGTTGGCATCTACCTGAACAGTACTCCCTGTGTGTGTTGCAACACCTTTAAAATCCGTACAGGGAGTGCCTAAAATGGTAGGAGAGTTCAGGGTTGAGGGAAACAAAATCAGGACTTATTTGGATATTATATAGTGTACATGTTTGAATAACATGTGCCTTGGCTATGTTTCTGGAACTTTAACATGAAGTGTACTTTGAATTATGAATCAACTATCTAAATAATATATTTACTTCAGATTCATCTTTCATAAATTCTACAAGTGGAAAAGACTATACTTACGTTGAGCTTCTGAGCACTGTAAGGAAGAAAAGGAGGACAGTTAGCAGTCATACCAGTAGAGGTCAGAATTGTCTCAGAAAAGCGTTGTCAGAACACTAGTTGTCTCAACAAGGCTTGGCCTATACCAGCAATCTTACCATCATGGGCCACTTAGTATCTGCCTTCGTACATTTCACATTAGGATTCTGTGCAGTAATACACATGACTCTTCTCTTGCTCTAATAGTCTACACAACTTTTCAAACATAGACTAAATATGCATCCTCATTTGAGTATGTTTAGTAGGTTTGAGAGAACACACACATAGAAGCACCCTTTGTCAGGAATCCAAAATCAGATAAAACATCAACAGGCATCTTATAACTTGTTTATTTCGTAACATGGCAGTATAGCTACCGGTTCTCTAAGGCTATGGGTGGGAAAAACCTGTTCTCTCCAGTGTTATAGGCATGCAGGGACCTGTGGCTCAATCTCTGGCTCCTACATATTCCACAACCTGAATAAACTCTTTCTATGTCCCCTTGGGACAGCCAGGTCATGACACACACTCTTGAGGGGTTGTTTATCAAGGGTGAGGGTGATATGTGTAACAATATAATTTTTTTGCACATCAGGAAGGGTTATTTACACTTGTGATGGTTGTGAAAAACCATCCTGTTCTTTCCCTCTCCACCATGGTTTCCTTTATGCCATGAAATGCTACACTGTTAAAAAGATCCTGTAATTGTACGATACACTACAGGCTACTGGTTGCAGTGAAAGTACAATAAGCAACAAGTTACTGAATTGTGTGTATTTATGCCAACCGTCAGTGGAAGTGTTGTACCAGTTTAAAGGGATTCTGATGTATACTTTTAGCCAGTACTCCAGAAAGTAGAGTCCATGAGCCAAAAGTGGTCCCCAAAAATTGAGTACTACATCACGTATGTGCAGATATGTGCAATAAGTAAACGCTCTATCTATCTCACTCTGCTGTTTCTGATTTTTTGAAAGGGCTTTATAAATAAATTTGATTGAAATTTGATTGAATACCCAGTAACTGCTAGTAACTTATTTGCAATTAGCTGCCAATAACTTACTGTCTTTAACTGAACTTTACTGATTACAAGATAAATCAAATTGTATTTATCACATGCTATGAATACAACAGGTGTAGTAGACCTTAACATGAAATGTTACAGTTCAAGAAAGAGTTAAGAAAAGATTGACAGAATAAACTAAAGTAAAAATAGTAAAATAAAAAGTAACAATTAAAATAACAATAACGAGGCTATATACAGGGGTTACCGGTACCGAGTCAATGTGCGGGGGTACAGGCGAGTCAAGTTATTTTGTACATGTAGGTTGGGGTAATGTGGGAGGGGGTCAATGTAAATAGTCCGGGTGGCCATTTGATTAATTGTTCAGCCGACTTATGGCTTGGGGGTAGAAGCTGTTAAGGAGCCTTTTGGTCCTTAACTTGGCGCTCTGGTACCGCTTGCTGTGCGGTAGCAGAGAGAACAATCTATGAATTGGGTGATCCTTTGACACCGCCTAGTATATAGGTCCTGGATGGTAGGAAGCTTGGCCCCAGTGATGTACAGGGCTGTATGCATTATCCTCTGTAGTGCCTTACGGTCAGATGCAGAGCAGTTGCCATACCAGGCAGTGATGCAACCGGTCAGGATGCTCTCGATGGTGCAGCTGTAGAACTTTTTGAGGATCTGGGGAACCATGCCAAATCTTTTCAGTCTCCTGAGGGGGAAAAGGTTTTGTTGTGCTCTCTTCACAACAGTCTTGGTGTGTTTGGACCATGATAGTTCGTTGGTGATGTGGACATTCTCAACCCACTCCACTACAGCCCCATCGATGTTAATGGGAGCCTGTTCGGCTGTTGGAAAATAATTCCAGGTGAAGCTGGTTGAGAGAATGCCAAGAGTGTGCAAAGCTGTCAGCAAGGCAAAGTGTGGCTACTTTGAAGAATCTCAAATATAAAATATAAAATATATTTTGATTTGTTTAACCCTTTTTTGGTTACTACATGATTCCATATGTTATTTCATAGTTTTGATGTCTTCACTATTATTCTACAATGTAGAAAATAGTATAAAAAATAAAATAAGAAAAACCCTGGAATGAGTAGGTGTCCAAACTTTTGACTGGTACTGTGCTTAAGTATCAAAAGTAAATGTAAATGCTAGAATAGACTTAAGCATCAAAAGTAAAAGTATAAATCATTTAAAAAAATCCTTATATTAAGAAAACCAGATGACACAACACAGGGGCACACTTCCAACACTCAGACATAATTTACAAATGAAGCGTTTGTGTTCCATTAGTCTGCGAGATCAGAGGTAATAGGGATGACTAGGACTGTTCTCTTGATAAGAATTTGACTATTTTCTTGTCCTGCTAAGCATTGAAAATGTATCGAGCACTTTTGGGTGTCAGAGAAAATGTATGGAGTAAAAATAATTTTCTTTAGGAATGTAGTGAAGTAAAATAAAAATAAAAAATAAAAATGTAAATAGTAAATTAAAGTACAGATACCCCAAAAAATGTACTTAAGTAGTACTTTAAAATATTTTTACTTTAGTACTTGTCACCACTAGCTAGGACTGTCTGGAAGTGGTGAGGGGAAAACTAGCTGTTAATGGCAGAGAGGTTTGGAACTCTTTCTTATTAGTCTATACCGAACAAAAATATAAACGCAACATGTAAAGTGTTGGTCCCATGTTACATGAGCTGAAATAAAAAGCACAAAACGTTTATTTCTCTCCAATTCTGTGCACAAATGTGTTTATATCCCTGTTCTCCTTTGCCAAATTAATCCATCCACCTGACAGGTGTGGCATATCAAGAAGCTGATTAAACAGCATGATCATTACACAGGTGCAACTTGTGCTGGGGACAATAAAAGGCCATTCTAAAATATGCAGTTTTGCCACACAGCACAATGCCTCAGATGTCTCAAGTTTTAAGGGAGCATGCGATTGGCATGCTGACTACAGGAATGTCCAACAGAGCTGTAACCAGAGAATTGAATGTTATTATTTCGTCCATAAGTAGCTGCCAACATCCTTTAAGCAAATTTGGCAGTACATCCAACTGGCCTCAAAACCGCAGACCACCTGTAACCACACCCGCCCAGGACCTCCACATCCAGCTTTTTCACTTGCGGGATCATCTGAGGTGGGGGAAGGGCGGTGCTGATGAGTATTTCTGTCTGTAATAAAGCCGTTTTCTGGTAAAAAAAACATATTCTGATTGGCTGGGCCTGGCTCCCAAGTGAGTGGACCTATGACCATTGCTGCACCCCTGCTCAGTCATGTGAAATCCATAGATTAGGGCCAAATGAATGTATTTAAATTGACTGATTTTCTTCTATGTTGCGTTCATATTTTTTGTGGCGTCACCAGGCAGGCCAAAACTCCATCCCACCAAAACAGGCTGCAATTTCAGGTAATCTTACACAAAAAGGACATTACCATAACTTTCACAATTTCACAGTATTATTCCAACCTCATAGTGTGGAAATATACTGTACATAAAACACAGGAAAGTCATTACATTAGATTGACAACTACTAAGCATTCTTTGTGGTGAGCACACTTAGGACTCTGCCTCACCTGGCCTCAGCCTCTTGGTTGACAGCCAACTGACCTTCCTGCCCCACCATCCACCAGCAAGCTTGACATAGATCAACCACAGTAATTTACTGTTCATTTGACAATAACTACCTGCAGCAAGCTGACAGTAAATTATTGAAACATGAAATTCATGGCAACTAACTTACTGGAAACTGCACAGTAACCTCTTAACAGTGCTACCCCTGATTAAGACAAATTAGGTGCTCAACCTTCATCGACATAATGATAAAACCACTGAAACGGGTACAACACTTCCACTAATGGTTGGAACAAATACAACTTATTTCAAACCATGCCCCCAAATATGCTAATGTCGTGATGCCAGCATATTGCCCACACTACATTTCAAAGTACATTAATGATTGTACCTTATATATGCTGGGTAGAAAAATGTACCATTATACTACATTTTGTGCACATGTACCCTTAAAGGTACTGACCAGTACCAGGTGAGTACCCAACTGTGTGTGCCATAAGCACATCTGAAGTATCCTATAGGTCGTTATCAATAAATATCACAATAAGGTGCAGACCATTCGATTTGCCTGCTGGGGTGATATTACAACTTGGTTGTAATATCATCGCCTCTTAAATGGCATAGTCAGAACTACAAATGTTGTCCTATCTGGGTGATGTTTTTCTCACCTGAATGATCTGAATCTAGGATTACAGGGACTCTCCGCAACCATATTCAATGTGCGGGACAAAATTGAGGCTATGACTAAGGAGTTGGAGCTCTTTTCTGTCTGCATTAACAAGGACAACACACAGGTCTTTCCATCATTGTATGATTTTTTGTGTGCAAATGAACTCAAGCTTACGAACATTGTCAAATGTGATATAGCGAAGCACCTGAGTGAGCTGGGTGCGAAATTACACAGGTACTTTCCCAAAATGGACAACAGAAACAAACGGATTCGTTATTCGAAATTGCAACAACCGGTTCTGTTAAAATGTTATTTAATCAGATGCCACTACCAGATTTCTGGATAGGGCTCAGAGTTTCTTGCTTATCAAATCGCGTCATCAAGACACTGACGCCCTTTGCAACCACGTACCTATGTGAGAGTGGATTCTCGGCCCTCACTAGCATAAAAACTAAATACATGCACAGACTGTGTGTGGAAAATGATTTAAGACTGAGGCTCTCTCCAATACAATCCAACATTGCAGAGTTATGTGCATCCTTTCAAGCACACCCTTCTCATTAACCTGTGGTGAGTTATTCACAATTTTTTATGAACAAATAAGGTTTTATATGTAATATGGCTAAATAAAGAGCAAAATTATTCATTATTATTATATTATTATTTGTGCCCTGGTCCTATAAGAGCTCTTTGTCACTTCCCACGAGCTGGGTTGTGACAAAAAATCACACTCATTCTTATGTTTAATAAATGTATTGTGTAGAGTGTGTGTGGCAGGCTTACAATGATGGCAAAAAACAACATTTGAGTGTGTGCTAACCCTGGTGCTAGAAGGGGCACGCAGCTGGAGGCTGAATGTTTGAAGGGGTACAGGACTATTAAAAGTTTGGGAACCACTGCCCTACAGGGACAAATCAAAGGGTTGTAGGTGGCATCTAAAAGGGTTCCCCCATAAGGACAAATTACAGAATCCTTCAAACAGATGGTTCTTCATGAGAGGGTTTTACGTATAACCCAATTGGGTTCCAAAACAGCTGGGTTCCCCAACCGGCGGCCCGTGTGCTGAATTTGGCACGCGGGTGATTTCATTTGCCCCCAAAGTTTCTGAGCCAATTTTTTTAATGTATGTTTTACAGACTTTAAAAACACCAGCAAATCAGTTCCCATTGATTTTAATTTGGTCTGTTCCCAAGTATTCCCACACATAATAGAGAGAGATATGTGAAGTATACACAAGTAATCAAGCTATGAAATTATTATGTTTTGGTCAGATATTATATCTGTTTGGGCTTGTGGTCAATTTGCAGTCTACAAATGATTTGGAATTATGTTTCGGCCCCCTGACCATTCACTGAATAAAAAAACAGCCCACGGCTGAATCTAGTTCATGAACCCTGCCCTACAGGGACATAACAAAAACAAAACCAGGGTTCCTTGTGAGATGGTCCTAAAAGATCTTATGCTTCTACGTGGCACCCAAAAGGGTATAGGGACAAATGACAGAATATCTATTGATTCTAATCTTTTAACAATCTCAATCTCTACCCAGAGACCCAGTGGCATAGCAGGGAAGTCAGGTTGCTGGCAACCAAGTGGTTGTGATTTCATATCCCAGTAAGGTTAACTCCCAAGTAATCAAAATCAAATCAAATTTATTTGTCACATACACATGGTTAGCAGGTGTTAATGCAAGTGTAGCGAAATGCTTGTGCTTCTAGTTCTGACCATGCAGTAATATCTAACAAGTAATCTACCAATTCCACAACAACTACCTTATACACACAAGTGTAAAGGAATGAATACGAATATGTACATAAAAATATATAAATGAGTGATGGCCGAACGGCATAGGCAAGATGCAGTAGATGGTATAGAGTACAGTATATACATATGAGATGAGTAATGTAGGTTATGAAAACATTATATAAAGTGGCATTGTTTAAAGTGGCTAGTGATACATCAAATTACATCAAGATGGCAAGATGCAGTAGATGGTATGGCGTACAGTATATACATATGAGATGAATAATGTAGGTTATGTAAACATTATCTAATATAAATAATTTAAAGTGGCAAGTGATAAATTGATTACATCAATTTCCCATTATTAAAGTGGCTTGAGTTGAGTCAGTATGTTGGCAGCAGCCACTCAATGTTAGTGATGGCTGTTTAACAGTCTGATGGCCTTGAGATAGAAGCTGTTTTTCAGTCTCTCGGTTCCAGCTTTGATGCACCTGTACTGACCTCGCCTTCTGGATGTTATCGGGGTGAACAGGCAGTGGCTCGGGTGGTCGTTGTCCTTGATGATCTTTTTGGCCTTCCTGTGACATCGGGTGGTGTAGGTGTCCTGGAGGGCAGGTAGTTTGCACCCGGTGATGCGTTGTGCAGACCTCACTACCCTCTGGAGAGCCTTCCGGTTAAGGGCGGAGCAGCTGCCGTACCAGGCGGTGATACAGCCCGACAGGATGCTCTCGATTATGCATTGTGCATCACCACCTGGGGGCGGCCCGTCAGGAAGTCCAGGACCCAGTTGCACAGGGCGAGGTCGAGACCCAGGGTCTCGAGCTTAATGACAAGTTTGGAGGGTACTATGGTGTTGAATGCTGAGCTGTAATCGATGAACAGCATTCTTACTTAGGTATTCCTCTTGTCCAGATGGGTTAGGGCAGTGTGCAGTGTGATGGCGATTGCGTCGTCTGTGGACCTATTGGGTCGGTAAGCAAATTGGAGTGGGTCTAGAGTGTCAGGTAGGGTGGAGGTGATATGGTCCTTGACTAGTCTCTAAAAGCACTTCATGATAACGGAAGTGAGTGCTACAGGGCGGTAGTCATTTAGCTCAGTTACCTTAGCTTTATTGGGAACAGGAACAATGGGATAAGGATTGATTGAATATGTCTGTAAACACACCAGCCAGCTGGTCTGCGCATGCTCTGAGGACGCGGCCGGGGATGCTGTCTGGGCCTGCAGCCTTGCAAGGGTTAACACGTTTAAATGTTTTACTCACGTTGGCTACAGTGAAGGAGAGCACGCAGGTTTTGGTAGCGGGCCGTGTTAGTGGCACTGTATTGTCCTCAAAGTGAGCAAAAAACTTGTTTAGTCTGTCTGGGAGCAAGGCATTGTGATCCGCGACGGGGCTGGTTTTTCTTTTGTAGTCCGTGATTGACTGTAGACCCTGCCACATACCTCTCGTGTCTGAGCCGTTGAATGCGACTCCACTTTGTCTCTATACTGACGCTTAGCTTGTTTGATTGCCTTGCGGAGGGAATAGCTACACTGTCCCTTACAGAAATAATACCTGAAAATACAGTCACTTTTTTATATTTACAGTGTAATGAAGAGCCCTCTGGTTCGGGTAACCATACAAATGGTTATATAAAAGGTTATTCAAAAAACTGATAGAAAATAGGTTGTCCACAGCAGCCCGAAAAAGGGTTCCCCTATGTGGACCAAATGAAGAACCACTTTTTGGTACTAACTAGCACCTTCTTTTGGAGAGTGTAGGTCATCTGTAGTCTCCAAGCCTGATACCATATTAACCACCCGTAGAACACCTTCCTAATATTGAGAGCAGGTGTTCATAATGTTTGTATACTCAGTGTATAAGACAGTCTAGTGACATACAGTAGTTCCTCCTTTAAAAGTTGCATCATACTGCAGCACCACTTGTGGGCTGCTGCAGCATTCCGTTGCACGTTAATTATTTGTCAGCCATTTTCTCTGTTAATGTGAGTTAGGGCTAATTTGACCACCAGAGGTCAACTTTGAGAAGCATTTGATAGTCTTCCATATTGGCATTACCAGAGATTTTAAAAGCTTTTTTGTAATAACATAGTTTATGGGGTTGATTTTAAGAAATTAGGCTTAATTCATTTGATTAATATTATGGTGTTTCTATTCTGAGAAAAATGAAAAATGAAACCCTCAGGGTTTCCATTAGGATGGAATAGAAAATATGGCACTGTACAACGTGACGGTCGGGAGTAGGCTACAGCATAAGAGGATTGGAGGATTCTAAATTAATATCTAAGGGGCATAACATTTCCACACCCTAATTGTAGTGTAACCAAACTTTCAGTTGAGCGTACTTGCTCTTTGCCTTCTCTACTTTTCTACTGGAAGTTGATGCTGTTGCTATGCAAACTCTTGCTAGCTAGTTAGCATAACAAATTACTAGTTAGACATTTTTAGACTTTGGGTGTGTTCTTAAATTCAATCTGGAGTGCCTGAGCTCATAAATTCAGAGCGTTGTCAGATTGTCTGTTTGTAAATTCAGACTGTTTCGCTCTTGGAGAACACACTGGACGTTCAGGCCGAGGAGTAGGGTTGATTTGAGCGTTCTGGCCTTACAACGGCAGTCAAGCACCCAAGCTAATGTTGGCTAGCTTGCTAGCAACTTCCAGACACAAATGAGACCACTATGACCATTTTACTCGCCCTAGCAGAGCTGGTTAGGCACTTTTGTGTTAACCAGAGCGTTGGTCACTGTAACTGTGCTGCTGGAAAAAATGTAATTACGCTTTTTTGCCGACGTTTACTGACACCGGCCATATTCAACAGGTGTTGAGCGCTCGTAAATTCATTATTCTGCACTCTGGTACACTCGAGAGTGCTCTGAAATTGGAGAAGATAGCCAGAGCGAATTTACGAAAGCACCTGAATGTCCATTGAGAACGCACAATGACTATACCATTTAACTAAGCTAAGAATGACGGGAAAAATCAAGTCAATAAATGTTGGGTAGTTAGATAGCCTATAGTTAATATACTGTCAAGTTTGATGTATAACTACTAACGTTAGGTAGATAGCATATCATTACAGCAGTATGTACCGGTATGTTAGCTATGTGGTTCGTAAGGACAGCGTAGCTAAGAAATTGTCAGCCAACATAATGTGTAAGGTATCTTATTTGAAAAGTCATTACTTTATTACATTGAGTAGCAAGCTACCACGAGGATGTGCTCTATTGACGCTGCGGCTTGACCATGCTTTTGGTACACAGTTGATAGCGCACTGGACTTCGGGCAAGAATGATGAGGATGAGTGTTCGAAACCTGCTCCCTGCTTGTTTCATCTGAAGTCGTGCACATTTATCAGTTTATTATTTGGTTTATATTGCCCATTCATTGTCAGTTAGAGACACAGTAGTGCATTGGGACCCAAAAGCATAATCAATCTGGTCTGTGATAGGGGGGGTTCACACCTAGCTCGGCTATTAGACTATTCTTTAGTAAAGGTTGAATAGTCTGTTGTTCAGTTATTAGCCCCCCTCCCCAACTTGCAACAAATACTTGCTCCTCGCCCTCTTCCACGCGTCATTCTCCGCCTGAGTTGCTCGCTTGTGGGTGTGCTGGCAGCATATGGCAGCACCTTCGGTTGTGCGTCAAGAATTCTGCATAGCAAGTTTGTATGAAGGTCTGGTTATTCACAGGCAAATCGTTATATGCTATGGAGGTATATTTGTGTCTTTTTGTCAAGAGCGAAACTTTATTTTCGATCAAAAATAATATCATTATTTTAACTTTTTTATTCTTACATATTTGTAGACACATTTTCAATGATGTATGAGATTGGAGTTGTTCTTCATCAACAGGTAATACATAAATCATGAAGCAGGTAAAACATTTCACTTTCAATTTCAATGCTTTTTTTCAAGATACAACAATGTCATCTTTGGCGGTATAGATGGATTTTCAAGGAACGTAAGTATATTATTTTGTATGCATATTGAATTTTTCCGGTCACCTAATGAAAAACCAAAATACCAGTCTGGTGTTAAGCTTTCTGTGCTGTATTGACCTATCCTGAAAATGACATCTGCTGCTTTAGATTGGACAGTCTTATCTCAGTTATTGTTTTCATATTTACAAAAAATAGCTATTTTCTTTACTTTCAGAGTGCGAGCTGATCAAGGGGTCGAAAATGTAGATATTGCCAGATGTACAGTTGAAGTTGGAAGTTTACATACCCCTTAGCCAAATACATTTAAACTCAGTTTTTCACAATTCCTGACATTTCTTTCATCACATTCCCAGTGGGTCAGAAGTTTACATACACTCAATTAGTATTTGGTAGCATTGCCTTTCAATTGTTTAACCTGGGTCAAACGTTTCGGGAAGCCTTCCACAAGCTTCCCACAATAAGTTGTGTGAATTTTGGCCCATTCCTCCTGACAGAGCGGTGTAACTGAGTCAGGTTTGTAGGCCTCCTTGGTCGCACACGCTTTTTCAGTTCTGCCCACAAATTTTGTGTGGGATTGAGGTCAGGGATTTGTGATGGCCACTCCAATACCTTGACGTTGTTGTCCTTAAGCCATTTTGCCACAACTTTGGAAGTATGCTTGGGGTCATTGTCCATTTGGAAGGCCCATTTGTGACCAAGCTTTAACTTCCTGACTGATGTCTTGAGATGTTGCTTCAATATATCCACATAATTTTCCTACCTCATGATGCCATTTATTTTGTGAAGTGCACCAGTCCATCCTGCAGCAAAGCACCCCCACAACATGATGCTGCCACCCCCATGATTCACGGTTGGGATGATGTTCTTTGGCTTGCAAGCCTCCCCCTTTTTCCTCCAAACATAATGATGGTCATTATGGCCAAACAGTTCTATTTTTGTTTCATCAGACCAGAGGACATCCCGCATCTTCACAAGGTCCTTTGCTGTTGTCCTGGGATTGATTTGCACTTTTTGCACCAAAGTACATTCATCTCTAGGAGACAGAATGTGTCTCCTTCCTGAGTGGTATGACGGCTGCGTGGTCCCATGGTGTTTATACTTATGTACTATTGTTTGTACAGATGAACGTGGTACCTTCATGTGTTTGGAAATTGCTCCCAAGGATGAACCAGACTTGTGGAGGTCTTGGCTGATTTCTTTTGTTTTTCCCATGATGTCAAGCAAAGATGCACTGAGTTTGAAGGTAGGGCTTGAAATACATCTACAGCTACACCTCCAATTAACTAAAACGATGTCAATTAGTCTATCAGACGCTTCTAAAGCTATGACATCATTTTCTGGAATTTTCCAAGCTGTTTAAAGGTACAGTCAACTTAGTGTATGTAAACTTCTGACCCACTGGAATTGTGATACAGTGAATTATAAGTGAAATAATCTGTCTGTAAACAATTGTTGGAAAAATGACTTGTGTAAGGCACAAAGTAGATGTCCTAACCGACTTGCCAAAACTATAGTTTGTTAACAAGAAATTTGTGGAGTGGTTGAAAAATGAGTTTTAATGACTCCAACCAAAGTGTATGTAAACTTCCGACTTCAACTGTATGTTCACTGTCCGAGGACCAGGCCGTGGAAGCTTATTTCTGGCAAAAGTGTCCATAACCAGAGGTAATTAAACTGTTCTGTGTTCTTTTTCTCTCTTCCTCTCTGCCTGTCTTGTTGTACATGGAACCTGTCTCACATGCATTAATTAAAAAACCCTTAAGATGTCAGCTGTTAATTTTCATATTTACACCACATAAACACTCAGCCATTTTCACTGGACGATCAAACCCTTGTTGCTGCCAAGTCATGATTTACCTGGTGGGTAGCCTTGCAATAAGTGGTGAGACACATAGCCCTCTATTTTTAAATGTTTCAGGTACACTCAGATAGGTGTCTGCGTCACATACAGTCAGTCAGTAACCACTCACAACTTGCATTTCTATAACCTCAGACCCAACTATTCATGGAGGAAGACCACATTACCACAGAGATTACGTTCCCCCCCCCCCCCCCCACAAAACCTTATCTTTCTCTCTGTTAGAGTAGAACAATAATGGAGAGATGTTTGGAGTGCTGTGACATGTCAGTCCTACAAATTGCTGGACAGTTTGGAGGAAGAAGGCTAACTTGACCTGTCAAATTCTATCCACCTCTTCTGTGTGGGATATGTGTTTTTTTACCCTTATTTAACTAGGCAAGTCAGTTAAGAACAAATTCTTATTTACAATGACGGCCTAGAAACAGTGGGTTAACTGTCTTGTTCAGGGGCAGATTGACAGATTTTTACCTTGTCAGCTCAGGGATTCGATCTAGCATACCTCGTCTGCGCGCAGATCTGCAGCATTTCACAGAGAGTTGGAATAATCACCCTTTAAGTTCAGAGGCGAACCTGACACCTCACCAGATGTTGCCTTAACACTACACAACATTCAAATGATCAAGTCATCATCAAGCTTCAAGTGGTTTTTATGTATTCATTTGTGATCTGGTAATGTAAAAGTCCAATAATGACATTATCTTATATTGTTTGTCCACATGTGTCTGTTTTTTAGCATACAGTACTCTGTAGCCACTTAGTGTGGACACCAGGGGAGACTACCCACACACAGAATCCTGTTGAACAGTCTCTAACTACCTTATTTTCTCAATAACAGTCTCGCTCCTTCACTTCATCCCTCTCCCCCTTTTCCCTAAATCCACTAGGTTATATCAGCTGTGTTGGTGAACCCCTCCCGCATCTGAATTGGCTACATAGAGGGCACAGCATGATAAGAGGTGAGAGATCTCTTGGTCTGGTCAACACAAACTAATAGTAAAGAGATACTTTACATTAAAATACAGATAGAGATGTAGTAGTCCCAGAGTTAATGATCCAAGGTCAGTTTTGCATTTCACCTCCTGATGATTATGATGACTGACTGTGTTAGAATAAAAAAACAAGGCTTAATCATGCTCTCTCTCTATCCATCTGTATCTCGTCTGCAGGTATGTTTTGATGTGAGAGAGGAAGCCAGTCCCGTCACCGCCAGCTCACCCACTCTTAAGATAACCGTCGGGGCGACTGGGAGCCCAAGGCTGGTTATGAGACAATCCCTAGAGACACTATGTAATTGTGATGAACTGAGAGAATATTAGGGTAACACTGTAATTCATGAATCATATGCTGTCTTCCCTGCTCCTCTGTTTTACCTCTTTTCTGTCTTCTACACCCCTCTCTCCACCTCTTCCTTTATAATGCACACCATGTGCATTGAAGTACAGATTGAACTTGTATTTATAATATATTACAAATATAATATTTATAATGCATGTATTATGTATTTATAACACCTGAATAATGAACTTTAAATAAAGCGTTTCACGTTCTCCACTGGTTGAAATGAAGTATCTCATTGAAATACTAGACCTTTATTTCACCAGGTAGGCCAGTTGAGAACAAGTTCTCATTTACAACCTGCCCAAGATAAAGCAAAGCAGTGTGACAAACACAGAGTTACAAACGTACAGTCAATAGCACAATATAAAAGAAAAATAGACAAATCTATGTACAGTGTGTGCAAGAGAAGAAGAGTAGGGAGGTAGGCAATAAATAGGCCATAGAGGCGAAATAATTAACATTTTGCATTAACACTGGAGTGATAGATGTGCAGATGATGATGTGCAAGTAGAGATACTGGGGTGCAAAAGAGGAAGAGGTTAAGTAATAATATGGGGATGAGGTAGTTGGGTGTGTTATCATGTGTCCTCAGATTCATGCAGATGAAGGGAGTTAGATATGCATAGGAAGTGTAGTGTACTGTTTATTTTCTGGATGTTCATTACAAATCAGCCTTTACTTAAATCATGTTTCTAGTCTATTGCAAAGTTACAATGTGGAATCATGGATGTACCAGGTGTATAATTGTAATACATACATGCAGACACAGAATCATTCAAAGAATTGAGTTTGATACACCTGGTACTGGAAATGACTGAGAAATAATGTCAGAGATTCATACCTGAACTGCACCTTTACTTGCCAAGGAACAACAATGGAAACAAGATGAACCTGAGCTCAATTTTGAGTATAAATATAATATAATATAAATATAATATAAATTTGCAAACCTGTTTTTACTTTGTCATCATGGGGTATTGTGTGTAGATTGAGGAAAATTGTATTTAATCAATTTTAGAATAAGGCTGTAACGTAACAAAATGTGAAAAAAGTGAAGTGGTCTGAATACTTTCCGAATGCACTGCATGTCCAGAGACCAGTGTAGTGTGTACCTTTAGATGCTATCAGGTAGTGCACAGCAAGGTTTTCCCCATTCTTACACCACACAGGGAAATGGAACAGAAAAATAGTTCCCTTTATTGTATGATTAGCTGTTATAGAACCCACTCTCATACAATGCATACACTCAATAGACACACACACACACACACACACACACACACACACACACACACACACACACACACACACACACACACACACACACACACACACACACACACACACACACACACACACACACACACACATAGCCCTTTTCCTACTATTTTCTCTGTGCTCTGATGTATCATGGTAACTTGCCAGTTTCCTGGTCCAGACCAACACAATCTTAATGATTAGTCAAAACTAAACATTCCACCAACACAAACCGCAGGCCTTGGCTGATATCCTGCGGTCCACTCTGTTTACCAGACGGCTAAACATTAAACCCACATCACCGGCCCACTATACAAACCCTGTTCTCTCCCACACATCCACAGCTATGCAGTCCAGTAGATGAGGAGATTAATTTACTCTACTTAACATACTGGTTACTGTCTGGTTAGAAGAGTCCTACCCTTCATTACATCAGCCATAATAAGGGTACACTTCACAACTTAGGTAACAACAATGATGAGGAAGTTGATTAAAATGTTGTAATATAAAAACCCGGACCCAGATCCAGATCAAAACCTGGACCCAGAGCAAAACCCGGACCCAGATCCAGATCAAAACCTGGACCCAGAGAAAAACCTGGACCGAGAGCAAAACCCGGACCCAGATCAAAACCTGGACCGAGAGCAAAACCCGGACAAAAATCCGGACCCAGATCCAGACCAAAACCCAGACCCAGACCAAGATCCAGACATTTCAGATCCGGACCTAAAGATAGCACAGTCATTGGGACATTCAGTGGGGCAGGAAGATGTCCTCAGTCATCACCCCCCCGCTACTCTCTGGAGACCCTTCTCCCCTCCTTAGCCTTTCAATCGCTATTCACATCACCAACCCTACCCTTCCTCCCCACTCCCTCCCTCCCTCCCTCCCAACCTTCCGCTCTCTTCTCCCACCCCCCTCTGTTCTCATATTCTTCCTGAAGGCCAGGGGCACCACACAGGGTGTGGGTTGGTGAGATTAGGTTCTCTGATGTAATGAAGGTCTGGCAGTGCTCACATTGTGATAAAGTGAAGAGACCGAGACTTACTGGCATCTTGTAACTTGAAATACAGCTATAGATGTTTTTCATAAACTGACATTAACAATCTGTTACCCTGACATCACGTGTTTGATTCCTAAAAACATTTCCATTACTTATAAGGGAATTTGGAGGGAACAGTAGTCGAAATGGGACTTGAACATACAACTGTGCTATTGTCAGTAAAAAACCTAAGACATTATGCCCAAAAGGTCCAAACATCTTCATAGAGTTGTTGATGTTATACTATGAATGTTATAAAAATGTCCCGTTCACCAGATACTTGTGTATATTCATACATAGAAGGAGGAACTAATTCACTGTAGTTCTGCTCTCTGTGAATTGTTGCGTGACAACATATTATAGCCCTGTCAAAGCCAACAATCAGATGATATTTGACGTTAAAGGGGGGCTTTTGGGGGCTCCCGAGTGGCGCAGCGGTCTAAGGCACTGCATCTCAGTGCTTGAGGCGTCATTACAGACACCCTGGTTTGAATCCAGGCTGTATCACAACCGGCCGTGATTGGGAGTCCCATAGGGCAGCGCACAATTGGCCCAGCGTCATCCAGGTTTGGCTGGTGTATGCCATCATTGTAAATAAGAATTGTTCTTAACTGACTTGCCTAGTTAAATTAAATGCAATTAAAGTGGCAGTACAGTCAGAAATATGATTTTCCAGTTTTTTTAATGATATTTATGATATTTTATGATTGATATTGTGAAAATGATAATATAATGGCCTTACAATGTAAGAGCTTTTTGAAGAAAGAAAATGTCTGGAATTTCAGCCTGTTCAGGTGGGATGGACATTTTGGCCCACAGCTTGACATCACAATTGGATCTGATTATTCTGACCAATGACCCACATGATCAGACTGAGCATTTCAATGGCAAAATTGGGCTCATGGAAATAAATGATACAACATTTTATTGAGTGGGGGCTTTAAGACAGTATAATAGCGCTGAAATAATGTGTTTAATATCAATTCACTAGACCAGGCTTAATAACCATAGAATAATCTAAATCTATCTTTAAAGATGTATTCTGTTCTGTGGGTGTTTCCCAAGCCTTTAACAACCACTGATGGGTGTTTGCAGAACACAAGTCTGAATTAAGAGACTTTAGAACGAGAAATTTGTAATGGGTGACACACTTTTACTACTTGTCAAGTCAACTTGTGAAAAAGTAATGCAGCACTTCAGCATCAGCAGATACAGTCCCTCTTCAGAGGAAGAGAATATGGTCGCCAAGTATAGTAAGTTACTAGTGGTGGATCAACACTCACAGACGAATGGTTCCTGGACTCTGTGAGAAAAACTGACAACAAGAACATGATTGTCGCTACTATGGCAACCTTATGTGTTGATATATTTATGTTTTATTGACCTCTGGGGATATGAGATCCGAGATCAACTGGCATGAGCTATTTGGGAGACACTAGCTACTGTACTAGAGCACAACAGTAGGCGAGAGTAAGGACATTCTCCTGTTTACAATATCCTGGGAGGTATATCATCATCCTTACCCCCCAGCCCTACAGTACTCTTTCTGTCGCAGGTCCACAGTCCCCCTGGGTCATACTGACCGTTGATTTCTTTCCTGACAAACATTTTCCAAGACCTGACTGCCCATAGGCCAAAAGCTAAAGTCTTGACCCCCTTAGTTTTTCAGTACATGGTTTAGATAAGTTTTCTGCAGTGTTTAAATGCCATAACAGATCCAGTGGGAAGCTACAGTAAATTGTACCAAAAGTAGGTGAATTCGTTAAACATTATATAAGTTCTTTATCAGTACCAGGGAATTAGGAATATAATTGTTGCTTGACCACAGCATTTTGCAGATAACGAGAACTGAGAAGCACTATCGTCCACTTGATTGTCTCATGTTACAGGAGCACTTTCAAACACAATTCTTTAAGATGCTGTGAAATTGTAAAACATTTGTCTCAGACTGTGCCTGTGACCTCCTGTATGGTGTATCTCTGCCCCTTGGCTCGGCCAGGCCGACTCAGAGAGAGGAAATAGCTGTGCTGAGCATTAAGTAAACATTACATCAACCCTGAGTGGGACTGCTCTGCCCGCCTCCATCACTCCTACCCATTTGCTCTCTCTCTCTGCCTAGCTTCTGATAGAATTTCAGTTCCTTCCTTCATAATAACAGTCCCAGTTGAGAAACAATGAAGAAATCCCTTTCAAGACGTTTATTCAACGACCAAACCCACTCAACCCAATTCCTCGTGGCTAGATAACAAGAAAGAAAGAACACAGAGAGAAATCCCAGAGGCTTTTGTTTGTGATTACTACCGCACGTTCTATCCTGGGATAGGTGGTGGTGCTGCCCTAAACTGGCAGCAGGGTCTGTCCTAGGTTAGGTGGTGGCAATGCATGACTTGTTGTTCCAAGAGCAGCATATCCAGCCAAGTAAAGTGTTATTCTTTGCGCTTAAAAATGATCTGGCTCTAATCAAAGTACATCTAGACAACTGGGGGGGGGGGGGGGGGGGGGGGGGGGCTTGGCCTAGATCGGTGGAGGGAGGGTGGGTCTTCAAAGTTAAATCAATGTGGCCTTAGATGTCCTTTTTGGTAGTGTGTCTGTGCGTGCTCACGTGCAACCTAGACCTGATTGAGCTCCTCTGATATGAGCATTTTTGGGGGGTTTTGAACATTTTAATACTTCATTGAGACAGGAAAAACTAAAACTGGACCTCATATTTTGTAGTATTTTATGCAATAAACCCTGAATTGCTGATGCCATCTATTGACCATTGAGAGGCTTTGAAGCCACCGGTCGGCCATATTGGCACTCCCCAGTAGGAGCAGTCCTCCATAGGAATGAATGGAATTCTACAGTGTTTCAACTACATGTTTCAAGGTCAAAATTACATGTATTTATTATGTTTTGTTGTTGTAGTGGGGACAGTAACATTAGTAATCTCAAACAATTATACTTGAGGGAAAATGTTTTTATATATTAAAACAAATATATTTAAGTTTAGCTCACATAATATAATTTACAAATATACAGTAAGGTGTCTGTAATAGAATGAATGTGGCAAAAACGAATGTAGACATTAATAAAGGCATTTCCATAGCTACCAAAATATGCTTTACAACGGTGGAGGAGTGCCAAGATGGAGGCAAGGTGGCTTCAACACAGCAACCCCTATCTGTCATCTAGTGTATATATAAATAATATATTTTATTGCTAAATTTCAGTTTAACTAGGCTGATATTCTGTAGTGCAGGAGTGGGTAGAGCATGGGAAGCCAGTATGAGGGTTCTGAAGCTGAAGTTCTACATTCTACACCGTGGGTAGAAATCATAGAAACAGAATACATAAATCACACAGGACCACTGGTGCAAAGTACTTAAGTAAAACTACTTTAAAGTACTACTTAAGTATTTTTGGGGGTATCTGTACTTTACTATTTATATTTTTTACAACTTTTACTTCACTACATTCCTAAAGAAAATAATGTACTTTTTACTCAATTTTCCCTGACACCCAAAAGTACTCGTTACATTTTGAATGCTTAACAGGACAAAAAAAAAATCCAAATCACACACTTATCAAGAGAACATCCCTGGTCATCCCTATTGCCTCTGATCTGGCAGACTCACTACACACTTGCTTTGTTTGTAAATTATGTCTGAGTGTTGGAGTGTGCCCCTGGCTATCCATACATTTTAAAAACAAGAAAATGGTGCCATCTGGTTTGCTTAACATAAAGAATTTGAAGCGATTTATACTTTTACTTTCCATACTTAAGTATATTTAAAACCAAATACTTTTAGACTTTTACTGAAGTAGTATTTTACTGGGTGACTTTCACTTTTACTTGAGTCATTTTCTATTAAGGTATCTATACTTTCCCTCAGGTATGTTAATTGGGTACTTTTTCCACCACTGCACAGCACCATATGTGAACTTATCATTTGAAAATGCTGGACCTCACATTTATTCTTGCTGGTCATGAAACCAGCACCACCCATATACGCTTTAGAAAATTAAAAGAGTTCTAGTAACTATACATCTATGGTAGAAATGGCACAGAATAGGCCTACCCAGGCTGAAGACTGCTAGAGCTCAAGACTCATCCATCCCCAAGGCCATAGCTGCAGTGAAGGCTTAAGTGTGTTGACTTTGCTGCTCGATCTGTTATTGACTTTTGACCTTGTATTTTGCACAACAACTTGAATATTTGCACTTCTTATTGTACTTGCACTTATTGTATGCATATGTTGTATCATATGGTTTTATGTTGTGTATTTGGCACTGTATTATGAGAACTCTACTCTTGGAGGTGTGGCAGGTAGGCTAGCAATTAGAGAGGTGAGTAACCAAATGGTTGCAGGTTCAAATCCTGGGTCCTGTGTGAAAAACCTGGCACCGAGTGAGCTGGGTACCAGAGGGTTTGCGGCTATCAAATCCTAGATGCCCTTGAGCAAGGGACTTAACCCCACACAACAACACTGCCCAGTGTGGCAGTGCTCCAAAACCTGTTTGTGTGTGACTCTCTGAGGGGTTCAAAAAGGAGGTCAAATTCCAGTTGGACCTTGTGTGCAATTAACCAATAAAGTGATGGGACAATTTCAGCTTCCAGGAATTGTGTACTGATCCTTGCGACATGGGGCCGTTCATTATCAGCAGCGGATGATAGCAAGATGGTGCTGATAGAGATGGTCGCGTTGCGTTCTTAGGAAACTATGCAGTATTTTGTTTTCTTATGTATTATTTCTTACACTGTTACCCCAGGAAATCTTAAGTCTTATTACATACAGCAGGGAAGAACTATTGGATATAAGAGCAACGTCAACTCACCAACATTACGACCAGGAATACGACTTTCCAGAAGCGGAACCTCTGTTCGGACTACCACCCAGGACAATGGATCGGATCCCAGCCGGCAACCCAAAACAACGGCGCCACAGAAGGGGCAGACGGAGCGGTCTTCTGGTCAGGCTCCGTAGACGGACACATCGCTCACAGCTCCCGAGTATACTACTCATCAATGTCCAGTCTCATGACAACATGGTAGACGAAATTCGAGCAAGGGTTGCCTTCCAGAGAGACATCAGAGATTGTAACATTCTCTGTTTCACGGAAACATGGCTTAATCGGAATATGTTATCAGAGTCGGTACAGCTACCCGGTTTCTTCACGCGTCGGGCCGACAGAAACAAACATCTCTCTAGTAAGAAGAAGGGTGGGGGTGTATGCCTTATGATTAACGACTCGTGGTGTAACCATAACAACATACAGGAACTCAAGTCCTTTTGTTCACCTGACCTAGAATTTCTTACAATCAAATACCGACCGCATTATCAACCAAGAGAATTCTCTTCGATTATAACCACAGCTGTGTATATCCACCCAAGCAGATACATCGACGGCCCTGAAAGAACATCACTGGACTCTATGTAAACTGGAAACCATATATCCTGAGGCTGCATTTTTTGTAGCTGGGGATTTTAACAAAGCTAATCTGAAAACAAGGCTCCCTAAATTTGATCAGCATATCGGATGTGCGACTCGAGCTGGCAGCATTTTGGATCATTGCTACTCTAACTTCTGCAACACATACGAAGCCCGTACCCGCCCTCCTTTCAGCAAATATGACCACAACTCCATTTTGTTGCTCCAAGCCTACAGGCAGAAACTAAAACAGGAAACGCCTGTGCTCAGGTCTGTTCAACGCTGGTCCAACCAATCGGATTCACGCTTCAAGACTGCTTCAATCACGTGGACTGGGATATGTTCCGGATAGCCTCAGACAACAACATTGATGTAGACACTGACTCAGTGAGTGAGTATATTAGCAAGTGCATTGATGATGTTGTACCCACGGTGACTATTATAACCTTCCCTAACCAGAAACCGTGGATTGATGGCAGCATTCGCACAAAACTGAAATCGCAAACCACTGCTTTTAATCATGGTAAGGCGACCGGAAACATGACCGAATACAAACAGTGTAGCTATTCCCTCCGCAAGGCAATCAAACAAGCTAAGCGTCAGTATAGAGACAAAGTAGAGTTGCAATTCAACGGCTCAAACACGAGACATATGTGGAAGGGTCTACAGTCAATCAAGGATTACAAAAAGAAAACCAGCCCCGTTGCAGACACCGACGTCTTGCTCCCAGACAAATTAAACAACTTCTTTGCTCGCTTTGAGGACAATACAGTGCCACTGACACGGCCCGCTACCAAAACCTGTGGGCTCTCCTTCACCATGGCCAACATGAGTAAAACAGTTCGATGTGTTAACCCTCGCAAGGCTGCTGAAGCTGGTTGAGAGAATGCCAAGAGTGTGCAAAGCTGCCATCAAGGCAAAGTGTGGCTACTTTGAAGAATCTCAAATCTCAAATATATATTTGTTTGGTTTAACACTTGTTTGGTTACTACATGATTCCATGTGTGTTATTTCATAGTTTTGATGTCTTCACTATTATTCTACAATGTAGAAAATAGTAAAAATAAAGATGGCAACAGACCTTAAGCAGAAAATGCAGGTTGCTGGTATCCAAGAGGTTTTGAGTTCAAATCCGAAGTGTGCTAACCAATGTTGAGGTCAATTCAATTTAAGTTCGAGTCATTTCAGAAAGTGAACCAAATTCCAATTCAAAATTCTCTGGCATTGAAAATAATTGGAATTTCTGTGTACCTTCTTAATGCAGTTTGTTGCTGTTAGTATATTTACTGCAAAGAATACAGTTCAGCTGTAAAAATATATTAAAAGTTGTTTCCACTATTTTCACTGCAACTCAGTAGCCGATAACTTACTGTAAGATAACAGGATTATTAAAAAACATTTTCTGTCATAAGCACATCTAAAGAAGTATCCTATCAGTTTAAATGCAATTGCAAGCGAGGCGTGCCAAGTTAATTTGCAGGATGGGACAAAAAGTACCCAAGTGCATTGCGATTCACAGTAAATATATAGCAAAACACTATTACTGTAGAAATTGACTGTAAAATGACAAAAATGTACCTCAAAATGTACAGAAATGGCAAAAAAAATTTTTTATTGTAATCACATGTTGAACCACATGATTTCACTTGTGGAAAATCACATGATTGCACATGACATGTGAAAATGTATTTTTGGAACACTTCATACACGTTTTCAAATTTGGAATAACTGTTTAGCTAAAGTATGACCCAACCTAGGATTTGAACTTACATCCTCTAGATTTAAGGTACACAGACCTTTCTTCTGAGCCACCAAGTCTGTAGGATTCCATTACACATTCATTACCTATACACTTAGCAAAAGACTCAGCTGCGCTGCTATTTTAGTTATCCGTTATTTTTACTATTCTCTCATCACTGATTTAATTGACTTATTTCAGCAATATTAGGGTTTTCTGTATTGCTGCCTAATGTTGGTATGGCATATTATTCTGTTTTAATGTTACTCCTGAATCACTATGATAAATATAATAGTTTTTCTTGACGAATACAGTTGAAATAAGTTATTGACACAGACATTGTGGTGTAACAGGAAGATTGGAAAACTGTGAAGCAAGCGATTGTGAGTTCAAATCCCAATTAAGAACATATTGAATCATTATTACTGTATAAATAAATGTACTGTGCAAGAGATTGTGAGTTCAAATCCCAATTAAGAACATATTGAATCATTATTACTGTATAAATAAAAGTTAATAGTACTGTGTGAGTATCATGTTTGCAGGGCATCACCTATCAAATCTTGTGTGAAAATGTAAATCCACATGAGAAATATCATCATGTGAAGTGTTCCAAAAACACATGGTTTCATTTTATTTTACTAGGCAAGCCAGTTAAGAACAAATTCTTATTTACAATGATGACCTACCCCGGCCAACCCCCAATTGTGCGCCCTATGGGACTCTCAATCACGGCCGGTTGTGATACAGTCTGTAGTGACACCTCTAGCACTGAGATGCAGTGCCTTGGACCGCTGCACCATTTGAGAGGCCCACATGTGAAACTTAATGTGAAATATCACATGTGAAGTGTTCCAAAAACACTTGGTTTCAAATGTGCAAAACGTGTAAATGTCATGTGAAATCATGTGATTTTTCACATGTGAAATCATGTGGTTTTTCCATAAGGGTAGACCAACTAAGTTCATGAATAACTATGTCATGGTGAAATTATGTGGTGTTTATCAAATGAGTGGGGACATTTTCTCACAATGCATGGTCTCTGTCCCTGCCAGCCATCCAGCCATGTCAGGTTAGTTCTGTCTAGACAGTCTGTACAGTTCACTAACTGGTAATAACAAATCAATGGCTAATTTAAGTAAACGACAAGGAAGTAAAAAAAAGTAGCTAAAACATTAACTAACCATGCAGGTGAATGGCAAAACTATGATACACATTATAAACTGGGTGGTTTGAGCCCTGAATTCTGATTGGCTGACAGCTGTGGTATATCAGACAGGATACCACGGGTATGACAAACCATTTATTTTTACTGCTCTAATTATGTTGGTAACCAGTTTATAATAGCAATAAGGCACCTTGGGATTTGTGGTATATGTCCAATATACTACGGCTACGGGCTGTGTCCAGGCACTCCCCGATGCGTCACGCCTATGAACAGCCCTTAGCTGTGGTATATTGGCCAAATACCACACCCCCTCGGGCCTTATGCTTAAATAGCCTCCGCCTGTTCACAGTAGGGTTGCAAAGGGTCGGAAACTTTCCGGTAAATGTCTGGAATGTTTCCTGAAATTTTCCATGGGAAGTTAAGCCCTGGAATTTTGGGAATTTTGCTTAAATTCATCAAAAACGTTAGCTTATAACAGTGAAATTTTTTTGTGGGATACACATAAGGCAATTCTTGGTCTTGTGGCATATTTTGGTTAAACTATCCCCAATTCAATGGAATTGCAACCCTCTGCATGCACAGTGCATTCCTCCATCACATGTGCAGTGCACTATTCCATCACTAGTTTATCTAGCCTGTCCTGCGTTGCATATAATCGCTTAGGTACACGTTGCTCCAACCATAAACATCAATGCCTTTCTTAAAATCAATACACAAGTATATATTTTTAAACCTGCATATTTAGTTAATATTGCCTGCTAACATGAATTTCTTTTAACTAGGGAAAATGTGTCACTTCTCTTGCAACAGAGTCAGGGTATATGCAGCAGTTTGGGCCGCCTGGCTCGTTGCGAACTGTGAAGACCATTTCTTCCTAACAAAGACAGCCGACTTGGCCAAACGGGGGGATGATTTAACAAAAACGCATTTGCGAAAAAAGCGCAATCGTTGCATGACTGCACCTAACCATAAACATCAATGCCTTCCTTAAAATCAATACACAGAAGTATATATTTTTAAACCTGCATATTTAGCTAAATGAAATCCAGGTTAGCAGGCAATATTAACCAGGTGAAATTGTGTCATTTTGCGTTCATTGCACGCAGTCAGGGTATATGCAACACTTTGGGTAATTTGTCAGAATTTTACGTAATTATGACATAACACTGAAGGTTGTGCAATGTAACGTTTTGTTTTCGAGATGATAGTTTCCGGATTCGACCATATTAATGACCTAAGGCTCGTGTTTCTGTGTGTTATTATGTTATAATTAAGTCTATGATTTGATAGAGCAGTCTGACTGAGCGATGGTAGGCAGCAGCAGGCTCGTAAGCATTCATTCAAAATAGCACTTTCGTGCGTTTTGCCAGCAGCCCTTCGCAATGCATTGTGCTGTTTATGACTTCAAGCCTATCAACTCCCGAGATTAGGCTGGTGTAAAAGATGTGAAATGGCTAGCTAGTTAGCGGGTACGTGGTAATAGCGTTTCAAACGTCACTCGCTCTGAGACTTGGAGTAGTTTTTTCCCTTCCTCTGCATGGGTAACGCTGCTTCAAGGGTGGCTGTTGTCGATGTGTTCCTGGTTCGAGCCCAGGTAGGAGCGAGGAGAGGGACAGAAGCTATACTGTTACACTGGCAATACTAAAGTGCCTATAAGACCATCCAATAATCAAAGGTATATGAAATACAAATCGTATAGAAAGAAATAGTCCTATAATTCCTATAATAACTACAACCTAAAACATCTTACCTGGGAATATTGAAGACTCATGTTAAAAGTAACCACCAGCTTTCATATGTTCTCATGTTCTGAGCAAGGAACTTAAACGTTAGCTTTTTTACATGGCACATATTGCACTTTTACTTTCTTCTCCAACACTTTGTTTTTGCATTATTTAAATCAAATTGAACATGTTTCATTATTTATTTGAGGCTAAATAGATTTTATTGATGTATTATATTAAGTTAAAATAAGTGTTCATTCAGTATTGTTGCAATTGTCATTATTACAAATAAATAAATAAATAGTCCGATTAATCGGTATATTTTTTGGGGGGTCCTCCAATAATCAGTATCGGTATCGAAAAATCATAATCGGTCGACCTCTAGTTTCCATACATGCTTCATTTTAAAACATTTATCTTAAAATGGAGTTGTTTAATCTAACTGCTTAACTATTTATTTGTACATGGAATTGTATTTATTTAGTTTTTACTAATGTTTTTCATATCTTTACAGGAAAATGCTACGGGCACTATCTGATGTGTGGAGACATTTCACTGTAGCTAATGTAGAAGGAAAAGCTGTGTACATTTGCAAAAACTGTGCCAAATCATATGTGAAGAATGCAACAAAGACGGAGAATCATCTGGCCAAGTGCATAAAGTTCCATCAGCGCTCACAACAAGCAACCTCTGACAAAAGTCCCTCTACTTCTATTCGAGGTGAAAATTATGAATCAGACACCTTATCGATAGCAACAGCTCATGATCCTCCTGGAATCAGATGTTTTTTTACTCAATGGAGGAACATAGTCAGAGAAATGCTGACGAATGTCTTGCTCGAGCTGTGTATGCAACTGGTTCACCTCTGATGCTCACAGGCAAGGTGTATTGGAAGAGATTTCTGAATGTTCTTCGCCCAGCATACACCCCTCCAACCAGACATGCTTTATCTACTAATTTGCTGGATGCAGAGTTCAACAGAGTTCAAGTGAAGGTCAAGCAAATCATAAAGAAAGCTGACTGTATTGCAATCATCTCTGATCGGTGGTCAAATGTTCATTGGCAAGGAATAATTAACTACATCATCTCCACCCTTCAAACAGTATTCTACAAGAGCACAGACACAAGGGACAACAGACACACCGGTCTCTACATTGCAGATGACCTGAAGACAGCCATCAATGACCTTGGACCACAGAAGGTATTTGCACTGATGACAGACAATGCTGTGAACATGAAGGCAGCTTGGTCTAAAGTGGAGGAGTTCTACTCTCACTGCCTGTGCTGCTCATGCATTGAATCTGCTCCTCAAGGACATCATGGCACTGAAAACAATGGATTCACTCTACAAGAGAGCCAAGAAAATGGTTAGGTATGTGAAGGGTTATCAAGTTATAGCAGCAATCTACCTCACCAAGCAAAGTGAGAAGAATAAGCGCACCACATTGAAGCTGCCCAGCAACACTCCCAGTGGGCAAGGAGTCTCTCCAAGAAATGGCCATATCACAGCCTGCCAATATGACCAGCCCCATCAAGAGGATCCTCCTGGATGACGTATTTTGGGAGAGAGTGGTAAGCAGCATGAAACTCCTGAAACCTATAGCAGTGGCAATTGCACAGATTGAGGGAGACAATGCCATCCTGTCTGATGTTCAGACTCTGCTTGCAGATGTAAGAGAAGAAATCCGTACTGCACTGCCCACTTCACTGTTGCTCCAATCAGAGGAAACTGCAGTTGTGAAATACATCAAAAACCATGACGACCTCTGCCTGAAGCCCATACACGCCGCAGCGTACATGTTGGACCCCAAGTACAGTTGAAGTCGGAAGTTTACATACACCTTAGCCAAAAACATTTCAACTCAGTTTTTCACAATTCCTGACATTTAATCCAAGTAAAAATTCCCTGGCTTACGTCAGTTAGGATCACTACTTTATTTTAAGAATGTGAAATCTCAGAACAATAGTTGAGAGAATTATTTATTTTAGCTTTTATTTCTTTCATCACATTCCCAGTGGGTCAGAAGTTTACATACAGTCAATTAATATTTGGTAGCATTGCCTTTAAATTGTTTAACTTTGGTCAAACATTTCGGTTAGCCTTCCACAAGCTTCCCACAATAAGTTGGGTGAATTTTGGCCATTCCTCCTGAAAGAGCTGGTGTAACTGAGTCAGGTTTGTAGGCCTCCTTCCTCGCCCAGGCTTTTTCAGTTCTGCCTACAAATGTTCTATAGGATTGAGGTCAGTGCTTTGTGATGGCCACTCCAATACCTTGACGTTGTTGTCCTTAAGCCATTTTGCCACAACTTTGGAATTATGCTTGGGGTCATTGTCCATTTGGAAGACCCATTTGCAACCAAGCTTTAACTTCCTGACTGATGTTTTGAGATGTTGCTTCAATATATCCACATACGTTTCCTACCTCATGATGCCATCTATTTTGTGAAGTACACCAAACATAACGATGGTCATAACGATGGCTTGCAAGCCTCCCCCTTTTTCCTCCAAACATAATGATGGTCATTATGGCCAAACAGTTCTATTTTTGTTTCAACAGACCAGAGGACATTTCTCCAAAAAGTATGATCTTCGTCCCCATGTGCAGTTGCAAACCGTAGTCTGGCTTTTTTATGGGGGTTTTTGAGCAGTGGCTTCTTCCTTGCTGAGCGGCCTTTTAGGTTATGTTGATATAGGACTCATTTTACTGTGGATATAGATACTTTTGTACCTGTTTCCTCCAGCATCTTCACAAGGTTCTTTGCTGATGTTCTGGGATTGATTTGCACTTTTCGCACCAAAGTACGTTCATCTCTAGAAGACAGAACGTGTCTCCTTTCTGAGCGGTATGATGGCTGCGTGGTCCCATGGTGTTTATACTTGCACACTATTGTTTGTATAGATGAACATTGTGTTTGGAAATTGCTCCCAATGATGAAGCAGACTCGTGGAGGTCTACAAAAATGTTTCTGAGGTCTTGGCTGATTTCTTTTAATTTTCCCATGATGTCAAGCAAAAGAGGCACTGAGTTTGAAGATAGGCCTTGAAATACATCCACAGGTACACCTCCAATTGACTCAAATGATGACAATTAGCCTATCAGAAGCTTCTAAAGCCATGACATCTTTTCCTGGAATTTTCCAAGCTGTTTAAAGGCACAGTCAACTTAGTGTATGTAAACTTCTGACCCACTGGAATTGTGATACAGGGAATTATAAGTGAAATTATCTGTCTGTAAACAATGGTTGGAAAAATGACTTGTGTCATGCACAAAGTAGACGTCCTAACTGACTTGCCAACAATAAATTTGTGGAGTGGTTGAAAAATGAGTTTTAATGACTCCAACCCAACTCCAACCTTCAACTCTATGCTGGCAAGAGCATCCTGTCTGGTGCAGAGATCAACAAGACCTATGGTGTCATCACTACCGTGTCTTGCCACCTTGGCCTGGATGAGGGCAAGATTCTTGGCAGTCTGGTGAGGTACACTTCCAAGCAAGGGCTTTGGGATAGAGATGCAATATGGCAGTCGTGCCAATATATCTCATCAGCCACCTGGTGGAAGGGACTTTGTGGATCTGAGGCTCTTTCCCCTGTTGCCTCCATCATCCTCCAGATCCCACCAACATCAGCTGCCTCAGAGCCCAACTGGTCCTTGTTTGGGAACACACACACCAAAGCACGCAACAGGCTGACCAATACAAGGGTTGAAGAATTGGTGGCCATCCGGGTAAATTTGAGCCATCCTCAACAAGGTTGGAAAGTGACAGTGAAGATGAGGTCTCAGAGTCTGATGTTCAAGAGGTGGACATTGAGGAGGTCCATGGAGAAGACATGGAAGCCTGAGAGGAAGACAACCAAAGCTTTAGTTTCTAGACTATCGTTTTACAGATGTATGTGGAAAAGGTTTTTGGAAAATGCGATGAATCATTGGGGATCATTCAATATTCCCTTTCTTTTGTTGTTCAGTGAAATCAGCCCATGTGAAGAGTCAACTCATTTAATTAAAGTTAAATTCATAACAAAATTGTTTTTTAACATTTTATTGGAAGGATTTAATCATTTGCAATTATGTCTACGGTAAAAGGTGTATGTTTCTGTCTCCATATGACATGGTAAATATATCCAATGCAAAAAACATCTACATTTGAATGTTATTAATATTAATTTGCATATATTTCTGTTAATTCCCATATATTCCTGTTAATTCCAAAGGGATGTTTCCACCTCTGAACATTCCCCAAAATGTGCAACCCTAGTTCACAGCACATGTATTATACAGGCTTGGAGCTTATAAATCTTACTATCTCTGTATGCCAGACTGTTTCTGGCAGTGTGTCTGCAGTGTTCAGGCAGACATTTTGTATCTGCCAAAAATGAATTGCACCCATGGTTTTTCTATGGTAGTCATACGTTGAAGGCCGATGGAGACGACAAAAAAGTGGATGGCCACGACTAGGTGATAGCATACCCATCTAACACTCCACAACAGCAATAGCATTTGCACCGTTTACAACCCAAATCCATTTTACAATGGTATATTTGAGACCACATTTACAACTTGAAAAGCATCATCTAACACCACAGTACGGATCGAAACGTTCTGAATCGATCGTTCTGTCTTTGTAGAAGATAAGGGTTTTAGGAGAACACTTTTTAACAGAAGAGCCAGAAAAGTTGTGTGTCACACCACGTTCCCCAGAGAGAGCTCAATGCACAGTCTGTTTGATGATTATGCATAAACAAATGTGCCTCTCTGTTGTGTTGAGTTTCCTGGACTCAGTGGACATGGCTGGTAGACGTGACAGAGGCGCTGTCAGTGGGATTGTTTTCCAGTTAGGGTTTAGCCAGTCACTACTTTGGCCCAAATTAGTCAATTAAAATGGAAAGTCCCTTATTGGTAATCTAATTGAAGTATTAAAAATAAAAGACAAGTTTTCCACCTTCAGTGGATTTCTAAAAACATAATTCCACTGTGACATTATAGGGTATTGTGTGTAGGCCAGTGACACAAAATCTCAATTTAATCTATTTAAAATGAAGGCTGTAACACAACAAAACATGGAAAAATTAAAGGGGTGTGAATTCTTTCTGAAGGTGCTGTAGCTGTGTGTTTTCCCCATCCCACCTCCTACTACACTAATGTCCCACACCTGTTATCGCGGCTCTGATCGGGAGCTATGGAAATCAGCTGGCTAGTATTTAGCGTCACAGCCTGGAGGTGCTGTACTATAGTACTGTAGTGTACTGTGTGGTAGAGTGCTGTGTTGAGATGCCTATCTGCCCTTAATGTATAACCATTTAGCACTGCTGCTTCCTGCTCAGGTTACTGGCCCAGCTGCAGCCCCAATCACACAAAGACAGCAGCCAGGCAGCCCAGCAAACAGCGGACAACAGGGTGTTTGTGTTTGTGACACCCGTGTCTATCGATACGATCAGCAGCTGTGCACCACAGCACCACACGTGGTCCCAGACAGGTCCTGACAGCAAACCACCACAGCACCACACGTGGTCCCAGACAGGTCCTGAGAGCAAACCACCACAGCACGACACGTGGTCCCAGACAGGTACTGAGAGCAAACCACCACAGCACCACACGTGGTCCCAGACAGGTCCTGACAGCAAACCACCACAGCACGACACGTGGTCCCAGACAGGTCCTGACAGCAAACCACCACAGCACCACACGTGGTCCCAGACAGGTCCTGAGAGCAAACCACCACAGCACCACACGTGGTCCCAGACAGGTACTGAGAGCAAACCACCACAGCACGACATGTGGTCCCAGACAGGTACTGAGAGCAAACCACCACAGCACCACACATGGTCCCAGACAGGTACTGAGAGCAAACCACCACAGCACGACACGTGGTCCCAGACAGGTACTGACAGCAAACCACCACAGCACCACACGTGGTCCCAGACAGGTCCTGACAGCAAACCACCACAGCACCACACGTGGTCCCAGACAGGTCCTGAGAGCAAACCACCACAGCACGACATGTGGTCCCAGACAGGTACTGAGAGCAAACCACCACAGCACGACACGTGGTCCCAGACAGGTACTGAGAGCAAACCACCACAGCACCACACATGGTCCCAGACAGGTACTGAGAGCGAATGACCACAGAAACAGAGTACCATATACAGTGGGGTGTGAAATTATTGACACACTTGATAAAGATGAGCAAAAATGCAAATACTATTTGGGAAGTTATGTTATTTAATACTTATACAATTGCTCAGAGAAATATTTTGTTTAACAAGAAATACTTTTTTCTGGAAAAAATTGACACCCGTTTTCAATTCCTTTCAATGCCTCACATTGCGAGGATAACGGCACTGAGCCTTTTTCTAAAATGTTTTATGAATTTGAGAATACATTGGGAGGCATCTTAGACCGTTCCTACATACAGAATCCTTCCAGATCCTTGATACCCTTAATCTGCACTTATGGACTGTCCTCTGAGACTGAGATGGCCATTGCAAAATGTTGATATTGAGGCCAATTAAAAATGTCTTTGTGGATTTTGATGTGTGCTCAGGGTTATTGTCTTGCTGGAAGATTCACTTGCGGTCAAGTTTCAGCCTCCTGGCAGAGACTGTAATGATTTTGTTTGGAGAAGTATGGGAGTCAGGCGCAGGACACAGGGATGAGTGCAAACAAACGTGTTTACTCAAAAAACACAATAAAACTTCTCCCACAGCAAAATAACAGGGTTGGGAGAAACACCTCCAACAACCACCAAACATGAACAATCACAGACAAGACAGAAAGGGAAGCCAGAGGGTTAAATAAGGAACATAATCAGGGAATTGAAAACAGGTGTGTATAATTAAGACAAAACCAAAGTAACAGGGAAACATAGATCGGTGGTGACTAGTAAGCCAGTGACGTCGACCGCCGAACGCCGCCTGAACAAGGAGAGGGGCCGACTTCGGCGGAAGTCGTGACAGAGACAACTAGGTTTTTGGCTAAAATGTCCTGGTACTTGGTAAAGTTCATGATGCCATTGACCTTAACAAGGGCCCCAGGACCAATGGAAGTAAAATAGCCCCATAACATCAAAGATCCATCAGCATATTTTAAAGTAGGTATGTTTTTTTCTTTCTGCTCATGCCTTCTAATTTTGACGACAAAACCCACCACTGGTGTGCGTGGCTAAAGAGCTCTATTTTTATGTCATCCAAGAAATGTAAATGTCTGGAGTTTGCTAAAAGGCATTGGCACTTGGATTGCAACCGGTGCTTTGGTCAGATGACATGAAAATGAAGCTCTTTGGCCACGCACACCAGTGGTGGGTTTGGTGTTGAAATGAGAACGTATGAGCAGAACCCCATACCTACTGTAAAATATGGCGATGTACACCCCTCATAAGCCATGAGTGATAGAGCTGACAGTAAGAGCTTTGAGTCAGTCAGTCAGAGTAGCTAGTCTCTCATTTCCATGTGGCTGTAGCACTGAGTATTTTGGTCAGGCCCGTTCAACATGTTTGGGGCGATTAACCTGGAAGTGGCCTGTCTGGGTTCTGTTGGGGATGGGGGAGGGGGAAGGCATTATTCCACAAAAGCACACTTGATACAGCCAATTGTGTGACAGCAGCACTTTTGACCCGCGATGGGCACAGGCATCTCTGCGCTGTCTGAGAGCAGGCTTAATACGTTCTGATTTCCTCAAGGCAGCACAGATAAAGGATAACATGTCAGTTGTATAAATTGCGTGCCACCAGACACGACTTCAAAGGTCTGTGTTAGTGTAAATGGAGAGAGGAATTGAACAGTGTTCTTGTGGCACAATTTGAAAACAAAGTACAGTAAAACATTTGCTCATAAGTCTTCTGTCCCCATCTGACCCTTAGCCGTGTGCATGCGTCTGTCCCCATCTGACCCTTAGCCGTGTGCATGCGTCTGTCCCCATCTGACCCTTAGCCGTGTGCATGCGTCTGTCCCCATCTGACCCTTAGCTGTGTGCATGCATCTGTCCCCATCTGACCATTAGCTGTGTGCATGCGTCTGTCCCCATCTGACCCTTAGCTGTGTGCATGCGTCTGTCCCCATCTGACCCTTAGCCGTGTGCATGCATCTGTCCCCATCTGACCCTTAGCTGTGTGCATGCATCTGTCCCCATCTGACCCTTAGCTGTGTGCATGCATCTGTCCCCATCTGACCCTTAGCCGTGTGCATGCGTCTGTCCCCATCTGACCCTTAGCTGTGTGCATGCATCTGTCCCCATCTGACCCTTAGCTGTGTGCATGCGTCTGTCCCCATCTGACCCTTAGCCGTGTGCATGCATCTGTCCCCATCTGACCCTTAGCTGTGTGCATGCGTCTGTCCCCATCTGACCCTTAGCCGTGTGCATGCATCTGTCCCCATCTGACCCTTAGCTGTGTGCATGCGTCTGTCCCCATCTGACCCTTAGCTGTGTGCATGCGTCTGTCCCCATCTGACCCTTAGCCGTGTGCATGCATCTGTCCCCATCTGACCCTTAGCTGTGTGCATGCGTCTGTCCCCATCTGACCCTTAGCTGTGTGCATGCGTCTGTCCCCATCTGACCCTTAGCTGTGTGCGTGCGCACAACCTTGCTTTTAGTCCAGGATTGGGCTTCATCTGTGTAGAGGAAACCACCCTTACATGTACAGTAGATGAGGCAGAATCTTGTACACTGCTACATACGTAACAACCTCTGGCCAGAGAGACGTCATGGTGGACTGACTGACGCCCACACAGACACAGACGAGGCTATCCATTTACCATTTTCCCACCATTAAAGAGTTTATGGGCAAAGAAGACATTTCTCTCACACACACACACACACACACACACACACACACACACACACACACACACACAGAGAGAGACACAGACGGGGCTATCCATTCCATGACAAACTCATGCAAAGCAATGTACTTTTCCCGGCTTTACTTGCTGATGGTTAAGCCGTGACTCAGCACGCAGCCTCTTTCCTAACTGTAGCTAATGTCTCACCACCCACACACAAGACTATTTGATCTGAAAGGCCATAACGATACTGCCATCTGAAATCCTTTCATGTATACAAATTACATGCAAAGTTCATTGTTATGAAATAAATGCAAATGTGAACACCTATCATTAGGCTGTTTTCTTGTTTGGTTGGGTGCTGGAAGTTACAATCAACACAAAGAAATGACTTCTGAAGATTGATGATTGATACTGGAACAGGTGAACCAGTTTAGTTCCCTGTTTGAATGTCAACTTCCCTTCTGCTTTTACTACATACATTTTCAGCATTTCAATATGAAAACACAATCTCTCACGTTGATCTATTATCATCTATCATGCCAGCAAGTCTCACAAACTTAAAACCCAAGATGGAAACGGTAAGAGAGAGGGGGGCACAGAGATGGAAACGGTAAGAGAGAGGGGGGCACAGAGATGGAAACTGTAGGAGAGAGGGGGGCACAGAGATGGAAACTGTAGGAGAGAGGGGGGCACAGAGATGGAAATGGTAGGAGAGAGGGGGGCACAGAGATGGAAACTGTAGGAGAGAGGGGGGCACAGAGATGGAAACGGTAGCAGAGAGGAGGCCACAGAGATGGAAACGGTAGCAGAGAGGAGGCCACAGAGATGGAAACGGTAGGAGAGAGGAGGGCACAGAGATGGAAACGGTAGGAGAGAGAGGGGCACAGAGATGGAAACGGTAGGAGAGAGGAGGGCACAGAGATGGAAACGGTAGGAGAGAGGAGGGCACAGAGATGGAAACGGTAGGAGAGAGGAGGGCACAGAGATGGAAACGGTAGGAGAGAGGAGGGCACAGAGATGGAAACGGTAGGAGAGAGGGAGGCACAGAGATGGAAACGGTAGGAGAGAGGAGGCCACAGAGATGGAAACGGCAGGAGAGAGGAGGCCACAGAGATGGTAAAGGTAGGAGAGAGGAGGCCACAGAGATGGAAACGGTAGGAGAGAGGAGGCCACAGAGATGGAAACGGTAGGAGAGAGGAGGCCACAGAGATGGAAACGGTAGGAGAGAGGGAGGCACAGAGATGGAAATGGTAGGAGAGAGGAGGCCACAGAGATGGAAACGGTAGGAGAGAGGGAGGCACAGAGATGGAAATGGTAGGAGAGAGGGAGGCACAGAGATGGAACCCTAGGGGCCAATGGGGAAACTGGATGCTCTTCAGATCCAATGTTAACCTATCAGTTTCATCACTCTCTCAGCTTTTTACATCCTTCCATTGGGCTCCCAGAAGGGAGCGAGTGCAACTATCCCGACCTGTACCTGTCACTACCTGTGTGGCTGCTTTAAGGAGAATTGCAGTCCTCCGCAAACTTCCTGTCAGCAAACAGATTCCTGGTCCCCCTCCCTGCAGGATGCTCGGGGATAGGAACAGACAGGACAACACAGAGTAGGAGAGAAGAGGGCACAGAGATGGAAACGGTATGAGAGAGGAGGGCACAGAGATGGAAACGGTATGAGAGAGGAGGGCACAGAGATGGAAACGGTAGGAGAGAGGAGGGCACAGAGATGGAAACGGTAGGAGAGAGGAGGGCACAGAGATGGAAACGGTAGGAGAGAGGAGGGCACAGAGATGGAAACGGTAGGAGAGAGGAGGGCACAGAGATGGAAACGGTAGGAGAGAGGAGGGCACAGAGATGGAAACGGTAGGAGAGAGGAGGGCACAGAGATGGAAACGGTAGGAGAGAGGAGGGCACAGAGATGGAAACGGTAGGAGAGAGGAGGGCACAGAGATGGAAACGGTAGGAGAGAGGAGGGCACAGAGATGGAAACGGTATGAGAGAGGAGGGCACAGAGATGGAAACGGTAGGAGAGAGGAGGGCACAGAGATGGAAACGGTAGGAGAGAGGAGGGCACAGAGATGGAAACGGTATGAGAGAGGAGGGCACAGAGATGGAAACGGTAGGAGAGAGGAGGGCACAGAGATGGAAACGGTAGGAGAGAGGAGGGCACAGAGATGGAAACGGTAGGAGAGAAGAGGGCACAGAGATGGAAACGGTATGAGAGAGGAGGGCACAGAGATGGAAACGGTAGGAGAGAGGAGGGCACAGAGATGGAAACGGTAGGAGAGAGGAGGGCACAGAGATGGAAACGGTAGGAGAGAGGAGGGCACAGAGATGGAAACGGTAGGAGAGAGGAGGGCACAGAGATGGAAACGGTAGGAAAGAGGGGGGGAAGGGAAGGATGAGAAAGTGAGGAAGAGAGTGATCAATGTAGTCAGTATGGAGGAAAACAGAATATACAAAGGGAGCAAAAGAGAGAGAAAGTGAGGGAAAGAGAGAGCATACAAATGAAAGCGAGCGAGCAAGAAGAATAACAAGAAAGAGATTATGTAAAATGTCTCCTCCCTCTTGACCTCTCGACCCCAGGGTCCTTTGAGCTGCCCTCCTCTGAGACACCTTATCTGTTCCCACCATCATTACCATCATCATCATCACCATCATCATCCCCACTATCATCCCCATCATCATTACCATCATCATCCCCATCATCATCCCACTCATTACCATAATCACCATCATCATCACCATCCCCATCTTCATCATCCCAATCATTACCATAATCACCAATATCATCACCATCATCATCACCATCATCATCACCATCATCATCATCACATCATCACCATCACCATTATCATCACCATCATCATCATCATTACCATCACCACACCATCATCATCACCACCATCATCACCATCATCATCCCCATGCTTAACATCATCATTACCATCATCATCCCCATCATTACCATCATTATCATCACCATCATCATCCCCCTCATTACCATCATCATCATCATCATCATTACCATCATCATCCCATCCTCATCCCCCTCATCATCCCACTCCTTACCATAATCATTACCATAATCACCAATATCATCACCATCATCATCATCATCACCATCATCATCATCATCACCATCATCATCATCTCTGCTAATAAGGGCTAGAGCTGCCGCTTTCAAGGGGCAGGACTCTAACACGGAAGCTTATAAGAAATTCCGTTATGCCCTCCGACAAACCATCAAACAGGCAAAGTGACAATACAGGACTAAGATCGAGTCGTATTACACTGGCTCTGACGCTCGTCGGATGTGGCAGGGCCTGCAAACCATTACAGACTACAAAGGGAAGCACAGCCAAGACCTGCCCAGTGACACGAGCCTACCGGACAAGGTAAACTACTTCTATGCTCGCTTTGAGGCAAATAACACTGGAGAGAGCACCAGCTGTTCCGGAAGACTGTGTGATCACGCTCTCCGCAGCCGATGTGAGTAAGACCTTTAAACAGGTCAACATTCTCAAGGCCGCAGGACCAGACGGATTACCAGGACGTGACCTTGCGAGCATTTGCTGACCAACTGGCAAGTGTTTTCACTGACATTTTCAACCTCTCCCTGTCCGAGTCTGTAATACCAACATGTTTTAAGCAGACCACCATAGTGCTTGTGCCCAAGAACACTAAAGTAACCTGCCTAAATGACTACCGACCCGTAGCACTCACGTCTGTAGCCATGAAATGCTTTGAAAGGCTGGTCATGGCTCACATCAACACCATCATCTCAGAAACCAGAGACCCACTGCAATTTCCATACCGCCCCAACAGATCCACATATGATGCAGTCTCTACTGCACTCCAAACTGCCCTTTCCCACCTGGACAAAAGGAACACCTATGTGAGAATGCTATTCATTGACTACAGCTCAGTGTTCGACATCATAGTGCCCTCAAAGCTCATCAATAAGCTAAGGACCCTGGGACTAAATACCTCCCTCTACAACTGGATCCTGGACTTCCTGATGGGCCGCCCCCAGGTGGTGAGGGTAGGTAACAACACATCCGCCACGCTGATACTCAACACAGGGGCCCCTCAGGGGTGCCTGCTCAACCCCCTCCTGTACTCTCTGTTCACTCATGACTGCACGGCCAAGCACGACTCCACCATCATTAAATTTGCCAATGACACAACAGTGGTAGGCCTGATCACCGACAACAACGAGACAGCTTACAGGGAGGAGGTCAGAGACCTGGCCGTGTGGTGCCAGAATAACAACCTCTCCCTCAACATGATCAAGACAAAGGAGATGATTGTGGACTACAGGAAAAGGAGGTTTGAGCACGCCCCCATTCTCATCAACAGGGCTGTAGTGGAGCAGGTTGAGAGCTTCAAGTTCCTTGGTGTCCACATCTCCAAAACACTAACATGGTCCAAGCACACCATGACAGTCGTGAAGTGGGCACGACAAAACCTATTCCCCCTCAGGAGACTGAAAAGATTTGGCATGTGTCCTCAGATCCTCAAAAGGTTTTACAGCTGAACCATTGAGAGCATCCTGACTGGTTTCATCACTGTCTGGTATGGCAACTGCTCGGCCTCCGACTGCAAGGCACTGCAGAGGGTAGTGCGAACGGCCCAGTACATCACTGGGGCCAAGCTTCCTGCCATCCAGGACCTCTATACTTTATGTCAGAGGAAGGCCCTAAAAATTGTCAAAGACTCCAGCCACCCTAGTCATAGACTGTTCTCTCTGCTACCACACGGCAAGCAGTACCGGAGCTCCAAGTCTAGGTCCAAACAGCTTCTACTCCCAAGGAAAATTACTCCTGAACATCTAGTCAAATTGCTACCCAGACAATTTGCATTGCCCAACCCCTCCCCCCCTCTCCTCTCCACACCACTGCCACGCTATGCTGTCATCTATGCATAGTCACTTTAATTAAAGCGGCTCTCTTTTAAGTGTTCTACTCCGCTAGCCAGCACCTCGTCTAAATAGGTGTGCGTTTCTTTCGCCTCTAATTAACTCTACCTACATGTACATACTACCTCAACTAAACGGTGCCCCGCACATTGACTCTCACCCCCCTGTATATATTGTTATTTACTGCTGCTCTTTAATTACTTGTTACTTTTATCTCTTATTCTTATCCATATTTAACTTTTATCTCTTATTCTTATCCACATTTAACTTTTATCTCTTATTCTTATCCATATTTAACTTTTATCTCTTATTCTTATCCATATTTAACTTTTATCTCTTATTCTTATCCATATTTAACTTTTATCTCTTATTCTTATCCACATTTAACTTTTATCTCTTATTCTTATCCATATTTAACTTTTATCTCTTATTCTTATCCATATTTAACTTTTATCTCTTATTCTTATCCATATTTAACTTTTATCTCTTATTCTTATCCATATTTAACTTTTATCTCTTATTCTTATCCACATTTAACTTTTACCCCTTATTCTTATCCACATTTAACTTTTATCTCTTATTCTTATCCGTATTTTTCGAAACTGCACTGTTGGTTAAGGGCTTGTAAGTAAGCATTTCACTGTAAGGTCTACACCTGTTGTATTTGGCGCATGTGACTAAAAAAACTTGATTTGATTTGATAATTCAGCCCTTTGGTGGCACTGTCAGACGCTGTTCTATCACACACACACACACACACACACACACACACACACACACACACACACACACACACACACACACACACACACACACTCCCACAGACACACACACAACCATGGTTAGCAGGACCAGAGAGCTATCAGCAGGTGTAGCGAAATGCTTGTGTTCCTAGCTCCAACAGTGCAGTAGTATCTAACTAAATGCTTGTGTTCCTAGCTCCAACAGTGCAGTAGTATCTAACTAAATGCTTGTGTTCCTAGCTCCAACAGTGCAGTAATATCTAACTAAATGCTTGTGTTCCTAGCTCCAACAGTGCAGTAGTATCTAACTAAATGCTTGTGTTCCTAGCTCCAACAGTGCAGTAGTATCTAACTAAATGCTTGTGTTCCTAGCTCCAACAGTGCAGTAGTATCTAACTAAATGCTTGTGTTCCTCGCTCCAACAGTGCAGTAGTATCTAACTAAATGCTTGTGTTCCTAGCTCCAACAGTGCAGCAGTATCTAACTAAATGCTTGTGTTCCTAGCTCCAACAGTGCAGCAGTATCTAACTAAATGCTTGTGTTCCTAGCTCCAACAGTGCAGTAGTATCTAACTAAATGCTTGTGTTCCTAGCTCCAACAGTGCAGTAGTATCTAACTAAATGCTTGTGTTCCTAGCTCCAACAGTGCAGTAGTATCTAACTAAATGCTTGTGTTCCTAGCTCCAACAGTGCAGTAATATCTAACTAAATGCTTGTGTTCCTAGCTCCAACAGTGCAGTAGTATCTAACTAAATGCTTGTGTTCCTAGCTCCAACAGTGCAGTAGTATCTAACTAAATGCTTGTGTTCCTAGCTCCAACAGTGCAGTAGAATCTAACTAAATGCTTGTGTTCCTAGCTCCAACAGTGCAGTAGTATCTAACTAAATGCTTGTGTTCCTAGCTCCAACAGTAGTATCTAACTAAATGCTTGTGTTCCTAGCTCCAACAGTAGTATCTAACTAAATGCTTGTGTTCCCAGCTCCAACAGTGCAGTAGTATCTAACTAAATGCTTGTGTTCCTAGCTCCAACAGTGCAGTAGTATCTAACTAAATGCTTGTGTTCCTAGCTCCAACAGTGCAGTAGTATCTGACAATATCAGTGAAGAATTCTGTTCAACAAACAACCCTATATCCAAAATGTTGTTGTTTAAAATAAAGCTTCCTTAATCTCTATAAATCCATTATCATACGGCCAATCACTATTCGCATGATCCACTTTGGAAAGAAACCGTACATTCCTGCCAGAGCTCTTTCACTCCTCTCAGCACTTCCATTTCTCCTTTTTCTACTACCCCTTCAAATAATTAGCATAAGGCAGACAGATTGTGTCAACTTCCCTTGTGATATCCACCCGTTAAATATTTTGCAGTTCCCCTCCTCTTCCTGTGTTACAGTAGCAGGGTTAAAAGTCTGTTTTGCAATTTTATTTATTTAACTAGCCAAGTCAGTTAAGAACAAATTCTTATTTTCAATGATGACCTAGGAACAGTGGGTTAACTGCCTGTTCAGGGGCAGAACGACAGATTTGTACCTTGTCAGCTCAGGGATTTGAACTTGCAACCTTTCAGTTACTAGACCAAAGCTGTAACCACTGCCGCCCCAAATGTACCATGGCCTGTTCCCATTACAGACCACTGTGTGTACTCTTCACAGAAGTTGGCAAGGTATCATTAAGGCATCACCTTACCACATCCCTTCCTCATCACCTTTAACCTTTTAGGCTGGGAGGAAACACCAAACCACAGTTTGTCACCCAAGCAACTTTTTATATGTAGCTTTTCAAATGCTGTGTCCTAACTACCGCACTATCACTTACAAGGTATAACATCAAATCACTGCGATATCAGTCTTACATGCTGACCAAACCGGACATGTCGCGTGCACGAGCGTCGCTAAATAAATGTATTCAATTATTGCACCCACATTACTCGCGCGCGCCAACGAGTGTCTGCGATGCCAAGGGCTAAAATAGAACTCCTTTCTATTTCTGACACAGATCACGCTGCAAGTCCTGCCTCTCCCATCTCCTCATTGGTTAAACCTACGTGGGTGATTGAAAGACGAACTGTTTTGCCGGTTGTCGTGGTAATACTATGAAAGTGTAGATGCCAATCACCATATAAATTCAAAGATGAAAAAGCCTGGAAGGAGGAGAGATGACTAGAAACGATTCGGTTGACTGTTTTATGTGTGGATTAATTGTTGGAGTATAGGACCTTGTGCATTTCAGGTAAAATAACAACTCAATGTTTATATCCCTGGACAAATTAGCTAGCAACAGCAAGCTAGCTAAATAGGACAAATTAGCAAGCAAGTGCAAGCTAACTGCCATATATGTTTAATGCTTTTCAACCTGTCCCCAAATGAATGTCATTGGTTCAGAGTTAGTTTTGATATTTTAACCTGCGTGTCATGATCGCGTTTGGTGTGGGGGGACAAAATAAATGTAAGCACGATAACGCACGATGGCGCACGCGCGCAGCCGGTTTGGGTTCCGTGTTATACCACAGTAGCTACCAGTAAAAAAACCTATGTAATTATCCCGTAATAAGATAGTCGATAAATGCAGTTTATGGAATCCTAAAGGTACTATAGTTTAACATGATATGCCAATGTAAAGTGTTAACCATGACTCTCTGTCATCTCTACCTGAAGTGTTACTCCTGTAGTCTATACATTATAAATGAGAACTTGTCGGGATACCAGCACAGCACTCTGACTCAGTCAAACACACACACACACACACACACACACACACACACACACACACACACACACACACACACACACACACACACACACACACACACACACACACACACACACACACACACACACACACACCAGTGGCAGTCAGTGCCACTCACGATTAGGGAGGACCATTTATTTTATGTGCATGGCCTTATTTCTAGTACAGCATATAGGATAACTGTCATTGAATGTATTCCATTCACCCAGCTCACTAAAACAATGATAGGTTTAGGCTACAACATGATACTCGAATTTGCCCTGTACCCCTCATGAGGTTGCTACAACCTAGCCTCTGAATTAAAGTTTACAATGTAGGTGCACACACAGACAGTGACACATTCAATACCACCTTGCACACTCTTGCCTGCATCTAGCTGATCTAAGGTGTAATCATCAGTCCAACAGTTGAAACAACCTAGCCTACAAAAATACTTTTATAACGAAGGTGTACAGGTTGAGAGACAAATGAAAGTAATCAAAGTTACAGACAGTAACCACATTTCCATCCACACCTTTTATGCGAGTAAGGTTATACAGTATAAAAAAACATCACAACAGCTGTGATGGAAACTGGAAGTTTTGTTACAATTTTATAAATGTAGACAGATCATTTGTTTGCTCGACATGGTGGGGACTTTTTGTGTCTGTAAAATAAATGATGCGTGAAATGGAGGTGGAAACACCTTTATGTGCAAATATTGATATAATAACCATCATATTGAAGTAAACTTGGGAGTCATGTGATCATATGTTGTGTGGTCCTACCACTATGACTTGGGAAAGCATGCAGTTTATTAGACTACAGATTAAATCAATGATGATGAACTTCACTGGGTGGTGAATGTGCAAGGTGATGAGCTTGATGCTCCTTTCCAATAAATATTTTCGCTCTTAACCATAATAATCTCATCATGTAGACTAGCCTACCAGCACAGCCTATCTGCACTGTATAGGCAAGCTGTTAGCTGGAGCGCAGGAGCTGTCTGTGACCAGAAGCAAAAACCTCTACAATTAAGCCAAACCTCCACACCATAACTGCTAACCGCTACACAGCCTACATCATTGTCACCATATTAATGTTATAGTAAACAAACTAGATCTAACGGGTTAGTAAACCCACAATCCAATCCATGTGTACAATCACGCAGTACAGTGCAAGCAGTTTAAATCAAATCAAATTGTATTAGTCACATGCGTCGAATACAACAGGTGTAGACCTTACAGTGAAATGCTTACTGACGAGCCCCCAACCAACAACGCAGTTTCAAAAAATACGGACAAGAATAAGAGATAAAAGTAACAAGTAATTAAAGAGCAGCAGTAAAACAACAATAGCAAGACTATATACAGGGGGGTACCGGTACAGAGTCAATGTGGAGACTATATACAGGGGGGTACCGGTACAGAGTCAATGTGGAGACTATATACAGGGGGGTACCGGTACAGAGTCAATGTGGAGACTATATACAGGGGGGTACCGGTACAGAGTCAATGTGGAGACTATATACAGGGGGGTACCGGTACAGAGTCAATGTGCGGGGGCACCGGTTAGTTGTGGTAGTATGTACATGTAGATAGAGTTATTGAAGTGACTATGCATAGATGATAACAACAGAGAGTAGCAGCAATGTAAAGACGGGGGGCAATGCAAATAGTCTGGGTAGCCATCTGATTAGATGGAGAACAGGTAGAAGCTTCTTGGGCCTAGACTCCAGTACCACTTGCCATGCGGTAGCAGAGATAACAGTCTATGACTAGGGTGGCTGAAGTCTTTGACAATTTAAAGGGCCTTACTCTGACACAGCCTGGTATAGAGGTCCTGGATGACAGGCAGCTTAGCCCCAGTGATGTACTGGGCCATACGCACTACCCTCTGTAGTGCCTTGTGGTCGGAGGCAGAGCAATTGCCATATTAGGCAGTACATTTTACATTTTTACATTTTAGTCATTTAGCAGGCGCTCTTATCCAGAGCGACTTACAGTAGTGAATGCATACATTTAATTTCATACATTTTTTTTCCCCACACTGGTCCCCCGTGGGAATCAAACCCACAACCCTGGCGTTGCAAACACCATGCTCTACCAACTGAGCCACACGGGTGATGCAACCAGACAGGATGCTCTGGATGGTGCAGCTGTAGAACCTTTTGAGGATCTGAGGACCCATGCCAAATTTTTTCAGTCTCATGAGGGGGAATAATTTTTGTCGTGCCCTCTTCACGACTGTCTTGGTGTGCTTGGCCCATGTTAGTTTGTTGGTAATGTGGACACCAAGGAACTTGAAGCTCTCAACCTGCTCCACTGCAGCCCCATTGATGAGAATGGGGGCGTGCTCGGTCCTCCTTTTCCTGTAGTCCACAATCATCTCCTTTGTCTTGATCACGTTGAGGGAGAGGTTGTTATTCTGGCACCACACGGCCAGGTCTCTGACCTTCTCCCTATAGGCTGTCTTGTCGTTGTCTGTGATCAGGCCTACCACTGCTGTGTCATCGGAAAATTAAATGATGGCGTTGGAGTCGTGCCAGGCCGTGCAGTCATGAGTGAACAGGGAGTACATGAGGGGGCTGAGCACGCACCCCTGAGGGGCCCCTGTGTTGAGGATCAGCGTGGCGGATGTGTTGTTACCTACCCTCACCACCTGGGGGCGGCCCATCAGGAAGTCCAGCATCCAGTTGCAGAGGGAGGTATTTAGTCCCAGGGTCCTTAGCTTATTGATGAGCTTTGAGGGCACTATGGTGTCGAACGCTGAGCTGTAGTCAATGAATAGCATTCTCATATAGGTGTTCCTTTTTTCCAGGTGAGAAAGGGCAGTGTGGAGTGCAGTAGAGACTGCATCATCTGTGGATCTGTTGGGGCGGTATGCAAATTGCAGTGGGTCTAGGGTTTCTGGGATGATGGTGTTGATGTGAGCCATGACCAGCCTTTCAAAGCACTTCATGACTACAGACGTGAGTGCTACGGGTCGGTAGTCATTTAGGCAGGTTACCTTAGTGTTCTTGGGCACAAGCACTATGGTGGTCTGCTTAAAACATGTTGGTATTACAGACTTGGACAGGGAGAGGTTGAAAATGTCAGTGAAGACACTTGCCATTTGGTCAGTATATGCTCGCAGTACACGTCCTGGTAATCCGTCTGGCCCTGCGGCCTTGAGAATGTTGACCTGTTTTAAAGGTCTTACTCACATCGGCTGCGGAGAGCGTGATCACACAGTGTTCCGGAACAGCTGGTGCTCTCATGCATGTTTCAGTGTTATTTGCCTCAAAGCGAGCATAGAAGTAATTTTGCTCATCCGGTAGGCTCATGTCACTGGGCAGATCTTGCCTGTGCTTCCCTTTGTAGTCTGTAATGGTTTGCAAGCCCTGCCACATCCGACGAGCGTCAGAGCCAGTGTAGTATGATTCGATCTTAGTCCCGTGTTGACGCTTTTCCTGTTTGATGGTTCATTGGAGGCTTAGCGGTTACACCGGCGGGCCCCGGTGGAAATAAATGAATACTTCCGAAAGCTTACCTTGACTTGGAAGAGTTGCAGTGTTGGGTGCCTTAACCAGCTAACATAAATGCATTCCTCTCTGTTTGAGTCAGGTTGCTTAATAGGCTAAATTAGCTGCCTTAAATAAGTAAGTGAAAGGTAAACTAAGAAGAAAATGATATGCAATGAAATATAGCTCTCTTTATCTCTCTCTTTTCTTTGCTGCTTCTCCTTAATTTTTGAAGAAATGTATTTGTTCAAAACTGTTCAACTATTGTCTTTCTCTCTCTTTGAGTCAACTACTGAGCACACTTTATGAACGACAATGCTATCTAGTTGTAGCTTATTCTTTCCATAATAGATCCATTCTCTGATCCTTTGATTGGACAAGATGTTAGTTCATACTGCAAGATAGGGTTGGGTGGTATCCAGATGTCCATACAGTGCCTTGTAAAAGTATTAACCCCCTTACTTTTTTCTATTTTGTTGCATTTCAATCTGTAATATAAATAGATTTTTATTTGGATTTCATGTAATGGATTTATACAAAATAGTCCAAATTAGTGAAGTGAAATGAAAAAAATAACTTGTTTCAAACAATAAAAAAAAAGTAAAACGTCAGGGGTGCGTGCATATGTATTCACCCCATTTGCTATGAAGCCCTAAATAAGATCTGGTGCAACCAATTACCTTCAGAAGTCACATAATTAATTAAATAAAGTCCACCTGTGTGCAATCTAAGTGTCACATGATCTGTCACATGATCTAAGTATTTAACTTAAAACTTATAAGATATATAGCTGGGAAACATTAGTGAATTTAATACAAGTGTAACTTGATCACCTTACTTAAGTTGCACTGCAGAGATGACTCACCTCACCAAGCTCCCATTTTGCTCTTTGTGCTTCTTTGTAAACAAACACATGTGCTCAAACCGCTGTTTTGGGAAACTAGTACTGGTAAGCTTCATAATGAAAAATTATCTAATGGGCGAAATGATGAACACGATCTGCTTTATCTATTACCTAGTGTGCAAGTTGACTGCATGTATTTATTTTAAAAGTACTACTATTTAAAGCCCAAAAAACATCACTTACCAGAATGCTAACAAAATGCTAACAAGTATTAAGGTATTCTCATAGAGAATGCTAACTAAATGCTAACGAGCACATTGCAAACATTTTGTACAGTTTCTGACCTAAACTATAAAAGTATAAAAGTAACTGAAAAATGCAACTCACAGTTTGCTGCATGCACAAAATGAAATTTAACCAGGAGGGGATTCTCTGCTATTACAAAGCTCATGCTTGATTTTGGAAGTCACTAACCACTTAGCTAGATAGCGAACTAGCAACTAAATTAGCAAACCAAATGCACAACTGCAGGGCATTTAGTAAATTTTAGACAGTTAACGTAATAGTTATACGATACCTAGCTGGCAAACATTTAGCTGTGAATTCCACACTATACTTAGATCACCTCGCGCGTGACAGTGAGTGACTCACAAGGCTCTGGTCTCTCATGGTTGTGTGCTTGCGAACAAACACCACGTGACACATGACTGGGGACTACCATAGGCTATATGGTAATGTGACAGCTCAAAATGAAGAATGCAATGTTCTTTATCCCCTAACGTATTGCACAAGTTGACTGCAGGTATTTACTTAAAAAGTATCTACAAATATTCAAATGTAGAAAACAAAACGTTAAATAAATAGTTTCAGCAGTATTGACGGTATTGAAAAACCATCCTGTGGCTTTTTCCAAATTTGCCAGTATACCAAGCCTACTGCAAGCGCTCTGATAGGTTGGAGGACAGACTCCGGAAGTTGTTAGAATTACTGTGTAAATCTAGGGAAGGGAGTGAGAACCATGAGCCTCCTAGGTTTTGTATTGATGTCAATGTACCCAGAGGAGTACGGAAAATAGTCCTCCGGCTATACATTGGTACTACCCTAGAGGGTACTGTTGAGGCTACTGTAGACCTTCATTGCAAAACAGTGTGTTTTAATCATATATATGTTGGCATGAATATATTTAGTATAGTTTTATCTAAAAAGGATCACTTTAATAATGTTTCACCATTTTTTTTAAAAGAAATTCACTGAGTAGGAAGGTCCTCCTCTTCCTCCTCTGAAGAGCCTCTACTGACACACACACACTAACACACACACACACACACACACACACACACACACACACACACACACACACACACACACACACACACACACACACACACACACACACAACACTAACACATTCACTAACACACATCCACAGTCCTCATTCCATTCCTGAACCCTTAGTGTTGGACTCACACATATTCACATACAAGTCTCACTCTCACTCTCCATAAAGACCAGTTGGAGAGCCGTGGACCAATCTAGTCAGATACCATTCTGAGTTGGCCATTAAAATACCCTAGGCAACAGGTGGTGACTCCATGAGAAATCCGAAAATATTGTCAAATAGCTTAAAGAGAACCCTAAGAATAGAACAAATAATAATAGGCCTCAAGAACAAATACCAGAGTAGGCATTTTTGCATTTCCTGTATGAAATCATTTGTAAAAAAAAAAAAAGAAAAAAAAAAGAAACATGAACAATGACAATCTGTCACATTAGAAAACTAAATGCAGAAAATCCTGGTACTGCATACCAATAAATAGCTTGATATTGTTTAAACTAAAGGTCCGTGTAATAACTACTTAGTGACATGAATTGCCTCCAATACTAACAAGACCTTATTCATCGCACAATAGAAACACTGCCATAAACTGAATTAATTATGCAACCGTTCCAATTGAACGACCAACAATGGATTTGACAGAAAATCGGAAATAAATCCATTATTATTACTATTCAATTAGTTTATAAATTCATGGCTACATACTTTCTATACAGACTAGTAAATAGCCTACGTCCGTGAAATTGTGCATCCACCTGCTAACATAGAGCCGACAAAATAACAGTTAGCCTACCTGGTGCGACTGGTGCAGTGTTCGGCATCTTCATATATGACACAGTATTGTGGCTTTTAGAAAGACCTAAACACACATTTTCAAGATGTTCTTTGGTCAAATATAAATCAATCACTTACTTTGAGAAACAGATATAGGACAATAGACGTCCTGAGAAGAACACCGAAGCACGATAGTCTGCTCATGATGCCGGACAGTTATGAAAAACTTCACACGCGTTTCTTGCCGTTGCGCACTTGCATTTTCTAAACTTTCCTTTTCTTGAAAAAAAATCACCTTTACTTTTGATTCTATGTGCTGAGCCTTGTCGCTGGTGTGGTCCTGTTAACAGTTCCGATCGCCAAATGAGCAGTGTTGTATAGGAAGAAGTCACTTTTCTGTGTCGCAAGTAACGGGGTGGAGCGGTAGCCAGTGGCGACACTTTCAGAAGTTAAAGTTCTGTGCATGCCTGTAGCTTCCAGTCAGCTTGGCTACGCGCCTCCCTCTCTTTCGGTCTCTGTCAATGTTCTCTGCCGTCATTTCATCGATGCTGTTGCTAAAGTTACCGCATCCTTTTCCTCTGCGAGGACTTTGGGGTGGGAGTCTGTCATTCAGAAATGTAGCCATCCCACATTCTTACCATGACTCCATGAGAGAGGGTTAATGAATGCATCCATAGGGTCACGCAACAATACCAAGCACAGCTAAGGCAAATGTTTATCGAAACAAAAATCAATACCTTCTGTAAAAAACAATCTGAGTGGACATAAAAAGTCCTATGTCCACATACACTGAACAAACATAGAAACGCAATATTTAAAGTGTTGGTTCAATGTTTCATGAGCTGAAATAAAATATCCCACACATTTTCAATATGCACAAAAAGCTTATTTCTCTAAAATGTTGTGCACAATTTTGTTTACATCCCTGTTAGTGAGCATTTCTCCTTTGCCCAGATATTCCACCCACCTGAGAGGTGTGGAATGTCAAGAAGCTGATTAAACAGCATGATCATTACACAGGTGCACCTTGTGCTGGGGACAATAAAAGGCCATATTTTAAAATGTACAGTTTTGTCACACAACACTATGCCACAGATGTCCCAAGTTTTGCGAGAGCGGGCAATTGGCATGCTGACTGCAGGAATGTCTACCAGAGCTGTTGCCAGAGAACGGAATGTTCATTTTTCTACTATAAGCCACCTCCAACGTCGTTTTAGAGAATTTGGCAGTACATCCAACCGGCCTCACAACCTTAGACCAGGTGTATGGCGTCCTGTGGGTGAGCAGTTTGCTGATAGCAATTTGAATGCACAAAAATACTGTGACGTGATCCTGAGGCCCACTGTGAGTCCCATCTTTTTTAAGGTATCTGTGACCAACAGATGCATATATGTATTCCCAGTCTTGTGAAATCCATAGATTATGGCCTGATGAATTTATTTCAATTGACTGATCTCCTCACATGACCTGTAATTTAGTAAAATCTTTGAAACTGTTGCATGTTGCATTCATATTTTTGTTCAGTATAAATAATACCAATGTGATTTCTATTGTGTAAACCCTATCCAGAACATACAACGGTCATGCTTACGTTAGACACCCTACCAACAAATCCCTAACACCCTCATCTATGTCCATGGAGGTATTCAGTAATCTCCCTTGCTTAATGTATCTGAATTCCGTTGATGATTACATGTTGAGGGACTATTTTATGCACCACTTGTGTTTGACAACTGAACTGCCAACTCTGTCACTGGTCTCCCCTCATTCTGTGTCCCGGTCATCCTCTGACAGACAGACATCTGCTTCTCAGAACAGCTTGATTGAACGTGGTTAAAAGAAACTCAGTTTGAAGTGACATTGAGTTGATTTTGCCATGCTATTTGGAATTTGTGTGTGAGTGCATTTGTGTGTGTCTGTTTGCAGGACCAAGCCTCCTCATCTCCTCATGATGAGCTCATCTTCTTCCTGACTGAATGGATGGATGCATCACAGTGACCGCTGTCCACCAGGACATCTGAGTAAGTTCCATCATTCCCCCCAGATCAGTACTGCCCTCTGTCTCTGTCTCTCTCTGCGTCTTTCTCTGTCTCGCTCTCTCTCTCTCTCTGTCTCTCTCTCGTTCTCTTTCTGAATCTTTGCGTCTCTCTCTGTGTCGCTCTTTTTCTCTTTTCACATGTTTCCCTCTCGCTCGCTCGCTCCCTCCCTCCCTCCCTTTCTTCACACCAGGGGAGAATGACTTCCCCTTGTCATTGAAGCCACTGAAGTTCAAGGCCGTACTGCAGGCCCATTGTTTGCAGAAAACAGGTTCCCCATTATAGTAAATGGAAAAATTGTAATCTTCATGGTCAATCTTTGTGTAAATAAAAATGTTTTTGTCATAAGCGTCGTAAGGATTGGACCAAGGCGCAGCGGGTAAAGTGCTCATCTTCTTAATTTATTAGAAATAACACTTAAACAAAAGAAACAAACGACGAAACAGTCCCATAACAGACTTTACAGGAAATAACCACCCACAAAACACAAGTGAAACAAACCTCAACTAAATATGGCCTCCAATTAGAGACAATGACAACCAGCTGCCTCTAATTGGAGGTCCTACCAAAAACCCAACATAGAAATAGAAAAATAGATTTAAAAATAGAAATAGAAAACATAGAACCTAAACCAAAAACACCAAAACACACAAAACAAACACCCCCTGCCACGCCCTGACCAAACTACAATGACAAATAACCCCTTTTACTGGTCAGGACGTGACAGTTTTAGAAGACAATTATGATACCAGTAATTGCTTCTAATACACCAGATGCATGTCCTTGAACCGATTATTTTAAAATCGCACACAGTATGTGCAGTATCCTGGTCGGTCTTCAACTTGAGTTACAACTTCAGAGGGGCCAGCACTGAACTAGTCTGCAACATCACTTCCTGGAGTAGCTCAAACTGCACATGTTATGTCTCCATGAAATGCCATCTTAACCGACTTCATTTGACTTCAATGCTCTATTGAGTCTTCACACAGGAAGGAATGGTGTCATGTGATTGATGCCTGGGCCATTAATACATACAGTCGTTGCTTCAGACAGTCAAATTATTGCTTGACAGTTGTGAATTTATGGGCTAAGCATACACATTCATTCTATTTCTGTTGTGCAGATAGCCAAGTCAACAGACTAATAAGCCTACATAGCTGTGTTTTCTGGACTACAGTTGAGAGCAGTGGCGGACGGTGCCTTTTAAGATGAGGGAGGACGATTTAATTTTTTTTCATTAGCATGTCCTTATTTCTATTACAGCATATTGGATGACAGTCATTCATATTCCATTCACCCAGTTCAAAGTAACAGCGATAGGTTTAGGCTACTACATGATACACATATTGTTCCTATACCCCTCATGAGGTTGCTACAACCTAGCCTATGAATGAAAGTTTAAACATAGGTGCACACACAGACAGTGACACATTCAATACCACCTTGCACACTCTTGCCTGCATCTAGCTGATCAAGGGTGTAATCATCAGTCCAACAGTTGCAAACAAGAGTTGCTATTGGACAAATTCAGGTATATTTATATTTTTGCATCGTTTGCTTCCGTTAAGAAACGCTTTTCAACAAGATTGGCGGAGTGAATTCACCTCTGATCACACGTTTACTTTCTAGGAAGCCACGTTGTATTCCTTCTCGCATCTATGCGCTTTCCTCCTCTCATCTTTTCCCTTCGCTTGTGGACTTCAATGCACAACACATCAGCTATATGTGACCAGGCAAAAAAACCTTTCCAAGCCAAACCATATCATAACCGCTACACACATCCTACATCGTTATCACCATATTAGCTAAAGTCATGTCATAGTCAACATAGCTAAAATAACTGAAGCGTTAGTAAACCCGCTATAATCATGTAGTAATGTTACAGTGTATAGTCAGTAAGCAGTTACACCAGCTGGCCCCGGTGACAATAAATTAGTAAAACCAAAAGCTTACCTTGACTTGGAAGAGTTACAGTGTTGTGTTGGATAGTCATAGACAGCTAGCTAACATAGCATTCCTCTGTTTGAGCAGGGTGTTTTAGTAGGCTAAACTAGCTAGCTACATTTGCTAGCTAAGCAAGTAAAACTGAAATTGAAAAAAGGATGAAATCTCTCTCTCTTGCTTCTTAATTTTAGACTGAATTAATTTGTTTAAAATGGTTAAACTATTGTCTTTCCCTCTTTGAGTCAACTACTCACCACATTTTATGCACTGCAGTGCAGGCTAGTTGTAGCTTATGCTTTCAGTACTAAATTCATTCTCTGATCCTTTGATTGGGTGGACAACATGTCAGTTCATGCTGCAGGAGCTCTGATAGGTTGGAGAACATCCTCCAGAAGTTGTCATAATTACTGTGTAAGTCTATGGAATGGGGTGAGAACCATGAGCCTCCTATGTTTTGTATTGAAGTCAATGTACCCAGAGGAGGGCGAAAGCTAGCTGTCCTCCAGCTACACCATGGTGCTTGTCACGATCGTCGTAATGAGCGGACCAAGGCGCAGCGTGAGTATAGTTCCACATAATTTTAATCTCCGTGAAACAAACAAAACAATAAAGAAACAATGAAATGTGAAGTCATGACATGCACACAGGCAACTAAACACAAACAATATCCCACAAAACACAGGTGGGGAAATGGCTACCTAAATATGATCCCCAATCAGAGGCAACGATAAACAGCTGCCTCTAATTGGGAACCATATTAGCCCCAACATAGAAATAGACATACTAGATCACCTCCTAGTCACGCCCTGACCTACTACACCATAGAGAACCAAGGGCTCTTTATGGTCAGGGCGTGACAGTGCTACCCTACAGAATACTGTTGAGGCTACTGTAGACCTTCATTGCAAAACAGTGTGTTTTAATCAATTATTTGGTGACGTGATTATATTTAGTATAGTTTTATCTAAAAAAAAATATTTTTTTATTTTTTATGTTTCACAATTTTTATTTTTATGAAATTCACTGAGGGTCTTCCCAAAGTGAAATATTGTCAATGCTATGGCCAAGCAATACACTTCCTTGCCTCTCCATAGCTCTTCTCTGTACGGGATTCTGTCCACCATCATAAGCACATGGCCAGTTGACCACAGGAGAGTGGTCACTCTGTTTTAGGACACAGTGGTGAGGTCACTAAGTTACTGTAATAGCCTTTCACATCCCACTGAGGAATTTGGAGCTGGGAGTGTGTGTTTCTGTGTGTTTGACTGTGACAGTGGGTGCACTTGTACACTTATTTTGTCAGTGTTGGTCTGTCTGTGTCTGTGAGCCAGATGATGCTTCACCCAAATGAACATTTAACGGAAAGCTAGACTGCCCATATCCTCCAATCCAGTGCATGTGAAGACTGAGTGTCTGTTAGTGGTAAGGGCTAAATATAGCAGCCAACTCCGTTGTGTGAGTTTCTTCCTTCCGTCTAAACAGGCCACAATGCAAATCAGTTGCACTTATTACCTCTGTATGACAGGCGCCAGGGCTGATCTACCATGCAAATGATGCATCCACATACCTATTCCCATAATACAGGACTGCATTCTGGGAAGAATGACTTAGTGTAAACAGGAGTTACTGTATGCTATTGTTCTGATGCGAAGTATCTCCACCTGTCTGCCTGTTGACTGGTTCCTTGCAGATCAGACAGTCTGTGGCTGTGCAGTTGAATCACTCGTATCTGATTGTCATGGTGGAAGCAGAAACACAATAACAATGTACTGGCCTATGACTCTGCCTAGGCCCAAGGAGCCCATTCTCATATGAGGCCTTGTATTTTTACATTCTGTACATTGGAAGTTACTGTATGCTCCATCATCACTCTTTGAAAAAATGGTTCCCAAAGGGTTCTTCGGCTCTCTCCATAGGAGAACCCAAAAAGGGATCCACCAGGAACCAAAAAGGGTTCTTCAAACGGTTCTCTTATGGGGATAGGCGAAGAGCCCTTTTAGGTTCTACATAGCACCTTTTTTACCACGAGTGTAGCAGTCACCTGGGTTAAGCAAGGAAGCCATTTTGTGCCAGTGTTCATCTCATGTCACATACAGTAAATCAACATGGAAACCAGTGTGTGCCCATGTAGACTGCTTGCTATAATTCTGGCCAGGACTAGGATTTGAGTAGAATTTACAAATAGTCTATACTACATCCTAGTTATAAAAGTATAATATATTACATTGGCAGACAATAAAGTAGTATTTTCTCTTAATGAGGACAACTTTCACTTCTTTGTTTCAGTAGCTACTCACACCTACAGAAAACCCTCTGCCTCAAAACCCTTGAGCAGGCGATGCAGCCACACACTTCCTCTTTTTCATCTCTCTCTCTCTCTCTCTCTCTCTCTCTCTCTCTACCTCTCTCTCACTCTACGTCACTCTCTCTACCTCTTTCTCTCTCTACCTCTCTCTCTCTACCTCTCTCTCTCTACCTCTCTCTCTCTACCTCTCTCTCTCTCTACCTCTCTCATGTATTTCCCATCCAAGCATTGAGTTCACTGAGGCACAAAGATAAAAGCAAAACACACTATGAGAAATGTCCATGAAAGCAAATCTTCAATGTAACAAAAAATGTAAATGCATGCCTCCATGCGTGCTTCCATGACGACGCCTAGATGGCCTTCTTTATCTCACACATAATAAAGGCACAGAGTTCTGTTGGTTCAGGAAGCTGCTGATTCTCTTCATAATTAAATACTGATTGTAGTATGCAGCCTACCTATGTGATAATGAATATTATATTTCATTCACACTGGCTTTGGTTTGAAACAGCTTCACAGAATAACACAATCCCAATGAGTGTGATTCTGGTCAAGTTTAAACATCACCCTGAGAGGCCAACCTGTCGAATGTTCGACCTCCTTCATAGAAGAAGAAAGGAGGAAAGGAAACAAAAGCACTCTGGTTCCAGAGAAAATACTGAAGACAATGGAATTTGGTACATATAGTGGCTGCTGGCACACGTGTCCCGGGGTGTCTTGAAGGGATCAGGACCACAAGTGTCCCGGGGTGTCTCAAAGAGGTCAGGGCCACATGTGTCCCGGGGTGTCTCGAAGGGATCAGGACCACATGTGTCCCGGGGTGTCTCGAAGGGATCAGGACCACACGTGTTCCGGGGTGTCTTGAAGGGGTCAGGACCACATGTGTCCCGGGGTGTCTTGAAGGGGTCAGGGCCACATGTGTCCCGGGGTGTCTCGAAGGGATCAGGACCACATGTGTCCCGGGGTGTCTCGAAGAGGTCAGGGCCACACGTGTCCCGGGGTGTCTTGAAGGGGTCAGGACCACATGTGTCCCGGGGTGTCTCGAAGGGGTCAGGACCACATGTGTCCCGGGGTGTCTCGAAGGGGTCAGGACCACACGTGTCCCGGGGTATCTTGAAGGGGTCAGGACTACACGTGTCCCGGGGTATTTAGAAGGGGTCAGGATGACACGTGTCCCAGGGTGTCTTGAAGGGGTCAGGACTACACGTGTCCCAGGGTGTCTTGAAGGGGTCAGGACTACACGTGTCCCAGGGTGTCTTGAAGGGGTCAGGACTACACGTGTCCCGGGGTGTCTTGAAGGGGTCAGGACTACACGTGTCCCGGGGTGTCTTGAAGGGGTCAGGACTACACGTGTCCCAGGGTGTCTTGAAGGGGTCAGGACTACACGTGTCCCGGGGTGTCTTGAAGGGGTCAGGACTACACGTGTCCCGGGGTGTCTTGAAGGGGTCAGGACTACACGTGTCCCGGGGTGTCTTGAAGGGGTCAGGACTACACGTGTCCCAGGGTGTCTTGAAGGGGTCAGGACTACACGTGTCCCAGGGTGTCTTGAAGGGGTCAGGACTACACGTGTCCCGGGGTGTCTTGAAGGGGTCAGGGCCACCAGTGTCCCGGGGTGTCTTGAAGGGGTCAGGGCCACCAGTGTCCCGGGGTGTCTTGAAGGGGTCAGGACTACACGTGTCCCAGGGTGTCTTGAAGGGGTCAGGACTACACGTGTCCCGGGGTGTCTTGAAGGGGTCAGGACTACACGTGTCCCGGGGTGTCTTGAAGGGGTCAGGACTACACGTGTCCCGGGGTGTCTTGAAGGGGTCAGGACTACACGTGTCCCGGGGTGTCTTGAAGGGGTCAGGACTACACGTGTCCCGGGGTGTCTTGAAGGGGTCAGGACTACACGTGTCCCAGGGTGTCTTGAAGGGGTCAGGACTACACGTGTCCCGGGGTGTCTTGAAGGGGTCAGGACTACACGTGTCCCGGGGTGTCTTGAAGAGGTCAGGACTACACGTGTCCCAGGGTGTCTTGAAGGGGTCAGGACTACACGTGTCCCGGGGTGTCTTGAAGGGGTCAGGACTACACGTGTCCCGGGGTGTCTTGAAGGGGTCAGGACTACACGTGTCCCGGGGTGTCTCGAAGAGGTCAGGAATACACGTGTCCCGGGGTGTCTTGAAGGGGTCAGGACTACATGTGTCCCAGGGTGTCTAGAAGGGGTCAGGACTACACGTGTCCCGGGGTATCTTGAAGGGGTCAGGACTACACGTGTCCCAGGGTATCTTGAAGGGGTCAGGACTACACGTGTCCCGGGGTGTCTTGAAGGGGTCAGGACCACATGTGTCCCGGGGTGTCTTGAAGGGGTCAGGACTACACGTGTCCCGGAGTGTCTCGAAGGGGTCAGGACTACACGTGTCCCGGGGTGTCTTGAAGGGGTCAGGACTACACGTGTCCCGGAGTGTCTTGAAGGGGTCAGGACCACATGTGTCCCGGGGTGTCTTGAAGGGGTCAGGACTACACGTGTCCCGGAGTGTCTCGAAGGGGTCAGGACTACACGTGTCCCGGAGTGTCTCGAAGAGGTCAAGACTACACGTGTCCCAGGGTGTCTTGAAGGGGTCAGGACTACACGTGTCCCAGGGTGTCTTGAAGGGGTCAGGACTACACGTGTCCCAGGGTGTCTTGAAGGGGTCAGGACTACACGTGTCCCAGGGTGTCTTGAAGGGGTCAGGACTACACGTGTCCCAGGATGTCTTGAAGGGGTCAGGACTACACGTGTCCCAGGGTGTCTTGAAGGGGTCAGGACTACACGTGTCCCAGGGTGTCTTGAAGGGGTCAGGACTACACGTGTCCCAGGGTGTCTTGAAGGGGTCAGGACTACACGTGTCCCAGGGTGTCTTGAAGGGGTCAGGACTACACGTGTCCCAGGGTGTCTTGAAGGGGTCAGGACTACACGTGTCCCAGGGTGTCTTGAAGGGGTCAGGACTACACGTGTCCCAGGGTGTCTTGAAGGGGTCAAGACTACACTTACAGTATCATCTAGACTAAGACAAGTAGAGTTATATTCTGTTATATTATACTAACTTCTCTTATCTATTCATTATTAAATAAATAATACATATTTATTATTATTTATTTATCTATATACTATCTACTGAACTATCTCCTTCTTTTAGATCATGAGGGCTCAACCAGGGATGTTATTGGTATGGCAGAGTACGGCAGTCACTAGCTCAACACCAACAATTAAAAAAATGTTATTAAAATCACTCAATTCCAATTCATAGGCAAATGCAGTTTAGCAGTATTAGAGGCTGGCTTTAGGATCATGCAGACCTCTCAGAGCGGGCGGACAAGCTCTGTGTTTACCAGTAGTAGGGTAGGGAGCATGTTTTAGCACCATGCGGATGCCTCAGAATGGCAGGTGAACAGCGTGACTTTTCCCTCAAAACAGTGCAGAGGTTGAAGATGGCTGTAGATGTCTAGGACGCTAGGTAACTGCTGTTTGACTTGACATGAAACTACACTAGAGTTTCTAATGCCGGTGCTGAGCTAGGGCGTAGCAGCTAGCCTAATTGCTGTATGACGTGTTTGAGGTGAATGAAACTACACTAGAGTTTCTAATGCCGGTGCTGAGCTAGGGCGTAGCAGCTAGCCTAATTGCTGTATGACGTGTTTGAGGTGAATGAAACTACAGCAGTGATAATGACTGGATTCAATTTAGCTTCTTGTTGCTGTTCTCCAAATAGCATTTTAGAGATTTTATATTGTGTATAAATGTAGTAAATTAGTTTAAACTTTTTTATTTACTGCATTTCTAGACTATTTAAAAACTCTAAAGAGTGTACTGCCTTTTGCGGTGCAGGTGTGGACAACCCTCCTGTAAATCTGCTGGGTAGGTGAGATTTTGCTCCTGCGCTAACAAACCTGAGTCTGCTAATCAGCTGCCCTTCCGAACATTCATTACCCATATAAGATGGTCCCCTATGAGAGGTTGATTCTGTCTCACACAGGGAGATTAAGAGGTGGAGCATGTATACCAGTGGAGGCTGCTGAGGGGAGGACAGCTCATAATAATGGCTGGTATGGAGTAAATGGAATGGCATCAAACACATCATGTATTTGATACCATTGCATTAACTCCATTCCAGCAATGACACTCCATTCCAGCCATTACACTCCATTCCAGACATTACACTCCATTCCAGCAATTATACTACATTCCAGCCATTATTATGAGCCATCCTCCCCTCAGCAGCCTCCACTGATGTATACACACCAGAGAGGTTGAGGCTGTCTGTATCACACCGGATGGGCAGAAAGGATTTTCATAATGTTATTCCCTGCCAAGTTTATATATAATGTACATTACAAAACACCCGCTTTTGGTATTTTTTTTGTATTTTATTAGGATCCCCATTAGCTGTTGCAAAAGCAGCAGCTACTCTTGCAGGGGTCCACACAAAACATTACATATAATACAGAATGAAATAATACAGAACATCAACAGACAAGAGCAGCTCAAGGACAGAACTAAACTCAGAAAAAAAGAAATGTCCTCTCACTGTCAACTTATTTTCAGCAAACATAACATGTGTAAATATTTGTATGAACATAACAAGATTCAACAACTGAGACATAAACTGAACAAGTTCCAAAGACATGTGACTAACAGAAATGGAATGATGTGTCCCTGAACAAAGGGGGGGTCAAAATCAAAAGTAACAGTCAGTATCTGGTGTGGCCACCAGCTGCATTAAGTACTGCAGTGCATCTCCTCCTCATGGACTGCACCAGATTTGCCAGTTCTTGCTGTGAGATGTTACCCGAGTCTTCCACCAAGGCACCTGCAAGTCCCCGGACATTTCTGGGGGGAATGGCCCTAGCACTCACCCTCCGATCCAACAGGTCCCAGACGTGCTCAATGGGACTGAGATCCGGGCTCTTCGCTGGCCATGGCAGAACACTGACATTCCTGTCTTGCAGGCAATCACACACAGAACAAGCAGTATGGCTGGTGGCATTGTCATGCTGGAGGGTCATGTCAGGATGAGCCTTCAGGATGGGTACCACATGAGGGAGGAGAATGTCTTCTGTCATCCGACCATCACCCCTGGTGAGACAAAACCGCGAGTCCTGTCTGGTCCAGCGACGGTGGGTTTGTGCTCATAGGTGACGTTGTTGCCTGTGATGTCTGGTGAGGACCTGCCTTACAACAGGCCTACAAGCCCTCAGTCCAGCCTCTCTCAGCCTATTGCGAACAGTCTGAGCACTGATGGAGGGATTGTGTGTTCCTGGTGTAACTCGGGCAGTTGTTGTTGCCATTCTGTACCTGTCCCGCAGGTGTGATGTTCGGATGTACCGATCCTGTGCAAGTGTTGTTACACGTGGTCTGCCACTGCGAGGATGATCAGCTGTCCGTCCTGTCTCCCTGTAGCGCTGTCTTAGGCGTCTCACAGTACGGACATTGCAATTTATTGTCCTGGCCACATCTGCAGTCCTCATGCCTCCTTGCAGCATGCCTAAGGCACGTTCATGCAGATGAGTAGGGACCCTGGGCATCTTTCTTTTGGTGATTTTCAGAGTCAGTAGAAAGGTCTCTTTAGTGTCCTAAGTTTTCATAACTGTGACCTTAATTGCCTAAGCTGTTCGTGTCTTAATGACCGTTCCACAAGTGCATGTTCATTAATTGTTTATGGTTCATTGAACAATCATGGCAAACAGTGCTTAAACCCTTTAAAATGAAGATCTGTGAAGTTATTTGGATTTTTACAAATTATCTTTGAAAGACAGTGTCCTGAAAAAGGGACGCTTCTTTTTTTGCTGAGTTTACATAAAACATTTTTTAAAGGCACGCCTACCGTAGCCTACATATCAATGCATACACACAAACTATCTAGGTCAAATAGGGGAGAGGCGTTGTGCCACAAGGTGTTGCTTTATCTGTTTTTTTAATCCACATTTGCTGTTTATTTGAGCAATATGAGATGGAAGGAAGTTCCATGCAATAAGGTCTCTATACAAAACTGCACACTTTCTTGACTTTGTTCTGGATTTGGGGACTGGGAAAAGACCCCTGGTGGCATGTCTGGTGGGATAAGTGTGTGTGTCAGAGCTGTGTGTAAGTTGACTATGCGAACAATCTGGGATTTTCAACAAATTAATGTTTCTTATAAAAAGAGGAAGTGATGCAGTCAGTCTCTCATCAACTCTTAGCCAAGAGAGACCGGCATGCATAGTATGCATGACATTTTCCTCCCTCATGGGATACCCTTCCTGCAGGCTCATCCTGACATGACCCTCCAGCATTACAAGCCACCAGCCATACTGCTCGTTGTACCAAATACAATGCTCTTAGTTTTAGAGATGTTCAGGACCAGTTTATTACTGGCCACCCATTCCAAAACAGACTGCAACTCTTTGTTAAGGGTTTCAGTGGCTTCATTAGCTGTGGTTGCTGATGCATATATGGTTGAATCATCAGCATACATGGACACACATGCTTTGTTTAATGCCAGTTGCAGGTCATTGGTAAAAATAGAAGAGCAGAGGGCCTAGAGAGCTGCCCTGGGGTACACCACACATTGCATGTTTGACATTCGAAAACCCTCTGTGTTCTATTAGATAGATACAGTGCCTTGCAAAAGTATTCATCCCCTTTGGCGTTTTTCCTATTTTGTTGCATTACAACCTGTAATTTACATTTATTTTTATTTGGATTTCATCTAATGGACATACACAAAATAGTCCAAATTGGTGAAGTGAAATGAAAAACATAACTTGTTACAAAAATAACAACAAAAAAAACGGAAAAGTGGTGCGTCCATATGTATTCACCCCCTTTGCTATGAAGCCCTAAATAAGATCTGGTGCAACCAATTACCTTCAGAAGTCACATAATTAGTCAAATAAAGTCCACTTGTGTGCAGTCTAAGTGTCACATGATGTGTCACATGATCTCAGTATATATACACACACCTGTTCTGAAAGGCCCCAGAGTCTGCAACACCACTACGCAAGAATATGGCACCACAACAAACCTGCCAAGAGAGGGCTGCCCACCAAAATTCACTGACCAGGCAAGGGGGGCATTAATCAGAGAGGCAACAAAGAGACCAAAGATAAACCTGAAGAAGCTGCAAATCTCCACAGCGGAGATTGGAGTATCTGTCCATAGGACCACTTTAAGCTGTACACTCCACAGAGCTTGGCTTTATAGAAGAGTGTCCAGAAAAAAAAACATTACTTCAAGAAAAAAATAAGCAAACACGTTTGGAGTTCACCAAAAGTTATGTGGGAGACTCCCCAAACATATGGAAGAAGGTACTCTGGTCAGATGAGACATAAATTGAGCTTTTTGGCCATCAATGTGACGATCGTCGTAAGGAGTAGACCAAGGTGCAGCGTGTTGATCATTACATTTACATTTAAGTCATTTAGCAGACGCTCTTATCCAGAGCGACTTACAAATTGGTGCATTCACCTATAATATCCAGTAGAACAACCGCTTTACAATAGTGCATCTAAATCTTTTAAAGGGGGGGGGGTTAGAAGGATTACTTTATCCTATCCCAGGTATTCCTTAAAGAGGTGGGGTTTCAGGTGTCTCCGGAAGGTGGTGATTGACTCCGCTGTCCTGGCATCGTGAGGGAGCTTGTTCCACCATTGGGGTGCCAGAGCGGCGAACAGTTTTGACTGGGCTGAGCGGGAACTGTGCTTCCTCAGAGGTAGGGAGGCGAGCAGGCCAGAGGTGGATGAACGCAGTGCCCTTGTTTGGGTGTAGGGCCTGATCAGAGCCTGAAGGTACGGAGGTGCCGTTCCCCTCACAGCTCCGTAGGCAAGCACCATGGTCTTGTAGCGGATGCGAGCTTCAACTGGAAGCCAGTGGAGAGAGCGGAGGAGCGGGGTGACGTGAGAGAACTTGGGAAGGTTGAACACCAGACGAGCTGCGGCGTTCTGGATGAGTTGTAGGGGTTTGATGGCACAGGCAGGGAGCCCAGCCAACAGCGAGTTGCAGTAATCCAGACGGGAGATGACAAGTGCCTGGATTAGGACCTGCGCCGCTTCCTGTGTGAGGCAGGGTCGTACTCTGCGAATGTTGTAGAGCATGAACCTACAGGATCGGGTCACCGCCTTGATGTTAGTGGAGAACGACAGGGTGTTGTCCAGGATCACGCCAAGGTTCTTAGCACTCTGGGAGGAGGACACAAGGGAGTTGTCAACCGTGATGGCGAGATCATGGAACGGGCAGTCCTTCCCCGGGAGGAAGAGCAGCTCCGTCTTGCCGAGGTTCAGCTTGAGGTGGTGATCCGTCATCCACACTGATATGTCTGCCAGACATGCAGAGATGCGATTCGCCACCTGGTTGTCAGAAGGGGGAAAGGAGAAGATTAATTGTGTGTCGTCTGCATAGCAATGATAGGAGAGACCGTGTGAGGATATGACAGAGCCAAGTGACTTGGTGTATAGCGAGAATAGGAGAGGGCCTAGAACAGAGCCCTGGGGGACACCAGTGGTGAGAGCACGTGGTGCGGAGACAGATTCTCGCCACGCCACCTGGTAGGAGCGACCTGTCAGGTTGGACGCAATCCAAGCGTGGGCCGCGCCGGAGATGCCCAGCTCGGAGAGGGTGGAGAGGAGGATCTGATGGTTCACAGTATCAAAGGCAGCAGATAGGTCTAGAAGGATGAGAGCAGAGGAGAGAGAGTTAGCTTTAGCAGTGCGGAGAGCCTCCGTGACACAGAGAAGAGCAGTCTCAGTTGAATGCCCAGTCTTGAAACCTGACTGATTAGGATCAAGAAGGTCGTTCTGAGAGAGATAGCAGGAGAGCTGGCCAAGGACGGCACGTTCAAGAGTTTTGGAGAGAAAAGAAAGAAGGGATACTGGTCTGTAGTTGTTGACATCGGAGGGATCGAGTGTAGGTTTTTTCAGAAGGGGTGCAACTCTCGCTCTCTTGAAGACGGAAGGGACGTAGCCAGCGGTCAAGGATGAGTTGATGAGCGAGGTGAGGTAGGGGAGAAGGTCTCCGGAAATGGTCTGGAGAAGAGAGGAGGGGATAGGGTCAAGTGGGCAGGTTGTTGGGCGGCCGGCCGTCACAAGACGCGAGATTTCATCTGGAGAGAGAGGGGAGAAAGAGGTCAAAGCACAGGGTAGGGCAGTGTGAGCAGGACCAGCGGTGTCGCTTGACTTAGCAAACGAGGATCGGATGTCGTCAACCTTCTTTTCAAAATGGTTGACGAAGTCATCCGCAGTGAGGGAGGAGGGGGGGGGGGGGGGGGGGAGGGGGAGGAGGATTCAGGAGGGAGGAGAAGGTAGCAAAAAGCTTCCTAGGGTTAGAGGCAGATGCTTGGAATTTAGAGTGGTAGAAAGTGGCTTTAGCAGCAGAGACAGAAGAGGAAAATGTAGAGAGGAGGGAGTGAAAGGATGCGAGGTCCGCAGGGAGGCGAGTTTTCCTCCATTTCCGCTCGGCTGCCCGGAGCCCTGTTCTGTGAGCTCGCAGTGAGTCGTCGAGCCACGGAGCAGGAGGGGAGGACCGAGCCAGCCTGGAGGATAGGGGACAGAGAAAATCAAAGGATGCAGAGAGGGAGGAGAGGAGGGTTGAGGAGGCAAAATCAGGAGATAGGTTGGAGAAGGTTTGAGCAGAGGGAAGAGATGATAGGATGGAAGAGGAGAGAGTAGCAGGAGAGAGAGAGCGAAGGTTGGGACGGCGCAATACCATCCGAGTAGGGGCAGAGTGAGAAGTTTTTGATGAGAGCGAGAGGGAAAAGGATACAAGGTAGTGGTCGGAGACTTGGAGAGGAGTTGCAATGAGATTAGTGGAAGAACAGCATCTAGTAAAGATGAGGTCAAGCATATTGCCTGCCTTGTGAGTAGGGGGGGAAGGTGAGAGGGTGAGGTCAAAAGAGGAGAGGAGTGGAAAGAAGGAGGCAGAGAGGAATGAGTCGAAGGTAGACGTGGGGAGGTTAAAGTCACCCAGAACTGTGAGAGGTGAGCCACAACGAGGACCAGCTGCCTCTAATTGGAGATCATCCCAAACAAACCCAACATAGAAATAGAAAACTAGAACCTGAACATAGAAATACAAACATAGAAAAACACCCCCTGCCACGCCCTGACCAGTCTACCATAGAAAATAACAGCTTACCATGGTCAGGACGAGACAGCACCCCCCCAAAGGTGCAGACTCTGAATGCAACTAAAAAACAAAAAACAAAAGAGAGGGTAGGGAGGGTAACAAGTGTCAACGGCGGCACTGGTGCAGTACCCAGAACCTTACCATCCAGCGAAATCCTCTGTTAGAGGAGGCAGCTCTGGTTCGGGGCGTAACCCCTGCTCCGCCCGCTGATCCCTCTGCTTCTGTGCCACCAGACCGTGGATCATCGCCGGAGGCTCTGTACTGCAGACTGCCGCTGGAGGTTCTGGGCTGCAGGCCGCCGCTGGAGGTTCTGGGCTGCAGGCCGCCACTGGAGGTTCTGGGCTGCAGGCCGCCGCTGGAGGTTCTGGGCTGCAGGCCGCCACTGAAGACTCCGGGCTGCAGGCCGTCTCAGGAGGTTCCGGACTGCAGGCCGTCTCAGGAGGTTCCGGACTGTAGGCCGTCACCGGAAGCTCTGGACTGGGAACTGTTGCCGGAAGCTCTGGACTGGGAACTGTCGCCGGATGCTCTGGACTGGGAACTGTTGCCGGAAGCTCTGGACTGCGAACTGTCGCCAGAAGCTCAGGACTGGGAACTGTCGCCGGAAGCTCTGGACTGGGAATGCGCACTGGAGGCCTGATGCGTGGGGCTGGCACAGGTGACACCAGACTAGTAACACGCACCTCAGGGCGTGTGCGGGGAGCAGGAACAGGACACCCTGGACTGGGCAGGCGCACTGGAGGCCTGATGCATGGGAGTGGCACAGGTGGCGCCAGAATGGTGACACGCACCTCAGGACAAGTGCGAGGAGCAGGCACAGGACGTTCCAGGCTGGATAGACTCACTGGAGGTCGGGTACGTGGGGCAGGCACAGGATATACTGGGCCGTGGAGGTGCCCTGGAGGTCTCGAGCGTATAGCTGGCACAACCCGTCCTGGCTGGATGCTTACTTTCGCCCAGCAAACGCAGGGAGCTGGCACAGGACGAACTGGTCTGTGAATACGCACTGGCGACACAGTGCGCAGCGCCGGCGCGGGATATCCTGGACCGAGAAGGCGAACTGGAGACCAGGAGTGCTGAGCTGGCACCACCCTTCCTGGCTGAATGCTCAACCTAGCACGGTAAATGCGGGGCGCGGGCACAGATCGCACCGTGCTGTGAACCGCATAACACGGTGCTTGCTTCTTCACTCGCTTCCCATGGTAAGCACGGGGAGTTGGCTCAGGTCTCCACCCTGACTCTGCCAAATTCCCCGTGTGTCCCCCCAAAAATATTTTTGGGGGTGCCTCTCGCACTTGCCTCGTGGTTGGTATAGTGGCTCATAATAATGCAGCGGAAAAAAAATCCACCTCTCCCACACTAACTTTACAACATTCAAAATTGCACTGCTTTTCTTTCATTATTAGTTTTTTTATGCATGAATACAATTGCTCACTGTTCGTTGTTGGCATTTCCCATGCCCACTTTGCCAATGAAATAATCATTAAAATAATTGGCAACATCAAAGGTTTTGTGATGAATAAGCCATCTGATTTGATGAAAGGTGGAGTTGAATTAGTCTTTCTGCCTATAATTTCATTTAAAGTACTCCAAAGTTTTTTTTCCCATCACTCTTTATATCATCGATCTTGGCTTCATAATAAAGTTTCTTCTTCTTTTTGTTGAGTTTAGTTACATAATTTCTCATTTTGCAGTAAGTAAGCCAGTCAGATGTACAGCCAGACTTATTAGTCACTCCTTTTGCCCCATCTCTTTCAACCAGACAGTTTTTAAATTCCTCATCAATCCATGGAGCCTTAATAGTTCTAACAGTCAGTTTCTTAACAGGTTAATGTTTATCAATAATTGGAAGAAGCAATTTCATAAATTCATCAAGTGCAGCGTCTGGATGCTCCTCATTTATCACATCAGACCAACTAATATTTTTAACTTCATCCACATAAGAGTCACAGCTAAATCTTTTGTATGATCTCTTATATACTATTTTAGGCCCAGTTGTTGGAACTTTGGCTTTCGTGGATATAGCCACTATATTGTGATCACTGCATCCAATGGGTACAGATACAGCTTTTGAACAAAGTTCTACAGTATTAATAAAAATGTGATCGATACATGTGGATGATGTTGTTCCTGTAGTGTTTATAAACACCCTGGTAGGTTGATTAATAACCTGAACCAGATTACAGGCACTGGTCACAGTAAGAAGCTTCCTCTTGAGCGGACAGCTTGATGAAAACCAGTCAATATTCAGATCCCAAAGAAAGTAGATCTCTCTGTTCGCATCCCATACACTATCAAGCATTTGACACATATTATTTAGATCCTGACTGCTAGCACTTGGTGGCCTACAGCTACACCCCAAAAGAAAAGGCTTTAGATGTGTCAAGTGAACCTGCAACCACAACACTTCAATAACACTTGACATAAGCTCTTCTCTAAGCATTACAGGGATATGGCTCTGAATATATACAGCAACACCTCCCCCATAAGCATTTCTGCCTGTTGCATGTTGCTTATGGGGGAGTTGTTGCATGTTTTCCATGACATAGACTGACCAGGTGAATCCAGGTGAAAGCTATGATCCCTTATTGATGTCACTTGTTAAATCCACTTCAATCAGTGTAGATGAAGGGGAGGAGACAGGTTAAAGAAGGATTTTTAAGCCTTCAGACAATTTAGACATGGATTGTGTATGTGTGACATTCAGAGGGTGAATGTGCAAGACAAAATATTTAAGTAACCTTGAACAGGGGAATGGTATTGCAAAGCTACTGGGATTTTCACACCAAACAGTTTCCCGTGTGAATCAAGAATGGTCCACTACCCAAAGGACATCCGGCCTACTTGACCCAACTGTGGGAAGCATTGGAGTCAACATGGGCCAGCATCCCTGTGGAACTCTTTCGACACCTTGTAGAGTCCATGCCCTGAAGAATTGAGGCTGTTCTGATGGCAAAAGGGGGTGCAACTCAATATTAGGAAGGTGTTCCTAATGTTTTGGACACTCAATGTAGACCAGAGAGGTTGAGCCTGTCTGTATCATACCTTTACACCAGATGGGCAGACAGGATATTTATAACATTATTCCCCGCCAAGATTCCACTGGAGTTTTATTAAAATAAATGTAAAATAGCTATATGAGGATGTTGTCACGCCTGCTCGTGCTCCCCCTTTCTGGAGCTTGAGGGCACCAGGCGGCCCATCATTATGCACACCTGTCACCATCGTTATGCGCATCAGCGCTTCATTGGACTCACCTGGACTCCATCACTTATTGATTGCCTCCCCTATATCTGTCTGTTCCTCAGTTTCATCCCTGTGTCAGCATTATTGTTGTTATGTTTCCCTTGTCCAGACGCTCTCCGTGTTTTGTTTCATGTCCGTTATTCATTAAATGTTCACTCCCTGTACTTGCTTCTCATCTCCCAGCGTCTCTCCTCACAGAATGCTGACACATCAATTTGAAGCGTCAGGGAGTTTTTTGGCTTTTGTTGGTGACATCGGGTGCCGCTGCCGAAGGAACCGGAGGTGCCTCAGCTGGCTCGTCAGGCTTCCATGCCTCAGATGGCTCGGCAGGCTCCCATCCCACGTTGTACCTCAGCTGGCTCATCGGGCTCCCACGCCTCAGCTGGCCTGTCAGGCTCGCCCAGGTGGGAAGCCGGGTGGCGCCCCTAGAGGGGGGTACTGTCCTCACAAATGTTTTCTAAACACTCTGATCCAAATGGGCCTTTCCTCTGTCCTATAGTCTAGTGACTGTACGGCAGTCTCCGTATGAAAACAAATGTATACGATGCTTGTGTCAGTGTTTCATGTTAGATACAGTGTATTCCGAAAGTATTCAGACCCCTTGACTTTTTCCACATTTTGCAACGTTACAGCCTTATTCTTAAATTGATTCAATGTTTTTTTTTCCATCAATCTACACACAATACCCCATCTACACACAATACCCCACGTATTTCCGGTTTGGAGCGAGCAGTCGCACTACGCTTCACTCCACAGGTAACATTACACTTCACTACATTACAACGGTTTGATTTGTTTGATCTGAGCAATTTTTTCTTAGCTAGCTACATAGCCGTCTTTGTATCAAAGATAATCGTGTAGCTTAGAGTAATTATCGAAGTTAGCTATCTTCGTCCTCCTAACGTAGTCATCACTGCTAGCTAGCTAGTCAACACTGCTAGCTAGCCAACCAGCCAACTTCCACCGACTAGCAGCACTGTAGAATCTATTACATTACAACGGAATGACTTGACTAGTGTAGTGTTAGTGAGCCAGCTACATAGTTGTCTTTGCTGTCTTTGCATCTAAGATAATTGTGTAGTTTAGAGTAATTATTAGTAACTAGCCAGCCGCGACGCCAGACGTAGTCAACACACCTAGTCATCATTAACCCACTGCTAGCTAGCTAGCCAACAGCTAGCCAAAGGTTACCGACTAGCAGCGCGGTAGATACTAATACTTTACAACGGAACGATTTGACTAGTGCAGTGTTGGCTAGCTAGCTACATAGTTGTCTTTGTCATAGCTTGATAATTGTGTAGTTTAGTAATTACCGAGGTTAGCTAGCCAGCTATTGCCGTCCCCCGCGACGCCATTTTTCCAAACCCAGCCAACTATTACCGACGAGTAACACTGTAGAAACTAAATACATTACAAAGGAACGTCTTGATTAGTGTTATGTTAGCTAGCTACAAAGTTGCTTTTGTATCATGACAAGGTGTAGTACTGAAACTATCGAGGTCACCTAGCCAGCTACACCTAGCCAGCTACACGTTCAAACAAAGTCAACAACGCAGCCACTGCTAGCTAGCCTACTCCACCAGCCAGCAGTACTGTATCATTTTCGTCATTTTAGTCAATAAGATTTTTTGCAACGTAAGCTTAACTTTCTGAACATTCGAGACGTGTAGTCCACTTGTCATTCCAATCTCCTTTGCATTAGCGTAGCCTCTTCTGTAGCTTGTCAACTATGTGTCTGTCTATCCCTGTTCTCTCCCCTCTGCACAGGCCATACAAACGCTCCACACCGCGTGGCCGCTGCCACTCTAACCTGGTGGTCCCAGCGCGCACGACCCACGTGGAGTTCCAGGTCTCCGGCAGCCTCTGGAACTGCCGGTCTGCTGCCAACAAGGCTGAGTTCATCTCAGCCTATGCTACCCTCCAGTCCCTAGACTTCCTGGCGCTGACGGAAACATGGATCACCACAGATAACACTGCTACTCCTACTGCTCTCTCCTCGTCTGCCCACGTGTTCTCGCATACCCCTAGAGCATCGAGCCAGCGGGGTGGTGGCAATGGAATCCTCATCTCTCCCAAGTGGACATTCTCTCTTTCTCCCCTGACACATCTGTCTATCTCCTCATTTGAATTCCATGCTGTCACAGTTACCAGCCCTTTCAAGCTTAACATCCTCATCATTTATCGCCCTCCAGGTTCCCTTGGAGAGTTCATCAATGAGCTTGACGCCTTGATAAGCTCCTTTCCTGAGGATGGCTCACCTCTCACAGTTCTGGGTGACTTTAACCTCCCCACGTCTACCTTCGACTCATTCCTCTCTGCCTCCTTCTTTCCACTCCTCTCCTCTTTTGACCTCACCCTCTCACCTTCCCCCCCTACTCACAAGGCAGGCAATACGCTTGACCTCATCTTTACTAGATGCTGTTCTTCCACTAATCTCATTGCAACTCCCCTCCAAGTCTCCGACCACTACCTTGTATCCTTTTCCCTCTCGCTCTCATCAAAAACTTCTCACTCTGCCCCTACTCGGATGGTATTGCGCCGTCCCAACCTTCGCTCTCTCTCTCCCGCTACTCTCTCCTCTTCCATCCTATCATCTCTTCCCTCTGCTCAAACCTTCTCCAACCAATCTCCTGATTCTGCCTCCTCAACCCTCCTCTCCTCCCTCTCTGCATCCTTTGATTTTCTCTGTCCCCTATCCTCCAGGCCGGCTCGGTCCTCCCCTCCTGCTCCGTGGCTCGACGACTCACTGCGAGCTCACAGAACAGGGCTCCGGGCAGCCGAGCGGAAATGGAGGAAAACTCGCCTCCCTGCGGACCTGGCATCCTTTCACTCCCTCCTCTCTACATTTTCCTCTTCTGTCTCTGCTGCTAAAGCCACTTTCTACCACTCTAAATTCCAAGCATCTGCCTCTAACCCTAGGAAGCTTTTTGCTACCTTCTCCTCCCTCCTGAATCCTCCTCCCCCTCCCCCCCCTCCTCCCTCACTGCGGATGACTTCGTCAACCATTTTGAAAAGAAGGTTGACGACATCCGATCCTCGTTTGCTAAGTCAAGCGACACCGCTGGTCCTGCTCACACTGCCCTACCCTGTGCTTTGACCTCTTTCTCCCCTCTCTCTCCAGATGAAATCTCGCTTCTTGTGACGGCTGGCCGCCCAACAACCTGCCCACTTGACCCTATCCCCTCCTCTCTTCTCCAGACCATTTCCGGAGACCTTCTCCCCTACCTCACCTCGCTCATCAACTCATCCTTGACCGCTGGCTACGTCCCTTCCGTCTTCAAGAGAGCGAGAGTTGCACCCCTTCTGAAAAAACCTACACTCGATCCCTCCGATGTCAACAACTACAGACCAGTATCCCTTCTTTCTTTTCTCTCCAAAACTCTTGAACGTGCCGTCCTTGGCCAGCTCTCCTGCTATCTCTCTCAGAACGACCTTCTTGATCCTAATCAGTCAGGTTTCAAGACTGGGCATTCAACTGAGACTGCTCTTCTCTGTGTCACGGAGGCTCTCCGCACTGCTAAAGCTAACTCTCTCTCCTCTGCTCTCATCCTTCTAGACCTATCTGCTGCCTTTGATACTGTGAACCATCAGATCCTCCTCTCCAGCCTCTCCGAGCTGGGCATCTCCGGCGCGGCCCACGCTTGGATTGCGTCCTACCTGACAGGTCGCTCCTACCAGGTGGCGTGGCGAGAATCTGTCTCCGCACCACGTGCTCTCACCACTGGTGTCCCCCAGGGCTCTGTTCTAGGCCCTCTCCTATTCTCGCTATACACCAAGTCACTTGGCTCTGTCATATCCTCACACGGTCTCTCCTATCATTGCTATGCAGACGACACACAATTAATCTTCTCCTTTCCCCTTTCTGACAACCAGGTGGTGAATCGCATCTCTGCATGTCTGGCAGACATATCAGTGTGGATGACGGATCACCACCTCAAGCTGAACCTCGGCAAGACGGAGCTGCTCTTCCTCCCGGGGAAGGACTGCCCGTTCCATGATCTCGCCATCACGGTTGACAACTCCCTTGTGTCCTCCTCCCAGAGTGCTAAGAACCTTGGCGTGATCCTGGACAACACCCTGTCGTTCTCCACTAACATCAAGGCGGTGACCCGATCCTGTAGGTTCATGCTCTACAACATTCGCAGAGTACGACCCTGCCTCACACAGGAAGCGGCGCAGGTCCTAATCCAGGCACTTGTCATCTCCCGTCTGGATTACTGCAACTCGCTGTTGGCTGGGCTCCCTGCCTGTGCCATCAAACCCCTACAACTCATCCAGAACGCCGCAGCCCGTCTGGTGTTCAACCTTCCCAAGTTCTCTCACGTCACCCCGCTCCTCCGCTCTCTCCACTGGCTTCCAGTTGAAGCTCGCATCCGCTACAAGACCATGGTGCTTGCCTACGGAGCTGTGAGGGGAACGGCACCTCCGTACCTTCAGGCTCTGATCAGGCCCTACACCCAAACAAGGGCACTGCGTTCATCCACCTCTGGCCTGCTCGCCTCCCTACCTCTGAGGTAGCACAGTTCCCGCTCAGCCCAGTCAAAACTGTTCGCTGCTCTGGCACCCCAATGGTGGAACAAGCTCCCTCACGATGCCAGGACAGCGGAGTCAATCACCACCTTCCGGAGACACCTGAAACCCCACCTCTTTAAGGAATACCTGGGATAGGATAAAGTAATCCTTCTAACCCCCCCCCCCTTTAAAAGATTTAGATGCACTATTGTAAAGTGGTTGTTCTACTGGATATTATAGGTGAATGCACCAACTTGTAAGTCGCTCTGGATAAGAGCGTCTGCTAAATGACTTAAATGTAAATGTAAATGTAAAATGACAAAACAAAAACAGGTTTTACATTTTTTTGCACATTTATAAATAGAAACAACTGAAATGTCAAATTTACATAAGTATTTAGACCCTTTACTCAGTACTTTGTTGAAGCACCTTTGGCAGCGATTACTGCCTAGAGTCTTCTTGGGTATGATGCTACATGCTTGGCACACAGAGGGGAGTTTGGGGAGTTTCTCCCATTCTTCTCTGCAGATCCTCTCAAGCTCTGTCAGGTTGGATGAGGAGCGTTGCTGCACAGCTATTAACAGGTCTCTTCAGAGATGTTCGATCAGGTTCAAGTATGAGCTCTGGCTGGGCCACTCATGGATATTCAGATACTTGTCCCGAAGCCACTCCTGCGTTGCCTTGGCTGTGTGCTTAAGGTCGTTGTCCTGTTGGAAGGTGAACCTTTGCCCCAGTCTAAAGTCCTGAAGTTTTCATCAACGATCGCTCTGTACTTTGCTCCATTGATCTTTCCCTCGATCCTGACTAGTCTCCCAGTCCCTGCCGCTGAAAAACATCCCCACAGCATGATGCTGCCACCACCATGCTTCACCGTAGGGATGGTGCCAGGTTTCCTCCAGACGTGATGCTTGGCATTCAGGCCAAAGAATTTGATATTGGTTTCATCAGACCAGAGAATCTTGTTTCTCAGTGTCTGAGAGTCCGTTAGGTGCCTTTTGGCAAACTCCAAGCGGCTGTCATGTGCATTTTATTGAGGAGTGGCTTCCTTCTGGCAACTCTACCACAAAGGCCTGATTGGTGGAGTTCTGCAGAGATGGTTGTCCTTCTGGAAGGTTCTCCCATCTCCAGAGATTAACTCAGGAGCTCTGTCAGAGTGACCATCGGGTTCTTGGTCACCTTCCTGACCAAGGCCCTTCTCCCCCGATTGCTCAGTTTGGCTGGGCGGCCAGCTCTATGAAAAGTCCATTGTATTGTTTGGGACCACTGTGTTCTTGGGGACCTTCAATGCAGCAGACATTTTGTGGTACCCTTCCCCAGATCTGTGCCTCGACACAATCCTGCACTGTCAACTGTGGAACCTTATATAGACAGGTGTGTGCCTTTCCAAAAAATGTCCAATCAGTATAATTTACCACAGGTGGACACCAATTAAGTTGTAGAAACATCTCAAGGATGATCAATGGAAACAGGATGCACCTAAGCTACATTTTGAGTCTCATGGCATAGGGTCTGAATATTTATGTAAATAAGGTATTTCTGTTTTTTATTTGTAATACATTTGCAAAAAATTCTAAAAACCTGTTTTCACTTTGTCACTATGGGGTATTGTGTGTAGATTGATGAGGGAAAAAATGTATTCAATTAATTTTAGGTTAAGGCTGTAACGTAACAAAATGTGGAAAAAAATCAAGGGGTCTGAATACTTTCTGAATGCGCTGTATTCCCTAAGGATCCCCATGAAGAAAATACCAGATTAAGCCACTTTGGGACATTAACTGGGAATGTATCTTATTCACTTCCTGGAATATGAAATGTGCTTGTGAGTTCTTCTTACAGGGAATCTTTTAATGATGTCTTACTCCCGGAAACTCCACAGAATGATCATCCCAGAAAATCATGGACAGGGCCACTCACTGTGTTGTCTGCAGAAAGTGTTGTTTACGCTAATGCAGAGTTCAGGGTAGCCGGGTTTCCAGATCTACTTTTACATTAACCAGGAGTTTGCCACATCTGGCAAAAAGGATAGGAGAGGAGAGGAGAGGAGAGGAGAGCAGAGGAGAGGGCAGGGGAGGAGAGGGCAGGGGAGGAGAGGAGAGGAGAGGAGTGGAGAGGAGGAGATGAGAGAAGGGGAGGAGAGGAGGGGAGGGGAGGAGTGGAGGAGAGGAGGGGAGGAGGGGAGGAGAGGAGGGGAGGGCAGGAGAGGAGAGGAGAGGAGAAGAGAGAAGAGGAGAGGAGAGGAGGGGAGGAGGAGGGGAGGAGGAGAGGAGAGGAGGGGAGGAGAGGAGGAGAGGAGGAGGGGAGGGGAGGAGAGGAGAGGAGGGGAGGAGAGGAGGAGAGGAGGAGAGGAGAAGCCCCTCACTCATACATGCCCTCTATTCTGTTCCCTCCTTTTTATTTTCAATGTGAAAAGAGATAGCTGTTGTCTTTTGGAGGGGGATGAAATCTTACATTACTGTGTGTAGACAGACATTCTTTAGGCAAGGGAGGGAGGATGGAGGGGGGAGGCAGGGGACAGGGGGATTGTTTTTCTGGTTGTGCCTTAATTATAAGGTCAAGTCCCAGTTGGACTGGATCCACACTGCGAGGAGATACACTGTAACACATACGCTCATACATACAGTACACTTCCATACCGTATTTACAGACAGTCATCTCCATCAGAACCTACTGTACATACTGAATGAAATTATCCATATTTAATCAGACCACCAGTACATGCTGTAACAGCTAGTGACCCTCCAGTGAACCCTCGTCTTGATACTAACCCCCCCCCCTCGTACACTCCTCTTTAGTCAGGATTACAGAGTCCCTCTGTTGGACTCTGCTGTACTGTACTCGCTGTCCAAACCCTCAGTTAAAGGGTGAGTCCTTTTAAATGTCTGTTTACATTTGAAATCTCAGTCCCAACCATCCATTAAAGGGATAGAGTTTCACTTAAGCCCTTGTTTAGATTTGGAGGAAGCAGTTATAATTACTTCTGTATGAAATTGTCATTTTCGCTTTCAACCCCCATTAGAATACTGTGTGCTCTCCCTCTCTTTCTCCCTCTCTCTCTCTCTCTCTCTCTCTCTCTCTCTCTCTCTCTCTCTCTCTCTCTCTCTCTCTCTCTCTCTCTCTCTCTCTCTCTCTCTCTCTCTCCTTCGCTCTTTCTCTCAATCTGGGTTCAGCCATAAGGTTCTATCTGCCACAGAATGTTAAAATGATTTACATTTCAATAGAAAAGCACAGACATTTAATGATTAAATAAAGAGAATACCCTTCCTTCGTTCTAGTCACATCATCAAATATATGAATGAATGTTCGTCACACATTTGTTAAAGTGATAGTTCCCTAAAATGACAGCTATACTACATCCTGTGCAGAACTAGCAATATTGCAAAAAAAGCTCTGGATGAGTAAACTGATATTTTTTCTGGTCTCTGACACCCAAAGTCAGTGAACTACTTGCTAATTATCAATAAAATGTGGTAAGTTTGTAATTTTTGTGAAATACCCCTTCCATGGAGGTTTTAGTATTGATATAGAATAACACAAAACAGCAATGCCTCTCCTAAGGGCCTTAAACATGCTCTAAAGCACCTGTATTTATGTGTTTTTACAAGAGCTTACATTCTGACCATTCTTCTTAAAAAGTGGTGGAAACAATCTAAATAATTTAAAAAGAGGACCAGAACCTATGATATGAATAATCAAGGACTTGAGACTATAAGGTTCAATCTGCAAAATCTATAATTTTTAGATAATGAGTATTTTATCATGTCCCAGATCTCAGTTTTGTGATATCTTCCTCTTTCATGACTCAGTAAGTATATCACCTTACATACAGTTCATTATTATTGACAACCCAGCATTGTGTGATTGGATTGAAGAATGAACCTTGTAGCACCAAGTTAAAACGTGATTGTGCAGATTGAACAATGAATATTTTTCTTTCCATCGTACATTTACTTTCTTTTTTAATAATAATCGGACATATCTCACATGCAAAGGACCACCTAGAGGAACTCTATGTGAATAACACATTTTTGACCTCATAGTTCTAAGGTAACAATTTGTCAAATGGTCATAATTGCCATTATAACCTGTGTGTTTACGTCTTTACTGCCAGAACCATGTTAGAGTTCACCTGGTTTAGTTTAGACCATCTGAATATATAGGGCATGTAATCTCTTTACAGATAATATGATTTTAATGAGGGGTTATCAGACGTCACTGTGTAATATGCCCCAGGGTGGGGGTGGGGACGTCACTGTGTAAGAAGCACCAGGTTGAGGGCGTGGGCCAATAGGGAATGAAATGATCTCCATTCCTCTCGGAACAGAGAGAGAGAGAGAGTCATATAAACACACAGATATGTAAACACACACACAGTCATGCACTAAGATACACACACAAACACGCACGCACACAATGATACATACACACACACACATGCAATGATACATAAATACAAGCACACACACACAGATAAACACACACACACACACACTCCGGAGTCTAAGACGTTTGGGGGAGGGGGAGGGGGTAGGGCTGTTACGGTGACCATATTACTTCCACATTGGTGGTCACAAATCGTGATCGCAGTCAAATCCAATGTTACACAACATTTCTATATGCTATGCAATTGCTTGAGAAAACTGAGTTTTGACGGCCTCTATTAAAAAGAGGAGGATCCCATCAGCTTTCTAAGGGCTAGGCCTACTATATTTATTTCTCAACTTTCCTAATATTAAGCACATTGCTTATCTTTACAACAGGAGTATAGCCTACCTGGCTGGCATGAAAATGAAACACGGGAAAAGTGTCCTCCACTTGCTATTTAAGTCCATAGATGACACCTCTTTTTTCCCCATGCCCATATTCCAAGACAGGTCCATGATAATGGTCCATTCTAAATCAAAACTAATTTCACACATACATTATTTAGTCTATGTAAAGACAAACATTAAATGGAGAATAGTCAGATTGATGACAATATTAGCCTATCACTTGTGAATGATGTATTATCACTTGTGCAGAAATGCAAGAAACAGCGAATGCCACACTTACAGACGTTTATGTGAGAAGACTGATTTTCAGGATGTTTTATGGTCTGACAAACACAGCTCTAGTTATGCCACCTTTCACTGCAGATGTGGAAGAACTTGACTGGCCTGCACAGAGCCCTGACCTCAACCCCATCAAACACCTTTGGGATGAATTGGAACGTTGACTGCAATCCAGGTCTAATCGCCCAACATCAGTGCCCAACCTCACTAATGATCTTGTGGCTGAATGGAAGTAAGTCCCCGCAACAGGGGGGACAACTCCATATTAATGCCTATGATTTTGGTATTAGATGTTTGACGAGCAGGTATCCACATACTGTGGTGTATCACAGATAGACTCTAGTCGTGAACTATAGTGGCGGTACGTAGTTCTAAACAACATGCTGATAGTCCAATGAGGAAGTGATATGATCTCTATTGTAGCGAGATGAATGCTTTACTTCAGCAAAATGCAAATCCACTGGTTGATAGATTAGCATCCCTATAAGCCATGTGACACCGATAGACAGGAAGGCTGCTGACAATAACATTTACACTTGATAGAGGTCAAAGTAAATTCTGACATACTGATAACAATAGACCAGGGGTGGGCAACATAAGGCCCACGAGCCGGATCCAGCCCACGAGCCCATTCAATCCTATCCCGGGGAAGGTTTTAGTAACATGATTATTTTGGGTGTTAAAAAACACTCCAGGCGACTCTTGAATGTCTAAATAAAAAGAATGTAGAAATTATAATGGACCTGTAAGTTTTCAAATAACTTTTTCTGGCCCGCAAATTGCTTTTGACAAACAAAGCGGTTCTGAAAAACATCTGTGTGGCCCGATGTAGCCCTCAAGCCGAAATGATTGCCCACTCCTGCAATAGACTATAGGGTTGTCTATAGGCCTGCAGGAAGACACAATGTACTGTTCAGGTTATTTGTTTGTTCCTACTTACATGTAGACTACGGTTCAAAAGTTTGGGGTCACTTACAAATGTCCTTGTTTTTGAATTAAAAGCACATTTTTGGTCAATTAAAATAACATAAAATTGATCAGAAATACAGTGTAGACATTGTTAATGTTGTAAATGACTATTGTAGCTGGAAATGGCAGATTTTTTATGGAATATCTACGTAGGAGTACAGAGGCCGATTATCAGCCACCATCACTCCTGTGTTCCAATGGTACGTTGTGTTAGCTAATCCAAGTTTATCATTTTAAAAGGCTATTTGATCATTAGAAAACCCTTTTGCAACTATGTTGTTCTGATTAAAGAAGCAATAAAACTGGCCATTAGACTAGTTGAGTCTGAAGCATCAGAATTTGTGGGTTTGATTACAGGCTCAAAATGTCCAGAAACAAAGATCTTTCTTCTGAAACTCGGCAGTCTATTCTTGTTCTGAGAAATGAAGGCTATTCCATGCGAGAAATTGCCAAGAAACAAAAGATCTGGAACAACGATGTGTACTACTCCCTTCACAGAATAGCGCAAACTGGCTCTAAACAGAATAGAAAGAGGAGTGGGTCCTCTGTACACCTATGTAGATATTCCATAAAAAAGCAGCTGTTTCCAGCTACAATAGTCATTTACAACATTAACAATGTCTACACTGTATTTATGATCAATTTGATGTTATTTTAATGGACAAAAAAATTGCTTTTCTTTCAAAAACAAGGACATTTCTAAGTGACCCCAAACTTTTGAACGGTAGTGTACATTTTTACTGAAGGATAAGAACTATGTTGATGAATATGTAAACACTGATCCAATAAGGTCTGCATAATCAGCTGGATATGTAAAACCTATCAATACTGAAAGTGTGATGTATTCCAGTAAGCCCCATGATGGTTCTGCAGTGACAGATATACACCACTAGATGTCCTACTTTTCCACCAGAGGAACACTCCCCTATGTTTAGGAGACCAGGTGAATCTTCATACATTACAGTAGACTGTTGCACACATTTGAGTTTGCATTAATGTAACCCCCACTGTACTCCCAAAAATTCAGATTAGGTTGGAAATCAGTGCACTGGTTGATTATTCTAGGTTTGTCATTTCTAAACTATGTCCAGCTATGTTTGGGGGCTCCCGAGAGGCGCAGCGGTCTAAGGCACTGCATCTCAGTGCTAGAGGTGTCACTTCAGACCCTGATTCAATTCCAGGCTGTCTCACATCTGGCAGTGATTGGAAGTCCCATAGGGGGGTGCACAATTGGCCCATTGTCATCCTGGTTTGGCCGGGGTAGGCTGTCATTGTAAATAAGATTTTTTTCGTAACTGACTTGCCTAGATATACAAAGGTTCAATAAAAGTAAAATAAAAATGAAATTGTGATTGGAAAGGAATGCAGTGGACATGATAACATCTCTATCATGGCAATAGTGATGTAAGAATTGGACATGGTGACCAGGGATCCTGTCAACTCAAGGCTGTTTGGTATCAGGCCTCACACAGTGTCATTGATCTGCAGTGTGTCTACCCTGCCTGCCAATGACCTCTAGGGAAAAATGCATGTGTGTGCGTCACAAGACAGCATTAGCCTGCTGAGAGAGAGAGCATGTGTGGTACTGTATTTTTATTAAGCTGTTTTGGTGTTTATACGAGGGGGGACATACACAGAGACAGAGAGAGAGGGGGGGGGGGCATGTGGATTTGTGTTGATGGGTTATTGATTGTGTTTCTACTGTTCATTTCAGAGATCTGCCAGAGGGAACTACCATATTGCAGGACAGGAGAGAGAGAGAGAGAGAGAGAGAGAGAGAGAGAGAGTTTTGAGTTTTTATAAAACCTTTATTTTATACTCAAGTATTAACATCAATAATGACACACTGCCTTTTCAGAAATGAAACACCAAATGTAATTCTTAAAATAAAATAAAAAAATACAAAACACTAAAATAACAAAAAATGTAAAAAATAAAATAAAATAAAAAAATACTAAAGAACATATACATTCAGCTTATTTCATCAACAAAAAATAATTTCCCCTCCTCTACAAAACAAAGCGCTCCTTCGTATGCCCACTTCTCCTCAAACAATGGGAGATCTTTTACAGCTGAGAAGAACTCAAAATCCACTTTTATTCTTATTTTCACTAATCCTTTAAAAACACATTTTACATCCTGCCCATATCCCGTTTCTATCTTATGTTTCCTACTCAAAAAAATGTACATCTTAGCTTGTCCCAAAATAAAATTTAACAGTTGACATTTTCTTTTCTGTTGCTTTCTATATTGAAACCCCAAAATAAAAACAGTGTTATTGAAAATCTCCCCTACAGCTTTAAACAAAGACTCCAGCATTTCCAAGAGAGGTTTAATCCTCTCACACTCCACAAAACAGTGAAAAATGGTTTCTCTTATATTACAAAAAGGACATCCATCTCCAACATCTGAGTTAATAACAGATACAAAAGCATTAACTGCAATGATGCCATGCAAAACCCTCCATTGCATATCACCAGTACCCTTTTGTAACAGTGGCTTGTACAGTGCTCTCCATGCTGGCTTTACCTTGTCATCAATGCCCAATTTTACCCTCCATGGAGTGTCTTTTCTATTTTTCAATTTATCTTTATTCAACACCTTGACACACCCCCTATATAATTCTTTCCCATTCACCTCATCCAAACCCACCTCTTCCAACCCTCTCAAATCCAGTAATATCGCCTTTTTTTCTGACTCTGGGATATTTGGTGTAATCCCTAGTCTTGGAAATGAGACGTCTTCATCTTGTACCTTCTTGTGGCTATGAAGCATACCCCACTCTTCTGCTGACAGAGCCTTCCTGCAGCTTCCCAGCATTTGTCCTACAATCCTTTCCGACCTCACCCCCAAATGTTCAGCCACCCGTCTACCATCCATTAAGGCGGGCCCAGCCACAGCCATTAACTGTTTTAAGGTGATGATTTTGCCCTTCACCAGAATCTTGGAAAAATGTGGAACATCTGCAGTTGTGCAATCCAGTCTTGCCCCATATACCAGAGGTTCCTCCAACAGCCAATGCACTGACTCCGCTGAAGTTCGTCTGGACACCTTCATTATGCTCCACACCCTAAGAAGGCCTCTGTAAAACGGAGGTATTCCCTCCCTGGAAATCTGGCTACTATCAACCAAAAATAAAGCCTTCTTTAAACATAATCCTCCAACCTGCTGTAATACAAGACCTGCCACCCCTCTCCAAAGCACATTTTCCGGTCCATAAAGCAACCTTTGAATAAACTGCAACCGGAAAGCAGCAGCCCTACTAGCAAGATGTACAAGACCTTGTCCCCCCTCCTCTTTTGACAAATACAAAACACTTTGTGGAACCCAGTGATATTTATCCCAAAAGAAATCCACAATTATTGCCTGTATCTTAGCCAGAAGGCCAGATGGTGGTTCTAATACTGACAACCGATGCCACAGTGCAGAGGCAATCACATTGTTAACTATAATAGTGCACCCTCTATATGACATACGAGATAGCAACCAACGCCATCTCCTTATCCTCCCTTCCACCATTTCAACCACCCCAATCCAATTTTTTTCCATAGTCCCCTCATCTCCTAGGTACACTCCAAGATACTTAAAACCTCCCTTACACCATTCCAGCCCCCCTGGCAAAGCCATGATCCCTCCAGCCCATTCTCCAATCTGTAAAGCACAACTCTTTTCCCAATTTACCTTTGCAGAGGATATTCCCCTAAAACGATCAACCATTAGACTCAAACTATCCACCTCCGCTTGATTTTTCACTAAAACAACTACATCATCAGCATAGGCTGAGAGACGAATAGGAGGAATATCCCTTGAAAGGTACACCCCTTCAATGCGACTTCTTATGCTATTTAGTAGTGGCTCTATAGCAATGGCATATAACATTCCCGACAAAGAACATCCCTGCCTAATACCTCTACACACTTTAAAAGGAGCACTCAAACCACGGTGAACTTTCAATACACTTTTAATGTCACCATATATCACCTCTATCATGGCAATAAAACCAGAGCTGAACCCAAACGCCTCCAAAGTGTGCCATAAATATTGATGTTCAACTCGGTCAAATGCCTTTTCCTGATCAATTGAAATTAGACCAGCATCCAAACCAATAGCCCTAGAGACGTCCAAAAAATCACGAATCAGAGAAATGTTATCCCCTATCTGCCTGCCAGGAACACAGTAGGACTGGTTCCGTATGTATGATTTGCCCCATCACCTCCCTCAACCTGTTGGACAAAGCTTTTGACAGGATCTTATAATCAGTGCACAATAAAGCCACCGGCCTCCAGTTCTTCACCTCCCTAGGGTCACCCTTTTTGGGCAGTAGGGTGAGGACAGCCCTTCTGCAGCTTATTGGTAGTAACCCTCCGGTTAAACTATCATTAACTACTGCTAGCCAATCCTCTCCCAACATAGCCCAAAAAGACTTAAAAAAGTCAACGGGAAGCCCATCAATGCCTGGTGCCCTTCCATTTTCCATGCCTTTTAATGCAGTGTATAACTCCTGCAAAGACAATGGTTGCTCAAGCTCAACCTGAGCTTCTGCAGCCACCTGTGGGAGCCCATCAAGGAACTGCTGTGTCACTGTTTTATCCTTTTTGTACTCACACTTGTAGAGCTCAGCATAGAACTCTACTGCCCTCTTTCTAATTTCACTAGGTCTAGTGAGCTCTTGTCCAACAGCTGATTTGAGACAATGAATAATTTTTCTTTGTCCATTCTTTTTCTCTAAACCAAAGAAAAATTTGGATGAGGCATCCATTTCAGAGATTCCCTGAAACTTACTTCTCACCAATGCCCCCTGTGCTCTGATACCCAGCAGGTCTGCCAATGCAGCTTTTTTCCTCTTGAGGGCTTGAGTGTGGCCTCGATCTCCTGTGGTCTCAACCAACGTCATGAGTTCCACTATTTCAGTCTCTAGGGCTTTCATTGATCTGGTGATATCCTTGGTGACATTCCTCGTGTATTGCTTACAGAATTGTTGAATCTGGATTTTCCCTATATCCCACCACTGTTGAAGGGATACAAAACTGGCCTTTTGAGACCTCCATCTCTCCCAGAAAAAACTAAAACATTTCCTGAAGTGAGCATCACTCAATAAAGTTATGTTAAAATGCCAGTATGCGCTTTTAGGTTTTACATCGTTAATGAACACCACCTCTGTTATTAAACAATGATCAGAAAATCCCACTGGGGTTATCACACTTGATTTACAGACCTGAGATTGATGCTCAAAACAATAAAACCTATCTAACCTGGCCATAGAGATGGTGTTCTCTCTCACATGCACCCAGGTATACTGCCTTGTGCCTCCATGTTGACTCCGCCAAATGTCACACAGTTCATTTGTTACAATGAGACGTTTTAAAAAAGTCCTTGAGGCTTATGAGGTTCTTTGTGATTTCTATCTAAATCACTGACTGTGCAGTTAAAATCCCCAGCAATAAATAAATAATCTTCATTGTTACTTTTCTCAATGGTATTTGATAATGTCTCTAAAAAGCATACCCTCTCAACTGCCACCACTGGGGCATATACATTTATCAGACACATAGTGATGTTTTCATACCTTACTCTAACTTTTAGTAACCTCCCCTCAACTACCTCTTCAACCTCATATGACAAAGGCAAAAACCCTTTTGAGAACAATATGGCCACACCCCCACTTTTTGTGTTTTTATGACTACACACCACTGTCCCCCCCCACTCCTGTTTCCACATAACTTCATTTTCCAAATTACTATGCGTTTCTTGTAGAAAAATTATGTCACTTCCCTTTCCCCTAATTAACTCATACACTATGGCTCTTTTTTAACGTCTCTTGCCCCATTTACATTTAAAGAAGAAATCTTAAAACTGCTCATGGTTGAAGAAAAAAATACAGAGGAAGACTCAGAAACCACATCTCTTTACAGAGTTAAAGCTGCGACTGAACTCTTTCATTTTCTTTAGAATTTACATCACTTGTCACTCTCGTTACCACTTTCTTGAGTCTAGCAATTTCAGGGCTTGTCAAACCTCCCCCTGTTATTTTTGACATCAGAAACTTTGCTGATTCAATAAACAATTCACTTTCAGGGAAAAAATCTGTTATATTATAATCCTGCATATATTTCTTCCCTTTTGTCAACTTCAGAAATTGACGTACCTTCCCAATCCCATACCTCCCTTCCTCCCCATTTATCTCACTATTTTGTTGTGACGCATCAGATGACTCACTCTCGCTATCCTCCCCAGAAGAAAACTCCACCATCTCTACAACCTGTTTATCTTCAAGTGAATTATCCATCTCTACCTTCCTCTTGGAATTAGACCCTTCCCCACCCCTTACATTCTTCCTCTTACTCCTCGGTACTTTGAAAACAGCTGCTTCCTTTCCCATTATTTCAATCTCCTCTTGACCTCCAATTTCATTTTCCAGCACCACCTCAGCGACGGCAGTCGCAATCTCACCGACTGTTTCCCCTCCCTCTTTGTTCTGATCTACAACAATTGCCCCCGTTTCCACACTGCCTTCCTCTCCTACTTTTCCTACCACATCTGCCCACCTTCTCCCTTCCCCTGCACCCTTAGCATGTTCATCCCTTCGCGGTGGTGCGTTAGCTGCACCAGCACTAGAGCTGCTACCGGGCTCTGTGTGCTCATTCTCGGGACAATTATGCACCAAATGCCCCTCTCTTCCACAGCCAAAGCATTTCATTGATTCAGTAGAAGCGTAGAAGACATAATCAAATCCATCAATCTTAAAACTGAATGCTAAATTCAGTTCATCAGTGTCCTTTTTTAAAATCATATGCACTTGTCTCCTATGCGACACGACATGCTTCAGCAACGGAGATTTGCATCCAAAAAGAACCTTCTTTATTGTTGATACAATTTGACCATGACGAGATAACTCTCGCTCCAACACTTCATCTCTAACAAATGGTGGCACGTTAGAAAGTATAACTTTCTTTGCCGGATTCATAAGCGGAAATACCGGTGTCTGTGTCTCCCGCAACACAACACCACTCTCAACTATCGTATTCACCTTTTCAATGGAATCTAAGAATATCACTACAGCGCTATTCATCCTTGAGGCTGATTTGATACTATCATACCCAATGATAGCACCCACTGCCAAGCTACATTCTTCCACTGAACACCCGGCCGCAGCAGGAATCTTTACTCCATGTCGCCGACTAAGTTTTTCAAACTCCAAACTTCCGCGAGTGGCCATTGCAACCAGCCCCACCCGCTGGTGGTGCCCTCGCGAAAACCAACCTCAACGATCCCACCACCCCTATACGTGCTTAGTGATATTTAGACAAAATACTCTTAAAACAACTAAACTAATCAACATATATATACACACCAAAACCCAATAGAGTGAAGATAATTCCAGTCGCTCTCACAATCACTCCTGCTTCACGACTCACTCCCAGCATGCACTCCAACGAGAGAGAGAGAGAGAGAGAGAGGGAGAGAGAGGGAGAGATCGAGTGAGAGATATTGAGTGAGAGAGAGAGCGAGAATGAGAGAGAGAGTGAGAGTATAAGTGAGAGAGTAAGTGAGGGAGTGAGTGAGTGAGTGAGTAGGAGAAAGGGATGGGATTGGAGCCGCAGTGGCTCAAAGGTTTTTCCTGCAATTCTACACATTTTGTCATGGGGCGGAGCGAAGAATTTGCAGTTTTACAACAAATGTTCTGCTGTTCTACCCATTTTGCAGTAAGGTGGAGAGAAATGTTTGCCATTCTTAATATGATATCTGAGTGAGACTGACTAACAAAATCAATGTGTGCCCCACGGTCGGTAATTCAACCATGATTTAAACTAGTTTAGATATCTGGCTAGACTAATTTACCAATCCATTTTTTGGAGAGACTGACAGTGACTGACATAACAAGAGAAAAACTGCTGATCCACAACCGCATTTCAGAAGTGCACCTTGTGTATTCTACTATTCTAACTCTCAACAGGAAGTTGAGTCCCCGACTGAGTTCCTTAACAAGTGGCTTTGTCCGCAGATGTATTCTGTGGACACTGATGCTATGTGCTTTATGTGGTGGTCTGAACAGTCGAATCTCCGATCTGAAAGGTTGTATAATTAAGCAATAAGACCCGAGGGGGTGTGGTATATGGCCAATAAACCACGGCTAAGGGCTCTTCATATGGATACAGCCCTTAGCCGTGGTATGTTGGCAATATACCACAAACATCCATGCATGCCTTATTGCTATTATGAACTGGTTACCAATGTAATAAGAGCAGTAAAAATAATTTTTTTGTCACACCCATGGTATTTTATTTTTTAAACTAGGCAAGTCAGTTAAGAACAAATTCTTATTTTCAATTATGGCCTAGGAACAGTGGGCTAACTAACCTTTTCAGGGGCAGAATGACAGATTTTTACCTTGTCAGCTCAGGGATTCAATCTTGCAACCTTTCGCTTACTAGTCCAATGCTCTAACCACTAGGCTACTTACTGCACATGGTATACAGTCTGATATGACATGGCTTTCAGCCAATCTGCATTCAGGGCTCGAACTACCCAGTTTATAATTAACATTGATGGTATTGCACCTTGAGTTGCTTTAGACACAGGTGGAAGTAGGCATGGGGAAACATTCATTGAATTCTTAAAGGATTCCAAGTGCTTCATTATGAATGATAGATTATCACCACAAAATTATAATTTCACATCAGTATCAACAAAGGGAAAAGCAGTTGTTGACTGTATTGTATCACCTCATGACTGTCTCAATACATGTGTGGAGTTCAATGTAATTACCTCAACTGAGCTTGTGGAAAGTAAAGTTCCTGAATGTATTGGCCTGGTTGGAGACCACAATAGACTGCCTGATCATTCATTGTTGTTTCTGAAATTCATGGTGGGAAACTGTACAGGGGAGGAAGGTGATGTAGGCTCATCTTAGAAGGTAGGCTCATCTAAGGAGGTAGGCTCATCTAAGGAGGTAGATTCATCTAAGGAGGTAGGCTCATCTAAGGAGGTAGGCTCATCTAAGGAGGTAGGCTCATCTAAGGAGGTAGGCTCATCTAAGGAGGTAGGCTCATCTAAGGAGGTAGATTCATCTAAGGAGGCAGGCTCATCTAAGGAGGTAGACTCATCTAAGGAGGTAGATTCATCTAAAGAGGTAGGCTCATCTAAGGAGGTAGGCTCATCTAAGGAGGTAGGCTCATTTAAGGAGGTAGGCTCATCTAAGGAGGTATATTCATCTAAGGAGGTAGGCTCATCTAAGGAGGTAGGCTCATTTCACACTTTTAGGCTCCTGAGGGGTGCAGCAGTCTAAGGCTCTGCATCTCAGTGCTAGAGGCATCACTACTAGACCCTGGTTCAATCCCAGGTTGTATCACAACCGGCTGTGATCAGGAGTCCCATAGGGCGGCGCACAATAGGCCCAGTGTCGTCTGGGTTAGGGGAGGGTTTGTCTGGGGTAGGCTGTCTTTCTAAAATAAGAACTTAACTGACTTGCCTGGTTAAATAAAAACATCTAAGGAGGTAGGCTCATCTAAGTCAAGTCCAAATCACACCAAAAGAAGTCTTAATCTACCTGACTATTTTCTTTCATCTGATATGTCCTGTACTGTTCTTATGAACCTTATTGATAACCTGGAAGTCTGCCAGAAAGCACAATATAATATTGGTCAGCATTATGGCCGGTTCTGAAATGTACTACATGAGGCAATGGAAAAGTGTTTACCTGTTAAATCAGTATCATCCAAGCCTGAGAGACCGCAGCAAATTGGTAAACTGTATTGGAATAAAGATAAGTCATTTGTGGTCTGTAATGAGAGTTGCAGAAAATAAGTTAATGAGAAGAGGTTTAAGAGAAGTTTAATCAATGTCAACATATCTTTGAAAACAAGCCTAGGTTCTATAAGAGGAGATTCAGAAGGGGCCAAGCACTGCATTTCGAACAACTGTAAAGTAACAACCCTCAGCAATTTTGAATGAAATCAGTAAACTGGGTCCAAAAAGAGTTAGAAAAATTCCCTGGTTTATGCCTACTAGTTGAAGATCCTTGCCATCATCTTGCTCTACATAGACAGAATATGATGCGTTTATGAGTTGTGAGTCCTCCTACCATCTCTGCCGAGCATTGTGCACAAACATTAAAATAGCAAAACATTATATTTGAGGCCTGGAGCATTCAATATCCAGTTCTTATTTGCATGACTTATTCAAAACTGTCCATGACTGGCTGCAAAAATACCTATCCTCATATAATTCATTTTCAAAGAAACAAGTAGTCATATCAGATTTCAAACATGTGATTACACTGGCAAAACTGGGATAATAAAATAAGTGTGAGGAATAACAGTAGTGTTCTTGCTGGAAAGCACAGTAGTTACCCTATATTTTAGCCCATTGTTAAGAATAATAATTGTTCCACGGATCAGACTATTAAGTAAATACAGTGCCTTGCAAAAGTATTCATCCCCCTTGGTGTTTTTCCTATTTTGTTGCATTACAACCTGTAATTTAAATTGATTTTTATTTGGACTTCATGTAATGCACGTACACAAAATAGTCCAAATTGGTGAAGTGAAATGAAAAAAATTACTTGTTTAAAAAAAATAAAAAAAATAAAGTGGTGCGTGCATATGTATTCACCGCCTTTGCTATGAAGCCCCTAAATAAGATCTGGTGCAACCAATTACCTTCAGAAGTTACATAATTAGTTAAATAAAGTCCACCTGTGTGCAATCTAAGTGTCACATGTTCTATCACATGATCTCAGTATATATACACACACCTGTTCTGAAAGGCCCCAGAGTCTGAAACACCGCTAAGCAAGGGGCACCACCAAGCAAGCGGCACCATGAAGACCAATGAGCTCTCCAAGCAGGTCAGGGACAAAGTTGTGGAGAAGTACAGATCAGGGTTGGGTTATGAAAAAATATCTGAAACTTTGAACGTCCCACGGACCACCATTAAATCCATTATTAAAAAATGGAAAGAATATGGCATCACAACAAACCTGCCAAGAGAGGGCCGCCCACCAAATATCACAGACCAGGCAAGGAGGGCATTAATCAGAGAGGCAACAAAGAGACCAAAGATAAACCTGAAGGAGCTGCAAATCTCCACAGCGGAGATTGGAGTATCTGTCCGTAGGACCACTTTAAGCCGTACATTCCACAGAGCTGGGCTTTACGGAAGAGTGGCCAGAAAAAGCCATTGCTTAAAGAAATAAATAAGCAAACACGTTTGGTGTTCGCCAAAAGGCATGTGGGAGACTCCCCAAACATATGGAAGAAGGTACTCTGGTCAAATGAGACTAAAATTGAGCTTTTGGCCATCAAGGAAAAAGCTATGTCTGGCGCAAACCCAACACCTCTCATCACCCCGAGGACACCATGTTTTTAATCGGCAGGGAATGGGAAACTATTCAGAATTGAAGGAATGATTGATGGCGCTAAATACAGGGAAATTCTTGAGGGAAACCTGTTTCAGTCTTCCAGAGATTTGAGACTGGGACGGAGGTTCACCTTCCAGCAGGACAATGACCCTAAGCATACTGCTAAAGTAACACTCAAGTGGTTTAAGGGGAAACATTTAAATGTCTTGGAATGGCCTAGTCAAAGCCCAGACCTCAATCCAATTGAGAATCTGTGGTATGACCTAAAGATTGCTGTACACCAGAGGAACCCATCCAACTTGAAGGAGCTGGAGCAGTTTTGCCTTTAAGAATGGGCAAAAATCCCAGTGGCTAGACGTGCCAAGCTTATAGAGCCATACCCCAAGAGACTTGCAGCTGTAAGATCCTTTATAAACACAAACTCACTTCCTTGAGAACTTCCTTCACAACAGCTCTGCTCCGCAAATTGCAAGAAGTATGAATGCTCTGACTTCTGCAGAGGCCGCATCGCGGTAAATACTGTACGGCCACTGCAGACATCAGATTGACCATGCAGAGCCTTTAAATTCCAATCACCAAATGAGGGGACTAATGCAAGTGTGGATAAAAGCGACTTTAGTACATGATGTCAAAAGGCTGCATTCTGAAATACAGGCGGGAGTAACAGAAACCTAATTATGTTGACAACATTGTACATAAAACAGTGCTACCATGCTTTATTTTTTACAGTTGTATACACTCTCTCCATTCAGCTCCACTCTCCTAATCTTGAGGGGTGTTTCTTTAAAACGTGCATCCAATCCCCTTGATCCCTTACATAACTAGACCAATCATATGCTTCAATGTCCCGGGATTCACAGTGCTGTGGTAAGACAGGACAATGACAGAGGTTCCGCTCGTGATGTTATTAAATTGCAGGCGCAGATGGTACGATTTCAAAACAATTTGGAGCACAGCTGAAATATTAACAGACTGACTATACAATGGACTGATTGGACAAATAGATGCAGTACTTTTGAATGTGTTCATATAAGAGGTGTGGCATGTGAGTGTGAGGAGAGGGTCAAATGCGTATGTCTGATCTCGGCCAATGTGTGCGAGTTGGCAGCTCTGTGTATGTTTTATTGATTTCCAAAAGTCCTTTAATTGGGTAAATAGAGATTTTCTTGTTTTCAAACTTATAAATGTCGGCATACATGGTAAATGGATGTTAAATGCTCTGTATAGAGCTCCAGTCTCCTGTGGACCAGTAGATGAGTTGGAGACTGGATGGTTTCCTATATAGAGCTCCAGTCTTCTGTGGACCAGTACATGAGTTGGAGACTGGATGGTTTCCTATATAGAGCTCCAGTCTCCAGTGGACCAGTAAATGAGTTGGAGACTGGATGGTTTCCTATATAGAGCTCCAGTCTCCAGTGGACCAGTAGATGAGTTGGAGACTGGATGGTTTCCTGTATAGAGCTCCAGTCTCCAGTGGACCAGTAGATGAGTTGGAGACTGGATGGTTTCCTATATGGAGCTCCAGTCTCCAGTGGACCAGTAGATGAGTTGGAGACTGGATGGTTTCCTAATACCAAATGGAGATTCATGATTAACCAAGATAAAACCAAGATAATGCACTTCAGACAAAAGGGTACAGTAAGAAGTATTCATGACTTCTCTTTTGGAGCAATGCCCCTAAAGTAAACTAGTTCATAATAATACCTTGGATTCCTTTTTGATGAATGTATGACCTTGGTTTCCTTTTTGATGAATGTATGACCTTTGAAGAGGGTATAAAATATTTATCAGATTCTGCAGGTAGAGCGTTGAGGTCTGTTGGTAGTACACTGAACATCTGTAAAGACCATGGCTAATGCACATACAGTTGAAGTTGGAAGTTTACATACAATTGAGATAAAACACACAACTACTCTTCGACAAAGAACGCAATGCTATATTTAAGGAAGCTGATCTACAACATATATATTGAAACAAGTTACGCTGCAATGTCAGTAGGATAAATAAAGGTAAAATAAAAAAATAAAAATGTCAATAGGCTCAAACACAAGTTAACGCTTAGCTACAAAGAAAAATTGTCAACTGACATATGGCTAAAACCAAAACTCAGAACATCCAACCAGAAAACATCTAAGATCCAGAACCTTATGTTACCTCTCAACTAACCAGAAACCAAAGGTCCTTGTATGCCCAGTTGAGAACCCGAATATTGCCTCTGGCAATTGAAGTAGGTAGGTTCAATGGCATAGATGAAGAATAGCGACTATCAAATCAAATCAAATCAAATGTATTTATATAACCCTTCTTACATCAGCTGATATATCAAAGTGCTGTACAGAAACCCAGCCTAAAACCCCAAACAGCAAGCAATGCAGGTGTAGAAGCACGGTGGCTAGGAAAAACTCCCTAGAAAGGCCAAAACCTAGGAAGTTACCTAGAGAGGAACCAGGCTATGAGAGGTGGCCAGTCCTCTTCTGGCTGTGCCGGGTGGAGATTATAAAAGAACATGGCCAAGATGTTCAAATGTTCATAAATGACTAGCATGGTCAAATAATAATAATCAGAGTAGTTGTCGAGGGAGAAACAAGTCAGCACCTCAGGAGGAAATGTCAGTTGGCTTTTCATAGCCGATCATTGAGAGTATCTCTACCGCTCCTGCTGTCTCTAGAGAGTTGAAAACAGCAGGTCTGGGACAGGTAGCACGTCCGGTGAACAGGTCAGGGTTCCATAGCCGCAGGCAGAACAGTTGAAACTGGAGCAGCAGCATGGCCAGGTGGACTGGGGACAGCAAGGAGTCATCATGCCAGGTAGTCCTGAGGCATGGTCCTAGGGCTCAGGTCCTCCAAGAGAGAGAGAAAGAAAGAAAGGGAGAAAGAGAGAATTAGAGAGAGCATACTTAAATTCACACAGGACACTGGATAAGACAGGAGAAATACTCCAGATATAACAGACTGACCCTAGCCCCCCGACACATAAACTACTGCAGCATAAATACTGGAGGCTGAGACAGGAGAGGTCAGGAGACACTGTGGCCCCATCGGATGATACCGCCGGACAGGGCCAAACAGGCAGGATATAACCCTACCCACTTTGCCAAAGCACAGCCCCACACCACTAGAGGGATATCTTCAACCACCAACTTACCATCCTGAGACAAGGCCGAGTATAGCCAACAAAGATCTCCGCCATGGCACAACCCAAGGGGGACGCCAAACCAGAAAGGAAGACCACGTCAGTGACTCAACCCACTCAAGTGACGCACCCCTCCTAGGGACGGCATGGAAGAGCACCAGTAAGCCAGTGACTCAGCCCCTGTAATAGGGTTAGAGGCAGAGAATCCCAGTGGAGAAAGGGGAACCGGCCAGGCAGACAGCAAGGGCGGTTCGTTGCTCCAGAGCCTTTCCGTTCACCTTCACACTCCTGGGCCAGACTACACTCAATCATATGACCTACTGAAGAGCTGAGTCTTCAGTAAATACTTAAAGGTTGAGACCGAGTCTGCATCTCTCACATGGGTATCCTTTTCCCTCTCGCTCTCCTCCAACACTACTTACTCTGCCCCTACTCAGATGGTATTGCGCCGTCGCAACCTTCGCTCTCTCTCTCCTGCTACTCTCCTCTTCCATCCTGTCATCTTTTCCCTCTGCTCAACCCTTCTCCAACCAATCTCCTGATTCTGCTTCCTCAACCCTCCTCTCCTCCCTTTCTGCATCCTTTGACTCTCTATGTCCCCTATCCTCCCGGCCGGCTCGGTCCTCCCCTCCTGCTCCGTGGCTTGACGACTCATTGCGAGCTCACAGACCAGGGCTCCAGGCAGCCGAGCGGAAATGGAGGAAAACTAGCCTCCCTGCGGACCTGGCATCTTTTCACTCCCTCCTCTATACATTTTCTTCCTCTGTTTCTGCTGCTAAAGCCACTTTCTACCACTCTAAATTCCAATTATGAGAGATGAGGATTCCAGTGCCACCACCCCGCTGGCCAGATGCTCTCGGGGTATGCGAGAACACGTGGGCAGACGAGAAGAGAGCAGTAGGAGTAGCAGTGTTTTCTGTGGTAATCCATGTTTCCGTCAGCGCCAAGAAGTCGAGGGACTGGAGGGTAGCAAAGGCTGAGATGAACTCTGCCTTGTTGGCCGCAGACCGGCAGTTCCAGAGGCTGCCGGAGACCTGGAACTCCACGTGGGTCGTGTGCGCTGGGACCACCAGGTTAGAGTGGCAGCGGCCATGCGGTGTGAAGCATTTGAATGGCCTGTGCAGAGGGGAGAGAACAGGGATAGACAGACACATAGTTGACAGGCTACAGAAGAGGCTACGCTAATGCAAAGGAGATTGGAATGACAAGTGGACTACACGTCTCGAATGTTCAGAAAGTTAAGCTTACGTTGCAAAAATCTTATTGACTAAAATGACTAAAATGATACAGTACTGCTGGCTGGTGAAGTAGGCTAGCTAGCAGTGGCTGCGTTGTTGACTTTGTTTGAAAGTGTAGCTGGCTAGGTAACCTCGATAGTTTCAGTAGTACACCTTTATCATGATACAAAGGCAACTATGTAGCTAGCTAACATACTAATCAAGACGTTCCTTTGTAATGCATTTAGTTTCTACAATGCTGCTCGTCGGTAATAGTTGGCTAGGTTTGGAAAATGGCGTCGCGGGGGACGAAAATAGCTGGCTAGCTAACCTCGATAATTACTCTAAACTACACAATTATCAAACTATGACAAAGACAACTATGTAGCTAGCTAACACTACAATAATCAAATCGTTCCGTTGTAATGTATTAGTTTCTACAGTGCTGCTAGTCGGTAAAGGTTGGCTAGCTAGCAGTGGGTTTGATGTTGACTAGGTGTATTGACTAAGTCTGGAGAACGGCGTCGGACGAAAATAGCTGGCTAGCTAACCTCGATAATTACTCTAGGATAAAGTAATCCTTCTAACCCACCCACCCCCCCTACTCTCCCCCCCAAAAAATATATAGACATACTATTGTAAAGTGGTTGTTCCACTGGATATCATAAGGTGAATGCACCAATTTGTAAGTCGCTCTGGATAAGAGCGTCTGCTAAATGACGTAAATGTAAATGTGTAGGCAGACCATTCCATAAAAATGGAGAAAGCCCTGCCTCCAGCTGTTTGCTTAGAAATTCTAGGGACAATTAGGAGGCCTGCGTCTTGTGACCGTAGCATACGTGTAGGTATGTACGGCAGGACCAAATCGGAAAGATAGGTAGGAGCAAGCCCATGTAATGCTTTGAAGGTTAGCAGTAAAACCTTGAAATCAGCCCTTGCCTTAACAGGAAGCCAGTGTAGGGAAGCTAGCACTGGAGTAATATGATCACATTTTTTGGTTCTAGTCAGGATTCTAGCAGCCGTATTTAGCACTAACTGAAGTTTATTTAGTGCTTTATCTGGGTAGCAAGAAAGTAGAGCATTGCAGTAGTCTAACCTAGAAGTAACAAAAGCATGGATTAATTTTTCTGCATCATTTTTGGACAGAAAGTTTCTGATTTTTGCAATGTTACGTAGATGGAAAAAAGCTGTCCTTGAAACAGTCTTGATATGTTCGTCAAACGAGAGATCAGGGTCCAGAGTAACGCCGAGGTCCTTCACAGTTGTATTTGAGACGACTGTACAACCATCAAGATTAATTGTCAGATTCAACAGAAGATCTCTTTGTTTCTTGGGATCTAGAACAAGCATCTCTGTTTCGTCCGAGTTTAAAAGTAGAACGTTTGCAGCCATCCACTTCCTTATGTCTGAAACACAGGCTTCTAGCGAGGGCAATTTTGGGGCTTCACTATGTTTCATTGAAATGTACAGCTGTGTGTCATCCGCATAGCAGTGAAAGTTAACTTCTATGGGCTAGGTGGGACGCTAGCCAGTGAAAAATCAGGGCGGCAAATTCAAAAACAACAAATTGTCATAATTCAACTTTCTCAAACATACAACTATTTTACACCATTTTAAAGATACACTTCTCCTTGATGTAACCACATTGTCCAATTTCAAAAAGTCTTTACAGCGAAAGCAAAGCATTAGATTATGTTAGGAGAGTACATAGACAAAAATAATCACACAGCCATTTTCCAAGCAAGTACATGTGTCAATAAAACCCAAAACACAGCTAAATGAAGCACTAACCTTTGACGATCTTCATCAGATGACACTCCTAGGACATTATGTTACACAATACATGTATGTTTTGTTCGATAAAGTTCATATTTATATCCAAAAACAGCATTTTACATTGGCGCGTGATGTTCAGAAAATGTATTCCCACCAAAACGTCCAGTGAATGTGCACATCAATTTACAAAAATACTCATCATAAACGTTGACAAAATATATAATAATTATTTAAAGAATTATAGATAGACTACCCCTGGATGCAAACGCTGTGTCAGATTTTAAAATAGCTTTACGGAGAAAGCACATTTTTCAATAATCTGAGTACATAGCTCAGCCATCCCGGTGAGCTATACAGACACCCGCCAAGTTCGGGGCAACCTAAACTCAGAATTAGTATTAGAAATATTCTCTTACCTTTGCTGATCTTCGTCAGAATGCTCTCCCAGGACTGCTACTTCCACAATAAATGTTATTTTTGTTCCAAATAATCCATATTTATGTCCAAATACCTCCGTTTTGTTCGTGAGTACAGATCACTTATGCAAAGGCATAACGCGCAAGCACGGAACCAGAGACGAAAAGTCTAAATGTTCCATTACCGTACTTAGAAGCATGTTAAACGCTGTTTAAAATCAATCTTTATGGTATTTTTTACGTAACATTGTGATAATATTCCAACCGGACAATAGCGTATTCATTCAAGGAGAAAAATAAATAACAGCGTGCTCGTGTGACCACGCATATCCAATCCCTTTGTTGCCAGGCAGACCACTCAGTAACTGAGCTCCAATACTCAGCCCAGTGACAGGGGAAGGCTCAAACCACTTTCTGAAGGCTTTAGACAGCCAGTGGAAGCCTTAGGAAGTGCAACGTAACCCCAAGGATACTGTAGTTTCGAAAGGGACTAGAAAGAAGAACTACAATTCTCAGATCCTTCACTTCCTGGTTGACTTTTTCTCAGGTTTTTGCCAGCCATATGAGTTCTGTTATACTCACAGACACCATTCAAACAGTTTTAGAAACTTCAGAGTGTTTTCTATCCAAATCGTTCTGGGTCAGAGTAGTAACCTGTTTAAATTGGGTACGTTTTTCATCCGGCCGTGAAAATACTGCCCCAGACAGGTTAACATTATGTTTTTGAATGACATCCCCAAGAGGTAAAATATATAGTGAAAACAATAGTGGTCCTAAAACAGAACCTTGAGGAACACCAACATTTACAGTTCATTTGTCAGAGGACAAACCATTCACAGAGACAAACTGATATTTTTCTGACAGATAACCTGTTGAGGATCTTATCCCGATCTTATCCCGGTATTGGGATTCATTGTCATGTGACCATGGCGGGGAATTCAAAACTGCAAGAGTAATCATTTCAAATAATCAAATAATCAACTATTTTCCTCCATTTGAAAGATATATCTCCTAAATCTAACCACGCTGTCCGATTTTCAGAGGCTTTACGGAGAATGCATAAAGTTAGGTTATGTTAGGAGAGTACATTGACAATAGCTGTGTGTAAAGTTTAGCCAATTCAAAGAAGGGCATCAACAGACAGAAAACTAGCTAGAATTATGCACTTACCTTTGACAATCTGCATCAGATGACACTCATAGGACATTATGTTATACAATACATGCATTTTTAGTTCCATCAAGTTCATATTTATATCCAAAAACAGCATTTACAGTCGCGGTGAAATTCAGAATTTTTTTCGGCTCGAATGCTCCCAGTGAATCCAGCATTACAAATCACGGAATTACTATTCGAAAACATTGGTAAATTATAATATTTTCATTCAAAGAATAATATATTATCATCTCGTAATTGCTACCGAATGGCCAGATCTCAAAATAACTTTACTGGGAAATCACATTTTGCAATAAACGTGGTACTATGCTATTAACAATAAGCTAAGCTATAAGCTAAGCTATACAGTTAGCATCTTCTAATATCGATAATAACATTGTAAATATCCCCTTACCTTTGATTATCTCCATCAGAAGGCGCTGCCAGGGATCCCAGGTCCAGAACAAATGTGGTTTCTTTTGACAAAGTTCATAATTTATGTCCAAATAACACCAAATAGTTAGCGTTCAGTAGGCTCCCACAAAACGTGGTGGGTTGTGTAAAGTCACGCCGAAAAGCTAAAAAAAACCTAGTAAATAATCTATTTACGTTTGTTCAAACATGTCAAACGTTGTTTAGCATTAATCTTTTGGTCCATTTTTAACGTGAAACATCAGTAAACATCAGTAATATTTTCACACAACCTATCAAGTGTCTAGAATAAACGATTATGACAAAGACACTCTTCTCAGATTTATGCGCAGGCGCAAAAAATGAAGTGATGACGTGTCAACTTACAAGCATTCTAATTCGGTCTGTATTCATCACAGATGCTTCAAACAACTTTATAAAGATCGTTGACATCTAGTGGAAGCCGTAGGAGTTGCGAACTGAATCCTTTCTCACTATGGTATCTATAAAACAATGACACTAAATAGTACAGTCACAAAATTCACTTTTTTTTAAATCTATTTTTCACAGGTTTTTGCCTGCAATATGAGTTTTGTTATACTTACAGACACCATTCAAACTGTTTTAGAAAATTCAGAGTGTTTTCTATCCAAACCTGAACAATAATATGCATATTCTAGCTTCTGAGTTGGTGTAGGAGGCAGTTAAAAATGGGCACATATTTTTTTCCAAAATTCTCAATACTGCCCCCTAGATCAAACAGGATAAGATCTAAACCAGGCCAGAACTTGTCTGTGTAGACCAATTTGGGTTTCCAATCTCTCCAAAAGGTCTAGGAGCACGAGGACAGATGCAGAGCCTCGGTCTGACGCCATTAAAAAGTAATTTACCACCTTCACAAGTGCAGTCTCAGTGCTATGATGGGGTCTAAGACCAGACTGAAGCATTTCGTATAGATTGCTTGTCTTCAGGAAGGCAGTGAGTTGCTGCACAACAGCTCCTTAAATTTTTTGAGAGGAATGGAAGATTTGATATAGGCCGATAGTTTTTTATATTTTCTGGGTCAAGGTTTGGCTTTTTCAAGAGAGGCTTTATTACTGCCACTTTTACTGAGTTTGGTACACATCCGGTTGGTAGAGAGCCGTTTATTATGTTCAACATAGGAGGGCCAAGCACAGGAAGCAGCTCTTTCAGTAGTTTAGTTGGAATAGGGTCCAGTATGCAGCTTGAAGGTTTAGAGGCCATGATTATTTTCATCATTGTGTCAAGAGATATAGTACTAAAACACTTGAGTGTCTCCCTTGATCCTAAGTCCTGGCAGAGTTGTGCAGACTCAGGACAACTGAGCTTTGGAGGAATATGCTGGTTTAAAGAGGAGTCCGTAATTTGCTTTCTAATGATCATGATCTTTTCCTCAAAGAAGTTGATGAATTTATTACTGCTGAAGTGAAAGCCATCCTCTCTTGGGGAATGCTGCTTTTTAGTTAGCTTTGTGACAGTATCAAAAATAAATTTCGGATTGTTCTTATTTTCCTCAATTAAGTTGGAAAAATAGGATGATCGAGCACCAGTGAGGGCTCTTTGACACTGCACGGTATTGTCTTTTCAAGCTAGTCGGAAGACTTCCAGTTTGGTGTGGCTGTCAGGCGGTCTATGTGTAGCTGGTGTATAGGAGTAAGGCGCAGGACAGCATATATGAGTAAATAAACGTATTTTACTCAGCATATAATGAATGCAATACAAAAACAGAGCCCACAATAACGGACCTACCTATATAGAAACAATCACTCACAAACAAACATGGGGGAACAGAGGGTTAAATAATGAACAGGTAATTGGGGTATTGAAACCAGGTGTGTAAGACAGAGACAAAACAAATGGAAAATGAAAAGTGGATTGGCGATGGCTAGAAGGCCGGTGACGTCGACCGCCGAACGCTGCCCGAACAAGGAGAGGGACCGACTTCGGCGGAAGTTGTGACAGTACCCCCCGACACCGACCTCGGGGAGCGATCCGGATGGAGACGGTGGAAATCCCGTAGCAACGCAAGGTCCAGGACGTCCTCCACCGGCACCCAGCATCTCTCCTCCGGACCGTACCCCTCCCACTCCACGAGGTACTGAAGGCCCCTAGCCCGACGCCTCGAGTCCAGGATGGCTCGAACAGCATATGCCGGGCCCCGTCGATGTCCAGAGGAGTCGGAGGAACCTCCCGCACCTCAGCTTCCTGGAGTGGACCAGCCACCATCGGCCTGAGGAGAGACACATGGAACAAGGGATTAATGCAATAATCTGGGGGAAGCTGTAACCTGTAGCTTACCTCGTTCAATCTCCTCAGGACTTTAAATGGCCCCACAAACCGCGGACCCAGCTTCCGGCAGGGCAGGTGGAGGGGCAGGTTTCAGGTCGAGAGCCAGACCGGGGCCTCACTGCGGTGGCGGTCGGCGCTCGCCTTCTGCCGCCTCACGACCCGTTGCAGGAACACATGGGCGGCGTCCCAGGTGTCCTCTGAGCGCTTAAACCATTCGTCCACCACAGGAGCTTCGATCTGGCTCTGATGCCATGGTGCCAGAACCGGCTGATACTCCAGTACGCACTGGAAAGGAGAGAGGTTAGTGGAGGAGTGGCGGAGTGAGTTTTGGGCTATCTCTGTCCAGGAGATGAATGCCACCCACTCCCCCGGCCGGTCCTGGCAATATGACCGCAGAAACCTACCCACATCCTGATTTACTCTCTCCACCTGCCCGTTACTCTCGGGGTGAAAACCTGAGGTGAGGCGGATCGAGACCCCCAGACGTTCCACGAACGCTCTCCAGACCCTGGACGTGAACTAGGGACCCCGATCAGAGACTATATCCTCAGGCACCCCGTAGTGTCAGAAGACATGAGTGAACAGGGCCTCTGCAGTCTGTAGGGCCGTAGGGAGACCGGGCAAAGGGAGGAGATGGCAGGACTTAGAAAACCGATCCACAACGACCAGGATCGTGATGTTGCCCTGTGATGGAGGAAGATATGTCAGGAAGTCCACCGACAGGTGCGACCACGGCCGTTGTGGAACAAGTAGGGGTTGTAACTTCCCTCTGGGCAGGTGCCTGGGAGCCATGCACTGGGCACACACCGAGCAGAAGGAAACATAAACCCTCACGTCCTTGGCCAAGGTGGACCACCAGTACTTCTCACTAAGGCAACGCACCGTCCAACCGATGCCAGGGTGACCAGAGGAGGGTGACGTGTGGGCCCAATAGATCAAACGGTCGTGGACAGCAGACGGAACGTACAGGCGCCCAGCTGGACACTGGGGGAGAGTGGGCTCTGTGCGTAACGTCTGCTCTATGTCCATGTTCAACTCCCACACCACCATGCCACCAGGCAAGAGGCCGGAAGTATGGGAGTGTGATCCATGGACCGCTCCTCTGTCATACATCCGGGACAGTGCATCTGCCTTAGCGTTCTGGGACCCTGGTCTGTAGGACAGAGTGAAAACAAAACGGGTAAAAACATGGCCCACCTTGCCTGGCGAGGGTTTAGTCTCCTTGCCGCCCGGATGTACTCCAGATTGCGGTGGTCAGTCCAGAAGAGAAAAGGGTGTTTAGCCCCCTCAAGCTAATGTCTCCACGCCTTCAGAGCCTTGACAACAGCCAACAGCTCCCGGTCCCCCACATCATAGTTTCGCTCCGCCGGGCTGAGCTTCTTTGAAAAGAAAGCACAGGGGCGGAGCTTTGGTGGCGTGCCCGAGGGCTGAGAGAGCATGGCTCTTATCCCAGCCTCGGACGCGTCCACCTCCACTATGAACGCCAAAGAGGGATCCGGATAAACCAGCACGGAAGCCGAGGTCAACAGAGCCTTCAGGTGACCAAAGCCCTGTCCGCCTCAGCCGACCACTGCAGCCGCACCGGTCCCCCCTTCAGCAGTGAGGTTATGGTAGCTGCTACCTGACCAAAACCCCGGATAAACCTCCAGTAGTAGTTGGCATACCCTAGAAACCGCTGCACTTCCTTTACCGTGGTGGGAGTCGGCCAATTACGCACAGCTGAAATGCGGTCATTTTCCATCTCCACCCCTGACATGGAAATGCGGTACCCTAGGAAGGAGACGGACTGTTGGAAGAACAGACATTTCTCAGCCTTGACGTACAGGTCATGCTCCAACAGTCGACTAAGCACCCTGCGCACCAGGGACACATGCTCGGCGCGTGTAGCGGAGTATATCAGAATGTCGTCGATATACACCACTAAACCCTGCCCGTGCAGGTCCCGAAAAATCTCGTCAACAAAGGTCTGGAAGACTGATGGAGCATTCATCAACCCGTACGGCATGATGAGGTACTCATAGTGCTCTGAGGTGGTACTAAATGCCGTCTTCCACTCGTCCCCCTCTCGGATACGCACCAGGTTGTAAGCGCTCCTGAGATCCAATTTTGTGAAGAAGCGCGCCCTGTGCATTGACTCGATTGCACTGGCGATGAGAGGCAGTGGGTAGCTATACCTCACAGTGATCTGATTGATACCTTGAAAGTCAATACACGGGCGCAAACCCTCATCCTTCTTCTTCACAAAAAAGAAACTCAAGGAGGCAGGTGATGTGGAGGGCCGAATGTATCCCTACCCCAGGGATTCGGAGACATATGTTTCCATAGCCACCATCTCTTCCTTTGACAGAGGATACACGTGACTCCTGGGAAGTTCTGCGTCTACCAGGAGATTTATCGCACAATCCCCCCGTCGATGAGGGGGTAATTTAGTCGCCCTCTTCTTACAGAAGGCGAGAGCCAAATCGGCATATTCTGAGGGGATGCGCACGGTGGAGACCTGGTCTGGACTTTCCACCGTAGTCGCACCGATGGAAACCCCCACACACCTCCCTGAGCACTCTCGTGACCACCCCTTGAGAGCCCTCTGTTGCCACAAAATAGTGGGGTTGTGACAGGCCAACCAGGGTAGGCCCAGCACCACGGGAAACGCAGGAGAATCAATAAGGAAGAGACTGATTCTCTCCTTATGACCCTCCTGCGTAACCATGTCTAGTGGAGCGGTGGCCTCCCTAATCAGCCCTGACCCTAATGGTCGACTATCAAGGGCGTGCACAGGGAAGGGCATATCCACAGGAACAAGGGGGATCCCTAAACTAAGGGCAAATGAATGGTCAATAAAATTCCCAGCTGCGCCTGAATCTACGAGCGCCTTATGCTGGGAATGCGGGGAAAACTCAGGAAATGAAATAAACACATACATGTGAGCAACAGGGGGCTCTGGGTGAGCCTGGTGCCAACTCACCTGGGATGACACAATAGTGCCCTGCCTGCTGCCTCGACTCCCTGAGGAACCCCCACCAGCACCAACCAGCAGTGTGCCCTCTGCGGCCACAGATGGTGCAGGGACTGACCCCTCCTCCGGTCGCCCTAAGTGCAGCACCTCCCAGCTCCATGGGCGTTGGAGCGGAGGTGCTGGGGGATGGAACTGACAGGCCCCGATCCGGATGTCCGCGGGCAGTTAGCAGGTTGTCCAGCCGGATGGAAATGTCCACCAGCTGGCCCAATGTGAGGGTGGTGTCTCGGCAGGCCAACTCCCAACGGAAGTCCTCGCGTAGACTGCACCAATAGTGATCGATCAGGGCCCTGTCGTTCCATCCCGCGCTGGCAGCCAGGGTCCGGAAGTCCAATGCAAAATCCTGTGCGCTCCTCGTTTCCAGCCTTAGGTGGAACAATCGTTCACTCGCCGCTCGACCTTCAGGCGGGTGGTCGAACACTGCCCGAAAGCGGCGGGTGAACTCTGCGTAATGGTCCAATGCCGCGTCTCCCTCACTCCATACGGCGTTGGCCCACTCCAGGGCTTTTCCTGAGAGGCAGGAGACGAGGTTGGACACGCTTGGTCGCCAGGTAGAGCTCAAGCTGGAGTAGGAATCCCTGGCATCCGGCAGCCGTCCCATCATACTCCCTCGGGAGCGCGAGCCGGATCCCGCTGGAACCGGGTGAAGGAGGGGTGGACAGTGGGACCTGCTGTAGTGGTGCTGTTGGAGGCGCTGGACGACCTCCTCCTCTCTCCCAACGATCCATCTTCTGCAGCACGCGATCGATGGCGGTGCCCAGATGTTGCAATATGGTCGCGTGCTGCTGGACGCGCTCCTCTATCTTTGAAGGGAGGGCGTCTGCTCCTGCTGACTCCATTCTTTGGGGTGAGTGATTCTGTCAGGCGGTCTATGTGTAGCTGGTGTATAGGAGTCAGGTGCAGGACAGCAGATATGAGTAAATAAACTTATTTTACTCAACATATAATAAATGCAATACAAAAACAGAGCCCAGAATAACGGACCTACCTACATAGAAACAATCACTCACAAACAAACATGGGAGAACAGAGGGTTAAATAATGAACAGGTAATTGACAAAACAAATAGAAAATGGAAAGTGGATGGAAGGCGCCATTTCCATTCCAATTTTCTGGAAGCTTGCTTCAGAGCTTGGGTATTTTCTGTATACCAGGGAGCTAGTTTCTTATGACAAATGTTTTTAGTTTTTAGGGGTGCAACTGCATCTAGGGTATTGCACAAGGTTCAATTGAGTTCCTCAGTTAGGTGGTTAACTGATTTTTGGCCTCTGACATCCTTGGGTAGGCAGAGGGAGTCTGGAAGGGCATCAAGGAATCTTTGGGTTGTCTGAGAATTTATAGCACAACTTTTTATGCTCCTTGGTTGGGGTCTGAGCAGATTATGTGTTGCGACTGCAAACATAATAAAATGGTGGTCCGATAGTCCAGGATTATGAGGAAAAACATTAAGATCCACAACATTTATTCCATGGGATAAAACTAGGTCCAGAGTATGACTGTGGCAGTGAGTAGGTCCAGAGACACGTTGGACAAAACCCACTGAGTCGATGATGGCTCCGAAAGCCTTTTGGAGTGGGTCTGTGGACTTTTCCATGTGAATATTAAAGTCACCAAAAATTTGAATATTATCTGCTATGACTACAAGGTCCGATAGGAATTCAGGGAACTCAGTGAGGAACGCTGTATATGCCCCGGGAGGCCTGTAAACAGTAGCTATAAAAAGTGATTGAGTAGGCTGCATAGATTTCATGACTAGAAGCTCAAAAGACAAAAACGTGTTTTTGCCATGTTTCAGTCAGGCCAATCACATCAAGATTATGATCAGTGATTAGTTCATTGACTAGAACTGCCATTGAAGTGAGGGATCTAACATTAAGTAGCCCTATTTTGAGATGTGAGCTATCACGATCTCTTTCAATAATGGCAGGAATGGAGGAGGTCTTCATTCTAGTGAGATTGCTAAGGCGAACACCGCCATGTTTAGTTTTGCCCAACCTAGGCCGAGGCACAGACACCGTCTCAATGGGGATAGCTGAGCTGACTACACTACACTGACTGTGCTAGTGGCAGACTCCACTAAGCTGGCAGGCTGGCTAACAGCCTGCTGCCTGGCCTGCACCCTATTTCATTGTGGAGCTAGGGGAGTTAGAGCCCTGTTTATGTTCGTAGACAAGATGAAAGCACCCCTCCAGCTAGGATGGAGTCCGTCACTCCTCAACAGGTCAGGCTTGGTCCTGTTTGTGGGTGAATCCCAGAAAGAGGGCCAATTATCTACAAATTCTATATTTTGGGAGGGGCAGAAAACTATGACTAAGTCTGTGATTTAGGGATGAATAAGAGCGACTTTGACTATGTCTGTGATTTAGGAATGAAGAAGAGAGACTATGACTGTCTGTGATTTAGGGATGAAGAAGAGAGACTATGACTAAGTCTGTGATTTAGGGATGAAGAAGAGAGACTATGACTGTCTGTGATTTAGGGATGAATAAGAGTGACTATGACTATGTCTGTAATTTAGGGATGAAGAAGAGTGACTATGACTATGTCTGTAATTTAGGAGCAGTCCAGAATGAACTTTTTATTTTATTTTACTTTATATAATGATTTAAGAGCTGTACTGTTTGATATAATGTTGCGTGGAAATCAGGAACTATTCTGGATTAGACATTAAGAATAACTTGAATGGCTATTTAGGAAATAAGTATTCCTGGTTGCAAATTTTATGTGCAAAGCTCGGGAGATGCGACAAGATAAGTTGTTAATTTTTTTATATTTCTAACATAAAATATACTTGCGGTGAAGCTGCTAAACAACTACATCACATTAGTCATCTAACAGACTCCCATCCAGAGCGACACACTGAAGCAAGCAGGGCCAACGCCCTGCTTGCTTCAGATCTCACACAAGTTCAGATTTGCTTCAGATCTCACACAAGTTCAAAAACGGGGACCCGAACCAGCGATCCATTAGCCACTGGCCCAAGCTCCCAACCGCCAGGCCACCAGCCCTCCAAGATCCCCCGCACAGTTCCCCAAGAGCTGCCCCTCAACCAAAAACAGGCTACCTGAGGGCAATACCAAAATAAATGGTCTATTGATTCTGTATTCTCACAACAAAATCTGCAGAGCTGCGATGATTGCATGCCCCAAATATTCAACATTTTGTTGGTGGCAAGAATTCTATGTAATAATTTTAGCTGAAAAGCACAAAATCTTGAATCTTGCATCATTTTATATATCAACTCATACACCCTGTACCATGGATTCGGTACATCAAAAATCTCTTCCCAACTATTTTCTGAATGGCACAGCTGTATGGCACAGCAATCTGTATGGCACAACTGTCAACATCCTGGTCCTCAAATGAAACTGGTATACTTTCCTATTTATGCTATTTTTATTCCTCCGCATGTTTTGATCCTTTATATTGTGCAGACAGACCAGTTCCCTCCCTCCTCCCGCTGCCACCTGCCTCCTCCATTTATGTGGTAATGCTGTAATCAATTGGTCATAATCTTGGATTCAGCAGACCTTCCCATACAATTCTGACAACTCCATGAAAGACATAACTCTACCATTCCAATTTACAATATAATTTAAAAACAAAATACCCTTTCCCATAAATACAGGTATTTTATCAACCAGCACATTTGAGTTCAGCCATAATATTTGTTGTAATATTTGTTCTAACTTTTCATGGGGGTGAAATTGTAGCCAGCTCTGCAACACTTGTTTTAAAAAGCAAGATACTTTGAAAAAAGTTACATTTTCAATTAATTGAAAATGAGACATGTCAAAGGCAAAAAGGCCCTTTACAATTTATGAGCTTTTCTTAGTAATCTACTTGAGAACCATTTAATTAAGGTTCAAGTAAAACTTTTGGATAAGTGAAGCTTTTAGAGAGAGGATTAGTACTTTTATATTTAATAATCTCTCATTCATATTCATTATATAAATAGGCATTCTTTATCTTGCCTGGTTTAGCATCCCAGATAAAGCATAACATATTTTGTTCACATGATTTGAAAAACGAATCATCAGGAGTAGGCAGTGCCATAAGTAAGTGAGTAAACTGAAATATAACTAAGGACTTAATCAGTGCAATTTTTCCATAAATAGACGGGTATTTACCTCTCCATGTTTACAAGTTTTCTATTGAAATTCATTGCGGAGAGTTGATTTATATATTTTGTGATATGAATACCAAGTATGTCTACTTCACCATCAGCCCATTTTATAGGTAAACTGCAGGGTAATGTAAAAGTATTTTTTAAATATCCAATATGTAATATTGTACACTTACACTTATCATAATTATGTTTTAGTCCAGAGAGTCCAGAAAAGTTATCTAGATCTTCAATTAGACATTGCAGGTATCTAGCTTGCGGATTTAATATAAAACTTGAGTCATCGGCATACATGGACACCTTTGTTTTTAAGCTTTGGATTTCTAGTCCTCTAATGTTATTTGATCTGATTTTAATAGCTAGCACTTGGAAGGCCATAACGAATAGATATGGTAACAGCGAACACCCTTGTTTAACTCCTCTTAACAATTGAAAACTGAGAAGTAGCTGCTATTTACTATTTTACACCTGTGGTTGCTATACATTACTTTGACCCATTTTATAAGAGAATCACCAAAATTGAAAAAAATCCAGGTATTTATAAATAAAATCCAGTCTTACTTTATCAAAGGCATTTGCAAAATCCACTATAAATACCAGGCCTGGCTTCTTAGATATTTCATGATGTTTTATTATTTCTAGTAGTTGTCGTATATTATCTCCAATGTATCATCCATGTAAAAAAAACTGTCTGATCAGGATGAACAATACCTAGTAAAAACTTTTTCATTCTGAGTGCTATGCATTTCGCTAGTATTTTTGCATCACATCACTGAAGTCTAAGAGGCCTCCAGTTTTTGGATCTTTATATTTGACTGGATCTTTATATTTGCCATCTGGGTCTCGTTTATGTCACGTCCTGACCAGTAAAAGGGGTTATTTGTCATTGTAGTTTGGTCAGGGCGTGGCAGGGGGTGTTTGTTTTGTGTGGTTCGGTGTTTTTGGTTTATGTTCTATATTTTCTATTTCTATGTGTTTATCTAGTTTTCTATTTCTATGTTGGATTTTTGACAATGACCTCCAATTAGAGGCAGCTGGTTGTCGTAATCTCTAATTGGAGGCTATATTTAGTTGGGTTTGTTTTCTCTTGTGTTTTGTGGGTGGTTGTTTCTAGTATAGTCTGTGCACCTTACTGGACTGTTTTCGTCATTTGTTTTGTTTAAGTGTTTTTCCTTTAATAAAATAAGAAGATGAGCACTTTACCCGCTGCGTTTTGGTCCACTCCTTACGACGCCTATGACAGTTTAAATAATATTTTTGTTTTGTTGTCTTAATAGTGTTTCACTGCCGTATGAACGTCTGTTTATACATACTGTACGGTGCATATATAAACATTAGTATTTTATTTTGCTACAGCAAATACATCCTGAAGATGCATGACACTATAACAATAAAGTAAATAAATCTTTATTTTTGTATTTTTTTTGTGGGGTTGGAGGATTGATCAGGCGGGTCACCAGTTTCCCATCCCTGACATAAAGGGAAGCAATGTGTGATGATGTAGTAGAGGCTGACTAGATGGAGGAAGAAAGAGAGGATGAGCAATAGAGAGAGAGGGAAAAGAGAGAGAGAGAGAGAGAGAGAGAGAGAGAGAGAGAGAGGTGGGTGGCAATGCCTAAAGCTTGGAAGGAGAAGAGGGGACAATGGGGGTGCTCACTGCTCAGTGATTTGTTATGATTCCTCCCTCCTCCCCTCCCTACTCTCTCTCTCTCTCTCCATCCCTCTCCCTCGTTCTGGCTCTGTTGCCAAGGCTACCGTACAGCCTCTTGCTGCATATACCTAGACGAGGCTGTCGCCTGTGGAGCTGTGGGATAACAGCGGTCTCTTCAGATTGCGCTGTGTCAAAGGGTTGATCTGAGAGGGTGGAAGGATAGTGCTGTAAAGAGAAGCACACCGAGGTAAGAAAGCTCTGCCAGACTAGACCATACGACTGGGTGATGACTGCCTAGTGCTGCCGCTACTCCCTCTATACCTTCTCTCTCTCCCTCTCTCCACCTTTCCTCCTCTCACTCTCTCTCTCTCTCTCTCTCTCTCTCTCTCTCTCTCTCGATCACTCTCTACACCTTTGGTCCTCTCTCTCTCTCTCTCTCTCTCTCTATCTCTCTCTACACCTTTCCTCCTCTCTCTCTCTATCACTCTACACCTTTCCTCCTCTCTCTCTCTATCGCTCTCTACACCTTTCCTTCTCTCTGCGCGACAACATGGAGTGAATATTAATGTTTACAGCTCTTTGCTGCTGCGCTACTGACCCTAAAAAGTAGGGAGAGAACTGTATTGTGTGTGTGTGTGCTAGTGCATGTTTGTTTGTGTATGTGTGTGTGTTTTCTCCCTCAATACTTAATGCTTTCTATTATAAATATTGACAAATATTTAATCTAATACTTTTATCATTGTAAAGTCTAGTGTGTTTGTCTCAGTAAGTATATTGTTTGTGTATGTGTGTATTGTTTGTACGTGAAAAATGTGGGAGTTACAAGAGAACAATGCAACAGCTCCCATCCCTGTGGGATTCTTTATGGATGCTCTCATACAGCTCTCTCTGTGCAGTTTGATCTCTCTGGCTCACCGTAGTGTTGTACGTGATATGAATGGTGTCTCAGTATGAACAATTACCATAGAAGACATATAATCTGGATCTACTTTGTCATGTTTTGATGTAATGTTGATTGACAATGCGAGAGACTGTTAATAAGGGTGCTTTCATTTCTGAGATGGTGAAGGATGTTTACTAACAAACCTTCCTTGGGGGAATTCATTTCATGTTTATTTATTGATGCAGATTTTAATGTTGTTAAAAGGAATCCAGTGTGTGTGTGCGTGTGCGTGTGTGTGTGAGTGTGTGAGTGTCTGTGTGTGTGTCTATGTGTGTGCTTGCTTGCGTGTGCTCGTGCATGTGCGTGCATGTGTGAGTGAGTGATCAATCTAAGCTGCTGAGGAAGGCAGGTCTCTGTGTCTCATGTGACCATGGCTCCTGTTACCGTGCCATCATCACTTTCAGTAAGAGCTTCTTCCTCCTGCCTGCCGCGTGTATTATAACAACACCTCTCAATACCTTCCTACCTCTAACCTCCTCACCCATTAATACACCTCTCAATACCTTCCTACCTCTAATCTCCTCACCCATTAATACAACACCTCTCAATACCTTCCTACCTCTAACCTCCTCACCCATTAATACACCACCTCTCAATACCTACCTACCTCTAACCTCCTCACCCATTAATACACCACCTCTCAATACCTACCTACCTCTAACCTCCTCACCCATTAATACACCACCTCTCAATACCTTCCTACCTCTAACCTCCTCACCCATTAATACACCTCTCAATACCTACCTACCTCTAACCTCCTCACCCATTAATACAACACCTCTCAATACCTTCCTACCTCTAACCTCCTCACCCATTAATACACCTCTCAATACCTTCCTACCTCTAACCTCCTCACCCATTAATACAACACCTCTCAATACCTTCCTACCTCTAACCTCCTCACCCATTAATACACCTCTCAATACCTACCTACCTCTAACCTCCTCACCCATTAATACACCTCTCAACACCTTCCTACCTCTAACCTCCTCACCCATTAATACAACACCTCTCAATACCTTCCTACCTCTAACCTCCTCACCCATTAATACAACACCTCTCAATACCTTCCTACCTCTAACCTCCTCACCCATTAATACACCTCTCAATACCTACCTACCTCTAACCTCCTCACCCATTAATACACCTCTCAATACCTTCCTACCTCTAACCTCCTCACCCATTAATACAACACCTCTCAATACCTTCCTACCTCTAACCTCCTCACCCATTAATACAACACCTCTCAATACCTTCCTACCTCTAACCTCCTCACCCATTAATACAACACCTCTCAATACCTACCTACCTCTAACCTCCTCACCCATTAATACACCTCTCAATACCTTCCTACCTCTAACCTCCTCACCCATTAATACAACACCTCTCAATACCTACCTACCTCTAACCTCCTCACCCATTAATACACCTCTCAATACCTACCTACCTCTAACCTCCTCACCCATTAATACAACACCTCTCAATACCTTCCTACCTCTAACCTCCTCACCCATTAATACAACACCTCTCAATACCTTCCTACCTCTAACCTCCTCACCCATTAATACAACACCTCTCAATACCTTCCTACCTCTAACCTCCTCACCCATTAATACAACACCTCTCAATACCTACCTACCTCTAACCTCCTCACCCATTAATACACCACCTCTCAATACCTTCCTACCTCTAACCTCCTCACCCATTAATACACCTCTCAATACCTTCCTACCTCTAACCTCCTCACCCATTAATACACCTCTCAATACCTTCCTACCTCTAATCTCCTCACCCATTAATACAACACCTCTCAATACCTACCTACCTCTAACCTCCTCACCCATTAATACACCTCTCAATACCTTCCTACCTCTAACCTCCTCACCCATTAATACAACACCTCTCAATACCTACCTACCTCTAACCTCCTCACCCATTAATACACCTCTCAATACCTACCTACCTCTAACCTCCTCACCCATTAATACAACACCTCTCAATACCTACCTACCTCTAACCTCCTCACCCATTGATACACCTCTCAATACCTTCCTACCTCTAACCTCCTCACCCATTAATACAACACCTCTCAATACCTACCTACCTCTAACCTCCTCACCCATTAATACAACACCTCTCAATACCTACCTACCTCTAACCTCCTCACCCATTAATACACCTCTCAATACCTTCCTACCTCTAACCTCCTCACCCATTAATACAACACCTCTCAATACCTACCTACCTCTAACCTCCTCACCCATTAATACACCTCTCAATACCTACCTCTAACCTCCTCACCCATTAATACACCTCTCAATACCTACCTACCTCTAACCTCCTCACCCATTAATACACCTCTCAATACCTTCCTACCTCTAACCTCCTCACCCATTAATACAACACCTCTCAATACCTACCTACCTCTAACCTCCTCACCCATTAATACAACACCTCTCAATACCTACCTACCTCTAACCTCCTCACCCATTAATACACCTCTCAATACCTTCCTACCTCTAACCTCCTCACCCATTAATACAACACCTCTCAATACCTTCCTACCTCTAACCTCCTCACCCATTAATACAACACCTCTCAATACCTTCCTACCTCTAACCTCCTCACCCATTAATACACCTCTCAATACCTTCCTACCTCTAACCTCCTCACCCATTAATACAACACCTCTCAATACCTTCCTACCTTTAACCTCCTCACCCATTAATACAACACCTCTCAATACCTACCTACCTCTAACCTCCTCACCCATTAATACACCTCTCAATACCTTCCTACCTCTAACCTCCTCACCCATTAATACAACACCTCTCAATACCTACCTACCTCTAACCTCCTCACCCATTAATACAACACCTCTCAATACCTACCTACCTCTAACCTCCTCACCCATTAATACACCTCTCAATACCTTCCTACCTCTAACCTCCTCACCCATTAATACAACACCTCTCAATACCTACCTACCTCTAACCTCCTCACCCATTAATACACCTCTCAATACCTACCTACCTCTAACCTCCTCACCCATTAATACACCTCTCAATACCTACCTACCTCTAACCTCCTCACCCATTAATACACCTCTCAATACCTTCCTACCTCTAACCTCCTCACCCATTAATACAACACCTCTCAATACCTTCCTACCTCTAACCTCCTCACCCATTAATACACCTCTCAATACCTTCCTACCTCTAACCTCCTCACCCATTAATACAACACCTCTCAATACCTTCCTACCTTTAACCTCCTCACCCATTAATACAACACCTCTCAATACCTACCTACCTCTACCTCTAACTTCCTCACTACTGTCTCATCTGGAAGAAGACAACACCTTAATCATAGTCATACTGCATCACTGTATTGTGTAATAGGCAGTTCCCTTCTTTTCTATTCATTTTTTAAAAATTCCTCTCAAATGTAGTTTTCTTCCCTTGCATGCCATCTGCTGTTTTCACTAGTTCAGATGTTGGCACTTCCGCCCCCAGAAGTAAATTGAGTTAACTAGCTAGTGCAAACAAGATTTGATGATTATCCTTGTCCTAAACTCAATTGTACCCTTAATTCTTACCTTTCATGCCATTGGCCCTTTTGGAAATAACAGGTGCAAACCTTTCCCAAGTACGATAGACTTAGTTCATCTGGCTCCTGGATGGCTCCTGGATGGCCCCTGGATGCCTCCTGGATGGCTCCTGGTTGGCTCCTGGATGGCCCCTGGATGCCTCCTGGATGGCTCCTGGATTGCTCCTAGTTGGCTTCTGGATGGCTCCTAGATGGCCCCTGATGGCTCCTGGATGGCCCTTGGTCCAGTATTCACTAAGCGTTTCATGCCTGAGTCAGAATAGGGACAACAGGAGCCATACTGTGCTGGTGGCGGATATTTATTTTCACATCTTTCCAGCAGGTTCCAGCAACTGTGGTGGATGCGTAACCAGGCCAGCATGGTACAGCTCGGCACGGCTTAGCTCGGCTCGGCTCAGTTTGGCTCGGCTCGGCTCAGTTTGGCCCTGTAGTGAATCAGATTAGGGATGCTGATCCAGGATCAGGTCCCCCCGTCCATATAATACTATTAATTATGATCTAAAAGGCTAAACTGATCCTAGCCAACACTCTGAGATGCTTTGTGAATATAGGCCCTGGTCTTCTCTTCTGGGACAGGGACTGTGTGAAGTCTTATACGGTGACATGTCTTTTGTCTATTATGTGAGTGACTCAGAGGGAGCTGGCTTTGATATCTGCCTCTTTTGTCACATAATCAGACTTTATTAGGTGTTTTGTATTGGGTGACAAACAAAGAACAAGAAGCCCACACAGCATCCAATCTAAAATATTATTTTGATCAACATAAAATCACATAATTCATGAACAATCTTTGCGGGGGTCATTTTGAAACCATCTGAATCGTGATCATAGAAAGCTTAGCCGTGATGGCTACAGTGTTCCACTGGGCTGGGCTCCCACTCACACTAATTATCCCCACTAGAAATTGTTTGTTTGTTTGACTGTTTTCTGGCTCAGAATGCATTAACACTAAGGGTGATTAACTTTATATCGATCCATTAACCTGGTATATTGTAAAACACGGCCTGTTGTCCTCTGTTATTGTTGCTCTATTTTCTAAAAACATCTTATGATCAAGCTGGCCATTGCCACTCACATTAAAAAGGTTTAAAATATGACTGGGACAGTTTTCCTCCAAAACATGAGTTTTATTTGGAATAAATAGTAATAAATGCACGGTCTTAAAATAGGCATAGTTAAAATGGCTAAAAACAAGGATAAAAGTGAATAGGTGGTATAACATTTGCAAACACTGATAGACATGTGGCTCTCCCACACCTTTATCCACCACATAATCAGCAAGCCAAAGTGGTAGGAGGGCTGTCAATTAAAACCAATAATAACAAATGCCTGTCCAAAACATATGAAACACAAAATACAAAGTTAAATAGACTGTTCGGGTTGAAACGGTAGGAAAGATATCAACTACGGCTTGAATATGAATAATGAAATATTTGGTACCTGGTATACTGCAGAATATCAACAAACATTCACAAATACATTTAAATATAGGGAAATGTCTTTGTGTTTGAGAGGTAATGATCTCATCCTTATAGATCTCAATCCAAAGTAAAATAAAAGCCACCTGGATACTCCTTGGCTGAGGTACCTACTGCGTACTAAAACCAAAGAAGAAGAACTTGTCCCACTATCGGCATGAATCAAAACAACACAACATAGCCCTGTAGAGTAGACAGCCTCTTGTACTCTTACTGGGGTGTAGACTTCTGATGTAAGCATGTGTCTTTGTCGAATAGAGCAACAAGTAACATTTTTGAAAACATTTTTGAAAACAGCAACCATTAGGGTACCAGGCTGTACTGAGGCTCTTGGGCTTAGTGCTGTATATGTTCTGATAAACACAATGGATGTACTGCAGCCTAGACCTGAGAGGAGTGACAGAGTGTGTGCTGCCTACAGGACCTACAGAGGAGGCCTGCACGAATACATTGCCATTACATATAGAATGTGTACATATAGAATGTGAACTTATAGAATGTGAACTTATAGAATGTGTGCATATAGAATGTGAACTTATAGAATGTGAACTTATAGAATGTGTGCATATAGAATGTGTACATATAGAATGTGTAGATGTAGAATGTGAACATATAGAATGCGCACATGTAGAATGTGAACATATAGAATGTGAACTTATAGAATGTGAGCATATAGAACGTGTACATATAAAATGTGTAGGTATAGAATGTGTAGATGTAGAATGTGTAGATATAGAATGTGAACATATAGAATGTGTAGGTATAGAATTTGTAGATGTAGAATGTGTAGATGTAGAATGTGTACATATAGAATGTGAACATATAGAATGTGCACATATAGAATGTGTGCATATAAAATGTGAACATATAGAATGTGTACATATAAAATGTGTAGATATATAATGTGTAGATATATAATGTGTACATACATAATGTGTAGATATAGAATGTGTGCATTTAGAATGTGAACATTATAGAATGTGTGCATATAGAAGGTGCACATATAGAATGTGGACATATAGAATGTGTAGATATAGAAGGTGGACATATAGAATGTGAACATATAGAATGTGTTGATATAGAATGTGTAGATATAGAATGTGTGCATATAGAATGTGAACATATAGAATGTGTTGATATAGAATGTGTAGATATAGAATGTGTCCATATTGAAGGTGCACATATAGAATGTGTGGGTATGGAATGTGTAGATATAGAATGTGTACATATAGAGTGTGTAGATATAGAACTTGTGCATTTAGAATGTGAACATATAGAATGTGAACATATAGAATGTTTAGTTATAGAATGTGTGCATATAGAAGGTGCACATATAGAATGTGAAGATATACAATGTGTAGATATAGAATATCTGCATATAGAATGTGAACATATAGAATGTGTTGATATAGAATGTGTAGATATAGAAGGTGGACATATAGAATGTGTAGGTATAGAATGTGTAGATATAGAATGTGTGCATATAGAATGTGTACATACTGCATAGAATGTATACATACCATTGTCTCAGCGGTATACTGTACACCTCGCTCTGATACGTGTGTGTGTGTTTGTTTGTGTGTGATATGCTCATCATTACCATGGTAACTGAAATGCAAGCTTTACAGCGTCAGTGCTTCCAGCAACCTTCACACAAAATAGTGCTGCACGCCTCCTATTTATCCGTTCATCCATAAATCCATCAATCCATAAATCCATCATCCATCCATCCACTCATCTGTCCATCCACTCATCTGTCCATCCACTCAGCCATACATCCATTGAGATGAAGGACCTCAGTGAACTTAAACCATCGCTTTTGATACAAAACACTCTCAATGCTGCAGCCTGTTTGAGGAGAGTGTGTGTGTGTGTGTTGCCATGGCTACTAGCCAGCCTGACTGGCGTCATCACTTCAAACCCACCTTTGCAGCGAGCGGAGAGAGAAAAACACTCAAAGCAGCACCCCTCTGTTCAACATCCGCTCACTCATACACACACACACACACACACCCACTCACACACACACACAGACACACAAACACACACTGTGTGGTCTCATATTCTGCTGAGGTCACCCATTCCAGTAAAGGAGGAGAGGAAATAAAGAGAGGAAAAAAAGAGAGGGAGAAAGAAAGAAAGAGGGGGAGAGATAAAGAGGGGGAGAGAAAGAAAGGGGGGAGAGAGAGGGGGAGAGAAAGAGGGGGGAGAGAACGAGGGAGGGAGAGAGACAAACAGAGGCAAAGGCAGAGACAGTGTGACTGGGAGGTAGAGATGGAAAGAGAGACAGCGAAACTGATGCTTGCGTAGCCGGCAGATTGGACTGGGTCGGTCTGACTGTTTGACTGGGTCGGTCTGACTGTTTGACTGGGTCGGTCTGACTGTTTGACTGGGTCGGTCTGACTGTTTGACTGGGTCTGTCTGACTGTTTGACTGGGTCTGTCTGACTGTTTGACTGGGTCGGTCTGACTGTTTGACTGGGTCGGTCTGACTGTTTGACTGGGTCGGTCTGACTGTTTGACTGGGTCTGTCTGACTGTTTGACTGGGTCTGTCTGACTGTTTGACTGGGTCGGTCTGACTGTTTGACTGGGTCGGTCTGACTGTTTGACTGGGTCGGTCTGACTGTTTGACTGGGTCTGATGTCATTTAAATGTTTTTGTCTGATTGACTGATTGAATGACTGACTGACTGACTGGGTCCGTGTCTGGTTGGTGTGGAT